>NW_026126461.1:14192500-14792500 GCF_943737965.1 Phodopus roborovskii
CCACTTGTTCTCAGTGCTCAAAGTCCCTGTTCATGCTGGCTGCTGTGAATTCATCCTTGACTTCTCAGCTCTAGGCTCCCGTGCACACTGTGAGCACCACACAGAGACCCCCTGGCTTCAGGGTGCATCCGTTTTCCGTCCTAGCATCCGGGTTTTCTTTAGTGACACCGTCATAGACCCAGTAAAACACCGAGACCAGTTTTCGTCCTTACTGCTCCCACAGTTTGACCTCCCTCCTGCTGCCTCCTTCCCTATTCCTCTACTTGGGCAAACTGAGGTCCTTACTGAACTGTACGTGCCCCTTTAGAAATTCAGAGTAGCTTGCATACATTTCGGATTCCTCAATTTCAAAACACTGTTCAAAATGACTACATTGATGTTTTTTTTCTTGGAAAGTAACAAAAATATTTATTATTTTTATGTATACATGTATGTGCTTGCCTGAGTTTATGTGCACCATGTGTGTGCAGGAGCCTGCGGAGGCCAGAAGAGGGTGGAGATCCCAGTTCTGAGGCATCATGTGGGTACTGGGAGCTGGGACTGGATCTAGGTCCTCTGTATGAGCGGCAAGCACTCTTTCTTAACTGTTGATCTGTCTCTCTCTCCTGTCCCCCTAGAAATTGTTTTTACTAATAAAGGCTGACCCAGTATTTATTTCTTCATCTCCTGGAGCGGAGGCACATGTGGACCGTCTCTGGACTTTCTAGGACAATCTCACCATCTTAAATTTTATCAGCAAAGCCCCTTTCATCACATACATCCCATAATCTAGCTTCTGGGCTTGGAACATGGACGTCTTCGAATAAGCACTTTTCTATTTCCCTTAGCAAGCACCATTTAAATATATTTGCACACATTAACTACTCTTCAGCAAGTGTCTTGGTTTAGATTTTCACTGGCCCTGTTCTCAGTGGGGAAAGTGAAGCATGGGAAGGTTTTGTGACTTGATCAGATTTCAGTGCCACTAGGTGGTGACGCCAGAGTTCACATGTCACTTTAGCTCGCTATAATCAGGATGCACACTATTTTTGCAGGTGTCTAACGTACCCTTCAGAGTGATGTTTTGAAACCCTACCGTGGGTATCATCATGCCTTCTGGAGTGCTCGGTGGCTGCTATTCCCAGTCCTGACACAATCATTTCAAGCAATGGGAGTTAGCATCTGTGCGTTCACCTTGTCCCCGCCTCAAGGTCACACAGATAGCAAGTGCTAAGATTGGGCCAGGTGATCTGAACTGTGACCAGCTTGCTTCACTGTTTCCGCTTTATCTGATGGGGACATGTTTAGAAAAAGACAGCCATATTTGCTGTTACATTATGGGCACATTCAATGACAGACTCTTGCAGTAACCTCCTGGAGTTTCAGGATGTGGGTGTTGGGAACTGAATTCTGGTCCCTGTGCTCTTTAGTGCTGAGCTGTCTCTTTAAACTGTCAGATGCAATGTTGTGATATGCAGATTCCAACATCATTAGAAAAGAAAGAGGTAAAGACGAAGGATGGGATTGATTAGTAGGGTCAGATCATTATGTTAGTGTATAACATGCAATCATTTCTTCTAAAGTTATCCTAACTAGAAACTTAACTTAAGTGCAAAATCTGTCACCACGAAGGGACAAAGCCTTGTTTTGAGTTACCCCTCGTCTTCTCTGTATTCTCCAGAGTATATGACAACCAGTTACCAGAGTTGAAGGGAATGCTGAAGAACTGTGGCTGAACTGTACAGACCCAGAGTCTTTGCTCTTTGAAGGGAGCCACACAATGTTTCCCTGCTCATGAGGTCATGGCTACCAACTCCGCAGCTGGCCCTTGGTCAGGCTCACTTCCAACTGGACCGTAAAGACCACACTATTAATGTAGATGTTTCCATTCCTTTAAAAAATGCTTCATTATTTTCATGTGTGTGTGTGCATGTGCAGTCATATATGTGTGCATGCATTTGTATGTATGTGCATGTGCAGTCATGCAAATGCAGACATCACAGATGCAGACATCACAGATGTAGACATCCACAGATGCAGACTCCCACAGAGGCTGGAGGTGCTGGAACCCCCTTGGAGCTGGGATCACAGACAATCGTGAGCTGGGAATTGAACCCCAGGTCCTCTGGAAGAGCAGCACACATTCTTAATTGTTGAGCCAGCTCTCTATCCGGATACTTCTTTCTTTCTTTTTAAATTTATTTTCTGATACAATGAAGATTAATTTTTTTCATAAAAGATCATTAATGTCTTGCATAGAGGGAGACTATGAATTATGTGCTAAATACTTTCTGGTCCTAGAGCATGAGGGGCAGCCGCCTTTGGTCATTTCCTTGGTTTTCCCTTGTAATGCACAACTGAGATGCGAGTCAGGCGTGGTGTCAGACACCCCGAATGGGGAGCAAAACAGCTGCCCACTTAGTGGGAAAGAGGGGGCCGTGTGTGTGTGTGTGTGTGTGTGTGTGTGTGTGTGTGTGTGTACACTGGGTAATTGTGGTAATGCTGTGGAGAAGGGAATCCAGGTCGAGAAAGAATAATGCACAGAAAACTATTTCAATGGAGCCACTGAGTAGGCTAGAGGTGTATTCTGGAAGCATTGTATAAAGAAAAAAATGCCTGAAGGTACTGAGTGTCGGTGAGAAGGGGCTGGCTTGGAGCTTGGCTACAATTAGGGAAAAGCTTAGTGGGAGAAAGCATTGCTTCCCCGGTGTGTTTCGACTGTGATGGAGAATACAGGTATCTTAATTTTGTTCCAATGCAACAAGACACTGGCAGTGGCTATCACCTCAGGCACAGTATCTGGGCAAGGCGTGGATGAGTAAACATGTACACAGGGAGACAGAACTGATGTGGAGAATTGTTGGCACCTCGTGGACAGGGTGTTAGGAGGCTAACGGGGGAGAGGCTCCTGGTTTCAACAAGTATTTGGAAATAGGAAGGAGAAGCCTGTAAAGGCGAACTGGGCGTGGCAGCTTTGAGAGGTCAGAGGAAGAACCAGGTCACCAGCACTTCCTGGACATGTGAGGATGGCAGTGGTTGGGGAGAAGGGTGTGTTCACCATGTAGGGTTGATGTTGGATAGAGCATTCAGTAGGCTCTTGAATATGTGGACTCGAATTTCAAAGGCCTCAGCAGACTGTAAATTTGGAGACCTGAGTACAGTGTGGCATTTAAGTGACAGAGTGGATGAGATCATGCAGTGTGGAGGTAACGGGCTCAGGAGCTAACCTGGAGACTGACATTTGGAGGTCAGGGAGAGGAGCCAGCGAAGGACACTGATTAGTAGGGCACAGGAAGAAAGCCAAGGGCACCCTGCACCAAGAATCGAATTAGTGGTGGCACTGTCCAGGGTGAAGGGTGCTCTGCTGTGCATGTGCCCTGGGGATGATGAGGTCCCAGCATGCTTTGCATCAGGCTGGAAGTATGTGCATCTAGGGAATTTATGTGGGCAGTTCAGTGAGACGGACAGGAACTGATGCAGCGGTCCCGGAAGTGAGCTGAGGCTCATAAGGCAGGCCCCACGCATCCATGTACAGATGACAGAGCCTCAGAAACTCCAAGTCCACAGGCCCTGTCCTGGGGACGCCCTTGGTGTCCCATTGAAGCTGAGAGCTTGAACTCTGGCAGAGTCTGGGGAGAAAAGGCCTGAAGAACCTGGAGTGTCTAGCAGGCAAATGGAGAGTTTGCTCAGTCTGCATTTTTGCCCCAGGAGAAGCCCTTGTTGCTGGTCCACTTGAGAGCAGATCTTCCCCACCCACTCCACTGGCCCCAGGTTCTCCAGAAATGCCTTCTAGGCACACAGGGGCATCCCTGTGATGCTCTTCAGGGCTGTGTTGCCTGGATTTCCCCTTTTAACAGAAGAAGCAGGGGGCCTTGTACTTTATCCCTCTTCAAGATCCTGCAGTCCAGTTAGATGACATCCCCATCCCTCATCTCAAGTAGTTAACAAAAGCACAGGGGTGTGGCTGACTTTTAAAAGCATGGATAATGAGACTGGGCAGATGGCTCATCAGTTAAGAGCACTGGCTGTTCTTGCAGAGGACCCAGGTTTTTTTTTTTTTCCTGGAAGTCACATGATGACTCAGCTGTCTATACCTCCAGTTCCAGGGGGATCCGATACCCTCTTCCACTCTCTGCACACTACACACATGTGGTTTAGAGACATACACTCAGTCAAAAGACCCATACACATAAAAATAAATTAATTTAAAATTTAAAAATTAGACTCTATTGTACCGTAGTCACGGGACTGGCTGACTGTGTGGTTCAGTGGAGGGCAGGGCAGCTGCACCACTCGGAATGGGTTGCTTTGGATGGGGCCTCTGATGCAGCAGCACCAAGAGGAAGCCTCGGAGCAGGTGACAGAGACGGACGTGCACGTTAGGAGGACGGTGGCCTCTGGATATGAGGCCTTTGGGGTGGTGCGTAGAGGGGAAGATAGCCATCTTTCCAGGTGTTTGCAATCAGCTGTGCATGAGTGGCCCCGGCGACTAGTCTCCAGCAGCCAGTGTCCTCCCTGGGGCAGATCATTACATAGTATGTTCACATTCAGCAGTCATTGATTTTGTTCATAGGAGTGAGTGGGCACTGATCCCGGTCTACTGGTCTACCTTGTTGTCGACTCTAAATTAGCGCTGCCCTGTGTCTTTCTCTGTCATCCACCCGCTAGCAGAGAAAATCACACATGACCTTCTTCCCTGTTCCAGAGTAGCACAGCACCGCAGATGCCTCCTGTAGAATTGACTAGCGAATCCAAGGGTAGTGTGCTTTTCTCACAAGTGATTTTCTTGCCCTGCAGAAAACTCTCATTTTCAATATTATCAGTATGTGTTGACCTGTCAGCATAATCGAAACATTATCTATCATTTCTATTTCTTCAGTACAAACTGAGTATATCCCTTTATGGTCACGACCCTCCCCTCAGTCTCGTGTATGGAATTTGTTCATGAGGCATATGTTAAGGATTTTGGCTGTTTGGAGGGAGACTTGATTCCAGTGTGTAATATACTTTAAAAATGGTTTTCATTAGACCATGATTGCCAATATAGCCCCAGGCCATCCTTTTCTGTATGCACTTAATTTAATATCGAATCCTGCACGCCAGTCATTAATCGTATCTTTAGAGTTACAGTGAAAGTGAAAGACCTCTGTAATGTCTGTTGGCTCCCTCTTCATGAAACATCTCTGGTAATGTTTATATTGAATAATACACAGGTTTGGGGGCAAACCTCATAGCAAAAGCTTTTCCTATTCTTCTTTTCTTTCTCACTGAGCATGGTGAACTACAGGCAGCTTGGCTGTGTCCATGGGTCCAAAGCAACCTACCTCCCGGCACAGATAGCTCTAGAAGGATGTATTAAAATCTGATACCCACAAATAAAAAGCTCTGAGAGTACACTAAAGCTTCGTGTTAGGGAGATGTAAGAGACAAATCTGAAGTTCCAGTTCCGCACGGGATGGGAACTTGCTTGACTGTGGCCTCTGTGGTGAGAAGTCGTGGTTGGAGGGTTGTTTGTTTTCAATGCTGGAACTCAGCAGGATGAGTCACAGCGATTTCAGGAAGCAGCCCCAGTCTGTTGTGCTATGAGAGAGAGTGTGAAGCAAGGTCTCCATATGCTCCCCACAGTGTTTAGGAAGGTGTGGACAGAGATGCCATGCGTTTGACTCTTACACACTTTTACTTTTGGGGGTTAGACTTGGGGCAATAACAGGAGAGAGAGAGCTTTAGAGTGATCATCTTATTTGAGACATCACATAGCAAGCTTTTCCACTTGAGAATAAACATTTCAGTTGCTTGGACCCGGTATCTTAATCTTCCACATAGTGTTCAAAGCTACAGTCTCAGTAACTGTAATTCTGTTACCCTGCCCCCCGACCCCACCCCATTGCTGGATTGAGTGACATGCCACACCACACCCAGTGCCACAGGCCTTCATCCTGCATGTGCTGCATATTGGGGCAAAGGTCACACCTGTGCAAGCCCCAGCTTCTTCTCCTTCTTCTTCTTCTTCTTCTTCTTCTTCTTCTTCTTCTTCTTCTTCTTCTTCTTCTTCTTCTTCTTTCTTCTTCTTCTTTCTTCTTTTTTTTTTTTTCAGGACAGGGTTTCTCTGTGTTTGGAGCCTGTCGTGGAACTAGCTCTGTAGACTAGGCTGGCCTCAAACTGACAGAGATCAGCCTGCCTCTGCTTGCTCTCTCCACTGGTTTTTAGTACTGTGTGTGTGTGTATGTGTGTGTGTGTGTGTGTGTGTGTGTGTGTGTGTGTGTGTGTAAGTCAGAGAACAAGTTCTGGGAGTTGAGTTTTCTCCTTCTGCCATTTGGGTCCCATGGATTGAGGTCTGTTCACCAAGCTTGGTGGCACATCCTGGTATTACTGCTTTTTATAATACTATTCTGATACTTCCCAGGGAATAGACACCCTTATGTTACTATTACAATTTGTTTTTTTGTTAGGGTTATGTGAGAGCACTGGTTCTAGAGGACCTGAGTTCAATTCCTAGTGCACACATGACAGCTCACAACTGTCTGTAACTTCAGTTCTAGGAGATCTGATGCCATCCTCTGGCCTTTAAGGGCACTTGGCACACATAGGCAAAACAGTCATAATAAAAATTAAAATTATGAAGGTTTTTTTTTCTTTTCAATTTTTAGTGGCTAAAGTCTATTCCATGATGGGATCTACCCCTTGATGAACTGCCTTTGACATTTAGGTGCTTTTTTTCCTCTTCCTTTTTTCCTTTTTGCCTTCCTGATAATGGAAGTTGATTGTTCACCATGCACATAGTCATTCTTTTAAACACTAAGGTGAGCTTTTGAGGACCTGTTGTGCAGGCGTGTGCCTGTGTGCGGGTGTGCATGTGTGTTTATTTCAGTATGTGTGTGTTGCTTATAATGTCATCTAGTATATTCACAGACATCATTGCAGGTAGTTCTGTCTTCCCATTGTGTGGCATTATGCCCAGCCCTGGGCCTTCAGTTCAGAATGTGACAAATGCGTGCGTGTCTTTCCTACACTTGGGACTCCACACACAGGGTGGAAGAAGGCAGAGATGGCTCTTCCTGCCACTGGCTGCAGGCTTCTGGAAAGCAAGGTTCTTAGGATGGCAAGCCTTCGAATGTGGGGCTCACTGCACAGCAACACCACGCCCTGAATGTCACACAGTGAAAGAAAAGCCGCCCAGTGACACATTAGGGCATGCTTGTTTCTGTGGCAGCTAAGAGTTGGGGAACTTATTTTTCTTTGGATTGTCCAGTATTTGTTAACAGGCTGATGTGGAAGACTCTCTTGTTCAGTTTTTATGGATCTTTTCCTTTTTTTTTGACCCATCAAATTAACTCCAGTCTATTTTGCTTAAATTGAAAAATCTCACTCTTGAATATAACATGAATCAGTGATCACTTAGGCCTGGATTTGGGGGGGAAGTGGAAACAATCCCCAAATAGCTTGGCCATTCTCTTGTATTTTAGAAAAATGATTTGATAAATCGGCACTAGGGAAATGTCCAGAGATCTGCAAGGATGTCCCCAACTAACAATCTGAGCAACAGTGGACAGGCTACCTTAAATGCCCTTCCCTGATAATGAGATTGATGACTAACTTATCCATCATCATAGAGCCCTCATCTAGTAGCCAATGGAAACAGAAGCAGACACCCACAGCTAAACACTAAGATGAACTGGAATCCAATTGCAGAGAGGGAGGAGTGATGAGCAAAGGGGCCAAGACCAGACTGGAGAAACCCACAGAGACAGCTGACCTGAACAAGGGGGAGCTCATGCATCCCAGTGTGACAGCTGGGAAACCAGCATAGGACCAACCCAGGCCCATGAATGTGGGTGTCAGTTAGGTCTATGGGGCCTGTGGTAGTGGATCAGTATTTGTCCCTAGTATACAAATGGACTTAGGGAAGCCATTTCACATAGAGGGATGCTCCCTCAGCCTAGACACGTGGGGGAGGGCATAGGCTCTGCTCCAAATGATGTGACAGACTTTGAAGACTCCTCATGGAAGGCCTCACCCTCCCTGGGGAGCAGAAAGGGGATGGGATGGGGGTTGGTAGTGGGGGGCAGGGAAGGGAGAGGGAACTGGGATTGACATGTAAAACAAGCTTGTTTCAAATTGAAATTAAAAAAAAATCATAAAAAAATTTTAAAAAAGTATATATAAAGAAGATGGCAGCTACAAATGGCATTTTGGCCCCGGCTGCCCCTCCCTCCATTGTGTGTCTGTGCACGTCAGCGGGAAGGCTGGTGGCTGCCCTCTGTGCTCCTTGGCAGAGCTACGCCACGGTTCACATGGTGGCTGCTTCCTCTGTTTCAGGGCCAGCTTTCGATACTGCAGGAGAAAATAGACCATTTGGAGCGTTTGCTAGCTGAAAACAACGAGATCATCTCCAACATCCGCGACTCCGTCATCAACCTGAGCGAGTCTGTGGAAGATGGCCCCAAAGGCTCACTGGGCAATGGCAGCCAGGGCTCGGCACGCCTTTCTCCACAGTCCGCCCTTCAGGCTGACCCCAAAGACTGCTTGTTCTCCTCACAGAGCGGAAGTCAGCATCCGGATGTGCAGGTACCACAGAGGCCAGGGTGACCAGCGGCCCCCCCCCCCTTTGTCTGTTCTTATTCTGTAGGTGTTTAAGCTCTGGGCTCCGATTCCTCCCATTGCCATGGTTGGTTTGTCCTCACCATGATTTTTCCTCGTCAGTGACAGAATTCACTGCCCCCATGCTTCCATCTGTTTTCTTCCGAGCACTGCCATTTTGCTTGCTTCCGTTTGTCTTCGTCTTCATCTTCCGTAGCGGTGGAAAAAACCTTTAGAGCTTTAGTGTTGCCTACGTGATACCATTACTTTCTATTGGAGAAAATAAGAGCATTCCGATGTCACTGTGCACCTTCTCTGTACAAGCATGAGAGTAGACCTTTGGGGCTAAGGTCCTGTGGCAGGGCAGGGAATGTTCTAGAACTGTGCTGTCCACTGTGGAGAGTGTCCTCCACACAAAGCTGCAAGCACTCAGTGTTGCCTCTTGACTTGAGATGTACTCTGAAAGTTTGTAATGGAAGCATAGTGTTTTGGCCTTAGTGTATAAAGTCTCTTTATTGTGTATTAATTATATGTTGTTTGATAATAGTTTTGGATAATTCAGATAAAATCTGTAATTTTACTGGTTTCATTTTACTAGACTGTTGAAGATTACATGTTGGACTTTTCACTCGGGCAACCATGTTCTATGGGGGTAATAGAACTGAAACCCGGGGTCAGGAGGACCCTTAAACTTGGGCTGTGTTACTGATATTTGTCTTGCCTTGCAAGTTCACGGAGGCCATGTTAGACCTTGGCCTTGGACCAGGAGTGTGGACTCCACCCACGGAGGACCCTTTCAAAGGGTGAACGTTTTAAAAACTGTGAAATGAGACGGCTTTTAGCAGGCTTTAGAGGGGCATTTTTCACCTTTGATGGGGTTGGGTAGAACATGATATGCCCGTGGCTCACAGGGCAAGCTGTAAGCTGGAGGCAGTGTTTTGCTGTTTGTCCTTGGTTTGTTTATATGGGTGCAGACCCCCCCCCCCCGCCCCAGGGCTGGCCTGGGAGGTGGGAAGGCATGTACTTCAGGGCTGCAGAAAGGATTAGCAGTTCCTGCTTCCCTCTGCCCAGCTGTGCCCTGCTGCTTTCTTAGCTTATTCTTGGAGTCTTAGTTTTTATTCGTTCAAGCAAGAGATAGATATTGTCTTAAAATACTCAGTAATCACTGTTACTTAATTTTCTGATACTTTTATTGTTTTGTAATATGTTAAGGTAATTTTAATAGCCTGTTCAATTTTAACAATTAAACTTTCCTTGGTTGTGCCGTCACATTGAATATTACAGAGAATATGAGGTATAAATGTAAAGTCCTGTGTTTTGGGTGGGACACTGTTTTTCTTTATGTCCAAAATCGATTACCACCTATGCGAACTATGCATTGAGAAGCTAGAAGACATGTACTTGGATTTTGAAATGAGGTCCCACTATGTAGAGACCCTCCTGCCTCAGCTTTATGCTGGCTCTGTAGGTGTATACCGATATACCTGGTTGTAGAAACACATTTGGCTACTTAAAAGTTAAATCTCAGCTTTAAAAAAATGCATTCCATGTTTATTTCAGAATAAAAAAGGTAAATGCAGCATTTGACAGACAGAAAAATAGATGTGAGTCTCGGCAAGATACAGATTTAGAAAGAAGGCCATTGAGACTCACTATGAATCTGGCAGCCCAAATGAAGAAAGAAGCCAAGTTGAGTATGCACTTTCAAGTGTTGAAGTATGTGGTCATAACCAAATTCCTCGAGAAATCTTCTGCTGTGTGTCTGTTTTCCTATTAAATCACCCGGCAGGAAAAGCAAGAGAGGGCAGAATTGTAACAAGTACACGAAATCACGTAATCACGTTTATCCAAAGCAGGTGGGGAGGGTCTGTTTGGCAGGGTAGTTCTGTAGCACCATCAGCCTTTCAAGCCTGGGAATGATGAGCAGATGGTTTTGGCCTTGAAAGTTTCAATTGGTTTTTACATAAACAGTTTTGTTTGATTACATGTTGGGGGGGGGGAAGCAAAGACTATCTTTGATCAATTATTGACCAGCGTTGAGTATAGACTAACAATGGTTACAGTTTAACCTTTTTTCTCTCCCGTTTTTTAGATGCTGGATGTTTATGATCTGATCCCTTTTGATAACCCAGATGGTGGGGTTTGGAAGCAAGGATTTGACATTAAGTATGAGTCTGACGAGTGGGACACTGAGCCCCTTCAAGTTTTTGTGGTGCCTCATTCCCACAATGACCCAGGTAAGCCTGCACTTCCAAGGGCTGCAGCAAGGCTGCCCGGCGCCCCGGCCGTGTATCAAGGGTCCGATAGAGCTCATGCCTCTCAGACTTCACAGATAGATATATTCTTCTTATGCCGTACTGTCATTTGACGGGCTCGTGGGCCATCACTGGGCAGTACTTGTCGTGCAGGAAACAAGGATGAACACAAGAATGATTTTGGGGACATGTATTTCAGGGTACTGTAGTTTATTTGTTGTATGGGAGGGATGGAGGGATAGTCATAAGTTAGGGACACTGATCATTCTTGTACAGGGCCCAAGTTCAATTCCAGAACCCACAGGCGGTTCACAGCCGTCGTACTTTCAGCTCCCAGAGATACTTCACCCTCTTCTGACATCAGCCAGTATGAGGTGCACACATGGACGTGCAGGCGAAGCATTCATACATATAAAGTAAGAGAAAACTAAAAAATACTTCATGAGAACATCACCAGATACTCCGCCTCAGGAAGGCAGAGTGTTCGCTAGAAGATTTGAGTGTAAGCAGGGGTTTGGGAGCTTTGGTGAATGGATCTGAGTCCTAGCCTGGACCAGAGTGAGATGACTTTAGGCAAGCCACTCAATCTCTCAGTGGATGGGGTTTTTTTTTTTTTCCGGTAGAATTAGGATGACAGTATCTTCCCAGGATGAAATGTAAAGGAATCCCGCATGACACAAAAATAGCTGCTATTATTGTAATTACTGTTATTTCACATGGAGACTTTATTTGTTGAGGCCAGTGACCCCCACCCCCAAGGTAAGGGGAAATTGCTATAATTTCAGTGGAGCACGTGATTATTTGATGTGCGATCTTGGTGGTGTGAATACGTAGCAGAGTGGATGCCCAGTGAATTTAGTACAGTATTTCTTGAGGCTGTATTTCTAAACACTTCTTTTTGAAGAACTTCCTTACCTTTCCCAAGAACTGAGTTCTTTCTAGTTCACCTGTTGCTTTCAAGGATTCTCTTTTCCTTCCTTCCTTCCTTCCTTCTTTCCTCCCTCCCTGCTTCCCTCCCTCTCTCTCTTCCTCCCTCTCTCCGTTTCCCTCTCTCTCCCTTCCTTCCTTCCCTCCTTCCTTCCTTTCCATGTGCATGTGTGACTACCTACTTCCATTCTTTGCTAGTTTACTGGATGTTCTCTTTCCTATGAAAACTTTCCATGATGCAAGTGCAACTTACAACGTTAGGTGTGAACACGATCCCTCCCTTTTCTCTCTCCATCTCTCTGAAGTCCTTTTCATCGTCTCCCATCCCCTCTGTGCTCCGTTGCCCCCAACTCCATGTCTTTGTTGCTCTGTGACCTGAGCACTCCACTGTGATATTAAAAGGTTTGCCAGGCAGGCCGCTGAATGCTTCGCAAATAATTAATGCTTAGAAGAGGTTGGTGGTGCCGTTCACTGCACAGGTGGTGCCATCTTGTCAAGGTGAGGAAGGCAGTGAGCGCGTTGGAATCCCTCATGTCGTGTTCACTGGATCTCTCTCTTGAGTAAACCTGAGTACACAGAACACGAGTCTCCTTGAATGTTGCTCATCCTTGGCCTAATACTTGGCAATAACTTTGTAAATACATACGCTCTTCTCTGAGCTGTCTACTATTCCTTACTACAGGCCCACACTGTACTTAATACTTGCACATATGCATGGGTGGAGAAATACACAGTGTTTGTGTTGAGCCTACACTGAGTTTCAGCTCCCCGAGGGCCAGGGCTTTGCGTTACAAACTGCCCTTTGTGGAACAGCTAGACCAGCAACTGACACCTAGTACCCATCATTTTAGTTTTCCTCACAAGCCATTGCAATAATAGTTGACCCTCTAGTTAGGGTCAAACGCTTGGCCTGTTGCTTGTCTCACATTTTGCATTAACTCCCTTCTTCTCTGGTGTCTCTCTATTTCTATTTCTTTAAGAAACGTTTATTGAGAAGGTCCTTTGCACTTTTTAGAGGAGCAGAAGTATTGAGCTCCTTGAGGGCAGGGATTTCTTAGATCCCTGTTTGTTTGCATTATAGTTGTTGTTGTAGTATGCTGTTTTGTGTGATGACATCTGTAATAACTGTTTCTTACTGCAATTAATGAATATATCTGTTGGTATCCTAGCAACCATAGTGAGATCTTTTGTCTCAGTAGAGGATGTTAATGACCCTAACCCTTAGGCCCTTCTTCACTTGAGTTAAAAAAAAAAATAGTGGTTAGAACAGATCCATTAAACCTAAAGTTTTTTTTTTTTTTGTCATGAAGCAAAATGACATAAAGAGAATCCACAGAGTTTTTAAATTATTTTCATATTCCCCCAACAAAAAATAGAATTATTGATAACCTAAATTATCCTGTGAAAAATGCAAACATTCAAATCATGAAAAATCATTGTCTTAATAGGAAGAAAACAGAAAACTATGTCAAAATATGACTGTAATGGGAAATCTTTGTAGAATACTCCCAAATGAATGTGCAATTAGGAAATTTACTTTCTAAATGAGATTTATAAAAAGTTGTTTGCATTTTCTGCAGCAACAACTTAAAACAAGTTTAGACTCAGTATTTTGTTTCATCAGTGGGTTTATGTCTGCTGGGAATGGAAATATTTGAAATAGATTTTTAAACAAATCTTGTATTTGTCCCTTAACAAAGAATTTGTGGTGTCTGTATATGCACGCATACATAGATACACACATGTGTGTGCAGATCATTTCTGTTTTGGGATGAGTTAGTATTAGTAGGTAAGACAAGATAAATTCTAAAAAACAGTATCTTAATAAATTTCCTAAATAAGTCTTCTTCCAGTCCACAAGGATATGACATACAGCATTCAAATGGTTTACATGAATTAAAACAAAATAGGAAACGAGTTGTTAGGTAAATGCTGATAGCTCTGTACTGTTATGGATTTGAAAAGTTTTGAATCATAGACCATGAAATTAAATATGAGTTGATGGATACATGTTCATGTTATATTTAATAAGCTGATTAGAACACAATTACAGCACCTTTGTATCTACAATCTTAATTCTTCACTTCCCACTAGTTAAACTGCCAAAATATTTGGTTAATTTTCCTTCAGAGAAATCACAGTGTGTAGAGAAAAGATAAGGTGTACTGAATGGAAGCTTGAACAGCATATTGTCAGTGAGGCAGTTTGGAAAATGAACACTAGACAGCGATCCCCTTATGGCATAACTCTACAATAGTAGGGAGAGCTAGCCCCTCAAATTATACTGGCAAACAGTTTTCTTTAGAAAATATTGATTTAATGAATGATGGCATTTTGCCCATTTTTAAAGCTAAGAGAATACGTGTGTGTGTTTAGTGTTACATAATAATTAGAAATAGATTTGTTAAAAAAGAAATAGATGTGTTTATACATCGGTGGCTAAAGTTCAAAAAGAATAAAAACATGAAATCACAGTCTGAATTTCAAAGACTTTCATTTAAATATTACACTGTTGGAATTGAAAACTGTTTGGCCAGCCGTTGATGGTGAATGTCTATGTATATCAGAGCAGAGAGCAGAACCGGGAGGTGGTCCGCAGCGGGGGCATCTGGGGCATCTGGTGTCAGTGGGGGAGAAGTCCAACTCTGTTTAGCTGGTGCAGGATAAACTGTGCTCTTTGATCTAGACAACCATTATGGACATGTCCAATCCCCTCAGCCTGCATAGCATGAAGACAAACGGAGAGGTAGGGCTGTCTGTTCACCCTGCACCAAGGAAGAGGAGGTAGGACACTGTCACATTTGAGGGTGTAGTAATTTGTTGGAAGTCAGTCAGTGATAAATGCTCAGGGTAGTCTCATACTGAAGTCCATGTTGTCCCCATTGGCCATCCTGTTCCTTAAGACATTCATTTCAATCAAATAGGTTCATCTTTTCTTTTCTTTTAAAATTGGAGTAGCCAATTTAGCACATTTGTCTAGATTTCTGGGTTATTAATAAAGTAGCTAAAAATTCAGGACACTCAGTCAAACTTGAATTTCTAGTAAACAATGGATAGTTGTGTGTGTGTGTTGTGTGTGTGGTTGTGTGTGTTTGTGTGTATCCCAAGTTTTAAGTCAGTCATATTTATATTAAGTCTTTACTTGCAGTTTATTTGAAGTTCAGATTTAACTTGACATCTTGTATTTTATCTGAATGATAGCGTCTGAGAATTAAATAGCACACAACTTTGTGGAATTGTGTGTTTAAGAGATATCCAAAGGGGGTGATTTGGTCTATCTGTGCCCCCTTCATTCTCGAGGAAGACATGTCGATTGCCCTTGTGAGATGTGGGAGATCGTTGTACATCTTGTTTCATTTCAGTCTCCATCTGTTTTCCTAGCACGACTGTGTGACAACTCACCAATGCCCAAGTAATAAAAGTTGGTGTGGCCACTTAGGTTCATGTTCCAGGCATTTGGCCCCGCCCGGGGCATTTTACATATATTAAAACCACCACACAGAGCCACGATAATTCTACAGCATTGCCCTCATTTCTTAGAAAAAAGTCAGGAGAAAGGACTAGGGATCTGCCCATGGCAGAGTGAACTTGGCACTTGTGACATTGGCTTCTGAACCATGACTTGAGGTTTGTTCTTTAATATAAAACTAGCACTCCTGGCTAACACTCCTGAAGCCACAGGCAGAGCATCTGCGAGGAAATTAAGTACTGTCACGGCTCACATCATCTATGCTGGTAATACCAAACACAAAAAATTATGTTTATTAACTATCTTGCAAAAGTGGACATATACACATCCCTGTGCTGTTTCCTAGTCTTTTTTCTTTTGATTTATTCCAATTAATATGGATGTCTCTGTCTGTAAATACACCGCCTCCCTAATTGCTGCTTTATTCATTATGGCTAGAAGTGAGTTAGAAGCAGTATTTTCCAGCTTTTAAAGTGACTTGCAGAAACTGTGATGCTTTGCACAGCTTGTGTGTGACTCCATCTGAATAACCCACACATACACCACAAGAGTGATCCATCAATGTCTTTTTCTAACATCCCTGCCCATACTTTTGAGCAACTACTCTCCACGTGGGGAGGTGCTGGTGATGTTCACAGAGTCCCCTTAGCAGGGAAGAGGGGTAAGCTTCATACAGATGGATAACTTCTTTGGGAGCCTGATCTCATAGTTTTTGGTATCAGATAGCAAGGTACACAGGTGTCTTTAATGGGCACTTAGGCAGGCAGCAGGGTGAGGATCCCAGGCATTACTCAGCTGCAGGAAGAGCCCACCTTCAGCTGTTGAAAGCGGTAATCGGTTTTGTGGTATGGGGGTGAAATTAGGAACCTCTTAGATGGTTACAGTATTGCTGGAGTGAAGCTGATAATGCTTAGGAACCTCTTAGATGGTTACAGTGTTGCTGGAGTGAAGCTGATAGACTTAGAAACCTCTTAGATGACATGGAGCCACCTAGAAGAAAGGTTATCTTCCTTTGGAATCCCAAGTTCAAAGCGTTTAGAATCAGAGAGCAATGAGCAAGTTTGTAGGTGTGCAGAGTCTTTGGAGGGGCCCTCGCCTCACTTTGGGCACTCTTCACATCCTGGAAACTTTTCCTCAGCCTGGAAGTTCTAACATTGCCCTCCTGCTTCCTTCAGTGCATTTCTCCCCTGCTTTGTAACTTTGTAACCATTTTAAACAGCTGTAGCAGCCGTCTTGTTTCCTGCTCTTCTGTTTCAACCTTACCTTTTAGTTTATGCCTAACACTCAGAGCAGACAGGTGCCAGCGATGATGGAACACCTTGACGTCTTCCCTCCTATGTTCTTGTAATAGGAAAAGGCAGGGTTTAGAAGAAGTGCCTCACTTCTGTTTTTATTAAATTGCCTGCCATATTCTAGTCATGTGTCCTGCAGTGCAACTATGCCTACCTGGTGGCTGTGCCCCGGCACACCTGTGGTTGATTGTGTGTCCCTGTGCTCTTGCTCTGTCAGATGATACACATTCTCAGACTTCTCTTGCCCTGCTAGCACTCCATCTTTACTCTGTCCCCACAGCATCCTCTTTGTAGAATCTGTTTTCATTTAGCTTTACCTTATTACTTACTTAGCTCTTATTAGATACTCAATACATGTTTGAATGAGTAAACTGGAATGTTAATTAAAGCTCTTCCAGTTTATTAGGGGGACAGAAGAGTCCAATTTATAATAGAAACATTGGAATTAAAATTAATCAGCAGCATAATCAAATAATGGTAATAACAATTACGATTATATGCTGTCCCTTAAGTACAAGGTTGGATGTTGCAGTTTGATACTGAAGGATTAACAAGTGATGGGAGAAACTTCTTAATTATTTTTTGATAGAAAATAACTTTATTACTAACATAAAGAAAGTTTTTTTTAAGCTGCAAACTCCCTTTGTATTTATTTTTTAAATTTGAGGATACTGTTACAATACAATGGAAATAACTTCAAGTTTAAGTTGCTGGGTTTTTTTTTTTTTAAATGTGATCACCACTATGTCATTTACCTGACTATAAACTGTCAACTCAAAATCTTTCCATGAATTCCTAAAAGTTGGTGATTATTTAAACTTTTGAGTGCAATTAATGTTATATTTAAAAAGTGACTACAGCTGTGAGCCTCACAATGTCACAGTGATATTAAGAGAGGTTCCCTTTTTTTTTTTTTTTAATTTTTTTTCTTTTTTCTTTTTTTTGGTAATTTTATGCCTACTAGAGGTCCTTCCTTTCCCCTTCTTAGATGCAAGGTCTCTCTATGTAGCCTTGACTGTCCTGAAACTCACTATGTAGATCAGGCTGACTTGAAGTCACAGATTCCTTCCTGTCCCTGTCTCCAATGTGCTGGGAATACAGATGTGCACCACTCCACCTGGCCTGCTAGAAACTTTTCGAGGGATAGCGGAGCAGTGTGGGGACACCGGGCGGGCAGTGACTAGGGTAGCAGACACATGTCAAAGTTGGCTGTAGTAAGTGGTGCGTTCGGCTCCATTCTAGCTGAATACGTGTTCATATGTAACCCATGAGCTTTATGTTTCGCTCATCTGTCACACACATACTCAGCGCTTTTAGATTCATGAGACTTGGTTCCTTTGAAGTTCTAGTTGTGGATGCTCAGTCCTGCTTCTAAACTTGTCAGGAACTGGGGCCAAAATACACAAAGGCCCACAGTCTTCTTTCTAAATATTTAAAAGTTATAAATGAAAGAAAGAGACTGCAGAGAGATGAGGAGATGAGAAGAGAGGAGACAAGGAAGGCCTTCTGCTTACCTGAAGAAATAGAAGTAGCCCGGGGTCAGCTGGATCGAATGTGGGTGTAGAGTTCTCAGGACACAGTTTCTCACAGAAATATTTGGCCATGGCATATTTGGGAAGAGAAACCTGCAGGGTAGCCAAACTGTCTTTCTGCCCAGATCTGGGTGTGTCCCCATCCAATAAGAGCTGAGCTTGTGACAGTATAGTGCTGTCTACTCACTGTAGAATGGCGTCTCCTGGATACTCCCAGGTCTGAAGGTCTTACAGTAGGGCTGAGTATCTTAACAAGGAAGGACTTACAAAAGGGACCTAGCAGGCTGTCAGTCAGCTTGGCGCTGTTGGACTCTGATATTTAGGCTGTGGGCCTTAGTGAGCAGCGCACACTCTGACTGGGCAAGTTCTTTGCCTTGGGGTACTAGCGTAGAAAGGGGTGTGATCAATGGAACAATGAGGAAATATTTCTGGAGCCCTGTTCTCTGGCCAGGCAACTTTTGCCCGGGTTGTGGGTGGTGGGATGGGGTGGGCTGGGGGAAGGTAGTACTGTGTATGAATGGCATGTCCTCTTAAGAGGACTGGATCTCTAGGCTTCTAAGCTGTGATCCAGAGTTCAAAATACAAAAATACAAAGCCTGATTTGCCAGTGGATAAGTACTAGGTTGCTTAATTGCACATAAAAAACAGACAATTGGGCTTTCAACTTCATTAGATTTATTTTTAAATTTTAGAACTTAAAAATTAGTGGCATTGAATTGGGATTATACCTTTTTTTGTAGAACTTCTAATTTCTCACTCATTTAGTTTATTTTGAACTCATTTAAAACAGCTGTTAGTTCTTATAAGGGTGATAGCATTGTTTGAGGGAAAATGGATTAAAGGAAGTGTATTCTAGTCCTGGTTCACTTTCCTAGTGTACTAAAGGGAAAGAGGAAAACTGTACTGACCACTTAGGTAAATCAGCTTGCAACTCAGAGTCCTCAGATTATTAAATCTAGAGGTAGTAATGTAATTACACATTGCAAAAATTCATCCCATGCAGCTTTGCATAAAAACATTATCTTTCTGATTGGTCTCACGTTAATATGCAATTGTAGTTTTTATAGTAATTTAGAGGAAGAAAGAACCAATTCTGAGTAAAAAGGAATACTTGATTAGTCTATTGTATAAGAGCAATAAAAGCTAATTTACTGTTATATTACTCAATATTGAAAGCTGCAAGAAACTCAATTCTTTATTCATTAATTATGCTATATTGTAGCATTATTAGTATCAATTATAGATGAGTTTTATGGAAGACTTTTAAGTTGAAGTCTTTGAGTTGTATTTTGCCTCATGTAAATATCTTTGACATATTTGCTGCTTGATTGTTGAAGGTCAAATGAGGTATCGAAGGCGGATTGGGTGAATCAGTCACCATAGTTTCTCTATGAAAACTCTTGTGGTAAACTGTCTTTGGAATGCAGCCATCTCGTTAGTAACAAGTTCCAGCTGTTGGAAATATGTAGTTGTACTTTTGCAAAAGTCTTTCACCTATTGATAAAAAATAGCCCTTCTTACTTTGCCTGTTAGGCTAGATTATGGGAGTTTGTTTTTGTTTTTGTTTAGTTTTTTTTTTTTTTTAATTAATTTTCGAGGCTTTACTTTGCCCAGAGTTCCGCAGTTTTGTCCATGGGCAAGTAATTGACCTTTACTAAAATTGAGGCAAGAGGTAGATGTGTCATTTTAAAGATGATAATTCTAATTGAGCCCTTCAGGGAGTTTTAACAGTCCTTGTTCTGCACATTACGATCATGGTATAGAAGTCCATTTGCTTTTACATCTGTGAATTCAGCTTAGTCTTGTGCTGTGTAGGTGGATATAGAATATTAAATCAAACATTATGATGGGAGTTGATAAATCGATATAGTTTTTGGAAAGCGGTGGCATTATTAGTTCTGAGGCCACATTAGTCTTCCAGCCTCTGTAACAGACTGAGTGGCTGCAGCTTGCTCATCCAGAGACTGGAAGGTGTTTTGGACTTTCTCCTTGGCTTTAATGACCTGTGGTTTCACCTGTACTGCCAAGTTTCTCTGTGTGTGCCCGGTCCTAATATTTTTTAAGATTAAGATTCCCTTTCCTTACATTATTTTACCGTAATAAACCATTTGAAGGCCTCATCTCCAATTCAGTCTCTTTCGGAAGCAGGAGGAGTTAGGATTTCTCCCGACACAGAATTGTCTTTTTAAATTTTGCCTTTCCCTCTTTGGACACTACAAATGGGAAAGCTCAATGTCAGGCATTGACAGGAAAAAAGAAAACCAGCTACTCTGTTATCTTTCAGGTTCCGTGTGACATCTTCCAAGGTTAGTCTTGGAAGTACTCACACCCTCAAACTCAGGAATGTTGGGATGGACATCCTCACGTAAGGGTAGATAGCTGTTTCTTTGTTCCCTTCTGGGACTCTCGACATAGGTCCTGGCCCTGTGTCTGATGCAGGCTTGGAGTTAGTGCCTGCTGAAACACAATGGGATTCCTTGTACACCGCTGCTGCCCAAGGCACCCTGGAGTTTGCTGAAGGCAAAGGGTTTTCAGTCTAACATGGGAAAGTAAAGCATCCAGAAAGCCTTCTTTGGTGACAAACCAGCTCAAATGTGCCCTAGACTGAGACAGCCTTAGAAAAAAAAATTTGACATTGTATTCTTGTTTGGCTCCTAGTGACACACCCGAATATTGCAGGTGTCCAGCACCTGGGAGAAATTGTCACAGCTGCAATGCCTCTTTCAGATGCATCTGCTTCAGAATACACTGTTAAAAGAAGCATATGATATGCGCTCCCCCAACAAGGTTTTTCTTTTTGCTTTTCTTTCCCCCCACTAGCAGACGCAATATAGTGTTAGGTTAATCATAGGCAGGCAGAATTGCTCTTTGCACTCACTACACTTCGGGTCGGTCTCTTGAATGTGTGAATTTTGGTAACAGTTGAACAGTAGCTCTTCCCTTTAAGGTTTTATACCTGAGAACAAATCATCCTCCCCAGGTTTGGTTCACCGTGTCTGTCACCAGTCTGCACAATCGGTGGCCACGTGGATGGTAGCCTTTGACATTCTGTCATCCATCTGGTATACCTGAGCTTGGCTTGTGAGTCTTGTTTAGCATGTTTCCTATACCAGAGTGTCATGATTTGGGGGAACAATTTCCAAGTTATTTGGGGACTAGTAGGATAAATTAGGGAACCGAGGATCCTCTCGGGGGTGGGGAAACATTAACACATTCTTCACCTTTGTTGTTTTGTTAGTGTTCCTTTGTGTTCCTAGATGGTTCCATGATGGGAACAAATACTGAACTATGCTCAGTATTCATATCAGCTCTGTAATCACTATATGCTTTGCTGGGAGTGTTGGGGTCTAGTTTGGATTTGCCTTGCTTTGTTTCATATTGGATGGTTGGGGATTTCAGATGTATGAGGGTACAATTTTGATCCCGATTTATGAGAATACAGTTAGTACTATTTAGACTTTTTAAATCTAGGGTAAAAAAAAATTCATACTTAGAAATAAGTATTGGAATTAATGGTTAAATATAAGTAACTGATTTTTTTTTTTCTTTTTAAAAGTCAGTTCATTGTTTTCTTTTTTGTGACTGAATAGTTCATCATTTTGGTGACAGTAGGTTTTTAGTTCCCTCTCAACCAAAAGAGGATTTTATTAATCGAACACACTGTTAGCTTTAAAAACGTGGGCTCTATTTGAATGAAAGAGTTAAGGGTATCCAATAGTAATTTGGTGGAATGTGACTAAGTTGAAATCAGCCATATCAATCGGACCTTTGTGGTGTATTTGTGTCTTGATTTAGGTTGGTTGAAGACTTTCAATGACTACTTTAGAGACAAGACTCAGCATATTTTTAATAACATGGTCCTAAAGCTGAAAGAAGACTCAAGCAGGAAGTTTATGTGGTCTGAGATCTCTTACCTTTCAAAATGGTGGGATATTATAGATATTCCGAAGAAGGAAGCTGTTAAAAGGTTTGTCTCAACTTTTTTTTTAAATTTAGTAATATTAAAAATCTGTAACAAATGTGGAGTTTTTAGGAGGTGAACTTTCAGCTTTATAGCTGAAATTCAGTATATTTCACATCTTGTGTAAGTTGATTTTGGTTTATTCCTAAGAAAGCGAAGCAAAGTCTCTTCATTGAAACCCTTGTCCTAGAGGTGGCTTGCTAGGTCGGAGGAGTTGGTATTTCATGGGCCTTTCAGAAGGGTCACTGCCCAGTTGTCTAAACATACATGTGCCAATGTGTCTGTCTCTTTTCAGCTATGGAACTTGTGAAAACCATGGCCAACATGTCTGAAAAATATTTTTTTTTTTTTTTTTTTGCCAATAATTTTCTCATATGAACAAAGATACTTGTTTTTTGTTTTGTTTTTGTGGCTTGAGTCTGATTTGTAGGGATGTATTTTCTGAAGGTTTTATTTTCTAATTAGTTCGTGATATAGAGACTAACCTTTATGTAGTCAAATTGTCGGTCTGTTTCTTTTGCTGTTGCGTCTTTCAGAGTTAGGTTTTCCTCAATCCACTGTTAAGGTAATGCTAGTATTCTTTTTAACCCTCGGTGCATTTATTTGGAAGAGTTAGGCACTGTCGGGGATTGTTTGTTTACCATCCCCGTGTAGCCCTTGGTCACGTCGTCACTGTTCTGAGTGCTGCCGGTCATAACTGACAATCCTCTCTGCAGTTCTGTGAAGTCCAGGGCGCGGCTCACTAAGAGTCACTGCGCTACTTGTAACACAGGACTGGTGGTCCACCCTGCCCAGGCTGTGTACCTGCTGAGCCCTGTGTACAGGAGGCGCTCTTCTCAGTGTTTTAAAAGCTCTTCTTCTTATTTATTTTATGTGCACTGGTGCTTTGCCTGCATGTGTGTCTGTCTGTGTGGGAGTTACAGCTGTGAGCTGCCATATAGGTGCCGAGCATTGAACCCGGGTCCTCTGGAAGAGCAGTCAGTGCCCTTAACTGCTGAGCCGTCTCTCCTGCACACTTCGCTGAGTCTTAAATGTGTCCACCGTTTTCTACTGCTAGTGTCATGTTTAGTGTACTAAAATATTCACTGGCTTGGGCTTTCCGGTCTGTGTCGTGGATGACATTTGTCTAAAATTATTGCAATTTGATAATGTTTCAAAAACTGGCAGTTTAAATCTTGTCTTTCTGTATTGAAAAAAAACCTTTTAATAAGTAACAATTTAATTTTCCCGAAGGGTTTTAGAATTAATTTACATTTCTTTCTACCTCATCAAAAAATATCTTTAGATTTTAATGGGTTGACATGAACATTTAAAGATAATTTGAGGAGAATTGATGACTATCCTTCATTGGAGAGTATTTTTTCTCAGTGGTAACAGCCTCACATAGTTGGCTAGGAGAGAGATACAGCCTTCGAGGACAGGGAGTAAATAAACCGGGGAATCACCGTGGCCATAGGAGAACCAGGCTTCCTCCTTAGACAAGTGCTGCCATAGCAACCAGAGTTGACAGGATCCAGTTAGCACAAGAGAATCTACAATCTGCAATCCCAAAGTGTTATATAATGTATCTCGACTTTCTAAGTTGAAATATTCGCAATGCCTTAGATTACCATCATGTTCTCTCTCCCTCACACACAGGGTGAGTGGGAGAGGACAGACCGATACCGATAGAGACAGAGGTATGTGTACACACAGAGAGGAAGAGAGAGGAGAGAGAGAACACCAAGCAGCACTCTGATTACACGGATTGGATTTATCCACCCTTTGGTGTTTTTGACAATTTGAACTCATAAAATTACATAGAGCCAGCGAGTGCTTTTATCGCTAGCTCTAAAGAACTGAAACTTAAGAAGCTTTGTTTACATCTTACTCATTGATACATACTTTCTGAAAAGTATGAGAAATTTTATTGAAATTGCTTAAATTTGATGAATTCATCCCGTTTGTAGTTTTGTTTTCAAAATTATTTATCTGATTTTTTAAAATGCATTTTAAAACTAGACTGGTGAAAACACTTTATTATTTTTGTTGGGTTTTGTGAGCACCAGTAACACCCAGAATGACTTTGTAGACTGCAGGGTTACCCGCTTTCTTTTCTGCTCTCATATCATTTTTTTCTTCTTCTTGTTTGCACACACAAGAGCTCTGGAAAGGAGACCCAGGGAGGGCACAGTTCAGTTTGTCCATGTAGTCTCAGTTGGTAAAGAGCTGCACACGTTACAAAAAACCTGTCAGCTTCTTTGTATCAGATGTGGAACATGCTCCTGGATGTGGGCGGCAGGAGGAGGACAGAACCAGTTACTGTGTAACTGTGGCAAGTGTTTTTTCTGAGATCTGATATAAACGTGTGCTGATATAAACGTGTGCGGAGGGTATGCGTGAGTATGCCTGACATCATGATGAGCCATGGGCGCCGGTCAGCATCCTTGTGTGCAGCCCTGCAGGGCCTGCGTTGTTCACCTACTTCTTCACAGGAACTAAATTGTACGGAGGCAATTGTATGGATTCAGTCATCACTTTGGAACAAATTTTAGTTTCCTCTCACGTTGATGTTTGTTTTTTTGTTTATGTGTTGTGCGTGCACATGCAGAGGTCAGAGGACAACTCTGAGTGGTGGGGATTGGTTCTGTCTGCTCTGTTCCTGGAGATTGAACTCGGGTCACCAGGCTTGATAGTGAGCATCTTTACACATCGACCCATCACCCCGGCCTGTTTCTCATTCCTAAAGCAGCTGTGCATAGCAGAACTGGCAGTGTTTCTTGCTACTGTTTTCTTGACAGCTTCTCTTTGTCTCCTTTGTGCTTGGTCCTTTTGCTCACTCCTTTATCCGTCTGCCTGTCCCTTAGTCCCTCAGTCCACCCATCTACCCACCCACCTACCAGACAGTCCTGAAAGTCAGATATAGGGCAGGGGCTGAGAAGCTCTGTATCGATTCTTTTTCGTATGAGTCAGCTGTGTCTTTCAGCAGTGAAGAATTGGTTTTCCTTTAGGTGGCTAGTATTGCTGTCACTGCCACTTTGTTGTGGTCCCTTTTTACTGTCAGGATCAGAGCAGCCAGTTTGCAATGGTAGGTGTGGAAAGGCTGAGTATGGTGGCCAGGCTGCCTGGGTTCAAATCCTGACAATTTTCATGATTTTGGGCAAGTTATTTATTTTTTCTGTGTTGCCGAGTATTTGTCATACGGAGTTAACATTGGGGCCTGTGCTGTTGGATTTTCATTATTTTTTCTGTTCTGTAGAGTATTTGTCAAGTGGAGTTAACGTTGGACCTATTCTGTTGGGTTTTTATGAGAATTGAATTAACATAGATACGATGCTTGATACATTTTATTATTATTTTTGCAGAGCTGAGAATTGAACTCAGGGCTTCTCATGTACTAAACAAGTCCTCTGCTACACACACTTATGTGTATCCCTAGCCTGACAGAAACTTTTTAAACTTCCTAATAAATATTAGTGGCTCCTATTTTTGTAACTTTATTTTCTACTTTGACTATTTTTCTTGGACATGTTATGTAACTTTTAGTTCTGAAGTCATCTTGCAAGCATTCATCTTTTAATAGGAAGTTAATTATAAATTTATGTTTTTGTTCTGTCTTTTAAAAGCTTGCTTATATAATGCTTCATTGAAGATTTTCTTTTTTGTCCTGTGCTCAAATGCTTTTTAGTATTTAAAAACATGAAATTCCAAGTTCTCATCAAGTTATTTATCTAGGTGCTTGTAACTTTTTACTGTATTCCATGGGGAGCCTGACTTCTTCAACATGTGTGTGTGCTGTCCTTGTGTGTGTGTGTGTGTGTGTGTGTGTGTGTGTGCAGTCCTCATGCGTGTGCAATCCTCACGTGTGTGCAGGTCTCGCTGAATGCTGCTGTAGTCCCATTTGTCTTAGAGCCTGCTGTCTGACCCCAAGTCTAGCTTCTTTTGTTTTCCTTCCCGTGTTCGTCTTTTGCACTGGGGCCTTCTCAAGGGTGCTCCAGCCCAGTTCTCCATGAGTGTACCTCTTCCTCACGTTGAATGCTTTGCCTTAACTTTAATTATGTATGATTGTGCATGAGGCCAAGTATTCATGTTCACTCTTGAGTGGAAACAGGTTTATCCATACCTGGAATTTGCTGGCAAATTCAGAGTAAAGTGCTTAGCAGCTCTTGCTTCTCTGTTGAAATGTTGCCAGTTTCCTTGCTGTGTTTATCACACAACTTACTGCATGAGTTCAACTGTTTGTTTTGGAAAATGTTCTCTCAGACAAGTCCAGCTCTCCACCACTCTGCCCTTGGCCAGACAGGTCAGGAAAGATCTGGACTGTTACTCTGCATATCAGTTTTCAGGGCTTTCAGTCCTAGGTGAGACGAGGAGGGTTGACAAACGGAGGTGTGTTGACAAACGGAGGTGTGTACCTCCCCTTGCTGTGCTGTGGTCCTATGGACCGTCCCGACCTCGTTTTCCTCCAGAGCATCATGGCGCCTGCACGGTTAGCCCAGCCCTTGATTGTTTGTGCCTAGGAATGTTCCCCCAGCACAGTTTCTGTTCTGAGAAAGCTGGAAGGCATCACCCCCCACACACACACACATACACACACTCCTGTGTTGGGGAAAGGAATCCTGGAAGAGTTTTTGAGATCAGGATTCTGGCAGGTGGCTCGGAGGAAATGGGGACTGGGGAGCTGGCTTGTTGAGAAGACCTGAGCTAGAAGAGTGTCTCCTGCTGCTCTTCTCTTCCCTTTTGTGGAGACCCTGAGCCCCAGCCTGCCTGGCTTCCCAAGTCTGGCATCTCTGGGTGCGGGCATCACCTGTGAGCTCAGTGCTGATGTGGCTGTGTCCATGGCGACTCAGGCGGAGTCCAGGTGCTTTAGGGCTGTGCTTGCTGCCTGCTGTGTTTGGAAAAGTGAGGAGAGGCAGGATTCCACATGTGGTGGTCAGGGCTTTTAGATAGTGAAGCTGGAACCCTAAAACTTCCCAGCCGGTAGAGGGAAGGCTGAAGCCCTAGGGTGAAGAGGTGCTAGCTTCCAGGGAGGAGATGCTTTGTACAGGCCTGACAGCTTCACACAGGTAAATCAGCATGAGGTGTTTGTTCAGTGTGTGGTCTTTGTTTCATCTACAGAACCGTGACACTAACACCGGGAAGGTGGGGAGGTAGAGGCTTTCTCCTTTCTCTCTCTCGTTCTGGATAAATTGTAACTAATTTTTTTTTTTTGAGACAGGGTTTCTCTGTGGTTTTGGAACCTGTCCTGGAACTACCTCTTATAGACCAGGCTGGTCTCGAACTCACAGAGATCCACCTACCTCTGTCTCCCAAGTGCTGGGATCAAAGGCATGCGCCACCATCATTTTCTAATTGTTTTTGAAATACAGAGAGACCAAGGTGGCAGTGTTTGGATTGCACCTGGCAGCTGCAATGTGTGGGGAGGAAGATTCCACCAGTTAGCTTTCTTGCAGTCTTCAGCTCTAGGGGCTGCACGGGAGCCTCTGGGGATTTTCATTTTTGGCAGAGGACTCTGTCTGGTTTTCCATGGAGTCAGCAGTGTGTTTAGAATTGAATTTATTTTCCATCTCCCTGTGCTATGAGAAATGCTGTCAACTTCATGGCATTTGTGTGGCCCCTTCTTGATTCTTCCCCAATGTGTTTTCGTATCTTTGTTTATTTATTTATTTTCTTTGCCTATTGTTCACTTTACTTAGGCTGAACCATCCAAACTGTTACTATCTAACTATTTTTGATATGTGCAAAATTGCCAGTTTCATACGGTTCACCTCAGTATTTAAGACAGAGGCCGGCTATTGGGGGTAGGATTCAAACTGGAACCCGGCTCTCAGTGGGCTCATCATTTGCCAGCTCCATCTTCGGAGGCTGCGTCTTTGGCATTGGGAGGTGAGGGGCCTGAAGGGCAGTGGTGCAATTTGCCAGACCAAAAATCTCCACACAGCTGTTTCAGAAAGTTGAGTTTTGTTCTTGTCCAAGTCTGTTGAAATTCTCTTCTGGCTATAAACGTTCACCTGTATCCCCTCATGCCTGGAGCAGAGGTTCTCAACCATCCTAATGCCGTTCCTTTAATACAGTTCCTCATGTGGGGGTGACCCCCAACCACAACATTTCATTGCTACTTCATAACTAATTTTGCAAATAACCTGTTTTCTGTTGGTCGTAGACAACCCCTTTGTGACCCACGGGTTGAGAACAGTCTAGAGTGCTAGCTTTTACTTTCTTACTTGAACAGAACACCCACAGTGCTTGTTGTGTAAACATGGGCCACATCTGTGCACTTTGTAGCAAACTTAATATGTCCTTAGATTTTTTTTTTGTTCACGTCATTTAAAATTCTTACCTAGTGCTAAGTAGGTGACTGCTAAGTAGGTGACAGATAAAGGCTTTTTTTTTTTTTTTTTTTTTTTGATGCCTGCTATAATGTTTGTGCAATGGCTTTTATCTTCACTTTATGAAGATCACATACCTGAACATCAATGTAGAAATGTAGAAGGTAGTCACTGCCTGACAGGTGTCTGCATTCTAGCAGAGTCCACTGAAGCTTTCCTTATCTAGAAGAAAACCAACTGATGCTGAGCCTGAACAGAAACAGCAGAAGGGATCCCATGGGTGACACTAGCTTGTGAGTGAGTGACGCTAGCCCATGAGTGATGCTAGCCCGTGGGTGAGTGACGCTAGCCAGTGAGTGCCGCTATCCCGTGAGTGATGCTAGCCCGTGGGTGAGTGACGCTAGCCAGTGAGTGCCGCTATCCCGTGAGTGATGCTAGCCTGTGGGTGAGTGACGCTAGCCAGTGAGTGAGTGACACTAGCCGGTGAGTTACACTATCCCGTGAGTGATGCTAGCCAGTGAGTGAGTGACACTAGCCGGTGAGTTACACTAGCCCGTGAGTGATGCTAGCCCGTGAGAGACACTGGCCAGTGAGTGAGTGACGCTGGCCCGTGGGTGACGCTAGCAATGATTTGTTGCATTCTTTCCCTCATAGTGGAGCAGCATCGAGCTTCATTAGCCTTTAAAAATGAAAATCTCATTAACTAAGGAGAGATCCATGCAAACGACATCAAGCCTCTATTGCTTTTTTGTAATTGAAAATAACTTAATCAATTATAGGCGCAGTACCCTCTTTGAACACTGGCTGGAGGGTTTAGAAGACACGCCTTCCCGTTAGTTAAGTCAGGAGCGTGCTTTCTGTCTCCGTGGGTTTGTTCACCTTTCTGGCTTCACATGCGGCTATTTTGGACTACATGTGGTTAGATACTGCGTGATATCTATTGCCCACTGGAATCGCGAGCAGCTGACTACTGCTTGGTCCGCTGAACGCTGCCCTTCATGTTCCCTTCACCTGGTTCAGTTCCTCCCTGGGCTCTGGGACAGTGGAATGGCCCATATGCTGCATCTGCTCCTGCGTCATGACCAGAGTTTAGCAGAAACCACTGTGGCTGGAACCACAGCATCACTGTGTGTGTGTGTGTATGTGTGTAAAATTGTACTCCGTGTCTGCTGTATATTAGTCAGTGTAGACTTTGTATTTTTTTAAAAAATCCTATTTGTGGGTTTATTACTTTTCTAAGAAGGTAGATCTATTCATCTAATATTTTAAGGGTTCTGTTATTTTTCTCCAGCCTTGTACTTAAGTGGACATTTCATGGAGCACAGAAATATTTGCCACTACTTGCTTAAGTACTAAGACTTAGCAGGTGCACGCTTTGGTTTTTCCCAGAAGAATGGCCCATTAATGCTCTTCCAAAGACTCATTTATTACACATTTACCCAGCTCGGGTTTTATGGTGTTCAACCAAAGGCTGCTGTGAAATTTACAGAGCAGAGTGAAGTTAGTGTGTCTTGTGAAGTTTAGTCAGTTGCAGGTTTGGAGTGTGTGTGGAGCCTGTAGTGGTTTATCAGCTGTCAGAGCACGCCACAGGACAGGAAGTAGCTGGTCTCCTGGGTTCTTCCTCTAGAGAGGGAGGTTCTGTCCCACCTGGTCCCACGGCTGTTTATCCCCAAGTAAGCACAGAGGCTTCTATTAATTATAAACTGTTTGGCCAGTGGCTCAGGCTTCATACTGGCTGGCTAGCTCTCTCTTAATTATTAACCCATAACTATTAATCCATGTTTTTCCACATGGCCTTACCTTACTGGAGAATGTCTAGAGTCCTATCTTCCTAGTAGCTACATGGCATCTCAATGGTGGCTTCTCTCTGCCTTCCTCTCCCTAGAATTCTCCTTGTCTAGTAGCCCTGCCTATACTCCCTGCCTGGATACTGGAAAGTCAGTGTTTTATTCATCAACCAGTAAGAGAAACATATACACAGAGAGGCATCTCCCAGCGTTTCTCTGCTTACTTCCTCACCTGTGAGGGGGACACTCTACCCCACGTTTGTCACCTGCCTTCGTTTGAGATGTCCATTCACTGTTTGTTTGTTATGTGTGTGTGGTGTGTATGTGTGTGTTTTGAGACAGGGTCTCTATGTAGCCCCGGTTGTCCTGGGACAAGGCTGGCCTTGAGCACATAGAGCTCTACCCACCTCTGCCTCAAGGATGTCCTGGCCCGCCCAGCATTTGCAGCCCTTCTAGCTCTAAAGCCCAACCTTGACTCCCTTGCCTTTCCTGGTTCATGACCCGGTAGGACCCGAAACCCATTGAGTGTGTGCTGAGTGCCAGGCCTGTGAAAGCCTCAGAGCCCTTAGCTTTCCCGGCGAGGCTCCTTGTCATCCTACTAGGTACGGAGGAAGGAACAGCATGGCAGGGATGCCCGTGAACTCAGCGCTCTGGACCTTTGTTTCTCAACCTGCCTTTGAGCCATGGCCACCTAGGGCCGAGTCCTCCTCAGTCCTGCCTAGTCAGCGTCCTTGGGCTGAGACTTCCCCTTCCCATCCAGCCGTCCTGCTGCGAGCCCTGCACTTGTGATTGCCTTCTGAGTCCCCAGCTCTTTCCTCGCCACGCTGCTCCCGTCCTCTAAGGAGCTCCAGCCACATTCAAGATCATAAAGTGTGAGCCGTCTTTACCATTGAGCTCCTGCTCGGCTTCTCCCCCGGGGTCTTACGCTTATGCGTGCCTCGGGGGCTTTCAGGCTGGCATGCCCTGGACTTTTGGCCTGCTGAACCACTGATGGCCTCATACACACATAGTTGTTTTATGCATTGGGTAATTTCACACCTAATCTTCATGACTCAGGTAAAAGATGACCTCATCTCAAAAGCCTTCCCCTATTTACTGTGTTATGCACCCAACCAATATTTACTGTGCTGACATCCAAGGTAAGCCCTCAGGGAGCAGGCAAGCCACAGTTGAACACACTGTTGTAAGAAACTTGTTTTCTATAGAGTTCAGAAGCATATAGTGTTCAGGGTGACTAAAACTGGCCAGGCAAAAGGGAGCATGGGAGGATGTAGGAGGAATTCTAGGTTCTGAGGAGAAAGCTGTGATTAAAGGCCAAGGATTAGCAAGAACATGGCACCTCAGACGCCCGGGGATCCGTCGGCACAGAGGATATTGCAGAAGTGGACAGAAGTTACTGCCCCAGACCCTTACAACGTAAAAGGTGGATGGCAGCGAAGGTCGGGAGGACTTGCAGCGGCCTGTACACTAGTGACTTGCGCTGGACACTTAGAGCGGGTGCCTTCTAAAGTGTTTTCCAAATGAACATACGGCTTGTGCGTGAGGAGCTGATCTAGAAACTGAGAGAAATGAAATCAGGCTCACAACAAGATCTGTACTTGTATTTCCACAGAAGACAGGAAGTGGTTTGAATGCCCAGCAATAAGATGATGGGTTAAGAAAATAAAATACTACTTGGCAATAAAAGATGAGTTAATGAAATACACATTTTTTTTATTTGTTTGTTGTTGTTGTTGTTTTTGAGATAGGGTTTCTCTGTGTGGCCATTGCTTTCCTGGAACTCACTCTATAGAGCAGTCTGACCTCATACTCACAGAGATCCTCCTGCCTCTGCCTCTCCAGTGCTGGGATTAAAGGCGAGCGCCACCATGCCCAGTCTTGCAACACGTATCTCGAAGAACTTTTCGAAATTCTTTAAGAAAGGGTCTGGCTTAACCACTGCCAGCTGGTGAGCCTGTAGTTTATTTCTCAACCCTTGCTAATGCAGAGCTTATCTTTTATCTCAGTGTTGACACATTCTGACTTTCCTGAGTGATCTGCATAGATACGCTGTCCACAGCTGGATGAACCCTGGTGTTAGCATGCCTGAAGGCCCATTCCCACACATCTGCGGCAGCACAGAATGCTGTGTAGCCTTCTAATCTGTGTAACTCCATGGTGAGATGCGGCAGGCCACTTCCCGTCCGGCTTGTATTTCCTTCTGAGCGAGGCTATATTTCTTTGTCTTTTGTAGAGATCAGTTATTTCTGAAGTCTCTGGCACCTGTTTTTCGTTTTCCTCGAGTGTTATTGGCGCCCTTTTCTTACTTATTCACACTGGTGTGAACTCCTAAGTGTTCAGTGTTCGGCAGATGGGATTCCTGGCCTCCTGGAGCTTGTGCTCTGTTGTAGGACAAAGATAGTAAACATACAGATGAATAATTAATGTCAGTTACAAGTGTCATGAACGAGGTCTTTAGACTTTATGAAAGGTGATAGCTTTGTTGATGTTTGGATAGGATGTGGTGACTAATAGTGAATTGGTAAGAGCTAGGTAGACCGGTGTTAGAGGGGAAGGTGTTTCAGGCCGCTAAGATACAGATGATAAGCTGGAAGAGGGAAGGGGTAATGCAGATGACCCAGTTTTTCTTCTCTTGTACTCAACCTTTGAAGTCTGCCATCCAGAACACGAGAAAATGCAAGGATCCAGGGTTATCATATGGGGGTTTAAACAAGTCTTACTTACACTCTCCACTAATACTGCACAAAAAAGGAGTTTGCATTCATTGATCTGATTAGCAAATACCTTCAGGGCATCAATTGCTTCTTTGGGAGACACCATCTTTTTTTACTTTTCCATTTGACTAATTTTGTATCTAAGAACGAAACCCAGTATGTCATCTTACATTATTTCATATTTCCCCCAATGCATAATTACAAATTCATCTCATTTTCTCCTATGAAATTAATTTGTGATTCTTTGAAGCTTGCTAAATGATGCATTGTTTGCTACTAAGTTGTCTGTAACAATTCCCCCATTAGGGAGGAAAGCTCTTTGAGTGTGCCCTTCTGTGTGTGACCAAATTGCAAATGTCTGTCTGATGAGTCTACATGGAGGGAGACATGACACTCACTAAAAATGACTTACAGCTTCTTGAGCATTGCAGTAAATTCTGAAGTGTAAAGTTCGTGTCTTGGGCAAAATGAGCAGCGACAGACACACTCAGCTCATTATTGATCAGTGATTTCCTTAAAGCGTCTTATGTGAAATTCCCCAGCATTGAAGTCGCAATGTGAGCTCTCTCTGGATAACGCCCTCTTCCAGGCAGACAGCCGCCACTGTAAAAACCCAAGTGATTTGAAAATTAGGGGCTAGCCCCTGGGCTTATGAATTTGCTAGACGTGGACCCTCCCCTTATGTTCTCATGCAGGGCTCATATTTTCTAGTTAAGATATGACATGTACATTGGAAAGTGGAGAGTTCGTGTGGCAGGCGTGCATTGTTTGTCTCCCTCTGCTTTTTACAGTAATGTTCCATTTGATGCTCTTCCACACTGGGGGCATGGAAGTGTCTTACTTAAGTAAACATTCCTGTAGATACAGGATTTCCCGCTATTTTCCTTTTCATAGTAAAGTCTAGAAAGCATGGTTACGCTGTCTTGTTAACCTTCATGTGACTGCAAGCAATGGTGATTTTAAGTGCGACACTTTTGCAGACTCCTCGTTTCGTTGCATTTGTTTTGTTCTTGTTGATAACAGTGAATGGTTGCGTGGCAGGTTATTTTGTCTGCTTCAGGAAGTATGCCTGTCTAGCCAAACCTTCCTGCATTTGAGAAACTTGGTTTTATAATCTGGTTTTTCCTATTCTTGTGGATGGTTCAAAGCCTCACACAGATGGTGACATGGAATAGGCGAATTTGCTAACCTGATTAGTCCTGTCTGTCTCCGTCGTAGTACTCAGGCGATGGCTGCGGGTTTAAGATTCCCGCTATTGTCTTCTGCTCAGTGTTTTGTCTCGTCTGGACAAACTATGCTAAGATAACTAAAACTGCCCTTTTTCTGACCTGCTCTTGTTCTGGCTGCTGCTTAGGTAGGATATCTTACAGGCATGCACGAGACACTGGGTCTCCATGATCTCAGCTTCCTCATGTGACCTTTCCTCCAGTCACTGAGGCGTATATTTTTAATGCCAGCGTTTGAGCACCCGCTTTTGTCTATTCTGCCACAGTTACGGCGACTTTAATACTTTTTATGAACCGTAAGGGCAGGTTTTGCTTGACCCGTTTCTGGATATTTTTCATGGATGTATTTCTCTTAACATTTCTTATCATCTTCCCACCTGACTTTTGACTTCCCGTCCATCCCGTTTCCTTCCCTTTCAGTCCGTGAAACTGATTTTTACCCGGGAGACTCTCCCTGATCCGACCCGCCATTGCAGCCACTGCTTCTGAAACCCTGCTGTCGCGGACTGGCCCAGTCTGAATTATGTCCCTGACTGCGGAGGGACTGACTTCTCCCTCCTCACTCCTGATGTTTATGAGCCTCGCCTAGTAAACATCTGGACATGGGGACGCTGTCATCTTTGCAGTATTGCCGGCCGGTGGTTGTTTCTTCTTGTCTCAACCATACCCTGATTTGTCACACATACGTTTTTATGAGCCTTATTTCCTCCTCTCCGGTATTTTCTGTCAGTGTTTACATCATTGAAACTCCGTTATAGTTGACTTTATCCTTATTGATTTATTTCGCATGTGAGCCTGACCCAATTTAAACTACTTGTTAATTGCTAATATTAATTGGACAGTTTCACAAACTGCACCTCAAAAGCGGGCTTCTCAGTGCTGGGAGAGTGGGGGCTGGCCACTGCTGTTCTCTGCTGCGTGTGTTGGCTGTGGGGAAGGGCCAGGCAGCAGAGAGGAATAAACAGGCCATTTTGGTTTGTGATAAAGGCTATGTTGTCTTACAGTGAGGAGGTAGAGGGGATGCTGAATTGCTTAGGAGCTCCTGGACACTCCCGGGTGAGTTTTACTTGGGCTGAGACACCAAGGTAGCTAGATAGACCCACGCAGGTCGACGAAGAGGGGCAGGATGAAATTGCTTGATAATGTTTTGTAAGGAACAGGCTGTCTTTCTAGCAGCCACCGTATACAGATAAGAATGAACTCAGAATACCTTCAAGTAGCACCCAAGACTCCCGAGGGAGGGGATGTGTCACTATCAAATGCGGCTGGAGAATCTCCCTGTTGTGTATAGTGTATAATGCTGCCCTCGGTTAACTGTCCTTGGAGAACAATCAGGCCTCTAGGACAGGAGTTTTTAGTGAAATAAACTGATATAAACCAAAAAAGGAAGTGTTCTATCTTTGGAATATTTTTTTTCCTTTCATTTCATTGTAGTTCTTACTAACTTGAAGTTTCTGTCTAGTCAAGCCCAACAAATAATTTGTTTTTAAGCAAGCATATCTGAAAATTTCCAAAACATGTTTCTTAGGAGAGTGAAATAATGGAATTGAAAGCATCCCACATTTGATTGGCAGGGATTAAACTCCGGTCTCTGCTTACATCTCAGGTTGCCAACCTCTGATTCTGAGGTTCAAAGGTCAGATCCGCGCAGCCTCTGAAGTGTGGCAAAGTTAGACATAAGGGTCAGGGCAGAAGAATTGACTAAATAAAAGCCCACTGTCCACAAGATGGGAGGGGTTCAGTAGTCTTGACCTTAATTGTGTTAAAAAATAAGCGAAGCTTTTAGAAATGCCAGCCTTTTTTTTTTTTTTTTTGGTCCTGTCTTGATGAACACTTATAAAATCTTCCTGGCTACGAACTTCCACACCTCTCAGATGGACAGTCTGTGATACCGGAAAAACAAAAGAAAAAAAGAGATGTCAGTGATTAACAATTAATGATCGCCATTTTGCACGGCGTTATTGAGAATGAATACTCCACCGACGACAGTAGTGGTATAGCTTTCAACAGTCCTTCAGAAAGGCCGTATTGCCCACATTTTACTAAAAACGAAGCTTAACTAGTTCCTTTATTGAGCTGTGTGCTAAATAACTTGAGAGTGTCCCATGAACAGGTAAATGCCGCTTTTTGGTACTGCCACATGGAAGCAGACACCGTCTTTGAAATGACCGCCTTCCAGGAAACACTGGGCATGTCGCCTGAGTAGAGCACTTGTTCCCTGCTCTGTGAGATGCACAAATCAACCCTGGAACTCCCAACATGAGGGGCTTTTGCTATTCTACTTTCATGGAAAACGTGTCCTGGGAAAATAAGTGTCACCCACGATCCTTTACTGTGGATACTTCGTCCCCGGGGGCCGGGGTTGAAGCTCAGTGACTTGTTTAAAAAGAAATGCCCACCTCACTTAGGTACAGGTCACTTGTAAAGGGTGATCTTAAATGTTTATTATGTATTTCAGTTTCTTCTCGGAACTTTGTTACTGTTGTTACCTTAACCTCTATTTATTTTCTTCCTAGTTTACTGCAGAGTGGTCAGCTGGAGATTGTGACAGGTGGCTGGGTTATGCCTGATGAAGCCACTGCACATTATTTTGCCTTAATTGACCAACTAATTGAAGGGCATCAATGGCTGGAAAAAAATCTAGGTATGTATTCTTGCCTCCCCCCCCCACTTTATTTAGGCTGTTTTAGGAATTTGCACTTAGGGAATCTGGGCTAATAGTCCTAGTAATTGTTGAATAATTTATTCTTCATTCATCATATTTATTAGGTTATTATTTCAATTACATAGACATATGATAATTCCATTTATGGCCATTGATCTTTCTTTATATCATTATTTTATTTATTGACTTGTTTCTTTTATTTAGAGGTTTACTATTTTAATTACATATTAGTTAAGACTTGATCATAGGAGGCAAAACCCTATTAGCTTAATCCAAAATGAGGGTGGGAGAGAAGAAAAAGTAGAGACATTCATTGTATCGAGGAGAATTCTGGAGATAGAGGTGTCATGGAAGCTCCAGGCATGGTTCCCAGGCGATGTAACAGGCATTGTGGAGAGTGTCTGCTCGGGCACGTCTTGTTTGTGTGTTATCTTTACCCTGGGCTTTCTAAGCACTGTGTGGGGAAGATGGCCTGAGGCAGCAGAAATACTCCCTCCCCCACCACCCAGTTCTGCCAACAGGATAAGGTGTTCTTCATATTTCATTGCATTGATCTAATGAGTCAGGCCCCTCTCACTGAGGTATAGACAGGACTTGTTCGAAGGTGGTGGCCTCCAGGAAGATAGAATTGTAGGTGGCAGTCAGGTAGTAATACTTGAACTGTGGTAGTTGGTCCTTTGTGTGCCTGGACCCATGGGGAAGGTCCATCTGGAGGAGGAGGCTGTTGGGCCGACACCATCCTCACCAAAACCTACAATGAATTGACATCTTCTTCTGCCTGATATGTGTATGGCATGAAGTTCTTTTCAGATATTTCGTATCTCAGTATACCTTTTACAGTTTTCTTTATGAAAAACATTCATGATTTTTTATTGATGTTATTTCTATGTATTTATTTATTTTCTTTGTTAGGGATGAAAATCCTCATTATTATAATGATTTCTTTCTTTTTATTCTCACAAGGTCTTTACTGCAAAGAAATCCTAGAAAGCTTCCCCCACGTACCACTTACTAACACCTTTTTTTTTTTTTTTTTAAAGTTTTTTTCTTTTCCCATACCACTGTTGTGGTGGATTGTTTTCCGAAGCTTAGAGAATACATTGTTGATTCTTCCTCTGTGACAATGGCTTTGTTCTAGCTGGGTTGGGATTCTAACTCAGAGGCCTAGCTTGCATCTGCCCTTGGCTGTGACTGGGCACGAGGAGCTTTTAAATGAGAATGACTTACTGCCTTTTAAAGTGTATTGTGTCTTTGCATTTGCTTCCTTCAGGACCCAACACCTTAGTGTGTGTGTGTGTGCGTGTGTGCTTGTGTGTGTGCATGTGTGTGTGTGTGTGCCTTAGTGTGTGTGTGTGTGTGCATGTGTGTGTGTGTGCCTTAGTGTGTGTGTGTGCGCGTGCGCGCGTGTGCAGCTCCCAGTGGGGAGCCTGGGCCCTGCATGTGTGATGAGTCAGTCCATGGCCTGTCACACATACTGTTAGAACCCGGTGCTAGAACTCTGTGTGTGTTCAGGGCAGACTCTTTGGAGCACACCAGGTTTCCTCCTCTGGAGTTGGTTCCATGCGCCTTTGATCTCTGTTGCTTTTACTCTGTCCTAAGTCACAGCTATGTGATAGCCTTCTAGACTCAAGTTTTAATGAGTCGGCAGACCTGGGTGATTGTGTGGAGATGAGGGGAAGCTTACAGACCGACACAATGTTCCCTTTCCTTAAATACTGAGATATGCCCTAAGCCAAGAGAGTCACTGGATAGAAACATGTCCTTGTCAGGGTTTCTACTGCTGTGAAAAAACACCATGAACAAAGGAAACATTTGATTGGGATGGCTTACATTTTTAGAGGTTTAGTCCATTGTCATCATGGCTGGGGGCATGGCTGTGTGTAGGCAGACAGTGCTGAAGAGGAGTCTACATCTTATCTTGCAGGCTACAGGGAGTGATCTCAGACTCTGGGTGTGGCTTGAGCATGTCTGAGACCTCAAAGCCCGCCTCCAGTGACACTTCCTCCAACAAAGCCACACCCATTCCAACAAGGCCACGCCTCCTAACGTACCACTCCCTTTGGGGTCATTTTCACAGCATACGCCTTTGTATCTAGTTTCTCTGCTCAGTTTAATTTTGTCTTATAACCTGATTGAGACAGGTTGACATATAATGAGGTGCGCTTGTTTAAAGCCTATAGCTTGGTGCTGTGTCTTGCTCACAGAGTGGCACAGTTGTCCCGTGATCTGTTTTTAGAATTTGTACTTATCTGTACAGCAAACCTCATCTCCATTAGCGACCACCTCTCTTGTGACTTCCCACCCTCTGTCCCAGGCTCCCACGAGCCTTTTTGAATATAAGCCCTGGGGATCGGTTCTAGAATTCCCCCACAGATATCAAAATGCAAGGTGCCTTCGATAAAATGACGTAGTGTGTATAGAAAACAACTACACTTACTTGTTCCCACACACTTTAAACCAGTCTCTATTATATTATGAAAAATGTACATGCTATATAAATATTGGTTAGGCCAAGACAAGGCTGCATGTTCTGGTCAGGTTCAGTTTTCTTCCCAAGGATGTCTGATTTCCTCATTCTTAGTCACTTGTGGTTTTGATGACATAGTAAGACGACACCGTCCAAACCAAGGCCTTGGGTTAGTTTTCTTTCTGGTGATTTCGGGGGTTAGGTTTTGTGTCTGTGATCCTCTTTCAGTTAGCCTGTTGTGTTTTCTTCTGTGCGGTGATGCCCCTTTGCCCTAACACCCCCGTTGAACTGTCCTGGCATTCTTGCTGACAGTGTCTGCCCTCATGCCAGTACCAGGCTACCTTTGTTATATAGTTGTGTATTAAATTTGATGTTCAGAAGCCTGATCATTCCAACTTAAAGGGGAAAAAAAGTCTTACTTAGATGACTTATATTTGTAGACCTACTAGCTGTGCTTGGGGGTGTGGCTTCGTAGGGTACTTTGCATGCGCAAGGCACTGGATTCAATTCCTAGCATCACATAAACTGGGCATGGTGGTGTACGTACCCCTGCAGTCCCAACACTCGGGGCGGAGGCAGGAGAATCAGGAGTTTGAGTCATCTTGGTCTACCTTAGAGTCCAGGCCGGCTTGGGATACATGAAGCCCTGTTGACTCAGTTGCTTGTCACTCTGGTTCCAGGGGTCTGTTGCGCTCTTCTGGCCTTCTTGGGCACTTCCTGCCAAGACAGGCAAAACACTCATAAATACAATGGAAATAAATGCATACAAGTTATGACTTTTGTGGGAATGTGTGGAATATATTGTCCAAACCAGAAACACTGTCATTAACCACATCAATCAACACACAATTAACCACACCGGTCCCTGTGACATGAACATGAGCTTTGTTTTCATTCATGAAGATCTCCGGTGTCACTCGGTAATGTTTTCATAGCTTCTACTTTTTGTTTCTCTGTTGGATTTGGTTCTAGCCTCTCTCTTTTGTTAGCTGCCCTTGCAAATGGGATTTACTTTCTGGGAGGTGTATATAACTCAGTGTGTTCATTTTCGTATAGCTATCTCGTATCTTTCCACCACCGTATAGCACTGGAGTGACTGGTTTTTGAGATTGGTTCTTGCCTATGTTGTCAGCTCACTCCTTTCCGTGGCTGAGTAGTGTCTGGTTTTTAAACTAGACCCCTGTTAAATGTCTGTAGTATGCTTTTAGATGGTGGCTGTATGACACAGGCTTTCATGCACACTTACATAGCAGCTCTTTGAAAAGCATGTGTCATTGTCATTGATAAGTACTGGAGTAGAATTGCTGGCTCCATTGTGTTGAACTTTGTAGGTACAGCAAAGCTTCTCAAAGTGCTTTTACCGTTGTACTCTCAACCAGCAACGAATTTGTTCCATATTTTTGTCAACATTTCTAATGCCAGTCTTTTCAAGTGACAATTTATCAATTTCAGTAGAGATAAAGTGATTTTATTTTTTCAACATGCATTTATTTCACAGCCAATGATGTTGAGTACATTTTTGTGTTTATTGCCCAGTATTTGCTTATTTTGAAGTTTTCGAGTCTCACCCTTTTTAATTGGGTTGTTGCCTTTGTGTGTCCTTTGTTCAGAATCTGAGCCATTTTACACACACACACACACACACACACACACACACACACAGTATATGAAAATTTTTCTACCATTTTGTGATTGTTCATTTGTTGTTTTAAGATTTTGTTACTCCCTCTCTTTCTGTGTATTCCCTGTGTGTGTGTGTGTGTGTGTGTGTGTGTGTGTGTGTGGTGTAGATGTGTGCAGATAGATATCTGTGTACCACAGTATGTGTATGGTAGTCAGGAGACAGCTTTCATGAGTTTGCAGTCTCCATCCATCATGAGTTCTGGGGGTTGAACGCGGATCATCAGGCTGGCACAGTGAGTGCTTTGCCCACTGAGGCATCTTGCCAGCCTATGTTCTTTTCCTTTTAGTGTCTCCTGTTGCTGTGGTAAAATACTCTGACGGTGCAGCTCATGGGAGAAAGGACTACTTTAGCTCACGGTTCTGTGTCGCAGTCCTTCATCATGGGCAAGTTTGAGGCAGCAGGTTGGCAGTTGCTTCCTTTGAAGGCACCGTAAGAAGAGAGCAGCGAGTGCCAACTTACGTTCGACTTACGTTGTCCACGCATAGCCCAGGTCCTAACATGCAATTAAGAGGTGCCTTCGCCATCAGTTATCCTAGTGGAGGCAATCCCCCACAGATAGGTCGAGGCCTATCACCAGGCAGATTTTAGAGTCTGGCAAGTCTACAATGAACGCCAGCCATGACAGTACCTTTCTTATTTCTTTTAAGTGTTTAATACTGGTATTTAAGACACCTTTTGATTTGTATGTCTGTGGTGAATTCACTTTCTCATCACAGCTAATATTTTATATAACTTATCAGATATAGTAAATATGTCCCACCTTAAAATGAAAACTATTAAAAATTGAAAGTTATCTGTTTAATAAGTTAGTATTTAGATCATCTATCTGTTTGCTTTATTCAAAACTTTTGCAGTAGTCACATTAACAGTGACACTTGCCTTTGTTATTACAGATGTTTAATGAAGTTGCTTAAAGATGCTAAATATTATATTGTCTATTATTTTATGTAGATATTTTTAATAGTGTTGAGAAAATTCTTTTTAGCACTTTTCAATTTGTAGTGTGTACTGCATTTCTTCCAGATATCTATTAAAGCTATGTGGGTTTTCTAATTTGTTCTGAGTGTGATGGCAGTTTGCTCAATTAAAAACTCATTGACTTCCAGAATGAGTCCCTTCTGGCTTGGGTGCTGTGGAGTTCAATCTGTGTAGTGATTTTCTGTTTTATGGTTTTTTGTATTTGTTTTCATGAGTGAGATTAGATTTCTTTATTAATATGGTACATTTGTGTGAATTATTTATTGGTTTATGATATTTAATGTAATAACTAGTCAGCATTGCACCCTTTACATTCCAAAGTTTATGGGCATTTGAAAAAGTTACTGCAATAATTTATGCCTACAGGACCTTCTGTTGGGGGTAGGTTTTTTAATAATGCTAACAAATATCCCATCTAAAATATTTCTATCTAAAACATCAATTAAAATTGTTTTATGAGAAGCCCAACCTTTTATTTATGATATAAAGTGATAATTATATGTAGTAATCTCTGAATTAAACAATACTTAAACAAATAGCTGGTATTCTGTGTTGAAAAGTAGGATGGTAACACTTCGCAGAATGAAAAAGAAACAGATCATTTGTAACTGTGATATATACTATTGCAATAGTCTGAAATTCCTATTCCTTTTCATTATAAAAGTTTTCATTTTTATATTACTACTGAACATTCCTCTTACCCTTAAAAAATTATTTTTTTAATGCTAAGGAAAACTCTGACAGGTTCTGAAATCCAAAAGTTTCTCCCCAGCCCTTACTACTTTTCATAGCAAGTTTTTTTCTTTTCTCTTCTTTTCTTTTTTAATGCAGTTGACATTTACCTCTTCTTTTCCTTCTTTTTATATTTTTGGGTTCCTTTTTCCATTGTAGCTAGTTGTTCCTCTGAGGTTCCAGTGATTTCCATAGAGGAAAAATCACCAATGATGCTGCAGTTCTCTATTGACAGATGGTGAATTCTCTGACACTTGATGGCCTACGTAGGGTCTTACTTTTCCCTGTATGTGCGATGACCCTTACTCCTTAAGTTTCAAACTCATGAAATGTTTTAGGGCATTACCTGGTAAGGACTGCGATATATTCTGGACATAGGTGTGTGTGTGTGTGTGTGTGTGTGTGTGTGTGTGTGTGTGTGTGTGTTAATGAACCACATGATGGAAGTCAAAGGCACCTTTGTCTCTTTCTCTAGACAATTGATAGTGTATTTCCTAAGAAGTCAGGGCATTTCCTTTTGCAATTAGAAGATAGTTGTCAAACCAGAAGTATTCGCAGTGATGTAGCAGGGGAATCTCATTCCCAGGCTGTGTCCAGGATGTCTCAGCTACCCCAACCCCCTGATATAGAAGCTGTTCCTCACTCAGAGTCACTCAGTGTCTGCCCCAGGGCCCCATGTTACACTCAGTTGCCTTGCCTCTCGGTTTTCTTTCCTCTTGAGCACTGCCTGAGTTTTTCTTGGTTTCTTGACTGCAGTATTTTGAAGAGTACAAGCCAGTTTGGGAAAAGGCCCATCTGTCAATCTGAATTTGTTTCCTGGGGTTTCAGTTGAATGGTTGCTGTAGTATTTATCTCTTTGGCTAGCAATCCCAGTGTTGATGATTCTGCTCTCCTACTGATGATGTCTGCCTGTGTCAGAGTCGGCAGGGTTAAACTTGATCAGTTTAAGGTATCTTCTAAATTTCTTTATTAAAGTTTCTCTCTTTGTAGTTAATAGTCTGTAGAAGGGGGCTGGAGAGATGGCTCTGCAGTTAAGAGCAGTGACTGCTCTTCCAGAGGACTCAAGCTTGGTTCCCAGAACCTTCCTGGACAGCTTACAACCACCTGCAGTCCCAGCTCCAGGGGACCCAACATGCCCTTCTGGACGCCACTGGTGCCCACACATCTGTGCACACTCTCTCCAGATATATGAATAATTAATGTCTCACTCAGGTTTACTATTGCCATGATGAAACACCATGACCAAAAGCGACTTGGGGAGGAAACGGATTTGTTAATTCTGCTCACATTTCCACATCACTGTTCATCATGAAGGAAGTCAGGACAGGAACTCACACAGGGCAGGAACCTGGAGGCAGGAGCTGATGCAGAGGCCATGGAGGGTGCTGCTCACTGGTTTGTTGTTCAGCTGGCTTTCTTATAGAACCCAGGACCACCAGCCCAGGGGTCCACTCAAAGTGGAACGGGCCCTCCACCATCAGCCACTAATTAAGAAACTGCTCTATGGGCTTGCCTACAGCCCAATCTCATTTTCTCAGTTGAGGTTTCCTCCTCAAAGATTATAGCTTGTGTTAAGTTGATATATAACTAGCCAGCATGGTTAATAAAAGTAAAATATAATAAATTTATAGGGATGCATCAAGAATAACAACTATCCTACTCGTTACCAGTATGTGTGCTGATACTTTTGCTTTAACAGATAAAGCTTGCCTGAAGGTCAGAGTGCAGAACTAGCCACTAGTCAGCCACAGAGGCCATGCAGTGGTGGTGCACACCTTTAATCCCAGCACTCCAGAGGCAGAGGCAGAGGCAGAGGCAGAGGCAGAGGCTGAGGCAGAGGCAGAGGCAGAGGGATCTCTGTGAGTTTAAGACCACCTTGGGCTACACAAGGTTGATCCAGTTTTTAAAAGAGAAACAGGAGACAGTGGTAGCTCACATCTTTAATCCCAGTACTTGGGGTCGCGCGCCTTTAATCGCAGCACTAATGAGGTGGAGGCAGAACTGATGTGGCTGGGCGGAGAGAGGAACACACGGCTGGAGGAGGCAGGAGCTCACTGCATTCAATCTGAGGATTCCTAGGGACAGGATCGCCTCTTTGTTCTGAGGATTCGGTAGAGGTAAACACTAGTGGCTGACTGCTTTGCTTCTGTGATCTTTGAACATTAACACCCATGTCTGTCTGACTCTCCGATTTTATTATTAAAACCAAGTAGAATTTGTGTGTGTGTGTGTGTGTGTCTGTGTGTGTGCGTGTGTCTGTGTGTGTGTGGTGTCTGTGTGTCTTGCTGCTTCCTGTGTTATACTTTAGAATTATTCAGCAAGGTTCCTTTTTACCCTGTCTTATGAGTTACTGTGGGTCATAGCTCTTTGAATGATAACTCTGCTACTCAAGTCAGGATCAGCTTTAACTCATTTTTGTAACCCTCGGGCCTCGAATCATTGTAAATGTGTGGGAATGCTGAACAGGTGCTTGAATGAAAAAAAAAAAAAAAAGTGCACAGCTCTATTAGTTATGCCAAGTTTCGCACTGCAAGTAGCCTTCTTGGGAGTCCTGACTAACCAAATGATCAGATCTGTATAATGCGGAGTGAATATTCTTGTCTCATTAACTCTAACCTGTGCATTTATTTACTTTTGTCACATTTCATCCTCTGTGAAACAGGGACACACAGAGCTGATGGCTCTTATAACTGCTCTGAGTCATGTTTGCAGAATTCCGTTGACCTCATTGTAGGTAGAGAGAAAGGAAGAACATCAAGATGCATCAAGGCTCAGCGGAGCATGGGGGACAGTTATTTCAATCATTTCTGCCCCTGTGACACGAAGATCCTGGGCTGCTTGAAGGTGTCAGTGGCTGGCTGTTGAGATTTGCCAGTGTAACTTGAATGGACAGATCAGCCAGTTCCTGGCTTGTCTAACCCCACACGTGACAGACTGAGTATTGGTCTACCTCCAGTGGTAGGCAGCCACTTCATCATAGCCATGAGGTGATGTAGTGAGTGTTCTGTTTATCTGCAAGCCCAGGAGACTGTGGGACTCCCATGGGTCTCAATGGATCATAACCTCTTTTCTTTTCACTTACCATTAAAACAAAGGAGAACTAATCCTTCTTTTCTCTATCGACAGGAGTGAAACCTCGATCAAGTTGGGCCATCGATCCCTTTGGATATTCACCCACAATGGCTTATCTTCTGAAGCTCGCTGGGTTTTCTCACATGCTCATCCAGAGAGTCCACTACTCAGTGAAAAAACACTTCTCTTTGCAGAAATCTCTGGAGTTTTTCTGGAGGCAGAATTGGGGTACGTTGAATTTCATGAAAGCTGATGATTCCACTTGACCGAGGTGTGTTCTCATTGGGGTTCTGTTACACCTGTGGGTGTCCTAGTTACTTTCCTATTATATAAAGAGACACCAAGACCAAGGCAACTTATAAAAGGAGATGTTTGTTGGGGCTCATGGTTCCAGAGGGTTAGAGGACCCTGTGGGGGCCGGTGGGGGCACATGGCATCCGGCAGGCTGACGTGGCCCAGGGACACTGGCTGAGAACCTGCATCTTGAGACATAAACACAAAACAGTGAGCCAGCTGGAATGGCCTTGGCTTTTGAAAGCTCAAAGTTCATCCCAAGTAACAAACCTCCTCCAACAACGCACATCTCCTCCAGTAATGCCACAAGTCCTAATCTTCCCCAAAAGATCCCCCAACTGGGACCAAGGATGCAAACGTGTGAGCGGACGAGATCATTCTCACTCAAAGCTCCACACCACAGTGGGTGTTAACCACAGCGCAGGCCTCCAGCATCATCGCACCGCTCAAAGAGAGGTTTTCTCATAGGATAGTTATTTCCCATTGCATTTGTGTCAAGATTCTTATAAATATTGACGTCAACTCACGTTTGGAAAGTTGTGAAGTTATTTTTATGACCAATAGAAGCAAATAGATACAGCACTTAGCATTGCTGCGGCTCGTGCTTTGGTGTAGTGGGAGAACCAGGGTTTCCTGGGGAAGCCGAGCACGTCTCAGAGCTTGTACAGTTGCATGTCTCATACCCAGAGACACTCCCTCGAACTGACCTTGAACCTGTCCTCCCAGGGAGCCTGCACCCTTCCTGTATGCAGACTGATTGAAGCAAATTTTACCCAGCTTCCTGCGCCGGAGACTGGGTTTAGATCTCACGGGAGGTACTTGCCTGCAACAACCCCCGCTGAAGAAGAACCTCTTAATTTATATGTTGTTACTTTTTAATTTTTGAGGTTATAGGATGATGAAACATTTCTCCCTTCCCCCTCCACCTTCCAGACCCTTCCATATACCCTGCTTGCTCTCTTTCAAATTAATGGCCTCTTTATTCATCAGTTGTTAATTGCATACACATTTTGACATATGTGTGTTTTGTAAATATAACCTGCACTGTCTGTACGATGCTGCTTGTATGCATGTTTTCAGGGATGGCCATTTGGTGTTGACTAATCGATGTGAATACTCTTCCGTGGAAAGGCTATTTCCCCCGCTCTCGGAATCCCACAGTTGTGTGTAGCTCTCAGTGTGGGGTTTTCAGGCCCCTTGGCCTTTTCCTATTGCACCTTTGCATGTCCTTGTTCAGATCTGGCTTCTGCAGCCAGGTGCCTTAGGCTTTATGGACCTGACTTTTGACATTAGTTGGAGGCACATTCTTGTAGCAAACTCTCTGGTCTTCTGGCCCTTAGAATCTTTTTTCCTTCTTTTCCACAGTATTCCCTGAACCTTCGGTGCAGGAGGGTTTTGCAGCTGTATCCAAAGAGACTGGGCCCCACAACTCTGCGTTATGATTGATTGTGGTTTTCTGTACTAATCTCTGCCTGTTGCAAAGTGAAGTTTCCTTAACGAGGAAGAGTAATTTGAAGATTTGCTCAAATAATTGCATGTTTCAGGTCGCTTAGAATTATCAGTTGGCAAGGAGTTATTGGGTAATTTTATGTATTTTCAACAGCTAAGACAGAATATAAAAAATATCCTGTGGATAAGGAAATTATATCTTGATTTAGTACAATATAGACCCAACCAAACACAGGAGACTGAACTATGTAAAATAAGCTGCCATGGCGGTTGTTAGGAAAGGTCCTGGGTCCATGTGTTGCTCAGAAGAAGAGAGTTGGAGGTCATTACCCCACTTTTGGGACTGGTGACAGGCTGTATGCCTGCATCAAGCATTGTGGTACTGGCCTTGGTGTCACACTTGGGTCCAGTTCATCGACACTTGCAGTGCATAGGAGGGAACGCAGGTCTTTGAATAGTTTAAATTTTGCCGAAGAAGAGGTTAGAACTGGTTAGGACTTCTCTGATAGGCTTGAGAATGTAGCGGCTTGAAAGATGGTTTCCAATTAGGTGGTGCTTGTATGTATGTTTTCTTCTTAATGAAGCAGTTATTTTCACTGTTAAAAATATGTGTTGATTGCTTTGTCTTTATTAAAGAAGCAATACCCATTGTAGGAACTGGAACTGCACCCATGCATACATAAAAGCAGGGCCTGTTAAAGCTTAGCATCATGCTCACAAACCTCCCTCCACTGGGAGGCCTGCTTCTGACTGTTGTTAAGGGGGCGTGGTCTCACCTTGGCGTTGATCTCGTAACTAAAACACAATCCTCCATCAGTAGGAGAACTTGGTTTCCGTGCCACTTTGGTTTGCTTTGATTTTTGAATTGGAAATCCCCCTTTCCTGTGCACCCCTTGTGATGGAAAATGCCACTGACTCATTCCTGGGGACCAGCAGGAGAGACTCCACGGGCTTTCCAGTGCTCCACTTTCGCTCTTGCTGGAGGCGACTGGGCTCTGCCCAGGGCTCCCCCCTCCCTACCCTCCCTTTCTTCTTTGTTCCTTCAGGTCTCCTCTTAGTCCCTTTCTCACCTAGCCTCTCTGGCTGATGGAACTGTCACAGTGTGTCCCTAGGAACAGATGTAGCAGAAGCTGGCAGCACGGGGGTGGACAAGGTCATTCATGATTTTGCATGAGCCAGCTGTAACTTTTACTTTTGCTCAGGTTGTATCCTCCAGGTCAGCAATTGCTGGTTCATCAGGGACTTCTCTATTTCAGTTCTGCTAGATGGGAGAGGTGAGTGAGGGTGAGCTACAGCTCTTCCTTCAGCGGTGGCTGGAAAGCGCTTCTGGAGCATAAAAATGACTGTTGATTTAGGGCACAGCTTGCATTACCTAGATTTGTGTAAAGTAATGGCATTTGAATAATTCTGGAAACAGTTTTGTGAACAGAAATAACTGTGTTGACTTTTTATTTCAGATCTTGGCTCTGTCACGGATATTTTGTGTCACATGATGCCCTTCTACAGCTATGACATCCCTCACACCTGTGGACCAGACCCTAAAATATGCTGCCAGTTTGATTTTAAACGGCTTCCCGGAGGCAGATATGGTTGTCCCTGGGGAGTCCCACCAGAAGCAATATCTCCTGGAAATGTCCAAAGCAGGTATTAAATATGCATTTTGTAAGACATCAGGGACAGCATGGCTACTCTGAGTTGTTGAAGGAGCAAATAAGTGGGTGTTGGCAGCGAGTATTATCCTCAAAGTTATTCATTCAGACCCGGTCTCATGCAACTTCAAAATGCCAGCACCTCGACCATAACCTTTTGGTGTTATAATGTAATGGCAAGTGAACAATGGCAGATCAATATACAGTGGCTAACCTATAATATGCTGTTATTACCATCTCCTTTATACTCATTATAAAAGCTTTCTACTGTGTTTGATTGATTTCATACACTTCTATTGATAATAACACTTTTGGTCCCCATTGTACAAATTGGTAAGAAAAGCAACTCAACTGCAAAAAACACATTTATTGAAATGGAGCACATAAAGAGTATAATTATCTCTTACCTTAATAACGATTTCAATAATGGTAACTATGCCTGGCTTGGATGAATACAACTTGGCATCTTTCTGATGTCTTTGACTTATAGAGGACTTTAATTAGAATTATTTATATTTAAATACATGTGAATAAAAGTCACACGTATGGACCAGTTCCTCAGACAAAGTGTGCCAAGTGAGGGGACTCTCACTTCAAGTTACCTACAATGCCTCACTTGGTCATTACACAGTTCAATTCCTACACTTACAGGGAGAGGTGTGCAATATATTAATACATCATGTGTATACATGTCTTCTGTATATAGTTACATACATATGTATCAGAAATAGAGATTATAAATAAGAGAGACAAAAAGGGGAAGGCTATCTGGGGGTGGTTGAACGGTAGTACATAATGAGGAGAGAATTCTGTTTATATGTTGTTAGATTTATAAATAAATTGGGATTTATATGTTATCGTACCTATGTATTTGAAAATTACTTTAAAATGTGTATTTTAGTAAAGTGGCAGTTACAGGTTTTCTTATTAAGGCTGAACACACACACACAGATCATTCATACACACACACACACAGATCATTCATACACACACACACACAGAGATCGTTCATACACACACATTCACACACACAGATCATTCATATACACATACACACAGATCATTCATACACACACACGCACACAGATCACTCATACACACAGAGATCGTTCATACACACACATTCACACACACAGATCATTCATATACACATACACACAGATCATTAATACACACACATTCACACACATAATATGGTTCATACACACATACACAGGCAAATCAACAATTACAGAAATAGAAACCATTAATTTAGGCGAGAGCAGGGGCAGGGAGTTACATGGGAAAGGTTGGAGGGGAGCAAAGGAAGGGGAAATTATATAGTTGTATTTTAATTTCAAAACTTGAAAAAATGTTTGGGTCATTTCACCTTGTCATAAAGGCGTATGCCGGTGAGAGCCCCTCATTGGAGCAGGCCAGTGTCAGTCTTGTTGAGTCTGTGAAGTCATGCTTTATCAGATTCTCACCTCACCATGGTTGTGCTGCTGACCAGGCCCAGGAGAGGTTGATCAGGCATTTGAGAATGAGCGTGTGCTGTATTTATCAGAGGCCGTAGTGAGAAGAGAAAGCTGGCGATGGGCCATGCTGCCTGTCCACTCAGCTGCGGAGGTCCCCTTTGGTCTTTTGGTGCTGATGAAGGTGTATCGCGGTAAATAAGGATCAGGATAAACAAATAGGCCAAATAGATGTTTATTCAGGGAGAAATAACTTACAACCTAGACAGATGAACACCAGGAAATTCAACCCGATCCTCTCCTGTCCGAGTCACGCCAGAAAGAGAGCGCCTTTCCTGGCCCCCTCAGACCTCCTTCCACAGGTCACTTCCGCCCATGGCTCCACCCCCCAATGGGCGTGGTCAGTGCTACAGAAGGACTATCTCATTACAATTTCCCTTTTAGTCTAAAGAAAAGATTTAGGCTTAATACAAAACTATATACAGAACAGTGAATAACAAGTGTGCTCTAAGAAAAGGAAAATCGAGAACAAAATGACCTACATATCTAGTCCTAGGGTGAGGGCATAATGGAGTTTACAATAGAGTTGTCCTAAGCTGGAAAACATAAGTCTAGTACCTAATATATCTAACTAGGAAGAGAGAATAATAGTTGTGATAGTTTAATCTTCAACCTCATCAAGACCTGAGAAGGAAATTAACAATACTAGAGTAGACAGGAAATGCGGATGGACAACTTCCAAAAGGTGCAGCAAGGACAGAAACAGCAAGCCACCTGAACAATCACCCTAGGTCTCACAGCGACGTTGGTACACCCAGATTTGGCTAAGGCCAAGAGAACTTGACAGACCACAACAACAGCAGGGAAATAGAATGGCTGTCTTACCCTGACTTAGCAAGCAGTCTTTTATATTTGTCTCCTGCAAGCACATAGGACTGCATGTCCAAATCAGTGGTCAAGGTGGTAATAAAGATTAAATATCTCACCAAATGCTAATCTCAGAAAACTAAGAGTTTATATTACATGTGGTCAATATGATTATATTTTTCTTATCAAGCTGCTAAATGATTGCTGAAATTTTATTTGCGAAGCAGTTTCAGACACTATACATCTTCAGAAAGTCCATATGGGATTCTAAGTTGAATTAAATGTTGCTTTTATAAAATACTGCTTATTGATGTTCTTTGAGGTACTTTTGTGAGTTTATATTGGGAATTGGAGTTTACTTTTGCATTGTCTTTGAAGTGAAAATTGGAATACTAGGCAAAAACCTGTCCTGCCGCTGGAACACTAGTTCCCAAAGCTTTGACTTTGTGTACACTGAATGAGTCTGGGTCCTTCTGCTTTTCCAGTTTCATTCATGGGCCTATCTTCCTGTGTTCTCAGGGTTACCCCGCCTGGCATCCCCCAAAGGCACGTCTCACAAATTTCACTTTACCTAATTTTTAAATCAATAATATTGTTTCAGATAGTACACTTTTGACATCTCGAGTTGCCTTTTTACTGAGCTACAGTGTCCCCTTTTTTTCTGGTATAATCTTCACATTTCCTCTTTTTTCCTTCGCAGGGCTCAAATGCTGCTAGATCAGTACCGGAAGAAGTCAAAACTGTTCCGTACTAAAGTTCTCCTAGCTCCTCTAGGAGACGACTTCCGGTACAGTGAGTACACGGAGTGGGATCTGCAGTACAGGAATTACGAGCAGCTGTTTAATTACATGAATTCCCAACCCCATCTTAAAGTGAAGGTAATGAGACGGTCTTGTTGATGTCTGTGAAGCTGAGCCTCCATCCTTTAGTGAGACCCCAGCACAGCATCCAGCATCTCAGTCCTACATCCCGGAACTTCCTCTACCCCACAAAGCTAAGCTTACCATACCCTGTGGTTCTGTTTCCAAGAGTCACCCTTCCTCCTTACGTGAGGACATCTGTGCTTGGGTTAGAGAGGGATGGCTGTGTCCCCACTAAGCCGAGTCCTCTCTTTCAGCAATGTCCACTTTGCTTACAGCCTGGGAAGCTTATTGTTCTGTTCACCGTGTCCTCGTGACTTAGTCACTTGACTGGGCGTTATGAATGCGTGTGTCATGAGTTTACAAAGTCTTGTTTTCAGAGAATTCATTTGCATTCCTCAGTGAGAAGATCTTGAAAAGAACCATTTGCCTGTTGTTGTTTTTTGACTTGTGGGAAATTTAAAATGTCCTGGAAAGCGCAGAGGCAGCTAGCTGCTTCCTGTTTAGCTCCGTAGCTCAGTTCCAGCACTCATGGCCTCCCTTGGTTCTGGTGTGTTCTCCAGCAGCCTTCGGGAGCAGATCTCAGGCGCCATGCTTCATCCCTAACATTTTCAGAACGGATGTCTAAATGATAGGGATTCCGTTCCAACCTATAGTCATTCTCTTATTATCATACCAGAAATTAGCAATTATTTAGAGACATGAATCTGGACAGGCTGGAGTTTCCTTATTCGTTACGTAAGACAAGTTTCAGTCTGATATATTTATCGCATGTGGTCATCAAAGTCATATTTCAAATGCATCTTAGAGTATGTGAGGGAGTTCACTCTCCAGTGTTTGTCATAGTCATCTACCCACCCGCAGCACAGTGCTTCTGTGGGGGGAAGAGCTGTCTCTGTGTAGAAAGTCTTAAAAACTCATAATGCCAGGTAAATGAAGCAGTGCACATAATGTGTGCATTGGTTTTGGCCTGCATATATGTCTGTGTGAGGGTATTAGGTCCCCGGAACTACAGTTACAAAGAGTCATGAGTTGCCTTGTGAGTGCTGGGACTTGAACCCGGGTCCACTAGAAGAACAGCCAGTGCTCTTAACCACAGAGACATCTCTCCAGCCCAGCAATAAATTAAAATAAAAAAAAAAAATGATCCCAGATATTTACAGTTAAATTTTTGCAAGCGTATGAGGTTGAGCAAAAGAGGTGTATGCAAATCTGTGTCCTCAAAAGTGAAGCTCATACATGATCAAAGAAGGCTCTGTGAAGGTATCTTTGTGTGCATGAGTGTGGTGGTCAGAGGGTCACATCGAGTACCTTCTCTGGTTACTCTTCATCTTATTTGAGGCGCTCTCTCTCGCCTGACTGATGACTCCCAGGGACCACTTGTCCGCACCTCCCTGGCCCTGGGCCGCAGGGGCACACCGCTGTGTGGGTTTCTCATGCGGGCTCTGGCGATCACGACTTCGGTCCTCGCGCATTGTGGCCAGCGCCTTTTCCACTGAGCCGTCTCCCAAGCCCTCTAAATGCATCTTATTTGGGAATGATTTCTAGTCTGATTTCCTACTTGACCCTGAAGAATTCGACCATAATTTTGTTATTTTCCCATTTCTTCTCCTGTAATCTCAGTAAAAACAAGTTTGAAAATAGTTTATCGAAATACCATATACAAAAAGTTGTACAAACGGTTATGCAGAACATTTTTCTTTTAACTTAAAAGCATCACCCAGCATCAAGCTGAGGACTTCACACTCTGCAGAAGCCTCTCAACGCCCCTCCCACTTGTCACCAGCTGCTGCAGAGACACCTTCCAGCTCAGGGAGTCACAAGCCTCTGCCTGTTTTCTTTTAGATGATGCTTGGGTCTCCACCACCCTCCTCATCCCTTTTTTTAGAGAGTTACTTCGTTATCTTTTGAGGTTATAATGACATCACCCCCCTTTCCTTTTCCTGCCTTCACACCCTTCTATTCACTCAGCTCTGTTCTCTTCTGAATTCATGGCCTCTTTTATGAATTGTTGATCATGCATATGTGTGTGTGTGTGTGCGCGTGCCTGCATCTCCTTAAATATAACCTGCTCGGTCTGTGCAGTGTTACTTGTGTGTGTGTTTTCAGGGCTGGACATTTGGTATAGATGCTGGAAGACCGTTTGGCTCCTCTCAGCATCCCTTAACTGCCCGTAGTTCTTTGTGCAGGGTTGAGGCCTCATGGTCTTCCCCCAACCCACATTGATCTTGTGTTAGGATTGTATTGCATCTGTGGTTCTAGATGAGAGCAGTTAACTTTTTGGCATCACGAGTTGGATATATTCTGTGTATAAAATGCCACTGGCCTTTGTAGTGTAACCTTGCATCTCGTAACCTAGTAATAAATGTAGTGACTTTCGTTGTGTGTGGACTTTAGCCAGTTGCTGTTGGGTCTGTAGAGTCGCTTCATCAGGTGAGAACCCCCTCCGGGTGTCCCTCCTTTTCTCTGGCTCTTACGTTTTTAATGTGACTAAGTGCTGATTTCCTTCACTTGTCCTTCTTGTGGGTCTCCCGGTAGGTCTTCACGTCCCCTTCAGTGAGTGGGCATGTGCCCCACCCCATACGGAGTGTGGCGGACATGCAGCCCTCCCCTTGAGTTATACCCTCCAGGACTTTTGTCCCTCCCATCCTACCCTGTCCCTTCAGACCAGCCTTGGAGTTCTTGTCATTCCTGCTGCTTTACTTCTACTCAGTGTAGAGGAAGTCAGTCCTCTTCGTGAATTCCCTGTTGTTCTCAAAGCCTCACCCTTCTCTCACAAGAACCAAGGCCAGGAGAAGCACGATGTGCGAGATGCCTTGAGGCTAAGCATGGCTCCAGACTTCTGAACTACTCTTTGGATCCTACAGTGTTTTTTGAGCCTTTGTATGGTTCTTGTGTCGATAGACGTGTAGATGTAAGTAGTTCTTTAAATTGCTTAGGTAGGCACAGCTTCTCTTAGTTCAGTTTGGGTCACGGTGCAAGTCAAAGAAGGAGTCTATGGAACCCTCCGCTCCCCACATTTCCCTCATAAGTGTAACCTTTGGACTCATGTCAACTTGGAAACTCGTCCCAAATACTTAAGAATTTTTCCTTTCTGACTAAGAAGTAACCACTTTAAGATAAGCGTGAATAATTAAAACACAACTCTCCAACTTTACTTCCTAGATTCAGTTTGGAACTTTATCTGATTATTTCGATGCATTGGAAAAAGCAGGGGCAGCGGAGAAGAGTGGCCAGTCCCTGTTCCCCGTCCTGAGTGGAGACTTCTTCACTTACGCCGACCGAGACGACCACTATTGGAGTGGGTACTTCACTTCCAGACCATTCTACAAACGGATGGATAGAATCATGGAATCTCGCTTGAGGTACTAGGCCTTGAAACAGTTCCATTATTTATGCTTTACATCACCATAGCATTTTAATAGAGTTTGCACAATCCTTTCTGTGGTGCCTATATATTTAATGTAATTATAGTGGTTTTAATGCAGTCAGAATATGTCTCCGTAGCATAATCAAATTATCACACTTTTCTTGTTCTGAGTGAAAAGCAGTTTATTGAATTGTGTTTCCTTCCATTTGCATCCTGTATTTCTCTGATGATTTTTCCTGTGTTGTTTCTGTTCTGTGTTGACAGTGGGTGGTACTACCATGTGATCTGCAGGCAGGTAACCTAGCAGGCTGAACTGTTGGAGTTAAAGAGGCACCCAGGGCTTCTCAGCAGTGGCAAGTGGGCTTCTAAGTGCACACTCTAAGACGAGCGTGCATTCTATGTGGGAGAACTTCAGAGGTCTCAGCTCAGTTCTGATTTATTTTAAGCACCTTTCTATAGCTATGATGTTCCTGCTTAGAACAAATTGAAAGAGATAAGAATTGGGGCAAGAAAATGATTGTTTGAATAAGTAATCAGATTCTGTGGAAATGCAGCTAGAAAGCAGAAGAACATCAAACAGCATGATCAAGTAGGAATGTCAGTCAGTGACAGAGAGAGCTTCACATTTCTGTGACGTCCACTGTGACAGCTATGGAAATGTGGCCAGCGTGGCCGAAAACTGGAGTCTTTGTTTCATCCACATGGCTCTAGCCACATGTGGTCACATCAGGAAACAGATGTTCTGTGAAGCGAACTAGCCTGAGATGCCCAGGCCTCTTTCCCTTCACCTGTGACCGAGCTGAGAAATTTGTTTTCAAGATGGTCTTTTATTTTTTTTTTAACAGTTGTTTGTTTTTATTTTGTGTATATGTGTGTTTTGCTTATATGTATGTATAAGCCATGTGTGCCTGATGCCTGGGAAGTCAGAAAAAGGTATCACATCCCCTGGGCCTGGAGTTACAGAGGGCTGGGAGCTTCCATGTGAACTCTGGGAACTGGAACCAAACTGCCACCTGCTGAGCCTTGACATTAAAATCTTAACCCACCCTCTTTTGTGTATTAATGTCTTGCGAATACATTTTAGAAAGGTGTTTTTTAAAAAATCATACATTTCTTTAAGAAAATCTCAGGTATGTAAGGAGTATATTTGTAATATATTTATTACATGTGTTATATTTACACTATTATAAAATAATTTTCATATACTGAGGAAACATCCATAAAGTAATATCTGCTGTTATGAATCTTTCATGATAAAATGGAATAAATGATAGATAGTATGAAGATTTATACCAATGAAGTAGTGATTTTTAAGTGTTAATTATTTTCTAATGGATAAGAGTAGTGAATATATTAACTTATGAAATATATTCAAGGTGCAGTGGTTATGACTAAGAATGGATTTTTAAATTATGCTTTATGGCAAAGCAAAGCAAAAAAAGTATGCAGTAGTTTTGAATTTCTGAGCATATTAATTTATGTAAAAACAAGCTTATTGTCTGGCAGTAATACTCCATTATCATTTATAAAGTGTACATAGAGATAGATACAAAGAAAAAAATAGATCTTGAGTTCAGTTCCTAGCACACATTACATGCAAGGGAAAGAATAATTTCCAAGTCTTTAGTGGAATATTTAAAGATAGCCCTATAGTGTCCCATGTTTCTTAACCTGTGGGCCATGATCCCCAAGAGGGTGGCATATCAGATAGTTACATTACAATTCATAACAGTAGCAAAATTACCGTTATGAAGTAGCAACAAGATAACTTTTGGTTGGGGGTCAGCACAACATGAGGAACTGTGATAAAAACCGCAGCCTTAGGGGCTTGAGAACAGCATCCTAGCATAGTTATTGTTTCCAGAGTCAGAATGTTTACCATGATGTGAGTGGGCACACACATGATTTGTTTAGTTCTGACCCACTCACTCCCATGGCAGGAGTCTGGCAAAGAAATTTGAAATGGTGGTTATTTTGTATGTTTCCCGTGTTTCTACAATTTAGATAGCTCATGACTTCTTATTTTAAAAAAAGCACTTCCAAGGTACTTTATCCATTCTCTCTAGTGTGTTTGTTATGCAGACCCTTCTGAGGCCTTTTGGTCCATGATGCCTTTAAAAACATCATGTCTTCAAAACCATAAGCTCTTATTCTTGTCCCAACGTCATTGTAGTCTTTAAAACACATGAAAATGATGGACAGCGCTCAAGCCAGCACCCAAGAGGCTAATGTAGGAGGGTTTGCGTGAGTTGGAGACCAGTCTGGGCTACACAGTAGAAACTGGTCTTAAAAAAAAATAATAAAACAAACAAAACAAAACCCTAAACAAAAAATGTTCAGTACAACAACAGTCTTACTTGCTTTTTGTGGTAGTTTGTTCTCAGAGGCTCATAGATTGGAAATTTGGTTCGCAGTTGGTAGAACTGTTTGGGAAGAATTAAGAGGTGCGGCAGCGTTGGAGGAGGTGTGCCACCAGGGCGTGGGCTTTGAGGTCCCAGAAGCCCACGCCAGGCCGCATCTCATTCTGTCTGCTGTCATTTTGTCACTGTGTGATGTACAGGTGGACCAGCTTCCTACCAAAGGCTCGGGCTTCTTTCCAGAGTCACTGAAAACACAGTAATCATTGGTGATCGAGAACTTAAATACATTAGATAGGTGCTGCGTTGGTGTCTTAGGAAAATTATCACTGGTATCTTCTGCATAAAGAGTGTGCATTGAAATTGTGAATTTCTTTTTAAACACTATAATTGAAAATCATCGGTGTGCCAGGCATGGTAGTGTATGTGTTAAATCTGGCACCAGTGAGTAGAGACAGGTGAATCTCTATGAGTTCAAGGCTAGCTTGGTCTACATAGTAAAACCCTGTCTCAAAAATGAAAGCAACAACAACAAAGGCCTTAGTGATTACAAGCTAAAATGTTTGTTTCAGAAAACATATTAATGACTCTTCTATACTCTCAGGGCTGCTGAAATTCTTTACTATTTGGCCTTGAAGGAAGCTCAGAAATACAAGATAAGTAAGTTCCTCGCATCACCCCACTACACAACACTGACAGAAGCCAGAAGGAACTTAGGACTCTTTCAGCATCATGATGCCATCACAGGAACCTCGAAAGATTGGGTGGTTGTGGATTATGGTACCAGGTAATGTAATTATAGAAACACGGGTTCAAGTAAAATCCTTTTAACTTTGAGTCATAAAAGTGTGTGTGTGTGTGTGTGTGTGTGTGTGTGTGTGTGTGTGTGTGTAGATGAAGCTGCTAGTGTATATCAGATCATATACATAGTGTTATTTGTTCTATGTGTTGCCATAGACAAACACCACCAATTCTCCAGAACTCTGTGGAAGCATCATGGTAGCCCCAGCTTTCGACTTCAGTCTCCAGGTGTTAAGCAGTGTCTTAAAGCCAGTCCTGCTTTCTCCTGAGTTCAGTTTGGCAGTCAGGGTACCCTCTGGTCAGTAGCTTGATCCTGTCTTCTGTTACACCCAGTTGTTCTTGGATGCTTGACACAATCTTAGAGCGACCCTGAAGGGAAGAGCAAAATGCCAGGGTAACCAGAAAGGACTGGAATAAGTCAGTTGTGTATGGGTGGCGAAAGCAGTCGGAAGTGTGAATGGTGGCCGGGACACGGAGGTACAGGATCTCCCGATTGAGGAAGCAGGTGCTCAGTTATTTCTAAAGATTTTTTTAGATTAAAGGATAGTAGTGAAGAATTGGAAGCTGTGTGTACCCTATGGCTCGGAAAGGTTGAAGTCTTCGGGGCAGTGGAAAAAAGCTGGCCTTCAGTGCTGGAGGTCTCTACCATCGTGCCAGCTGAGGTTGCTCAGGGAGGGTTCACATTGGACAAGCGTCTTACCCATCGTCTTTCTATGTGTAGACTGTTGTTTCATCTAGATTTTCTTACCATTTCATCATTGTGCATGGATGTGGAGGTGGGACCGAGTGGTAGAAAAGTTGTCTACCATGCATGGGAGTTTTTAGTTTAATTCCCTCTGCTAAGAAATACGCATACAAGATGCTATAACTTTGTAATATTTTAAAATCATCAGACATATGGTGTGATGTTCCTATACACTTAAAACTTGAATTGTTTTGTTAACAAGTCTATGGAGCACATCAGCTCAATACTAAACAGTTGGTTTGCAATTGACATCACTAAGTGCTAAAGTCTTTGGTTACAGTATTTTAACTAGTTTTCTAGAAATGAAGAGGAAACAGATATCCTTAAAGCCTCACTATGGAATTTATTCCTTCAAAAATATGTCTAAAGTAGCATCTTAAATAGCTTCTCCGTTTTCTCTGAATTTTGCTGAACGTATTGTGTGCAGAGGCTGAGCTGGCCGTCATGGCGGTGGCGTCAGTGTTTCTCTTACAGAAAGCAGTTGGAAAGCAAGGCCAATACCTGTTTGTTCTCGTTCTTGCCTCTGAGAGTTTCTAAGTAAGTCTGGTACTCACAGGGCAGTGGCGAAGCTCTAGCCCTCTGCTCTAGCCTGCTCCTGTGGCAAAGGTACCTGACTACAGGACACTGAACTTTTGTTCACTCTCTGTCTCGTGTGTCCTTTGTAGGAGGCCAGCACCGGGCACCCGATGTAGTTTCTGATACTTCAGCTAAATAAGCCAGACCTGTGTGGCACTGCCTGTGAGAGGGGATGGGAAGACACAGCCATTTTCAAACTGTTGTTGACATTTGTGAATTTACTCTGCCAGTGCTTCACACTTCAACTGAAAAGTCGTAAACAATTATCAAGTCATTAGCACAGACACTTTCAAGGAAGCCATTTCCAAACACATGTTAGAGAATTAGAGACAAAGAGGCAGTTAGCACTGCCTACTGTTGAAGGCTGTTCATTCACACGTTGACAGGCATGTCCCTGTGAACAATTGTGCAAGCCAGGGACTGAGGGCTAGTAAGAGCATTCCCTGTTTATCTTCATGTCACATTTAAACGCCTGTCCATCACCCAGTCAGTTTGCCAGCGACACAGCGCCCAAGGAGTTTAGGCTCTTCCAACTTTTTCTCTTTCCCCCAGGGAGGGTCTGAGGGCTCTCAACAGTAGCCAAATATTTGCCTATTTGTTAGTTTTCATTTTTTTTTTTTTTTTTTTTTTTTTTTTTTTTTTGAGACAGGGTTTCTCTGTGTGGCCCTGACTGTCTCAGACTTCACTCTGGAGTCCAGGTTGTTTTAAGATGGAGACAAAGAATGTCTCATGACATATTTGAAGGTTAATTTAATTACGACAGGATAAAAAGTTGAAGCCGCCTGGGACACACGATGGCTACTCAGTTTCACATGCAGATAATGCTGCCGATAGAAGGGAAGAAGTCAGTTACAGAAAGACTGAAAAGTCTTCCAGTTTTCCCTGTGTTGTAATCATAATAGCGAGAGAAACCTAAACGAAAAGAGGGTGTGAGAGTCTAAATAGTCAGATGAAACTGTTGACCGACAGGCATGGCACCAGCTGTTTAAACAGCAGCCATGACCATAAATGGAGAAATCTCTTGATGATGACAGGGTTAAATGCTTAAAGTTTTGTTCCGACCTGTGCCCCGTGTTCTTGAATTTATTTACTACCTCATTTGGCCCTGTTTTAAACAAAGCAGCCGTGTGCCATGAGGAGCTGGTTGGGGACTGCTCCCTTCTCCTTCCCTGCTATCTTATTAGGACACTGTGTGTGCATGGGACAGATACAGACATCAGTGGTGCCGATAACTCACTTTAATTAGCACTTTTTAACATGCTGGGGCCCGTGTTGAGCTTCAGCTATTGTTGAACATGACTCTACAGGTTTAGCTGTCTGATAAGGAGAGACACACAGCTAATAGAAACAAGTGTGGGCTGAAGGAATTATTCCCTTAGCTAAACTACCTTCAGCCATCTGGCCTTGAGTCTGTTGAGAACACTTACTACTAAGGGCAAACATGAGGGCATGCTGAGAAATTTATATGGATAATAGTAAGAACTTGTTATTAGTATTAGAGATTTACAATGTAAGTTTGTTTTATTAATAATATTGATCATGTACACTTAAGGGTTTGCGTTCTGCAAAAGGAAGTTTTGTTTTTTGGTTTCGGTTTTGTTTTCTAATTTATTTAGAGATTTTTGTTTTGAGACAAAGCCTCTCTAGTTCAGGCTTGAACTCACTTTTTATTCCTGGCTGGTGTCACTTTTGTGGTGATCTTACTGGTTCAGCCTCTTACATGCTGAGCAATCTTTTATGGATTGCTTTTGGCTGTAGTTACAAAGTGCTAGCAAACATGTCTTAGCACATAGATAGCAGATTGCTCCCTGCATTAGAGAAAGCATGGTCAATTCTCTAAGCACAATAGGTCATTCCCATCAATTGACATGGTTGACAAAGCTTATTTGCATTGCGGATTCCTGCATTAATTGTTTGTTTAAGGATGCTTGGTCTATAAAGCCTTGTACAAGTGTGGGTTTGGAAAATTATAGAGATTCTACACCAAGTCCTTCCCCTCGGGGCCTGCTGCAGCAGTTATAAGTGCTCTATGGAGAGTGTACTGGGGAAACCACAGACCCCACAGGTCTGCACCCCAGAGCTGGGCATCAGTGTGTTAGGTCAGCTTTTGTCCCTCAAACACAAAGTAAAACTTGAGCATAGTTATTAGCGTCGATGCGCAAGAAAAGCAGCAATGATGAAGACAGCCCCATCATTCAGATCTGTGAGAACTTTTCTTCGTCATTGTGTTGAACAAGAACATGAAATTAATCCAACCAGATATCACTGTTAATTCTCAGGGATAGCTTACAGACAGATTGGGTAGTCTTGCTAAGGTGGAGTTAATAGTATATCTTCTTTTGCTGTTTTAGTAACACCCAACTTTTCTAGGGTGAAGAAGTCAATAATTGCAATGCAACGTACTCTTTTGTAGCTCTTGGAGTTATCAGCATAGATCTTCTTATGTGGCATGTTTATAAAAACTTCAAGCATTTTAAATATTTTGGTGTTACTTTGGTATGTCCAGGAGAGTTTTATTTTAGCTGAACTTTTATTGGTGTATCCTCTGATTTGCCATTTTCCCCTTAATACTTAGTTAGAGAGGAAAGCAAAGAGCTAGACCGTACATAATCGTTACGTGTTTAGCTTTGTGAATATAAGATGAAAACTAATAAACTTTTACTTTACAGACTCTTTCAGTCATTAAATGTTTTGGAGAAGATAATTGGAGACTCTGCATTTCTTCTCATTTTAAAGGACAAGAAGATGTATCAGTCCCAGACTTCCGACACCTTCTTAGAGATGGTTAGTTGATTTCTTCTATGATTGTAAAACCCATTTGGTTCTTTTGTTCTTATATTAAAAAAGAGATTAGGAGCTCCATTAAAATTATATTAAAGTAAAGTGTAAGACTTGTTTCGTTCATTGTTTAAAGAATTTGTATTACTTATATAGATGCCTGCATATTCAACCATCGCTTTTCTGTTGATATGTTTGCATTTGATTTCTGTATGTAATTCATTCTGCTTAAATCTTAGCATGAACAATGACCCAGTGAACTTATTTCAAGGTAGGTAAAACAGATAGATAGGCTTTTCGAACACTTTCATTATAATTAGTTATTCTGCTTGGCTATAATTAGAAACCTCTTGTATACTTGAATTTTTTTTAAACCCCTTTTAGTGCTTTTAGTGAAATTGCTTTTAAGGTTCTTTTTGGTATCAGGATAGGTTCATTGAGTGTTGTGGACAGTACTGAGACATGTGCATTGGGGGTGTGGAGTTTAAGGAATTAGATTAGCTCTTGGCCTCTGCCAGGACTCCCTTGTGAGGGCCTTGAAAGTTTTCCTAGTTCGTTTTCATTATGTGTGAATAGGGTGGTGATATCTGCCTGGCTCATTCTGGGGTTAGTTTAGCAGAAAGTGCACCAGAAAGGGACATGCTGTCCCTCACCCAGGCAGAGCCATCTAGAGGATGGCTGATACCCTCTACATACTCTCCTGGCAACTTGGATATTTAAAATTGTAACTTAGTTGTCATTGGTATATTTTTATGAGTGTTGGGATTTGGAATTTTATATGCAATTTGAATTTACACATCTGGAGTTAGAGATGTTATTCAATATTTTCTTAGATGGATGCCTGTAATCAAGTCATGATTACAAATTTTCATTTTAAAGTGAAAAAACACAAGAAGTAGATGTGTATTTCCTAAGGATATGAGATGCAGAAAGCAAAAATTTTGGGAGAATTTTCTCGAGCACTTGGGTTTATTTAGTTAGAAGATGAAGCAACCCATAGTGGGTTCTAGCCCCAGTAATGCATGCTGTGCTCGGGTCTGATAGTCTCATCTCTCTGTCTCTCTGTCTCTGTCTCTGTGTCTGTCACCTGGTGGTCTCCCCGCCCCCTCTCTCTGTGTGTGTGTGTGTGTGTGTGTGTGTGTGTGTGTGTGTGTGATTTCTGTCTCTCACACACACATTTGCAAGTTAGGATTATTTGCTTTGAATTTTGACCTGCTTCATATACTTTGAAAGAGGATTGTTGCCTGCCCCCATATTATGTTCTTTACAAAAATTTTACAAGGTAGTATTGATAGCTAATTTCGATGCTTCGTTTTTAAAAGTAAAATTTAAAAAGACTATGCCTTCCCTACAGGATATGAAGCAAAGTTCACAAGATTCTCTGCCAAAAAAAACCATAATACAGCTGAGTGCAAAGGAGCCAAGGTCAGTCTGTGATTCCTCTTTTGACCGCTTCCCTGGTGACTTCTGTTTCTGGACTTCTGCCCTTATTCTCCACACTTTCAGGAAGTTTTTCTGTACATCTGTTATGTTGTTTGTTTGTTTGTTTTCTGTTTTTGAAGACACAGGTTTTCTTCCATGATAGTCGTATTCGGTGCCCAGAACTAACTTGGCACAGTGACTGCTGTCGTTACGATTGTAATATTTTTACAAATGGAAGCCAAGGGATGGCAAATATATAGCTTGCGATCCAAGTATCTCCTCAGCTTTGTAATGCTGTTTTTAGATCCTTGTGTTTCTTCATTGACCTTTCGTGAAGTTTCTTGATGTTTGTCGATCCAGGATCCTAATTATTTTAAAGGAAGAAAGGACTTAGGAACCGGCAGATCACGGTTTCTTCTTGCACACTTTCCCTGGAAAACAACAGTGCTGCTCTGTAGACTGAGGCATTGTTGATGTGCACTGGAGTAAACGGTCAGCTAGGTCATTAAATAAAAGCCAGGGTGCCTGTGACGCCCTCCCATTCAAATGCTGCTTGCACTTGTCCTCTGTATTTCATGACCGAGTACCTGTCAGATACTGTCCATGGAGCTAGGTGTGTGGTATCTTTTCATAAGGTAACTTTAAGTTTTAATTGAGAACTTAGTGTCACCGCTTACAGATTGAAGGGTAACAGATGTTTAATTCATGATTTAACTAAGTATGATTTATTAAAATAACAGAAAAGAATTGCAGTGACATTTGAGACAGTGTGCATTGCTAGTCAAGTGAGGTTTTGAGGAAACATTCAGCCAATCCACGGTTGTCTAATTTCTTCCTAAGTAGAGACATACACAGCTTGTAGCGCAGAACAAGAAGCAGGGTTCTTTACTTACTGGGGCGCTCAGAAACTCTGCTGAGGTCACTCAGTCTTTTACTACCAACTTGTACCATGGAAGAAACATCATTTATAAAGTGTCATCTTTGTTTTAAAGGAAATAATGTTTGAATGTATTTGTGGCTAGATGTCTGCCTCTTAAATATCATATAATAATAAGCCATTTGGCTTGAATAATTATAGTAACTTTTTCTCTGTCTTCTGTTTTGACACGGGAAGACCCTAAGCTGGCCCTTAGGATCCCAAGTACTTCAACAAGTGACAGTGACAGATTTCATTGCTGCCGTCTCTGGTTGTATGTTGTGGTGGGCCGAGGCAGGCTGGGGTTCTCTGCAGGTCAGAGGGAGAGTCTGTGCCTGGGGCAGGGCATTGGTCCGTTAGCCTTCCCGAGGCTGGAGGAAGAAAGGTGAAGTCACAGCTGTTATAGACGGAGACAGGTTTACTTATGAATTAGCACGGATGGGATTGCCCAGGCTTCTGGTCAGAGATGCTGCCGAGCAGCCTATATTTAGGCAATGTTTTCACCTACTAGCATCTCTTCCTGGCAAAGGTTGGGGCGGCCGCCTTTATAATTTGGCTGTTCAGCACTGTCTCTGTCTCTATCTGTTTAGAGCTTGAGAATGTCGTGACCACACCTACTTATTTTTAAGCTACTGAGGAGCCCTGTCTAGAAAAAACAAATAAACAAAACTTAGTTTTTCTTTGGTAGCTACAAATGACTTTGGCTATTGATATACTAGGAAAATTGCCAGTGAACTAAAAGAATGGCAGTGGCCTACAAGAGTGAAGGACTCAGTGGTTTTCCTTAGCTGGTCTTGCAGGTTAAACAGCTCTTCTGAGTCTTTAAACTGGAAGTTTTAGAATTGTGGTAAATCTTCTAGAAGGTTCTTAGACTTAGCTTCAATTATCAGTGCAGTGCTTATTTGAGTAGCAAATTATTAATGTGAATAAACCATGCACTCACAGTGGGGAAGGCGACACCTGGAAGATGAAAAACACCGTCATCCCCTTGTGCTGAGTAGTCCCATGGTGAAAAGTGGGGTCCAAGAAGTAGCAGTGGTGGTAAATACATCATTTTATCAGAGACTACTGTCAATTAATGAACCCGCCCCTCTGATAATAGCCAGTCCATTCATGAAGGCAAAGCCCAGATTGCTTGACCACGTCTTCAGGGTCTCCGCATTCAACAGTTTGCTTACTTGGTACAAGAACGTGGAAAACAGAAGATTTTAGTTTGAGATAAACTTACTTAAGTTACTATTACAAGTCTACCTGTAAGAGGTTTTAATTTTGGTCAGGTATTTACTGGCAGATAAACCTTTTCTGTCTCTCCCTTTTATCCCTCTTCCTCTCTTCTTTTAAAAGGAGAGAGAGAGAGAGAGAGAGAGAGAGAGAGAGAGACGGGGTTAACACAGAAGTCAGTGTGTGCTTCAGAATATCAACAGGAATAAAAAAAGACCTACTTCAGACAAGGCCCTCCGGGTTGGCCTTGCCCTTTGCTGGTTGGATGCGCCTGCCTTGGTACCTCCCATACTCTCATTTATCAGCCTTCGGTTTCCTACACATGTGCTTGCTTTTTGGACTCCAATCTGCTAGATAGCCTTATTCTTTTCTAGTGTCTCTGTCCTGACCCCAGAGTTGGACCTCGCCTTTGTTGATTTCCCCTGTTTTGTGGGCGCTGAGGCTCCTGGCTTTCATCTCTGCTCTCCCCTGACTTCCTCCTGCCACTCTGGTTCGTAGCCGCCCTTCATGCTCTACCTGAGTGACTTTAGTACTCCTGTTCTTTGCCTTCAGTCTCCGATTGTCACACTGCATTACCTGCAGGTGTTGGTAGCATCTACTCAAAGCATTCTCCAGGAGATTTTACTACTGACTGTTTGAAGTATGACAAATAGTCATGTTTCATAGTTTGTTTCCTTAGAAACAAAAACAAGAACAAAAAAACAAAACAAAACAAAACAAAATAACAAACAAAAAAAAAAAAACCAAGCGAAAAATCATCTAACTGTAGCATCTTCAATACAGTTTATTATGCCTCTCAGGATTCTAGAAAACTGGTGTCCAGTTCCCACGTAGGGCGCTCCACCATGCTTGGCAGGCCTGAATGTCTTGGCAAAGTTGCTCAGGTTGCTTGAAGCCACTGCTCTTTGTGGCTGAGGGTGTAGTTGGGGCAGTCATTTGCCAGTGTTGACACATGTCCTCCCCAGAGTGGCTCATTCCAAGAGGGAGTCTCAAGCCTACTCAAACAAAGCAAACTGTGATTAAAACTTTAGAAGAACACCAGAGTTTGTTTAGAGTTGGCTAACTACTCCCGGCATGGGCTTGCCCTGAGGAGTGGTAAGGTAGCCAGTGAGACTCCATTGGAGAAAACTGATTTGCCCTTTGTGAGCGGGTGTGGATTGCTGATAGCTTCTTGGTTGGGGTGGAGCTCGAGTTAACTTCGCACTGACTTGAGCCTGGGCAGGCTGGGCATGCTGCCATGGCCTCTGAGTTCACGTGTGTGTCAGTCCTGTTGCGCCTGGAAGAAAGGCACTGCTTCTTTGGAGTCCTCCTCCATCCCCTCTGCCTCTTGCAATCCTTCTGCCTCTCCTGCATAGATCCCTGAGCCCTGAGGGGAGAGATTTGATCTGAAGACATTCCATTCAGGACTGGATGAGCAGCAATGACTGTGGTTAAGCAAATATCTTTGGTAGAATGAAGTGGGCATTGTGTGTGTGTGCGTGCGTGCGTGCGTGCGTGCGTGCGTGCGTGCGTGTGTGTGCGCGCGCGCACAGGGGTATATGGCCAACAGTGGTATAGATGGGTCTGGAGGTAGATGGATTCCCAGTTTCCTGAGGAGCCTCCTCACCAATTTCCATAACAACTATACAAGTTTGCACTCCCGCCAGCAACAGATGAGTGTTTCCCTTACTCCAGCATGAAGGGTCCATTCTGACAGTTTTATTTCATCTCTCCTGTTCTGACAGGAGTAAGATGAAATCTCAGAGGAGTTTTGATTTGCATTTTCCTAATGGCTAAACGTTTTGAACATTTTTTAAAGTGTTTCTTGGCCATTTAAGTTTCCTCTTTTGAAACTTCTGTTTAGGTCAGCACCATAGTTTGAAATTGGGTTATTTGTCTTCTTGATATCCAGGTTTTTCAGTTCTTTCTATGTTTTGGCTATTAGTCCTCTATCAGACATATAGTTGGTAAAAATCTTTTTCCATTCTGCAGTCACCAGTTTATCTAAATGAGTGTGTCTTTTCCCCACAGAAACTTCTCATGGGGTCCCTTCCATTATTTGCTGATCTTAGTGTCGGTGTTAATGGTGTTCTGTCAGAAAGTTCCTGTGCCAGCGAGTTCAATGCTATTCCCACTCTCTCTTCTACCAGGTTCTGTGTGTCTGGTTTTATGTTGAAGCTTTGATTTATTTGGCTCTGAATTTTGTGCAGGTGATAAGTGCATTCTTGTGTGCCTTCTGTGTGTACCCCCCACCCCCACCCCGTTTAACCAGCAGCATGTGTTTAAGATGCTGCAGGAACATATATTTTTATAATATAAGGGATGATAATTGTCGTCTCTGGAATGAACATGTGTGACCCACTGTCTACCACTGCTCACATACCTGCCATATAAGAAAATACTCATCCTCCAAGGTGTCTGCCATCACTCCATTAAAATAGTGGTCCCGATTTTCCATCCTTACCATGTCTAACACAGCTCATTTATATGGTTTGGCAGCTGATCCTGGCTTATTTCTGCCTGTATCATTGTGAATTATGTTGCAATAATTTCACTCAATTATACCGTCATTGACAGTAGAAACTATTTGTACTATTAATAGTTCTTGTATCCCAAATAAAAATTAATAGTACAAAGTAATGGGATTGGGCTTCTTCCATTTTCATACACATAGTTCTTTAATTTACTGTGAGCACTGTGCCTGTGTCTTAATGTAGTGAATATTCATTATCAAGATTTATTAGGACAGATCTAGCTACTGATTGATGAGAGTAGTAAACTTCAGACAATAATATACATGGAACATGTACTGTGTTCCATGCCCTGGTGCAGCTTCCAGGGTGCCAGGGCACTTCCCGGTGACCTTAGTACAAATAAAGGGATAATCCAATAAAGATTTGAACCTGCGAAACTCATCACTTGAGGATGTTCGAGTTTCATGTTAAGAGACATGAAAGATTTTAGGCTTCATCTAATTACTGCATTTCATGATGTTAACACCCTTTTTGGAAGAGTCATCAGGACAAGGGTGTGTAGAAGCTATCCACAAATGTCTGAATGAGTTCGGCTGGTCAGATCTGTTTTGACACTCAGTGCTTTGTTGATGTGATTGACACTGAGTACTTATGCATTTCTATGAGCCACAGATGCATTTCTGTGAGCCACAGATGCCACTGGGTGATGGGGTTCAGGGCTTCAGATGACTTGTATGTTCACATCTATGTCAGTGGTATTTTCTATAGTGAGTGAGGATGCACTCAAGAAAAAATCTGATACACCGAATCAGGTGTGTAGGTGCAGGACTTAAGTAACTAAACCAAGTTTTCATCCTGATTTTTGCTTTGTAAATGGGATTTCTGAGGGATAGAATTCTGTACCTACTATACCTGGCATTTTTTAAATCTATTGTAACATTTATGTTCATTTATTATTGTAGAATAGAATTGGCAGAAGCATCTGTAGTTTACAAATGAAACTGAAACTTGAACTGACGTCGCTCTAGTCCAGGATGTGTATCTCAGGAGAGGAGATACGTGCAGAGAGAGCTTGCCCAATGCTCGACTGTGGGGAAATGGAAGAGTGTTAGCAGCGATGATAAAGACTACAGGCCAATCATGGGCTCAGACTCTGTGTGCTGGAAAGCTTGTAGAGAAATGTCTGCAAATTGGTTAGCAGACAATTAAGTGTGTAACTCTAGGAAGTTCAATAGTTTACTTCCATGCATCGTGTTTTAGAAGTTTATCCTAGGGGAATTCAAGGCAGTAATAGAGAACATGAATGGACCAGAACTCCATGCCTGAGACTGTCCACAGCTTCTGAGAACAACACAAATGCTCTTACCTCTCAAAACTGGCTGGTAGGACTCGACGGTCTGAAAACCATAAAAGCTGAGTTAGCCTAGCACAGGTCTCTAAGCAAGCTAGCACAGTGCTTTATGGAATCTATATTCCATTTAAGTCCTGGGTTCATTAAACTCCCCTGAGATGCTTTTCTGTTTAAATATAATTTGCCTGTGAACAATATTGCAGTGTTTGTACCTATTGATCCGTGTTGTTTTGTTAATTTTGACTTTTTCAAGATAACGTTTGACTGGTTCTCCGATTTCATCCTGCCTATAATCTATTGAGATATGTTTAGAATATACCTGAAGGACCAAATAGAGTACTTAAAAAAAATAGCTGAAGGGTGAGGGGGTACGGAACTGAAAACATGTACCTGCAACATGTATCTTGCCTAGTTTTTTAGGGAAACGAAACTTTGACTCTGCTGTTCCCACAATTGTTTCCGCGGTCTTACCATTCTATTTATGTCATGACATCAAGAAGCATGAATTGATTTCTGAAATGCTGTTTCAACCTCTCATTGGCTTAGATTAAGTAACATCTGTTATATTAGTAGGAAAAAAAAAGGATCCTTTCCAGTTCACGTGATGGCTGACTCTCAGGTTCCTATCAGTGTTCATGAAAACGAAAGGATCTCAGCGTTGACAGTGACCCTTCACTGTGGCCCATGCTATCCAGAGACTGCAGGGCCGATGAACCCCGTATCCTGCTGGCCAGCAGCTGGAAGAGAGCACAAGTCTCTAGAAACAAGTAGCAGATTACACCCTTTTCTGTTTCAGAACATTTCCCCCCATGCCTTTGAAACTTGGGTTCTCTGTTGGTAGATGCTCTTTCAAGGCTGTTAGGAAGCAGACCCGCCCCGTTTTCTCTTCCTCAAGTCTCAGTTAACCAGTCCCTAATGCTTTTCAGTCCTTGTCTGGGCACTGGTGCTTGGAAGCCCGGTGCATTTCTTTTTTTCTAGTTTTTGAGTTGTATGGTTATCATGAATCAGCCTCTTACTTCCAATCCACATTTTATTGTTATTTTTCTTTTATGACCTTGTTAATTTTTATGAAACCAATTATGGAAAAGAGCCGGTCAGCTTTAACTCTGATTTGACAGATCGTCACCAGCCTTGGCCACATTGGTCAGAGTGCTTTCGCTGAGTGCATTTTGTGATGAATTGGAAAAGTGAATCTGCCAGAAATAAACTAGTTAGAAGCAGGGTAGACCGATGGTAGATCAATGACTGAGGGAAGTGTTTGCTCAAAGAAATTGCTGCTGTTGGCAGCACGGACCAGAAGATTACTGTGATAGTCTGTGCTGAAGAGAGAAGCCCTCAGAGCTGAGGCAGAGGACTGAATGCCGCTCAGGCTCAGCCATCTTGGACACTAGCCTTCTGGGAACCTGATGCCAGGCCAGATGTGCCTGTAGGTTTATTGTACTCCCTTCTCTCTGTGTTCTTCATTCTTCATGAGCTTAACTAGGTGATTTAGTCTTGTCTCTTTCTTTTTTTCCTTGCTATACTTTTCCCTTGCTAAAATGTTAGCTCCGTGAGGGCAGATGGTGGTTTGCCTTTGAATTCCTGGCAGGTATCTGACACATTGTAGATTTCTCAAAAATACTCGTAAGATTAATTCTACCTAAAATAAGGCCTTCAACCAATACTAAACAGAAAAGACCAGATGCAGAGTTTTATTTTGTATTGTTTTCGGCCACTGTAACAGAAGCTTCCAGTGTGGTCACAAGAAAGAAGTAGATTCTGCCTACAAAGGAGCTTCAGCGTAGACCCTCGAGGCCTGTATGTTCACTGGTGTCGCCATAGTCTAAGTCTCTTCTACCTTTAGCTTTGCCATGTACGGCTTATGGCTTTTACTCTTGTAGGTCTCTGATAGTTCAGGCTCCTCTGTTCCTTGCATGTGTCATCCAACTAGACCGTGATGAAGGTTTTTCATTCAATGGGAACACAATAAATTGCGCAGAATAAGGATGACTTAACTTGCTAGAAGACTGCCATGTAGCCACCACTGGGTAGGGAAGTCAGTAGATGCCCATTTTGGTCTCTGTGTACTGGAGATCAAAGGATTTACTTGTTACAGACTGGTTTAGTGTTCTACGATGAACTGCATCCTTACCAACATTTTGAATGCTTTTTTTCCCCTCAAACTAGAACTGTTGCCAACTTGAAGCAAATTGGGTTTCTATTTGTCAGTAATTGCTGTTGGGTTGGCAGCTGCAGCTTCAGCTCAGGCTTGTTAACCAGATCAAACAGTGGCTGCCATCTATATTGGCTGTTTGCCCCACACTGTTAACCGGAGTCCTGCATTGTATACCATCAGATACGCTGGGTAAATGAGCTTATTGTAAAGCTAGAAAAGTCTTAACAATTTTCCCCTAGGACATCAGGAAGAACAATAATATTAAAAACTTACTAATGGAAATGAGAAATTTTATTTTATCCCAAAACTAAGACATAATTGGATCCTTAAAAATTACGACTCAGAAAAGATATAAAGTAAAAGCCTGCAAAATAAGAATAAATATCTTATTGGGACTCGGGGTATTCAAATATTAAGAAAATGGGAAGTTCGCAGGCAGGTACAGTGTCTTAGTACTAGGACCATGGTGACGTAGAGCCTGGCTCCGGCAGTCATCCCTTCCGTGGAGAGTCACCTTGGTCACCCCGCAATCTCCACAGCAGTGTATCTGTGCTTTTTTGACCCTCTGAATTCTGGGGTGTTGCTCCCTGAGAACTGACACAGTGGTGTCTGCAGTGTGGACAAAAGCCAGTCATTGTCTTACCTGAAGCCTGTAGAGGGAAGTCCATTCATGAGGGTCATTCTCTGTTTTTGTATTTGCTTTTAATTTCAGGAAAGCGGTATTTATCCATGGCATAAAAGTGCAGGTTCTGCTGCAGCATTTCTGAATGTTCAGGTCAAACATCATAAAAATCCGACACTGCATTGTGTGAGTTCATTGTAGGTTTTCCCACCAAATGAGGTATAAAACGTCTTCTGACTTTTTTTTTTCCCCCTCGGAACTTTTTGGATTTTATAGAGAAGAGGGCAAAAAAGAGTAGAGTAATGGCTTTGGGAAAATGAGAACTTTGGGGAAATAATTAGCTTAAAATAATTAGCAGCTTTGTAGAGGAGAGACTGGCAGGACCACCTTACTGTTGTGAGTTGCACTGAGTTCTGAGTAGGCACTGTCCTTTCCACGCTCGGTCTCTGCAGTGTGCAATGCTGACACCGGTCAGCGGAGACACAGCCTTTTCTCTTGTGTGGGTTTCTGTCCCTTTAAAACCTGTTGAAGACTGTGGCTCTGGCAGTTTGTGCAGACAAAGCCCAGCTGATTCCACCTCACTGCACCCCTGCGGATTCTGCCACACTGCACCCCTGCGGATTCCGCCACACTGCACCCCTGCGGATTCCATGGCACTGCACCCCTGCAGATTCACCACACTGCACCCCTGTGGATTCCACCACACTGCACTTCCTAAGTGTGAAACATGATGGCATTGAGGGTCAAGCTTAGCAAGGGCCAAGCTTAGCAAGGGTCGAACTTCCTCATTATCAGAGGTCATTGCTCAGTTTTTATTTTCTTATTCTATTGTTGCAATGCCTGAAATAACATTTCTTAGACAATTTTTCCATCAGGCAGTTCAATGTTTGTAATAGCTCACCTTAAATAAAGCAATCGTGAATTATATACATTTTACTGTCATTCAGAAGTCTGAAGAAAATGTTGCTTGGTAGGCCACTATCTCACTTTGGTTTTAAGTGGACTTTTCCTCCTTCGTGCTTCTAAGGGATGGCATCTGAAACCATGCCTTTCACATTGTCACTCGCATTTTAAGCCCTCCCACCCCCTTTGAGGTTTTATAGTTAGTTGTGATTTTGTTCGTTGGAACAAATTATTTTATCTTTTACTCATGGAAGTAAATAGATAGACTGCATTTTAAATGATGGTTTTAAGTTTTATTCCTTGAAATCTGATGTCAAGTATTCACGTGTTCAAAGAACACCTGGTAAGTGGCTTTGTTAGTCTTATTATAATAGTCCTTTATTATATTTTAAATCAAGCTTTCTTAACTAGCCATATGGTTCTAGTTTATTATCAGATTATTGTGTAATTAATTAAGTTTGGGCATAGTATAGTTAGTTAAGCAGCTGGTCTGATGAAATGCTCGCATCATTGTGTAACTTCCCATTAATAACCGTAATCAGTGGAGAGAAGAAACGGAGGGAAAATAAGTACCTGCATATGTAGAATTATGGTGAAGTATTCCGCTCCTTCATGATATGAATTCAGGATGAGCATAAGTACCACACGGCAGCCCAGGAAGATTGCAGTAATTTCTGTCTTTAGGGTGCTTAGGAGTTTGTGACAGCACAGGACCTAAGAAAGACTTTAGGGAGGCCGGGTGGTGTGGGGAGCCCATCTGTCCGTCCTCTAAATTATTAGCACCAATGTTTCTGCCACACTGAATTTTCCTTTGACATGCTTGTTGTAGATAGAGGGACTTCCAGTACTTTAATATGTGGAGTATGAGTGATTTTAAGTGCTCTTTGGGGGGGTAAAGGATTGCTGAGCATTTTGTGGCAGATCCACTCAGGAAGGCATCCATACTTTTCACACTTGTTGAAGGTTCTCAGTACATGCAGAGTAAAGCGTGTTGGATGGCGTGTGTCCATCTCGTCGGCTGTGGCTGTGTGCTCCCTCTGAGAGTTGTCTCTGTAGTGTTGTGTCTTCCCCAAACACTTCACTAGAGTGCGCAGGAAAGATCTTTTTCTAGGACCAGTACCGTTTCCAACAATGCTTTTGAGACAGGAACGTGGTTGTGTTAGTAGCTTTTCCTTTTTTAACACGGGATGACCGCTCACTGACAGGAAGACAGACAATGCCAATAAACATTGCTTCTCCTCTGCTCACCTAGAAACTTGGTACATGTTAGACTTCGTTCATCAACAAAGATCCACAAACTCTATGTTTAACAGCAGAACAGCTTTGTCTTACCGTGTTAACTGTTGCGATTTTTATTTGTGGAAATCATTCTGTTTACGTACTGTATGCTCTCCAGAGAAATGAAGTTTCCCTCCAGTAGATGAAAATTACCATCTGACTGGAAATCATTTCTTATGCAGTCACCCATAAATATAATGTCCTCTGCTGTCATTTCTGGAAATGACTACAGATGTGACTCTGAATTGACAAGAAAATAGAACATCTTAATGTTGTAGGTGAAACAGATGGTATTTTTGTTTTAGACAAAACTCTTCGGAGTAAAAGCGACTTGATTGGTGACAGGACTCCTGGGATCAGCCAAATTAAGTACAATTTTCTGTTTGTTTTCTTTTAGCCTCAAAAGACGCGCAATACTTAAAAGGAGTATTTATCCTTTTAATTGACTTTCTTTTTCTGTTGTGCCTGAGTATGATGTAAGAATCTTTAGTTTTATTCGTGAAAATTTCAAAATCCCTTTTTAGTTCTGCTTTGCCCACGCTCATCATTTTGGAAATGATTTTTATGATGTGTCCAAGTCCTGACGTTTGAGCTGTACTGCTAAGGCCAGGGTTACTAAACGGTTGCTCTGGGCTGCATTTGTCGCTACAGACTGTGACGACATTTCCCATACTCTTTGCTTTCCTATCGCTGCAGTTTGGGAGATCTCACTGGTCAGAGGGGTGGGAAGGGCCACGGGACGCTGAGGCTGCAGTTGGTGGTGACACAGCCTCTGAGTGCTTTGGCATTGCCCGGAGACAAGCGTGGCGGGGCTGCCACACCGAGTTTGGATCCTAGACCTGTTCTTTCCGCGATGATACCGCCTGGGGCGGGATTCGAAATCTTAAGTCGGGTGGTTTCCAGGTGATGTGGAGCAGAAGGAACTTAATTCAGGCGAACCCTGTACCTCCCGGTGGTCTGTTCTAAAGGCTCAGCTCCTGCTGCCATTACTGTGAGGCCCAAAAGCAGGACAGCTAGCTGCGTCAAAGATATTTAAACTAACAAAAATACCCCCAACTCTTGTATTTATTGACTGCTAAATATGGCCTTAGTGGAAATATGAAACACATGATTCCTGATGTCTGAGTATTTGCTTAGGAGTTATTTACACAAAGAGCTTGTGTTTGGTGAACCATCTGACACTCTTGAATCTGAGGAGATGCGGCTGCCGACGGTGCTCGGGTGCTCAGCAGCCAAGGCTCTGTCCTTTTGTGAAGGACACTGTTGGACTTGCTTCGGTCCCCGTGTGCCACGACCTTCCTTTTGAGTCGCATCTTTGGACTCGATTCTCCATTGGAAATAAATTCATACTCTTTCTGTCTATCAAGACTAACAAAGTTCTCTTTCCTAAATATGGGGAACCTACTAATCTGGTGTATTGAGTACAATGGAATACAATTTTCATCGTTGGTAAAACACCATGAACAAAAGCAACTTGGGAAGGAAAGGGTTTCCTGCATCTTACAACTTGTAGTCCATCATCCAGCAAAGGCAGGACAGGAACTCAGGACAGGAACCTGGAGGCAGGAGCCGATGCAGAGGCTGTGGAGGATGCTGCCAGTGCCTCGCTCCACGTGGCGTGCTCAGCCTGCTCCTTCAGCACTCAGGACACCAGCTCAAGGGTGGCGCTGCCCACAATGAGTTCTTCCTTTCCAAATTAGTTATCAATCAACAGAATGCACATAGACTTGCTTGCAGGCAATTCTGGTTAGGGCATTTTCTTAATTTTGAGGTTCCCTTCCCCCAAGTGACTCTAGCTTCTGCCAAGTAGGTGCAAAACTAGCTACATGGGACCATTATGTTAGCTGTCTTGTCTAAAATCCCGATTTCAGTTTTTGCACTAAAAAACTATACAGTAGGTCACAGATTAATTTAAGGCCTCTGGGTTCGTCTGTGTGGACATTCCTCAGGCACATCTTGATTGACACTGAAGTTGAAGTTTATGAAGTCTAAACCTGGGCTCATTACCTGAGTTTTGAAACCCCTTCTAGAACCTAGCCTTAATGTTTAAATTTGTGTACTGGCAACACAGTGCCTGAAGTGTGCTAAAGACAAACCAGGCACAGTGCCTGAAGTGTGCTAAAGACAAACCAGGCTCCGTAGCAGACCCTTGGCTCCTACTATTCTGTGTTTGCCAAGGAATCCAAAAGTGCCCTACTATGGATCTCTGGGTCTGTGAGCTCCTTATAATCTATTCCCAGAAGTAGAAATGACTAGATTAAAAGACAGATACTAGTTAAAAATTATTTTTCCCCAATTTTATGATTTACCTATACATATTAGTTATAAGAAAGTTATAAAATATTTTAAGAACGGGTTGTAATGTCACCCTCTGTGAATAATCGTCACTAACACACACTTGCCAGGGTCCCAGAGTTTATTCCTGTGTTTGTGTTTCTCTTATTTAAGCGTTCACCCACTTTCTTGGCCTATTCAAAGTATCGGCTTGCTCTTTTTGAGTTGAGTTCAGGGGTTGAGTCCTCAAATCCTCCCATCTCCTCCTCACAATGAGAAGTAGATAGTAAAAATGCAAAATTGACCTTGCAGAGGTAGGTGGCGTATCTCATCGGGTAGTGTGCGTGCCTAGCACACACAAAACTCTGGATTTAATCCTGAACACCACACCATTTCAGGCTTGGTAGCGCGTAGGTTTATAACCAGCACTGTTTCTGGGGATGCTTGGGGTCAGGTGATGTAGCGGGGTCAGGTGATGTAGCAACATGTTTGAGGCCAGCCTGGAAAAAATGAGAATGTCTCAGAGTAGAGAAAGGGAAGCTGGCCATGCTAAGCCTTCCATTCAGTCACCGCTGTGTGTATAACACGCTCTGAGTGCTCCTGGAGACTTGAAGACAAGCCTGGTTGCATAGTGGCCCACCCTGCTGCGCACACCCTGCTGTGCACATTCTTGTGCTATTCCACCTTTTCACTTACTGCGCCCTTGGGTTTGCCTGGAACGGACACCTTTTCTTAGTTGTTTTTGTGATTTCCTCAGTCATTTAAAACATACACAGTTTGATGTTTCATGCCCACCAATACAAAAAGGAGACACAGTTCTCTTGAAACGTGGCTTCTAGAAGGCTTGATTACCAATTTGTTTTCCTTTAAGATTTATGTAGTTTTTTTTTTTTTATCTCATTCCTTGTTTATAGTCCAGAATGTTCTTTTGTACTCAACAGTGTAATATTTTCCAGTAGTTAAATTTTTTTCTCAAGAACTTTAAAGTTACTAATACTGTAAACCACAAGCATGATTTTATTCATTAATTGCATCTCTGAACCTCAACCCTTATGGTGCCTAAGAAATGTAATACTTTGGGTAGCACTTTAAATAGTTATATTGTCCATATATAATGTAACTTTGAGGAGTTTTGATTATTAATCTGTTTTTTGCTCCTTATTTTCTTAAAGTAGGAATTACTAGATTAAAAGGGAAATTTAATTTTCAAAGTACCCTTTTCCTGGTTGTCCTTATCTCTACTTATAATTATATCTATTTGATATAAGAAAGATGAAATTATTTTTAAAAGATAATGACTCTCTGCCTCCTGAACATAGCTCTTGTTAGCATTTTGGGAAATTTCCTCCATGTCCTTTCTCTTTTAGACTTCGTTTTAAACTTACTGCTCCTGGCATCCCTGAGGGAGGGACCTGGGCCTGCCTATCTTTTCTTCTGCTAGTCTTCCCCTGAAGTATGTCCCTCCTCATGGCTTCCCTGTTCCCGTCTCCTGTGTCCACACTCCTATGAGGGTCCTTGTGGGGTATACTGGCCCAGTTTAAGTCTGAGGTAATCTCCATCACTCCAAGAGCTTGAGTTTAATTGCATTTACAGTAATTACATTTTCCATCCCAACTCATGGCTGTAGATAATTTTACTGTGATTTTAGTGCTTATCATGCAGAAGCATGGAGGATTTAGTGTGGTCTAATTCAAGTTACAGCTTTTGTACAGCAGATTTCCACCTGTGTTTTCCTTATGCCAGCTTCCCTTTATGCTCGGCTTTTCTTTTTAATTTTCTACAATTCCACGTTTCCCCGAGATTATGTTTCTCCTGCATGAGGGATTTAGTATTTCATTTAGTACAAGTTTGGAGGTAACCCGGAAAAAAAAAAATCGCAGTGTCTGTCTGAAACCTTTCTTTAATTTTCTAAACATTTTTTTCTGAATACTAAAGACAAGCTTGGCAGTTTTATTATTGTTCTTAATCGCTTTAAATATTAATCCGCCATCTCTTATGTGTCTCTAGTGGGTTTGATTTTGCTTGTTTGACCCTGTCATCTTGATTTCCCCCAGGTGATTGGAAGATTGTCGAGGCTTTGCTAGAACAGTGTGGCCTGCCCTGTGTACTGTCTGTGTTTTGTCAGGTGTGGATTTCCTTTCCTGCGTTTGACTAGTTCCCTTCCGTGACTTCCCGTGCCCCTCATGTTCCCATGACTTTTCTGTTTTGTCTGCACCCCGTGTGGAAGTTAGTGTCCACATCTCTTGGGGTGCTCTCTACTGCCCAGTGACTGTTGTGTGCACTTTGCACATTTATCCCTTTGGAATCAACTTGTTTCTTCTGTAATGTATTGATTTCTTTGTTGTAATTTTCTGCCTTCTTAAGTGCCTTTTCATGTTTTTCTCTTCCCTTGGATGTACTCTTAGATACATTAAAGTCATCAGCTAACGCCAAAATTGGGTCGGGTGTTGTTTTTCTTTTTTCCTTACTGCTTAGTCACATGGCTTTGTCTCTTGAGATGATTCCTAATTTGTGTAGAGTGTTAGACATTGTGTTGAAATTATACTTTTCTAGATGCCATGTCTGTAACCTGGGATGTGCTAAATTGAGGCTGGAGGATTTAATTACTTTTTTAATCTAGCTTTTCAACTGTTACTCTGTAGGCCTCACTCTAGTTTTTAAAATTCACCAGGAGTCAGTATATTATTTTAATGTTTACCTTGAGCAAGATTCTTGGATTAATTTGGGAGGGGTTTTGCATTGTTTTTGGCTTTTTTTTCCCTCCTTTTATTTCTCTCCATAAAATTTTGCCAACTTCTGTACTGCCTAGTCAGCTTGGAATAAAATTAATTTATGAAACAACTAATTGATTGCTCCTGGGTAATTATTAGTCACCCTAACTACCCTCACTCCATGTGTGTTCCATCTGACAGGAACACATATATCTTTGCCTGATGTGATATTGAAATAAGTTTTCAGGTGTTTGTTTGCTCCTGCTTTTGTAGGTGTTTCCATGTCAGGGCCTGTGTGTTCACTTTCATATGTTCCTTGCTGTATGCACAGGAAGATCTCCTTCTCTTCTTCCCACTTTGGTGTGGTCACCTTGCATGTGTGCATCTTCTGTGCTGGTCAGTGCCTGGGTCCCCAACCTGCTCGCCACTACCGTGTAACCAAAACCCTTTGTTCATTGTGTCAGTCATAACCCCCTTGTCGTAAATTTACACACGCGCGTGTGTGCACGCGCACGCACACACAGACACACAGACACACACACATACACACACCCACAGACACACACACAGACACACACACAGGCACACACACACAGACACACACACACAGACACACACACAGGCACACACACACAGACACACACACACAGACACACACACAGGCACACACACAGGCACACACACACAGACACACACACACAGACACACACACACACAGGCACACACACACAGACACACACACACAGGCACACACACAGACACACACACAGGCACACACACACAGGCACACACACACAGACACACACACACACAGACACACACACACAGACACACACACACAGGCACACACACACAGACACACACACACAGACACACACACAGGCACACACACAGACACACACACAGGCACACACACACAGGCACACACACACACAGACACATACACAGACAGGCACACACACACACAGACACACACACACAGACACATACACACACAGGCACACACACACAGACACACACACACAGCAGTACAGTATGTTGGGCTGATTGACTCACTTGTTTCTCTGTCTGGTGTGATGCGATCCCAGGATCTGTGGATGGGCTACCATGGCCAAGATGTAGGTGATGGTGGAGATGAGTGGTTACCAGGCTCTGCTTGTGGCAACTGATGGCAAGGTGGTTTGCTGAGCATTCATTCTAGTTTAACCCCAAATCTTGCCTCTTCGTTTTATTATGGCTTGGAGAAACAAAATCATGTAATGCCATGGTGGGAATTTGGCCTTCAGTGTGTTTCTGACTCCCAGGTCCCAGGTGTCATGGGACTTTAGTTTTTGAGCTCTAACAACTCCAAAAGACCACCTTTTCAAAACTATTTTTACTTTCCTGGTAACTGTTAGTGTAAGCATTTTATTCTCATAGAAATGAGGTCGAATGTAAAAGGACTTTAAATCTAGAATTTGCCATGTTTCTTAATGTATTAATCCATGCATTTTCATATTCTAAATACTGAGTTCTATTCTTTAGATTATGTTTCACCAATTAGGTTACCTGGAGAACATGAATACATTCTTGCTTGAAATGAAATTTTCAATATGCTATCTCTGTTAAGGATCACATAAAACGAGCTCCTGTCTTTGCTTTGTCCCTAACTTGCTCTGTGACCTTGGATGAGTCTATCGGTTTCCTCCTTTTCACAAAGGACTTGGTTACTGAGGAATAAAAATAATTGAAGAGAGGCGCACTGATAAAATCATGAAGCCCCACACTACTAGGTATTATTTATACTACTTATACATGATAAATTCTACAAGTTAAATTTTTCTCTATTACTCATTCTTCAGCTTTATCTACTGAACATTTGTTTACAAGTTTTCTTTTATAGGTATAATATATTTTAAATGTAATACTTCCTGTTCACCCCAAGAGTCCCAAGGAGAGTCTCCTCTGTGAGCATGCTTCGGGCAGCTGAACAGAAAAATCTTCTCACGTGCTTGGCAGTGTGGGAATCTCCACAGAAAGCCCAGCTGCCAAATGGCCCACGGGTACTTGGCTATGAGCAGCATGGTTAGGAGAGGGACTCAGGATTGCGGTGCTTTTGACTGGTAGGTCTTGATGACATTCTCGCCTTGGCAGAACCTGACTTGTGAGAAGGATGAGATGCTGAGCCTTCCAGACATAAGAAGCCCCGCACACGGTGCTTGTTAGGCCCTGATGCGGTTTGTGCCTTGGAGAGGGATGTCCTTCCTAACCTCATGTCAGTCATCTGTGCCCAAAGGCAGAAGGGACTCCGGGTTTCCTTCTCCTCCGCACATTTTCAAAGGACAGTCGCTTTTTGGGAGTGACATTCCAGGTCCTCTAGATTGACATGAACATTCCAGTGGCCTGTCACTATTTTTGTCTCCTTGCTGAAGTCCATTATTCTCCTGCTTTGTATTTTGATTGACAGGTAACAAATGAGTGCTTTTTCTCCATGAGATGAGCTGTTCTTCTGAAGAATTAAAATAATTGCCCATAACACCAAATTGTGAAGCCCTGGTGTCACAATGAGACTGGGGGAGGGGGGCAGACATGACTCGGTGACAGTCAGCGTCTAAGGCACTAATGCATATGTGAACAAACTTGGAGGAAAAGGGTTTTAAGAAAACAGGTTCCCTGCTCAGTTAGGAACTACCTAAAAGAGAAACAAAGCCTCCCCATTTCCAGGCTATCAATAATATTCTTGTTGCTATGGAAATAAGTAGGTAAGTGATAATACACTCAAAGTTGTCATTCACACCCAGAGGGCTCGAAGCAACCCATGCTTACTCTACTCCTATGGCTTTTGTGCCACAGCTGCACTAGTGGCAAGCTTTGCCTGGTCATTCGTGAATGTGACTGGCAGGGTTCCTACCACGGTGAGAGTGGTGGCTACCTTTCTCCTCCGGGTGCCTGCACATCACCTTCCTCTTCTCTGAGAGCTGTCCGGGAGGGGAGAAACTTCACGGCAGTCCTGGCCTGGTTTGTCCATGTTCTCGGGTGTGCGATGTTTTCAGCAGTAGGATCCTACCAGAACCAGATTGTTCGAAATTCCAAGAGAAATAGTATTTCTTTTAGAAAAAGAAATGCCTGCTGAGGGTCTCATTGCTGCTCAGTTGGTTACTTGACTGCCAAACATTACAGTAGCCAGGGAATTTAGGTAACTTGGAGGGTCTACTTAATTCATAAAAAAATATAATTCATGATTATGCTTTCTCTGTATCCCACTTAAAATGTAAACTAGGGGTTTGTGTGTATGCCAGGCAGATTTTTATTGTCATGTCCTTGAACAGCATGCTATGAATCTCTAATTATGTTAGACATTATTTTCTTACCGTGCGTTTTACTCATTAATATTCTACATATTTAGTTTTTTTTTTTTAAATAGATTCTTGGCACAATAATTACATAATCATTCAATACAGTAGAAACATCATTATGGTCAAATACTAATTATCTACTTAAATGAAACAAAACAAAACCAACCTAGTTCGCAGCTTACTGTATGACAGGATTTCATACAGTACAAACCCAAATGTATGCTTAAAACTGAAATTAAATGTGAGTCATTTTTCAAGTTTTCTGTGGGAAGGAATCAGTGTTCTGGGTGTTAATTAACGTGCGTCTCCAGTCTGTAGCTCAGCCCTCACAACTGCTCTGTAAAGAGTTTTTACCAGCAGGCTTCCAAACTCAGTGCATTTCCGGTTATGTGGGATGTACCAGGCCTGTATGTTCCTTCATGTTCTAGCTTTGGAAGCCTCTGAAATTGTAGATTGTAGTCATAAAGCGTTCATTTTGGGCACTCTGGGATGCGTGGCCTCCGCTGTTCTCCCCCTATGCGCTTTTGGAGTCTCCCATAGTTCTCTGGTGACCCAAAATCCTGGCACAGTGATTGTCTGAGTATGTTTGTGAACAGTGGAGAGCCATTCAAAAGCAAAATCTATGGCAATGAGGATTGATAGGGCTCGAACTGGTGGTCAAGTTTGTCAATCTGTTGGATGCCTCTCTCTAGGCGCCACACTGACTTTCCTTGAAAATTGCTTCTGATACTAAGGTGGCCCTAAGGACTGGTAGGATGCTTAGTGCTCTTTGTAAATATGTTTGTACCTGGTGTCTTCTTTCATCTGCTCTTGTCCATGCATATGAAATACCAATGAATCCATGGAGACAGGCCTGCAGGTTAGGTCTCTTTGTCCTGGTGTGGAGACTTATCAGCCTCCAGGACTAGAGGCATTTTTAGCAATTATATCACCTGCAGTATCCCAGAGTAACATTTAAGACATAAATGTGTCTCCTGCTAAGCAATTTATAAGTGAGATGGTTTATAAATTTTGTGCTTTATTGTCTTTATTTCATTTTTTTTTTCTTTCCATGCCCTCTGTTTTGCTCTGTTAGGTACTTATTTCTTAATGAATGGCTTGTCATGTGTATGAAAATGAATATGTATAGAAAACACGTGTATGATGACTTTCTGGTGTAGTTGAACAAAAGGAAGCTGTCTTGAAAGTGCTGTAGAGGTTATGTGTTGTAGCCGTCTGTAGTAGCTCCACACTGTGGCACCCATCTGTTGCAGCCCATCTTTGTGGGGCTTCGGTTGGGTCCAGCTGACTTGCCTGAGAAGGGGGAGTGTGGATTGAGAAATGGCAGGTCAAGACACTGCTAAGAAAAAGACAAAGAAACAGGATGGAGTCGGGAGGGAAATCCAGTGAATATTGGATGCCCCACGTTTATTATTCAGCTTTCTTAAGTACTCCAAGCTAAAGGGGACATGGCAGAAGACTTCTTTATGCTGCATAAGGAGCAAAAGACCATCTTCCCTTAATTCTCCAAACATTATCTGGCCTTGTGGGTCAAGAGTAGCCACACCTCAGACCAAGTCTGTTGTTATCTAGATAAGGCATCCACAACCAAGATCAAACACCCTACAGTAGCCTTAGACCTTTACATCTTATGACTTTGACCTTGGAAGACTAAAGACAGTTTTGAACTCTCTGGTTTTGAGTCAAGATGAAGCAGAGCCATCTTTATGGGCCCTGGCAGTCATGCGTCAATAGGGGAGGTTGTGCCTACTGTAGATGTTATGTGTTAATGGGGGAGGTTTTAGATATTTTAGATCATAAAGATATTCACTAATGAGTCAGTGAACAACATCAGCCCGTTCTTTTTTAAATGCTGTTTATTTGGAGATGCTCGGATGTAAGCGAGGTGTGGCGTGACATCGTTTCCCGAGGCTGTCACATGGCGGTGTACGTCATCTCTGCTACCCTGTGAAGCAGCATCAGGAGGGGCTGGGACAGCGAGGAAAGAACGGATGGGGATGCTTCAGTGGAGGCTGATTCCCATGCCACAGGACTGAGAGAGCCAAGGAAGGAGCAGGAGGGCAGTAGATGTCTTTTCCGAATAGTTACGCCTGAAGGCCCCCTGAAAAATTAAACATGTGTGTCCAGTGCTCGTCCACCAGGATAGCAGCTCGTGGTTTGTTCATGCTAATAATTATGCATTGTTGCAGATATCAACAGAAGTTACTCTTTTACTCTTTTACTTTTCCTTCTTTTGACTGCGTCCCCATCAATTTTTATTTTCAGTTGTTTTTCTCATACATTTTTGGGCCGTCTTATAACTAGATTTACTTTAAGTAAACTTGTTTTCATGCCAGAACCAAGTTTCTGGTGCATAGCAGTAAGGGCCCTCTCTATAAAATATATGTGTGCATTATGAGATTTACATGTATAATCACACAAGTTACTCTGTTTTACTGATCTAAAAAGAGTGTCAGATTTTTATTGGAAGTTAATTATGCCTAAATTGCAAAGACATTTAATTTTTATTTTTGTCAAGACAGTGAGCCAGGAACCAGAATATTAAAGAACTGATCCTTTAAGATAACTAAAACGATACATATATGTCATTTGGGGGAGTATAGAAAATGTTTCCTATGCATATTAACATGGAACATTGGTAGACTGTTTCATTTTCCAAGGGTACTTTTCTAGCTGCGTGTACTGTGTGCTATTTGTTGTGAGGAAATGCCACTCTGCCGGCATTCTCTCAGGATGGTCCTTTTCATTCCCTGGGTTTTCTTTTGTTGTTGTTTGGTTGATTGGGTTTTCCCTGTGTAGCCCTGGCTGTCCTGGGACTTTCTCTGTAGACCAGGCTGGCCCCTATACTCAGATCCGCCTGCTGGGACCAAAGGCCTACGCCGCCACGCCAGGCTTCCCTGTGTATTGTCCTTGGCTGGGAATCGGAGTCTCAGGAGACGGTGCTTAGAGATAGGAAAGTGTTTTGAGCTCGCAGTGTTGACACAGCTGTCTCTGCAGGTACCTCGTGGTCTACAACCCCTTTGAACAGGAACGGCACTCGGTGGTGTCCATCTGTGTGAACTCGGCCACAGTGCGAGTGATGTCTGACTCAGGAAAACCTGTGGAGGTTCAAGTCAGTGCAGTCTGGAGTGATGCGAGAACGATTTCACAGTCAGCCTACGAGGTATGCCATGGCCGTAGAGCTGACAAGACACTAAAAAAGATGCAGTACAAAAAGGAAAAACATGCTCAGGCTCTAGAGCTTCTACCTGCGTAATAGTCAGGATCCGAAGCTTGTACCTGCGTAACCCACCTCATACCCATCAAGCTGAGTAATGGAACAAAAGTCTAACACCAGAGGATGTTACTGGGTAGCTGAATGATGCTAAAGGAAAAATATTACTGTTTTAGCATGTAATATTTTACTGGTAGGTTGTGTGTATCTTTTTAAGTATGCATATTAAAATTATAAGCTAATAAATTTTTAAATTTTTATATGTAACTCAGTGATAATGATACATATAGAACGGAGATAAATGGCACCATTTTTAATGGTAATGCTGTTAGTTGTTATTTTTCATTGCAATGGTGACTTAATATGTCCTGGGAAAGAAACTTTTAACTCAGATTATTAAAATACCTTTTTTGGAGATGTAATTATGGAATTGAACCAATAGAGACTGTGTGTGTTTGTGTGTATATGTGTGTCTGTGTGTGTGTCTGTGTGTGTGTCTGTGTGTGTATGTGTGTGTATGTGTGTGTATGTGTGTGTGTATGTATGTGTGTGTGTACGTGTGTGTGTGTGTGTGTGTGTGTGGTGTCTCTGTATTGTCTCTGTATGTATGTGGGTGCCTCTGTGTGTGTTTGTGTGTCTGTATGTCTGTGTCTCTTAGACAGGCAGTTTTATCACTGGAAACATCAGTATTTGGAGTCTGGAGGTGATTTAATTACGTATAGAGACATGGTGATAAACTAAGGGGCAGTCACGTCTGCTTTTCGAATACCATCACTGGTGCAGCTCATATAGTCACTGTCCTGTAAAGAAAATGGGAAGTGGAGTTCACACTCAGGCCAGACCTGACAGCCTACCTCAGAAGTGTTGAGACAGCTCTCCAGAGACAGACCAGCTCACACAGCGCCTCCTCCAGGCCTTGCTCAGTGCCTGCTAGCTCCAGGGCAGCTTGTGATAGCTAGTGCCGACTGAACTGATAATGGCACATTTCTATAACCACACTTTTCCTTTAAACACACTGAATATAACATTGCAAAAGGAGTTCTGATAATTAGGAAGGAGATATTGTTTACATTAAGTCCTTAGCTTCCCGGAGAGTTTCTGCCGCCAGGTATCTGTTGGGAACACTGGGACATCGAAAGATGGTGGTATGATTTCACAGGAGGGGTGAAAACGTGTATGCCTTTAGTCAGCTTTCCAACCCGAGGTGACTAGATTCCTGGATGACCTGAGTGACCTGACCAATCTACTAAGCATTCATATGCAGTGACGCGCCATGTTTTCACCACAAATGTAAATGTTTCCCCATCGATAGATGGTTTGATAGGTGATTTTTCTCTACAGTAACCCCGTTTCCTGTCTCTAAAGGTTTCTTTTCTAGCTCATACACCACCACTGGGAATGAAAGTGTATAAGATCTTAGACTCTCAGAGTTCAAGTTCACACAAGGCTGATTACTTCCTGTACAATGATGGAGTAGCAGAAAATGGAGTATTTCACATGAAGAACATTGTAGATCCGGGGGATGCCATAACCATAGAGAATGCCTTCCTTGAACTCTGGTTTGACCGATCTGGGCTTATGGAGGTATGTTCTCAATAATCATGACAACCGTAGAGAGCTTATTGTGTTTACTACATATGAGCATTACTATGCAGATGGGGTAGAGCTCCTAACCCAGGACTGCAACAGCAGACACTTTGAGACGGGATTGATTAGCTGCTGCCTACTGTCTGTGGGTATGCTGCTCATGTGTGCAGGGGTGTGGCTCACAGTGTGGCGTGCAGGGGTGCTGTTCACATGTGCAGAGGTGCAGTGGGACCTCTCACGGTGTGATGCACAGGGGTGCTGTTCATCCATTAGGTGGGTGTGGTAGTTCAAAGTGTTTATGGAAACTTTGGAAAGCAGTTTAACAGAATATGATATCTATTGAATAAAATACAAAGTGAGTTTCCTTTGAACTAATCCTCATTTTTTGTTCACTTTTACTGTGTTTTAAAATTGGCTCATGCATGTTGACAGTTAAGCAAGTGTTCTATAGAAGTTTGAGAGGTGTAAGTCCAAGCTCCTTGCTGAAGTACATTGTTACTCTTAGTTTCTATTTTAAGGGTTTAAAATCTGAGGCTAACTATAAAATTTTGATGTCCAACCGAATATTTCAAATGTTAGATGCATACCTTAGGAATTTTTAGGCCCACCCACTCCCTCTTTTTCTTTTTTGGAGATAGGGTGAGTCTGAGTAGCCCAGGCTTGCCTGGAACGCATTATTAAGCCCAGGCTACCCTTAAGCTTTCATAATCCTTGTGCTTTAGCCTTCCAAAATACACCAGAATTTTTAAAAATTGTATGTTTATTTGTGTTTTCCTTTCACGAGTGTGTGTACCCAGGATCCTAGTGCCTGAGGTGATCAGGTGGGCATCTGATTCCTAAGAATTGGAGTTACAGGTGGTAGTGAGCTGCCATATGGGTCCTGGAAGCCAAACCCAGGTCCTTTGCGAGAGCAGCCATTGCTCTTAACCACTGAGCCTCCTCCCTAGCCCTGCTTGCGCATGTGACCCGGTGGATTTTGGTGTCTTCTGTTTTGAGAATACGCATTCAGTTTTGTCTTACTGCCTTTCGTATTTTGGTTTTCATTCTTAGCTCAGTCTGCTGGCATTTTGATAACTAATTTCTGTTTTTTTGTTTGTTTGTTTTTTGTTTTTTGTTCTTGTTGTTTTATGATCCTTAGAAAGTAAGAATGAAAGAAGATGGCAAGCAACAGGAAATAAAGGTGCAGTTTCTATGGTACGGGACCACAAATAAAAGGGACAAAAGTGGCGCCTATCTCTTCCTGCCTGATGGGCAGGGCCAGGTGAGTGTTGCTGCAGGGACAGGAGGCACCCATGTTTATACAGCACCAGTGCTTGTTGCTGGATGGTGGCGCACGCCCTTGATCCCAGCACTCGGGAGGCAGAGGCCTGCAGGTCTCTGTGAGTTCAAGGCCAGCCTGGTCTATAGTCGAGTACCAGGGCAGCTAGGGACACACAGAGAAACCCTGCCTCAAATAAACAGATAGATAGATAGGTAGGTAGGTAGGTAGGTAGGTAGGTAGGTAGGTAGGTAGGTAGATAGGTAGATAGATAGATAGACAGACAGAGCTAAGGACAAAGGTTAGCATGTCTCATATGTCTCACTAGTTTATCACTGGGGACTGATCAACTCTTAGCTGTGGATATTTATCCTGATTAAAGGTTGATGGCAGTTGAAACTTGAATGTTAGATGTGTCAGAGCTGGAATTCAGTTAGGAAGCCACAAAGACCTGAGTGTTCTCCATGAAAGAAGCTACTCTAGGCCTGGCTAGAACTCTCTATGAAGGAAGCTACTCTAGACCTGGCTAGAACTCTCTATGAAGGAAGCTACTCTAGATCTAGCTCATACTCTCTAGGAAGGAAGCTACTCTAGACCCGGTCAGCATGAAGAAAGCTAATCTAGACCTGGCTGGCAGGAAGGTGATTTGAGGTTCTGCATAGCTGTGCTACACTCTGCCCCGCGGGGACAGTATTGTTCACTAGATCACTTCCCTCTGTCCTTTTGGGATTTAATAAACAGTATTTCCCCCTACTCTTGACTATAAAAGCAACACACAGAGCCTGGCACATTTGAAAATGTAGCTAACGTGAGGAAAGCAGTGGCATTTATTACCATGCAGTCCTGTGAAAATCACTGCCAGCATTCAGACCTGGTTTTGGTCTTTCCTTTTGAGCATGCTCACAACCCCCTCTAAGATGAGTGGCTTGTCTTAATGTTCTCTTGCCTGATGGCTAATCTGCTGAGAAATTTAGTTTTCCTTCTAAGATTTGGAGAAGCTTCCCACTAAAATGGACTTTTAGGGATTAGATGGGCCACACTGAAGTAGTGTGTTTGTTCAGTGGTCAAGCCAGTAAAAAATTGTAGGTAAGTTACAGGTTCTAGGATCTACTCCAGAACTTCATAGCTTCTTCACTGAATAGTTATTGGTTCGGAGTCTTTGTTTGTTTTGATTTTATTATTATTATTATTATTATTATTATTTAGATTAAGACTGGGCCTCAGTATGTATGCAACCCAGGCTGGCTTAGAACTCACGATCCATGTGCCTCAGCCTCCCATGATGCCTATGGAATATTACGTATGGACAATCGTAATTAAATTATTTTACCTTTGAAAACCTGTGCTATTAGATGAAAATATTATAAAGGCTAAAGTAAAAGTGTTAGAATATCAGGGAAGAGGTAGCTGACTCTATCAGAAGACAGTCGATGTCCAGAAACCTCCACCCCAGTTCCCATTCCTCCCCATTTCCTAGTTGTATGGTAATTACGTGAAAGAACCCTGTAAAAGGCACATGTTTTATTGGCTTTACTATGTTTTCCTATGGACAAAGAAGTAGGCTTGCATAAAGTCACACAACTCTGGGAGTCTCTCATTGCTCAAGCATGCTCCATCAAAAGCCTGGCCTCATGCTCCCATTGAGCTAAGTAAACAATACTTAAGTAGACGCTTTAGATTTGCTCTCAAGTCACATACATTGTGTGCTTTAGTCCCTAATTCTCTTGATTCTAAATAATGAAAACTAAACCAATGGTTTCCAAGGTCTTGTATTTGCTTTCTCTTTAGCCAGCTCTTTGCTGCTCAGTAAGCCTCACCGTGATTAAACTGTTTGTGAGCCTTGCATCCTATTTGCATTGTTCCATCTTGTTGGGACAATGACCAGGGGACCTGGTCATAAACGCTGGCCTGGGAAATGTCTGTACTTAGAGTGAGTTCACTTCCAATAAACAACTATATTGACAATAGAAGAATTTTAATTAGAATTTTTTATAGATGTAAATGTTTGGAAATTATCTAAGGCCAATCAAATGGTAAGCATTTGCAAATCCAGGCCTTATAATTTTTTTGTAAGAAAAAAAGTCTTACCTTAAGTCCATTGTTTATATCCTGTGTATTCTGGTAAGTTATGAGATTTTCATGTCATTATGAATATTGAATTGTATAGATTTGCCATTCCACACACTGTTCTAAATACTTTGGGAATGTTCAGAAACCCAAGTGTTTTTCCTAAAAATGTCCCTTCCTCTGCAGCCGTATGTTTCCCTACGACCGCCCTTTGTCAGAGTGACCCGCGGGAGGGTCTATTCAGACGTGACCTGCTTCTTTGAACATGTGACTCATAAAGTGCGACTGTACAACATTCAGGGTAAGAAACTGCCCAGCTGCCCGACACCACGCATACGTGGTACGTGGTGGTGGAGTCTTTCCTTCTCCCACCTTTTCGCTGGCTTAGACGTTGTTTTAGAAATAATCTAATCTTTTCAGACTGATTTTCTAGCTACAGTCTGACTTCCAGTGTCATAGTTACCTGCAGATAATGGAGAGGATGAAGTGTTCATCCTTCTGTACATACCCTTTCCATTAGCAGCTGTCTTAGCTTTGAGATTATCAGAGCCCATAACTTCTATTTTTAAGTCCTGAAAGCAATTCCGTATTTAGGTGTGGTTTAATAAAATAGGATAATAGTATGGTTACTAACTAGACCACTGACTGTGATATGCTCCTGCACGCACGCGCGCGTGCGCACACACACACACACACACCTGCTTCTTTAATGTAGAAAGTGGTTAGTTCTTTTGGTTCACATTTCTGTCTGGCACATTTTTTGAGCTAATTTCATGCAGTGTCTTTGCTAATGAGAAAGATATGGAATGAGCATTAATCGTTGTATGAGCTATTAAATCCTAAGGCATTGACTTGTCCTGTCTTGGAATGTGGTTTGTTTCATTCTCCCAGAGCCCTAAACTTGGAAAGTCATATTGGTTTATTCCGAATTCAGTGCTTTTAGAATGGAGTGCTTTTCCAACCACAAATCTAATTCCTCCTTCCAGGGTACGTCCCAGATCAGCAGTTATCTTAGAAAAAGTCCTTATAGCTGCGACTCTTGAAGACTTACTATTACCTAAGCGGATAAAAATGAGGGAAGGGAAAGCATCCCTCCCTTGACTTTTCATTCACATAGAAGTAAGGAACATTACCAACTGATGGTAAACTGCTTGAACAAGCGTGGATTATTTTTAGGCTATAGGGGAAAGATGCCACAGTCACAGAATTTCTTTAATACCCAATGTTCAATTTCTTGACTTCATAATCTAAACTTAATTTTGCTTTTGTTTAATTATGTACTTCATATTTCCCCCTTTTGCCTTTTCCTATGATATTAGACATTGTCATTTTTTTTTTTTTTTTTTCTCAAAGAACCTCTTGAGAACAATACAGTGTGTTTTCTAACTAATCCGTGGTTCCTGGGGTGAACCAGCACAGCCTCTAGAACTTTGAAAACTAACAGTAGACATGAACTGCGTGCCTCAGTGTGAGTCCTGTGTTGCGTAGAATGGGTTCTCTACCCTCAGCAAAGCCTGCAGTTATAAAATAGTCCTTTTTCAAATTTCCCAAAGACTCCGGTAAGTCAGAACTGTGGGGGCAGAGTGTTCTTTTTGTCCATTTTCAGTAATTCACCCCTGAACTCTCTAGCATCACATTTTCAACCATTGGCAGCTGTTTTACATTGTAAGTAGAAAATAACATCATACAGAGAAATTTACATCTGGTTCTAGTTTTACTTATGGCCTATAACTGAAGTTACTTGAGAGGCTGAGTCAGGGGGATTGCAAGTTTGAACAAAGGCAGGGGCAAATTAGTGAGACCTTGTCTGAAAGTAAGAAAAGAAGGCTAGGAATGTGGCCCGGAATCAGAGTGGCTCGCTAGGTCCCATAGCACATGTAAGATCCTGGGTTCGGTCTAAGAAAATATGTTTCACTAGCATATACTAATTATGTAGCATAAAGCGTTTAATTATGAATTTCCATACTTCATATGCTGCCCTTTCCCCCGTTCATCCCTCCTGTTTCTCCTTGTCCCCTCTTGTCTTCCCACAGGAAGACTTTCCCTTGGGTGCAGCCTATATCCGATTACCTTTGTTTTCCCTAGAAGATGGTTCGCAATAATTACCGAGACAACACCTCTGAAGTCCTAACCTCATTCAAAGATATTCCCTTAGTTGCTTTTGCTTTCCTTTAGTCCTGCCCGTCTTTGTCACGGCATCTCCTGAGCTTGGGTCCTCCAGGACCCCTGAAGTCCTGTGTCAGGATGGCCTGTGATGTAGGTCCCTCTCTTCAGCTGCTGGTGACTGCAGCTTCGCCTGCTGCCAGAGACCAGCAGCCGGTTTGGAAGTTAATCGACTCTGACCTGCTTGCTTCCTTCTGCCAAGAAACTGTGCTCATCAGAGCTAAGTGGCTGTCACCTTTCCTCTGTCTTTCCTCTCTTCCCACTCCCGACACAGCCCTGCCCAGCCTGACCACAGCCGTAGCCAGGCCCAGAAGGTGCCCCGGGCTTCTGGCTTCCAGAGTGGCAGCCCTTGCTGAGTGTTTCCCCCAACAGCTGTTGGCTCTCTCTGTGGGGACAGAGGGACCCATGTCTGCTTGTGGCTTGTCTTCTCTCTTTCCTGCTTTATTTTGTCCTTTTATTTCCTCGTGTTTCCTTCCTGGACTACTGCTCTTCCTCACTCCCTCGTTCCGGTTCAGGTACATAGGTTTTGGAGGCTCTGCTGACAGGCAGGTGCCCCTCATCACCAGGCTAAACAGCCTCACATGTCAGCAGCCCTTGGAGTCTGGGTTTTTACCCAGGCTCACCTTTCCTTGGCATTCATAATCTGTTCACTGTAGCTGCTGGATACATATTTCCAAATCTTAGAGTAAACCTTCTTGGCAATTCTTGAAGTCTCCGGAAGTCTGGCCTCAAGAGAATGGAGGTACTTTAAAAATAAACTTTAGTCAGTTAAGAAACGGAAAGCTATCTGAATAGGGCACAAACAGTATTGCATGGTTTTTAAAAATACAGACCGTCTATTGCCGCTAGATTTCTCAATGGGTATCATAATCCAGGAATGACACATTTATGTGCAATGTAAGATCCTTGTAGCTTAAAAGCAGGAGGTTCAGAGATGTGTTGGAAATGACAGGTGAGGAGGTACAACGTGACATTAACTGAGTGCTTTCTGGATGAGTTTTGTTGTAGTTGCCTGGATTAAACCTGAAGTAGGTATATACAAATGTGAAGTGACACATAAATCTTGTGTCCCGTCCCCTCTAGCCCTGAGCATTCATCTTTATTTATTATCACATGGAAGCAGCTGGGCGGGAGATGAGACGCCTGTATCATCTAAAGGTTTTCCTCCAAACCGTATCCCCTCCCACATCTGGAGTCCATGTCCCTTCCGTAAGTGTGCCTCTTAGGAGAGATTAGCCACACCCAGGAGAGACTTCCCCTGGTCTCTGTGACCCACTCACTTCCTGAGATCTCATGGAGCCTGTGAAGGCGCTCCCTCCCAAGGCTTGCGGTGGAGAGGGGTCTCCAAGTGGATGATGTGTGGGCCGTTAAGCTGTAGTGAAGTTCCCAGGTGTTGGAGTCTCCTCTGTTTTGCTTCTGAAGGAACAGTTTAGATGACCAGTCAAAATGAGGAGTCAAGGCCAGTTTCTTATACAGAAAGAAGCCTACAGGTGATGTCTGTGTTTGTAGATTAATCCTTAGCTAAGATTTCCTAAAATAACAAAACTATGTCCTTGGCTGTTTCTATGTGTATGTTAATTCTGCCCTCTCCAGGGGCCCAGTGTTTACAGGATGAGTAATATTTGAATCAAGCCTGTTTGTTACTGGTATCAAATTTCTTCTTAATTTTATTTTCTTATCAACATTTTATTTTTGTATCATTTACTTTTTAAAGATTTGTATGCCTGTACTCTTGCATGTGCACACACATGCAGAAGAGGGTGTTGGGTCCTCTGGACCTGGTGTTACAGGATGGGAACAATATTTGCATCCTCTGCAAGAGCAATACATTCTCTTAACTGCTGAACCATCTCTCCAGCCCTTTTTACTAAGATTTCAAGTAAGCATATAAAGTAATGGTTTTCCTTACAGCGTTATCATTCAAGTACCAACATTATGAGATGGGACGTAATGGGAGCATTATTATCGTGTGCTCACATACATGCCATTGTATTAACTCCTAATTTTACAACATTGTTAATTTTTTTTACCAACATTGATAAATAGAAAGTGAGTTAATATTACAGCTCATCTCTTAATTGATAGTCTATGTTAAGTCTTCAATTTAATGAAATAGTCTTTCTAAAATCTGCAGACCTGATCAAACACCTGCCCAGTCCTCTACTTAAGTTTTGGTCCTTTTTCCCCTAAAGTAACTTTTGTCAAAAACATAAATCAAACAACACTTCCCAAATTTCACTGAGCAACTGGTCATTATTGATTGTGAAACCAGCTGTGTTGAGAGGCCGTGGTGTAGCCACCTGCTTTGGGTATGGAACTGTGGTTTCTCTATTTGCATTCTCCACAGATTTGGAAAATAATTAGCTCAGTTGAAAGGAGCTCTCTTCATATAACTTAGCTCTTCACAGGTAGCATGTTTGAGGGCTGGAGAAATGGTTCAGCAATGAAGAGCTCTGGCTGTTCTTGCAGAGGACCATCGTTCAGTGGCCAACCCTGGTGGTTCAGAACCATCCTTGACTGTAGTCACAGGTGACCTCACATTGTCAGACACACGCATGCATGGGCATGCACACACACACAAACAAAAACCTAAATCACTAAATTTGAAGAAAATGAATGTCATGTTTGCCTTTTTACTATCGCTCATATGTCACATTCAGAAAGTTCTGGAAGGAAATATCAAAGGCAATCTTACGTTCACGTACTTAAAAAAAAAAAATGGGATCAGAGTAACTTCAGCCATGTCTGAGGAAATCCTTTGGTTTTGTTTGTTTGTTTGTTTGCTTGTTTGTTTTTTGTCAGTTTAGCTGAGAAATCCATTTTATAGGCCAAATAATTTAATGTGATACCCTTTTGGAACAATTTGGAACCATCTTCTAAATGATTATCCAATTTGTAGGAAGATGACATTTTTCTGGCAATAAAACTTGGTGGGGGTTGGAACTAATTTTCCTTTTCATTAAGTTGATATTTGAAGCTTCCTCGTGTGGTCCTTCAGTGGAAGATTGCATATGATATGAGTGTATGTCATATTTGATTTTGAATATTTACGAAAGGACTAGCATAATGATAAGAACTGGCATGGATAACTACAGCTTCATTTTTCCTTCACACTCGTAATTACTAGACGTTTTTTAATGCCCCAGTTTTCTGACATCAACTGCTACTTTGAAGAATTAGGTTGCTATGGGTTACCCACATGTCATGTATATTTTCACTGGCTTAGGTCCCAAATCTGTTAAATATCTTCCAACTACCTCCCCACTGCCCCAAGGCGGTGTTTTTCCGGGCAGGTGGTTGTGAATGTGCACGAGCCCTGTTTCCGGCCTTAGGAAAAATACCTCAGATGCAGTATTTTTATCCATTTTCACCAACATATTATAACAGTACTTTATATGTGTAATGGATCTTGCTAAAAGAAAGCAAATAGCCTGAGGCAAAAATGTAAGGAGCCACTGTCAGAAGTACAAGAAGAAAGACCCCCCCAAGGTTCAGAGAGGGAATAATATCCTGGACAGATGTAGCCAGAAGCCAGAGCGCTTGGTTCTCTCGGAGCAATTCTCAATGTGTTACATAAAATCTCAGTGGCTTTATTACATGACGCTTGACTTTTAGAGTCTTGAGATAACCTTCACCTGGTTAAAGGTGTAAGGTGTTTACATCAAGAGGCAGGGACCCCAGTCTGCAGAGAAAATCCTCTCTGTCACCTCTGAAAGCGACATAACCTTTTGGGTTTGTCCTCTAAGTTCTTAGGGACTCTGTTTCTTAATCTATAGAAAGAGCATTGGGACAATTATGAATCATAACATCAGAGTCTTCATAAAGCTTAGAGCACAAGAAGTCTCCCGAGCTTGGCTGCTTAGTTCCAAAGCTGCCTGAGTCAGGGTTCCAGCCCTCGGTCCACACCCAGGTAACCATGGTCCCAGGCTTTCACGGAAGTTGTTTATCTCTGTAAAAAGAATCATGAGAATGTTAAAATGGCTTGCAATTAGTCTCCTATTTTTTATTCCCCGGAGCTATATTCCATATTTAGTATAAGGGTAAGAACCATTAAGTTATGGCTAGGCAGACCTAGGTAATTAAAACATTCTTGGAATATCATAATGTGCAATTGCCTGCTAAGGACTTTTTTTCCTGTTAATTGGAACTTTCAAAAATTGAAATAAGTCACTATGTGTGCAACCTGATTATTCCCTACAGGCATGCAAGAGAAGTTATGTAAGGGCCCACAATCATATTCTGGTTGCACCAACTGAGACTTGGGTTACCCTGGGGATGTTTAAAGGCAGCTGCTATAACAGAAGCACAGCTCCTGAGCAGGAAAATGGCATCCCTACCCTAGCGAGTTCGTGCTGTGCTGGACTCTAATACGGCGTCCCAGGATGCAAAGCACAGGAGACTCATGCCTGTTTGACTCTGAGCAGTCTCTAGCTGGAACTTTGCAATGGCAACAGAGACTCCACCTCACAGGCTCTGCGGGAGTAACTAAGTTACAGTACAGGAGGCCTGGTGAATTGTCAAGTGTGTGTCCACATAAGAGACAGCGGCCAGACAAATTATACACTTTATGAGAGAAGGAATGATTGTGGGTGTCGTGAGGTGGGAGATTTGGTGTGAGGGTGAGTTTTGAGGTGTTAGGTCTTGCAAAACATCACCTGAATGAACAGAAAGGAAAAGCGGGGGGGGGGGGCGAACACTCAGGCTCCAATAAGAATTTGGAGGACTCTGTCCCATCTGTATTTTTTTAAAATTGGCATGATTTTTTTTTTAAATAATTGCAGAGGACATTATTCTGGTCTTGTAAATAGAGACATTTAAAATAACATACCCAGGGGTAGCAATTCCTTGCCCACTCATGCGTATTTAAAAGGCTGTGCTAACTGCTCTGTGGTGGTAGCCACGGTCCTGTGTCTTCATTTCCTCCTGGCTGTCATATTTGCATGCTGTATCCCCACCAGATGTATCGCAACATCATATTTTTGTGTTTGGGAATCCTGTTTGTTGGTTAACTTTTCATGACTTCTCTGGAACTGTAGTCATGTCTGTTGATCATATATGTGTGCATGTGTTAAAGTTAAAAAGCTCCAGCTGAAGTTCTAAGTGTTATGTTTTTCTGGGTTCAGTTATTGAAATGATGTAAGTAATACTTTCCCATTTTGAGAATTTATTTTATAAATTTTAGTAGCCATGTTTCTCTCAGTGAAGTAAGTGTACCTTTTGGTTTCATAAGCACCAAATGCAAAAGAATGCTGCTTATACAAATTAGAAGCTGGTAATTGAAACGGGGTTACAGGCATATCATTTAATACTCTGAACTCCTCTGAGTCAGGCACTGCCAGCCGAAGATTACCTGTCAAACATGATTTTTGGTTTATTATTTTCATGTTCTACTGCCTGTGAATCTGATTGGTTATCCCTTCAATTTTGCTAAAGGCAAACAGTTGGAAGCTGTGTTTAACAAAACTATTTGGTAATCATTAAAGTCGAATCAGACACCAGTATTTCAAATTATGTTTACTCAGCACCCATGTGAGTAGGAATGGGTGAGCAGTATGCCTCTGTTCCACACTACTCTCCCCTTCCCTCCCTCGCTCCCTCTGCGTATGTTAGGAGAAAGAATACAAAAGAATGGTAAAAAGGAAGCTTACAGGACTGTTTTGGACAGATCGATGTGGAGTGATTTGTGAACTGCCTCCTTCTTTGAAAGGTACCCAAGCCAGGAGCCTGTCAGAGAGCTACAGGAAATGGACTGAGCGTGTTCTTGAGTGCCTAGTGCATTCAGGCCTCTGCTCTTTTGTCCTTAGCCAGGACAAGCCAGGGCATGGGACAAGTACCAAGGAGCCCGGGGCGTGGCCCTGCCTCTTCCTCCCAGTGCTGCTGTGCCTCCTTGCCGGTCTTGTTTGTTGGTTTATTTAAAGATAAGAAATGTTCGATGCCTTATGCTCCTTCCTAAACCTGTTCATTCATGAAGCCACTGTTTTCTTTGTTGAAAAGCAGCCTTTTCTAGCTTTGTTGGGCATCTTTTAAACCTTCTTCAAGTGAGTCATTGTTAATTGATCTCATCCTAACCAAAATTTGCAAATCCATTTTTAAAGCTCTAGTTTTCCTGCTTTGCGTTTGTTTCTTGTTGTTATGAGGATTATTAAAAAGTATACACAACTTGTGGTGACTAGTACCATCTTTATAAGTAGTCAATCCATAATAATAGTTATCAATCTATCATTTTACCAATAGAATAAATGATGTATCATCATTTTTTGTGAATTTGAGAATTGGAGTGAAATTTCCTAAAGGCTGTACTCATGAAAGCAGGTGTTTTTTGTTTGCTTGTTTGTTTTAATTTGTAGAGAAGAAATCAGTATAAACATTTATAGACCCAGAGGTTAGCAGAGCCTTCAGATTAAAAAAACTATACACTGTAAGAAATAGAATCATTGTGGAGAAAATCTTGCCCAAGCGGGAATTATTGCCATTTTGGTTTGTTGCTCTCAGATACAGGTTCAGCTTTAAAAAATACATAGTCACAGAAGCATTTGCTTTTTTGCAAGAAGTGTTTTCACTTGTGAAGTTAATTCATCATTGTAAGAACGCTCACCCAGGTGTACACATTGAATTAAATAACGTGTGTTTGTGACCCTGTCAACTCCCAGTAAAGTTCAGAGAAACAGCAATGTTACAAATGTGTGTACACAGTAGGAAAAACACATTTTGTTGATAGTCTACACACTGTAGGTGTCAGCTAACACATGCAGTGATTAGGTTTCATTATGGCACTCTCTTAGGTGTTTTGTTCCCATCCATTGGTCCCCACCCCACCTCTGCTCAGCTGTGGGCATCACGGGGCCTGGGAACAAGGGGACGGTGGGCAGAGAGAGAACAAGCCTCTGGCCGCACTTCAGGAACGAACAGTCTGTTTGCGCCACTGCTGTTCCGTGGCGGTCAGTAGAGGTAGCGCTGCACAGAACAGAGCAGGGATGAGCAGCATCTTCCCCTCACCCCCCTCCTTACAGCATTCCCTGAAAACCGTGTCTCTTTATCCCTCCCTGAGCACTCCCTTCCACAGTCCTGCCCCATGACCTCGGTTTGCCCTGGAGGACATTCCTCCTAGGCTGTGTCTCATGTCTGCAGCTGCTGGGACACATCTGGGTCAGGGTTTGTGTCCCAGAAGGAGCTGCAGACCACCTGGACGCCAACACTTGCCCGCTGCTCCTGTCCACTTGATGGCCCCTCCCCTTCTCTCTGACGGTCCCTTCTGTTCCCCAGGAGTGCATTCCAGTACCTTCTCCCCTTTGTTTTCCTCCCCATTAATGTCCTTTTATTTTTTGTAGTCCCTTCTAGAATCTTGACCTCACTCACTCACATCTAGTACCCACATAAGAGAGAAAATGTGAGATTTTCCTATAAATGCCGTGCTTTTCCTTTTAACTCCTTTTTTAAAATAACTGAATAAAATGCCATTGTGTCAATGTATCACAGCTTCTTTATCCATTCATCCGCTGGTGAACACCTAGCCTGGTTCTATCTGGTGGCCATTGTGACTATCGAAACAATGCATATGAGAGCACACACATATCTGTCACAGTCACTTTCTACAGTTTTGGTGATTCAGGTTCAAAACATTCTGGAAATTTCAGAGGGAAGTGTTCAAAGTCAAAAGCACAGCCCCTGGCGCCCTGATTCTCTTATGCAGTCACTGCGTAGTTCCTCTCAGCTCAGACGTGGGCGGAAGGCAATGAAGACAGCTACAGCTGAGTGCCACAGTGTTTCCTGAGCTTGGGGACGGAGGGGTGTGTGTGTGTGTGTGTGTCCACACACATATATCATATACGTATAAAACTAGCTGAGCATGAGCCAGGGAAAAAGCCCACAGAGCAAGCCAGCAAAGCAGTGTTCCTCCACGGTCCCTGCTTTGGATTCCTGCGTTGGGTTCCCGCCTTGGGTCCCCTCGGTGATGGATTGTGACTTGCAGGTATAATGTATAAAATAAACCATTTCCTCAAAGTCGCTTGTGGGAAGCTGTCTTTGCAGGGCTGCAGTTGGAGCCAGCCAACTAGCCCACGGTTTGTACCTGAGAAAGGCTAGCTAAAGACTGAGAGAAAAGTCAGAGACACGGGATAGTGTTGGGAGGGCTAAATCCAGTCCATACTGAATGCCCCGAGTTCATTCTTCAGCATTCTTAAGTACCCAACCCAAAGTGGGGTCACTTGTAAGGTGCAAACAGACTCCCTTCCCTTAATCCTCCTGGTAGCCATACCTGCCATGCTGCCATCAGGGTCAAGAGTAAGCGCATCGGGGCTCAAGCCTGCTGTTGTTTAGAAAAAGACATCCGCTATCAAGGCCGAAACATCCTATAGCAGCCAAGGTATAGACTTCTAGGTGTAAGGGTAGTTTTGAACTCTCTGATCTTGAGGCAAGATGAACTGGACCCTTCTTTATCGGCCCTAACAGGTGCTTTTGGTCAGTGTGTATCACAGCAAGAGAAGTAACTAGAACACTGTCATGAGCTGTCCTGCCACCAGCGCACCTGTGGGTGCATCTTGCCTGCTGGTCACTATTGTAACATTCAGGAGTCAGCACTGGCTAAGGTCACTGCTGTCTTTTGTCCCCCAGAACCCTACGTCATGCCTTCTAGAACTATAAAAGCTAGGCAGCGGGGATGGTCTCCTGGTCATTTCTCTTTATGCTGCAATGAAAGTATGCAGTGTCTTCCAGCGGAAAGGTTTCTGTGATGGCAACCAAGAGCAATGGCAGCATCTCTTTTAATGTACTATCACTCCATGTCCCAATTCTACTTTCCTGGCTTGTACTCCAGATTACACACACATACATACATGAAGCCTGGGATGAGTGAATAGATAGATAGATAGATAGATAGATAGATAGATAGATAGATAGATAGATAGATAGATACAAAAATAGATGATAAAACAAACCAGATTTGAAGGTAGGACCCACATAGGAAAGGACATATGGCTATTTTTTTTTATTTTTATTTTTATTTTTTTTTTTATTTTTCTAGATGGGTACAGGCCAGTTTCCCTCATCCTTTCTTGACCTGATCACAGAGTGAAGGCCACTTAGTAAGATACGGGATTCCTGCTGGGAAGTGAGCCGGGCTCTCTTGCTCGTCATTCTCTGTCCTTTCCTCTCATTGCTGTGTGTGACTGGATGTGACTAAGTGTTCTCTGATTTAGCAAAGTCTATCCCTTGGAAATAAGTGCACTCTGTAATTCAGAACTGTTAGGATGAGCTGATGTGGGGATGGCCAACACTGGTCTGTCTGTTGAGGACTGAGTTAGGCTGGTCCACGTAGGTCTGGCAAAGATGTGACTGTGGGCATTGAGAGTGGCAGTGAGGGATGTGGGGAGGGGGTGGTGTCACTATTGGCCATTATCATTTTTGCTGATGGAACTGAAGTTCTCCTGCCATGCACAGAATATTTACATCTCTGGATGTTTCCTGGCCCAGGGTATCAGATTTACTCTTAAGTAATACACATCCTAGGTCACTAAGCTAATGCTCTAAAGTGTTTTTATAAATACAAATAGTAATACATGCTCTTTGGCCACATGTTTAGCACATTATGCACGTAATATAAAGCCTCTGGGATGGCTCTGTCCTGTGTGTATGTCCACGTATGCACATGGACACCTCCATGCATCTGGAAATGCACAGTGTTGTATTCGTGTCCATTTTCAGCCTGAGGTTCATAACACTATGCAAGTGCACATTCTCTCCAGGGGCCTTTCTGCCAGGATACACAACTGTCTCATTCTTTTCCGTGGCAGGCATTGTCTCCCATAGCACGGTGATTTCTAGTCCTTTCCTTGTTGACAGACATCTGGAATGTCCTCCCATGTTTTACCCTTAGACGTGGTAGGCAAAGGGCATGCAGAGGTGTGGTTTCTATGCTAACAGCCATATGCATCTCACTCTGGCGTGGATGGGGAGGGTCACTTCTAGGCCTTTTGACCTTTGACAGATCAAGTGTAGTCAATCATCAGGGACTGCGTTGGAGCACAGTCGTGTCTGGGGTCATTTTAAAATAAACCGCATTATGAAAAGCTTGCAATGAAAATCACCAGGCCCAAAGGCTGTACATCTCTATGAACCTCTGTACAGTTGGAATAGCCAGGGTTTTAAATATATATAATTTTCTTGCCTTCTAATGAAAGTGCCCTATTATATTTTTGGTTATGAACCTAACCTTTAATGGCCAAGCCATCTCTCCAGCTCAAAAGTGGCCTTTTAAAAACAGGGCTTGGGGATTTTTTTGTAGAGGCTTGGGTGCTGGCAAGCCTGGTCTCTTAACTAGATTCCACTAGATTGCTTTCTTGCAGCCTATCAGCCCAACATATGCCTTCCTTTCCCACCCCCTTCTCCTCCTTCCCCCCTCTCTCCTTTTCCTCACTCCATCCCTGCTCTCCCAACCTGGTGGCTGAAGGTCGTCTCTTACTTAGAGTTACTGCAAGCAGGGCAGTAACTCCCAGACCTCTCTTCCAAAGTAGCTTCAGCCTCCCAGTCTGCCGGGGGCATGATGGTTGAGAGTGGGTTAGCCCTGATAGCATCAGCCTTGGCACCATTAGCAAGCGACTTGTTCCCAGGCTTAGGGTCAGGGTTAAATAAATGGCCTGTGGAGCACACAGCAAGAATATATCAATAGTGTCGGTACCTGCTGGCCGTTCTCATGTTCTTAGCCCCCGCCCTTCTGTCAGCAGACATTTTTATACGGTGAGAGGAACCCACGTTCTGACGTGCGTGTGCTCGCCCGCGATGACAGTCACTGTTGCTGTGTTTTCCCGGGTATGTCCACTTCAGCTCAGGCCAGCTTTTATCCCCTCCCACTTGATGAGGGATGGCTTTTCTTTCTTGGCTCTTTCTGTGATTCGGCACTCAGAGTGCCCAGGGCTTAGAGCTGGATCATAAGCATGGCGTGTAAGGTAGCATGTCCATGGGAAGCCATGGGCCCTGGGGAGATGGACACACCACTGAGGCTGGACGCCACCTTATCTGGACAGCAGCTCAGGGAGAGTTGTTGGCCTCTGTATCGCTTTGTGGATCACTTTTTTACCGTCTCTAATCTCGCTTTGTGTTGATGACGGCAAACTCCTTGCTGAGTCCCAGTTGTGGCTTTTGCTTTTCCCCTCTTTGAAGGAATCTTAAGCCTCGTTCAGTTGGAACCGTTTTTCTTTCCCAAGATTACAGAAAACGTATGAGAGCTTAGAAAGCCCAGCCTGCCCTAGTCAGAGAGAGCCACTTGGTAAAATTTACTATCTCACTGTCACTTATGTAGAGAACACGGACGAGTGGCCTGGACCTGCCCCTAGGGTGCCCTCCATTCACCCCTCACTCCGGAGAAGCTCAGAGAAGAGGGGAGGTGGCCAGCCTTCCTTCCCTACTCACACATGCAGTTTCTCCACTCTCTATGAGGACTTGGGTGTACTGACTTGCTTTTATTGCAGTTACAGGCTTCTATTTGTTTCGTGTCTTTGTTTTGTAATAGACATTTTAAGTTTGATCTTGTTTTAGAACATTGTCCTGGTTCAGAATTTAAATGGACGCCTTGCTGACTTGTGAATGGTCATAAAGGCTCCCTCCTTTTGAGGGGCTCCAAGTATTTGCTGCCACAAACAGGATCTGAGCATAGTACTGGGCTTGGGAAAGACAGCTTTCTCGGTGGAATAATTTATCATTGCCAGAGGTAACATGAAATTATTAATTTTTTCCTTAAAGCATGTTCTTTGTAAATGTTTTCTGGAGAGACAGGAATTGAAATTAATGATGTTCTCTCTTGTTAAGACTTCATTTTATTTCATGTATTCTGTTGACCCCTGAGAAGATATCTAATCTAGAGGGAAGGAGGGTAAAACACCACTAAAAACCCTGCCGGCGATCCGCGTGACCACAGTTAACTTCCTGTCACCATCTGTGCTCCTTCAAGCTTCAAGAGAACTTTGTTGAGGGATCTGACGAGGGTGTTTGTGGTCCTGGGGATTAAACTCAGGGTCACACTTATGCTAAGCTCATGTGTGCTCCACCACTGGGCTACGCCCCAAGCTCCATGCTCTGTATTTGGATGTCTTAGGTTTATTAGAATTCCACATGCCTTTCATTTTACTTTAAAAACGCCCTGGTTTCTGTAAACATAAGAAAGGTAATGTTTGCACCTGGAGTGATATATATCCTAGCTCAGAGAAGAGTCTATTGCACTGTGTAATACACACATGCATGCACACTGGTGCACACAGACACACAAGTGCACACCTACACACGCCCGCACACACTCACAGATAGACACACACCAGTTTAACCTGTGAGTAGTGGTGGAGGCGTTCTTTCTTAGGCTGGCTGGTCCATAGTTCTGACTGTGGCCATTAGAAAAGGTGCGCCCACGCCCCCCCCCCTCCTGACATTTGTATTCTGAGAGTTGGCACCGGGAGCGGTGCTTGAGTTGAAGAACAGCCCGTGTCAGAAAGCAGCTCCGTGAGCTTGTGCAGAGTGTCGGTGCACACGGCAGCGTGTCTTCTGTCCTCAGTGCCGGACGCTCTTTACAGTCTGTGCTGGCTGGTTTCATGTCACACAAGCTTGGGCAGAGGGAGCCTCAACTGAGAAAGTGCGCCCGCAGATTGGCCTGTGAGCTAGCCTGTGCTACATACTCTTGCTTGATGATTGACGCAGGAGGACCCAGATCCCTGGGCACTGCTCCCCTCCGCTGTGGCTGGGTTCTATAAGAAAGCAGGCTGAGCAAGCCGCGAGGAGCGAGGCAGGAAGCAGCTCCCCTCCGTGGCTCCTGCCTCCAGATTCCTGCTTCAAATTCTTGTACTTGTGGTGATGACCTGTGATAGGCCCACGTAAGCCGACATAAACCCTGTCTTTCCCAACTTGCTTTTAATCGTGGTGCTTTATCATAGCAGTAGAAACTCCAACTAAAACATGGCTCGTACTTTCCAGTGTATTCACAGACACCTGCAGAGCCTGAGACTCCTTCCTGTACACAATGGGTTCTGTGTGGCTCCTGGGGTGGGGCTGGGGGTATTCTCAATTCCTCCTCATCCTCCTTTCTTTTCTTAGTGTACTTAGCTCACCTTGTTAAAAGAGTTTGCTAGTTGTCAGCACAGAGGGTGCACTATATATGTGTATGTGTGTGTGTGTGTGCATATGTGTATAGACGTGTGTCTGCGTGTGTGTATGTGTAGACATGTGTGTGCACGTGTGTCTATATGTGTATCTGTATGTGCGTGTGTATGTGTATAGATGCGTGTGCATATGTGTATCTGTATGTGTGTGTGAGTGTGTGCATGTGTGTGCGTGTGTCGGCTCTGGGAAGCGGCCAGGCCAGGGCTTCCCTGTCCTGCCGCCCTTGCTGTTCCTAGAGGACACCGCACTAGCTGTCCCCATATGTTCCATCTTTACTAAACGTGTTAAATCTCCTCTCTCAGCCCCTCTCTTCATCCATGAAATCGACCAAGGCTTTCCCAAGAACCTACCAATGCAGTTAGGGTAGAGTGATGACAGATGGTACTAATAAACACTTTAGGTTTCTCCAAAGGAATTAAAAGCCCATGTACAACACATTTCCTAGCTGCCATTTGCTTTATGTAGTAAAGGGCAGACTGGATCATGTCCTAACAGGGGACCATAAGGGACAAGGAAACTCAGCTAAGATTGGCTTATTTTCCAAGGCTCTCTCCAAATCATAATCCACAAATATCACTATGTTAATAGAGGCTCCAGCCATACATTATCTCATGGGATCTCCTGTGTCCTTATGAGACAACCACAGGGCAGTAATACACTGTGTTGATCCAGGGGTGCAAACTTGGTGGCTCCTCATCCTAGCGTCTGTAGGGAGGGTAAGGTCATGGTGTCCCTGTTGGGGACAGAGGGCTAGGCAGCAGGGGCCTAGTCTCTCTCACATCATGTCTTCTTCACCCTGGACCTCTTTGAGAAATATGTGGCTTGTTATATTCATAACTTATCTCATCCTGTTATGGAGTTGCTTCTACGCTTAAATACTGTTTACGGTCTGCTATCAAGGAAGGAAAAAATGTTAACTTTTTAACGCCATTTCATACATGAGGAATGGTTATGAATAAGAACACAGGGAAATACATGTAAGTCTGAGAAGAGCTCTCTACCCTATGTTTAGTAAGTGTGGAAACAATGATTGCTTTGTTGATGTGTATATCCTTGTATATTTAGGAATAGAAGGACAGTCAATGGAAGTTTCTAATATTGTGGACATTCGGAATGTGCATAACCGTGAGATTGCTATGAGAATTTCATCTAAAATAAACAGCCAAAATAGATTTTATACCGACCTAAATGGATACCAGGTAACTTTCTCTCAAATCATTATGATGGTTATATTTGTCTGTAATTTTTATGCATGTGTTTATTTGGTATATACAGGAGGTGTATATGGTCATGTGTGTAATTTTTATACAGGATAATTGTCCAATTAATTGTGAGTCACTTAAAAAATATCCCTAAAGTTGAAAACTATTTCTAAGATTAAAAAAAAAAACAAATTTTAAGGCATTTATAGGTTCTGCAGTCAGATTTCTAAAGTTATAACAAATCTTTGAGAGAGATTGTGTTTTTAGAGTATATATTTGTAAAAGTTTATTTATTTTTTTTTTTCTACTTGAAATCTAGGAGGCTAGAGAGGGTGCTTGCTTGAAGAAACGCTGGTTCAATTCTCAGCACCCATACTTAAAGCCATTAAAACCACCTGTAATTCCAGTCTCAGGGGGTGTGGCCTGTCTGGGTATTTACATGCACATGGTACATATGAACTCTCTCTCTCTCTCTCTCACACACACACACACACACACACACACACACACACACACACCTACACATACACCATCACACACAGTTTTAAAAAATTAAATCTTTAAAAATGAGAATTTGATGACTTTAAACACTTCATTAGAAAGGAAACATAATTACGAAGAAACATCCTTTTTCTTCATAAAGAATTTATATATACATGTGTCAATTATTCCATGATGTCTTTTAAGTTTTATGATAATTTTTGAATCTGTTAACTCAGAGTGGGAATGTGCATTGACACATGCCTGTACGTACATAGAGAAGTATATGCCACTATAGAAATGTGGGCTGCTATACATTCCATCAAAACCATCATGCAGCAACTATAAATGCAATAAGAAAATTAATTCTTGCATTTTATTTGCATATTGTTGATCTTTTAATAGTACTTAGGCACGCCCTTTGGATTGTCACCTTCATTTCTATTATTTTGAAAGTGTGACAATGTCTTTGAATAATACCACTAAAAACATGAGCATATTTTTTAAACATTAGCATTTCAAATATTCCTGGCTATGAATAGCAATAATTTCACAACATATGCTTTTTACTTGGTCTGATTTTCAACTGGCTATAAGTGGAAAGGGCTGGATAATTTCCTCTTCTGTGATTTCCTGCAAAAAAAATTAAATTTAAATCTTCTCCAGAGAACAGAAATTGCTTAGTACACTCTGATTAACATGCTAATTCTACTCCAGCCCTTAGGTTTTCAAATGAAACTCTGACTTCTGTGGTGATTCTTTTTTTATTTTAATGTACAAAAGAAAGTCTTTTCTTAAAATCTCACAGAAATAAGTATTTGTAAGCATTGGTGTAGACATGAATAAAAAAACTTAGTTAAAAGTGAATTGTGAAAAGTGTTCATCTTCTTTCCAATGATCAAAAGAGATGCTGGTGTCATTCACGTCGACAGGGTAAATATTTCTTTAAAAGAACCCCTATTGTAACCTGTGGAAATAGTAGTTCTTGGGCAGACTAAAGAGACTCCTGGGTAGGAGGTGAGGAAAGCAAGACCACAATTTCACATGTGTCTTCACATCTGTTTCTTAACTTTAAAAGATGCAGTCCAGCCAGGGTACAAAGAGAGGGATAATTAAGAGCAATACAGGGTTCTTTGACAGTAGCCCACCTGCTTTCCACCCCTGTCTCCCTCCCCTCCTTCCCCTCCTCCCCTCTGTCCCTCAGCCTCTCTCGTCTTCCTCCTCTTCTCCTCTCCCCTCCCCTCCATCTCTGTCCTGTCTTGACTACTGTATTCCTTTCCTAGGGTTGCCATGCACTTGTAGTATCACAAACTGGGCATCTTAGAAGAACAGAACTTTGTCCTTTCTCTCCCTTGGAAACGGAGTGTCTGAGGTCAGGCTGTGTGCAAGGCCACACCCTCCTCCCCTGCTGCTCCCTAGCTTCTAACCCCTGGCTGGTCCCTGGTGTGGCTGGGTGCTTGGCTGGGTGCGGAAATGCCTCCCCAGCCGCCCCTCTGTGGTCATGTGTTCTTCTAACAGCGCCATCCTCTGCGGCTCGGCTCTCTGTGTCCACGTTTCTTTCTTACAAGGATGCTAGGTTTTGGCCATGTTGATTTCTGAAAAGACACTTATCTCAAAGTAAGATCATTTCCCCAGATCGTAGTTAAATATGAATTTGAAGAGACTCGGGATAACCAGCAGGTGTGTGTGTGTGGGTGGGGTCTTGTTGGGGATGTCGAAGGTTAGGTCTGGGACATGCTGGCCAGGACCGCCCTCCATTGCTGGGTGCTGAGCTCATGTGACCCCATGTTAACTTTATGCCTTTACTATTTCTGGGGTTCGTTTTAAGCATTGACAAGTTTAAAGAAGGAAATGGCATTTTTAAGTGGTATGAGTATCAGGGTCCCGAGGATATAAAATGCTTCCGGGTATTGACAGCCACTCAAAATGTAAAATTCTAATTCACGCATTCAAACATGAGGCTGCAGAAGCCCAGAGTTTAGAACTATCTTGATTTAAAATAAACAAGAATAAACACTGAACTCTTTTAACTATAAGCATGCACTTTATTATAATGTAATATGTTAGAGGGTTTGGTGGCAAGCTCTGTGGTAGTTATTAAAACTGATTCAAGAATAATAGATAGTTCTTGAATGGAGATAGAGAGCTACTGTGCTTAGCATTCATTACAAAAGCAGCATGTTTGATCTAGATGAGAAATGAATACTTAATACCTTCATAATTTGTTTTATGCAAATGTGGGAAACTACACGACTTATGCTGGGCATTTTATTGTGATTTTAAATAATGCCTGTTTTAAAATCCCCACAAGTTCTATCTTTCACATTTAAAATTGTCTTCTAAGAGCCTTGTGGTTCCTCCACAAATGATTTTAAGGAGTATTTTAATTTTTTAAATATTTCTTTGCTTGAACAAGAACAGAAGGTATGCCTTTTTCTCTTTGGGAAAGAGATAACTAAATAATCTTAATTTATGAAAGTATATGTGTAAATAATACTTGCTTGGCTTTACAGATTCAACCTAGAAGGACAATGGCCAAATTGCCTCTTCAAGCCAATGTTTACCCGATGAGCACGATGGCATACATCCAGGATGCGGAGCTCCGGCTCACAATGCTAGCAGCGCAGTCGCTGGGCACGTCCAGCTTGGCTTCTGGTGTGTTCTTTCGTTTCCTGCTTTGAAAGTGCTTGGTTCTGAGTGTGCAGTATTTCTGTGGTCAGATATATTACCTATGCTCCCATTTGCTACTCTCCTCTGAGTCCCACAAGTGCTTAACTCGGGCTTTATGGGGACTACATGAGGTGACTGTCTTCACTCTTCAAATAAAGAGCAGGAGACTGAGATGCCACAGTTGATTTTAGACATAAGTGTATTCATTAGTTTTTCATTCTGACAGAGTACCTGAAACTTCAGGCAAGCATTTCTATCCTGCCTGGTCCCACAGCCATTTAACCCCAAATAAACACACGGAGGTTTATATAAATTGTAAACTCTTTGGCCAGTGGCTTAGGCTTCTTACTGGCTAGTCCTCTCTTAATTATTAACCCATCACTATTGATCTGTGTATTTCTACATGGCGTAATCTTACTGGAGAATGCCCATCGACCCATCTCCCTGGCAGCTCCTCTCTGCATCCTCTCCCCAGAATTATTCTCATCTGGTAGCCCCCGCTTAAACTTCCAGCCTGGCCACTGGCCCATCAGCGTTTTATTCATCAACCATTAAGAGAAACGTATATACAGAAGGGCCTTCCCCCATCAGGCAAGGAAGCTACGTTGTGGCTCATGATATCTGGCTGCTGGCTGTAGTCACTTGTCTCTTGTTTAAGCTGTAGTGAGTTGACAGTGTGGTAGTTACGTGAATAATGAAGGAGACAGGAAGAGGAAGGGGAAGAGAGTGGACCTGACTGAGGTCAGGGTCTATCCACCTTTTGAGCCGTGGACCAATGGCCCCTTCAGCTAGGCCCTGCACGGATCAGTGAGTTACCTACCATTAATGAAGTTAGTTTTCATCTAGCCACTGACAAGTGGCCCTGATAAGTCGGGAGTGGGCCTCCAACACAAAAGCTTTTGGAAACTTTTCGTGTACAATTTGCAGCTGTAACTTACTTTTGCTAGTCTATCATGTTCAGAGATCTATGTTGTCTTCATGGTTTATTGGGTTGGAAACCTCAAACTCTAGAAGTTTGACAGTTTGCCTAAGTTCTCAGAAGTGATGTCGTAGTGTGGGTTGCCCAGATTGTGGTACTGTGACCTGCCCTCTCATAAGATTTTCGCGTTGAAGACCCATAGCCGCGATGCTGTTGGGAAGAGGCTGCTAAGCAATAACAGAGAAAAGCAGAAATGACGTATGATCGAAAGAGAGCTTGCCGTCTCCGTGTGTCTGGATCCTCTCCTTCATACGAGGGGAACCTAGTTCAAAGCCAGGCCCCTGGGCTTCTATTTAAATGTCCCTCGGTGGATATCTGCATAAAACTATCCTGGTCAGATTTCTTTGTGTCTTTGTTTTTAGGTCAAATTGAAGTCTTCATGGATCGAAGACTCATGCAAGATGATAACCGTGGCCTTGGGCAAGGCGTACATGATAATAAGATTACAGCTAATTTGTTTCGAATCCTGCTGGAGAAGAGGAATGGGGTGAACATGGTAGGAAACACTAACTAGCCTTTTCTTATGTTGGTGGTTCTTTCCCCCAAAATTCAAAGTGATGACTTAAATTCTTAATCCAATTTCTAATATTGAGATGTCCTTATAATAGATTTAGCTTATATTCATAGAATTTTTCAGTTAGAAACTCTGAATAAGAACTACATTAGGCTAGATTGTTTTTTTTTTTCCTTTTCTTTACTACACAGACAAAAATAATTGCAAGGAAGCCATTTGGGTGAGATTATTTTCAAAGAAAAGACTGATCTATTGACTCAAGAATTACAGGATATAATATACTATAATATACTATTTATTATTGCTTAACTATACAGTGTATTTTTTTTTTTTTTTTTTTTTGAGATAGGGTTTCTCTGTATCGCTTTGGAGCCTGTTCTAGAACTAGCTCCATAGACCAGGCTGGCCTCGAACTCACAGAGATCCGCCTGCCTCTGCCTCCTGAGTGCTGGGGTTAAAGGTGTGCACCACCACCACCACGACCCAGCATGCAGTATATTCTACGCCTTATTGACTATACCATAGTCTAAAGCTTATGGTTTGAAAACAGACTGACTTTATGCCTTCCATAATCAGCACAATCAGTACTGGTTTTGTTTTGTTTTTGTTGTTGTTGTTTGTTTTTGCTTGTTTGTTTGGTTTGGTTTGGTTTGGTTTGTTCTACATAAAAACCCTGTGCTTTGTTAATCGGTGGGACAGAAGCTGAGCTACTGGTGAGCAACCTCCGTCTTCTCACCGATGGCAGCATTGACGCCTGTGGACCCTCCTGTGGGTCCTTTGTCACCTAAGCATCGTGCATTCCCCTCGTGACTTCTGCATTACACTCACTGGTTCTCAGCGCCCCTGCTCTGTGGCGTCTTTGCACACGCCTTCCCTCCTTCCTGTCAAGGGAATTCCTTCGGACCAGAGCTTACATCTTCCTTGCCCTCATCATCTCCTCTTACGCCCCCTGAAATGTCCACCTCCCAGTCGTGTTTGGTTAGTTGACCTCTATCTCTTTTCCTGCTTCCGTGACAGTAGGGCTCTGTCCTCCTCTGCTTCTAGGATCGTTTCTGTTTAGTGAAAGAACCCCGTGTACGGTGTAAATGGATGCCCACATGCTTAGGGAATGAGGCTGCGGAGCCCCGTGTGCTGTATTGGGATTCCTGCGTGCCTCCTCATGAATGTCTTCCTTCCAGACCCCTCGAATGTATCCACCTCATCTTCAGGCATCATGGGGCCTCTTTGTCCATGTAGACAGTTTGTGTCTGCAGATAGACAAATAGATTGAAGACAAACAATTTTATAGTATTTAGAATTAATCATGGAAAAATAATTAATATTCACTTTAGAATTTAAAATGTGTATCAGCTCCTGAGACTTCTGGCCTTAATCACTGACAACGTAGCCCAGTTATAAGAGCTGAAACTACATCTGTTTCTTCTCTTCAGATTGGCACTAACATAGAAAACTTGTGTTTACTACAGCAATAAAAATTTCATTTCAGACCTATAAAGCTTTCACTTAGAAGTTAAACAATTTGTTGATCCCATTCAAAACTCCTTGGATAGCAATTGATTTAAACTTGATTCAATATTTCTATAATCCTGTGTTAGGTAAATTTCTCAGTGACTTTAACTATAGATCTTAGGGCTTGAGTCCATAGATTCTTTTTAAATAAAAAATGAACCAGAGAAGAAACTATACATTTTAATTTGTAGTGAAATTGATTTAAAAGACACACGATCAAGAAACGGTATGTGTCCAGTGGGTTAACTTCTCTAGAGTGTTTTTTAATTTCAACTGTTCTGATGTTCGTAACAATGATGGTGAACGCGTGGTGCTAGGTAGAGACACCGGGCAGACTCGAGCGCTGGGCCTTGCTTTCAGGCTCTCCTGCAGAGACAGTGAGGGCACAGGCGTGGGGTGCCAGGGCAGATAGTGTCCCTGCCGTTGGCCAACGGAACTGTGAAACGGAAACTGTTTCAGCCGTTCACTCCTTGGAGATTTGATTTTTTGGCACCCTCCCCTTTTCTGGCAATGACTGGAATAGAAAAGGGACCGACCGTTGGTGATTCGGAAGCTGAGCAAGTGTCCCAGCCATGTAGATGTGCGTCTGACTGCCATTCTCTCCACATAAGGAAGCCCTAGCATGGAGCCCTTACCGTGTTTAAGAGCAAGTTCGTGTTGGTGGGAACCGGAATGCCCTGGCAACCTTGAGGACACGCATCCCATTGAGCATTCCATGTCAGCTCCAGCTGGCGGTTTCTAATGTGGGAATGCTGGTCTCAGAATTCTAGTTTCTGGTCAAAAGGATACCTGTTTAAGGTTTGGGGGGTACCTTTTGTGTGGTTTGTTTGTCTTTGTTGTTACTGGTTTTTGAGACAGGGTCACACTATGTGGTCTTGGCAGGCTGAACTCTGTGTAGATCAGGCTGGCTTCAAACTCACATAGATCCAACTGCCTGTCTCCCAAGTGCTGGGATTTAAAACTGTGTACCACCTTGCCCACGCTTGATGCTTTTTAAATCTGAATTTATAAAGAGGTAGCTTCTAAAACCTTTTTAAACACCACGCAGACCTACAAAAACACAGCTTATTAAATAAATAGACTTACTGCCACACAATTTATCAGGCTCCTACAAAGGGTCAGGTCAAACTGAGTAAACGGAGATGGCTTTTCCACAGTGACGATAGGCTGGGCTGCGCTTCAGTGATGGAGAATTTGCGTCATGTACAAAGGACACTGGATCCCACCTACAGCTCATCCCCACAAACAAAAACAACCGAAGACCCCCTCCTTACACATAATTGATTAGGTGAAGTGGAAGCCTTTGATGCTTGTAGGTCAGATATCTCAGGACAAAGGACGCCTCCAGAAGTCCAGCAACTGACCCAAGACAAGCAAAAAGGTTCCAGCTCTGTGTGGATGTTAAGCTGCACAAAGAAGGCTAATCCAGAACATTCCAAACAACAAGAAACCAAACTATGCTTTCAGTAGCGGTATTGGTAACCGAAGGGCTGGCAGATTCCCCACTTGTAGCTGAATGGAACAGGTGACATTTCTCCAGCACACATGTTTTAGAAATTTGGCCTTCTCCCAAGACTTGGTGCTTAGACTATTACCCTTCTAAGGGGTTAAAAAGTATGGCGGTTCATCTATAAACATCCCATTGAGCCCCTTGTTACTGTCATTATTGAAATGCATGTATGGGGGACCCTGGCTGAGAACATATTTACTGGCCAGCTCTGTGATTTGTCCGTTGTGCTTTTATGGGAAAAACTAACTATACCCTGTCTTGCTGAAAACGGTAAAGGGGCCAGGCCTTTCACTCTGTGACTAGTTGCATGTAAAAAAGTTTCCTTTTACGAAATCTGGTCAAAGCGTGTATGATCCTAGACCTTGTCGATTTCATGGGAGAGCCCACGGTGCCGCTCCTAGCTCAGGTCCACAGAGCAGCCTGCAGCGCAAACCTTGGGTTTTACCTGCAGCTTTCTATTTTACCTTTTCAGCTTTATGTTGCCAAGGCTCATACTTGGAGCTCTTGATTCTGGAGATGGGGCTAGGACCCATTAGTGGGTTTTGTAAAGGACCCCAAGCAGGGAAGCGCCAGAGTCCGGGGAACCGATCTGGCTTGGAGGATTGGTGTACGTGCATAGTGTTCTCAGTAGGGATTCATCAGCAAGTCCTCATTGTCACTGAGCATCTGTGTCCAGGGTTCCCCCAGCACAGCCCACAACCTGAGTGCGTCCCCACCAAGGACGCACTGAGTGCCTCTCGACTCTTATAAGGCTGTTTTCCTTCCTGTTGGAATCTTTCATCTTCCATTACTCAAAAGTGATTTTGTCAGCAATCCTGACCTAGATTGTGAAGTTGTTCGATCTGGAAGTCCATTTAAACGCCTTGTCGAGAATGTCCCCTGTCCAGTCATGTTCTTCTACAAGCTGCACTACATGGTTGGAGAATGTTATTTTATGTGCTTTATTTAATCTTTCTTTTAAAAAGCATGGGGAATTGATGCATTTTAATACAATTCTTTCAGAACTATTGTTTTTTCTTTTTGGCCAGCATTTTAATACTGCAGCATCCCTCTGATGCCGTGGAGTGTTTTCCTCTCCACGGTCTGAACTGTAATGAATCTTCTCTTAGCTTCTGGCACAATGCGAGCAGCCTTTTGCTAGCTCCTTCCCGTCCAGTCCTACTCTGACCTTCTGAAGTCTATGCTCCAGATCCTTAGAAATCTAGTCTTTTCACACAGATAGGTAGCCAAACCTTTGAGTCCCACCAAAAAAATGCAAAACCTGAAGATACCAGTCATTAAAAAGAAAAAAAGTTTAGCTTGCATAAACTGTAGCCGGCGATCAAAGGGCCCGTCATAAATCATTTTCCCCTCCCCATCCCTCTCGTATCTGTTTTTACTCCTTGGGTAGTATTAGCTAAGGGTCTGCCTATGAGTTTTCAGTTTTTTATGTCATCTTGCTTATGTATGTCCCTAACCCTGGTAGACTTACTTTATGTTGGACATGTAGAAATGTTGCCTAATTAGAATAGATACATCCTAGCAAAGCCTGAACATTTTTAAACTGCTGAGTAAATGGATGCCATGTAAATGTAGTAACTATATAATAACATATAGAATAGTTCCTGTTTTAAAATAAAAAAGAATGAAGAAGTTGGTGGTAACTTGCCAAATTCAAAGAACGCAGATGATCTAGATATGTTGCCAGTGGTTTTTATGTCCTGAACACATCAAATTCTTTTGAGAACTTTTTGTTTAGGGGTGTGTGTGTGTGTGTGTGTGTGTGTGTGTGTGTAAGGAAGGGTCTCATGCAGCTCAGACTGGCTTCTAATTCATTATTTAGCCAAGGCTGCTATTTTCTGTTTCCCAGTTCTGGGATTATAGACATGTGCCAACACAACCAGTTGGTTTGTTTTATTTTGGTTTTAATTGTATCACTTGGTAATGTTTAGGTTTCAAAGGGACTTTTTTGTTTTTACCATTTATGAAATATAGTTTTAGATCTGCATATGCCTTGTTAAATATGTTAAATGAACTCTTCTTGAGAATGTAATAAGTGAAACTTGGAGAAAGTGGTGATGACAGTCAGTGTTGTGTGAGTTATGGGACATCATGTTTCTTCTACTTTGAAGGTTTTGTAGTGGTCAGGAGTTTTCATAAAATGCTATTAATTACCAAAAAAGTGGAAATTGTCTTCAGTGTCTTTGGTGTTAACTGGATGGAGGGTATGGTTAGGGCATAAGTGGGTAGACACTATTACATTGCCTTCCCTGAGCTCCACACTCTACTGTATATTTTCTGTGACTGTCATCAGTGATGTACACCTCAAAGGGTTTATGTGTTTTGTATTTAAATTCTGTCAGACAATGAATTAATTTGGTGAGTGCTAGGAATACAGAGCTTGTAAGCATTTTTGGTTTTTCTTGATAGGAGGAAGACCAGAAGAGTCCAGTCAGTTACCCATCCCTCCTCAGCCACTTGACGTCATCCTTCCTCAACCATCCATTCCTGCCCCTGATACTGAATGTCCAGCTCTCGTCACCTGCTGTCGAGCTGCTGAATGAATTGCCTCTGCTCCAGTCATCTTTACCATGTGACATCCATCTGGTCAATCTGCGCACAATACAGTCGAAGGTAAGCTCCGAACCACATCTGCCTCAGACTGCTTTTCCCTCCATCCTTGGTTCACAGGGTGTGGAAGGAGAAGGCCGCACAGCGAGCTCCAGAGCAGTCAATCGCTCGGCACCTGTGTTCTTGCAGAGGACTTGAGTTCAGGGACTTCGAACTGCCTGAAAGTCAGCTCTGGAGGTCTGTGCCACTGCACGCATGCACACACACGTGCACATGCACACACACACACACACACACACACACACACACACACACACACACAGAGTAAACACACACGCACAAATAAATACATAAATATCTTAAAATAACACATTTTGAGCTTCCCTGTACAAGGACTTCCCCATTTAAATGCTGTACATTTGACAGTTGCTCTAGGTGAGAATATTCCAATATTGATGTATTTACCTCTCAGCATGGTCCTGTGTGGTCATGGAAGCTAATCCTGGCCTCAGATCTCATAATTGAGGGACAGAGCCAGACTCGTCTGTTCTAGTCATTGTTTCGTTTACTTCTGTTTGTCAGCCAGTATTTCTCAAAGTCAGAGAAATACCAAATGTAGTGTTCAACCATTTCTACAATGGATGCTTTGTTTTCCACTTGTGTTTGAAAGCAGTGCGGCTTGTGTTGAGAAGCAGCCTTTAAGATGTTTGAGAAAGATCACGGGAGGATTTGTTGGGCATCCAGTGTAGCGGCTGGTGTGTTGGCTTATGCTTGTGTCCATATGGAGTAAAGACCAGACATTTGCCATCCTTCCTCTGTGTGATGCAGCTGTTTTGATGTTGTGAGTAGGTGCACAGCTGGATGTTGTAAGTGGCAGGGACAGTAAATGACTTCAGCTCATCCTGAGATGAGAGAAGGATTTAAGAGTAAAGGAAGTAAACGGAGGGAAGCAGGGAAGGATGACTGTCTGCACTGTGGATGTTTAGTGCTCTACCCACTTCACGCCCAGGGTGAGGAACTTAGGCTGGGCTGGGAAGGACGCTGTGTGACTGTAATAATGCAAGCACGTGCTGTTATGAGTAAGGTGTTCCTGCCAGCCCCATCATGGGGGCCAAGAGCAGTTCAGAGAAGGTGATGCAAGTTTTCTTGGGGTGGGTAGAGAAGGTGAGAATTGGGGTAGAAACCGGAGGAGGCCAGGAAATAAAGGTCCAATCCATATTTCTGGGGTTTGTGGAGACTGATCTTGGTAGAATTGAGAGTAAGTGTGAAAGCTGTAAGGGACACCTGTGGGCAGAATTTGGGACCTCTGTTCTTGGTCTGTCCACTGCTGTGTCCTCCTGCCTAGGAAAGAGCCTGGGTGCGGGATGGGACCCTCTGCTGAATGAGTGAAATGTGAGGCTGTTTAGCATAGGGTTCTCCTGTGGGTCACGACATCTTTGGCAAACCTCTTGTCTCCAAAAATGTTTACATTACGGTTCGAAACAGTAGGAAACTGACGCTTATGATGTATTAATGAACATAACTTTATGGCTGGGCGTCACCACAATATTAGGGAGTGTATTAAAGGGCCACAGCAGTAGGGAGGTTGAGAAGCACCGGACTAGCATCTTATCATGTACTTTAGTGTGTTTTCTTTTTGCCCCATGAGGACCAGAGTGGCCTAGGGGAAGAGTAGCTGAGGTAACGTGTCACCAGCTCACACACTGAAAGAGAACAGAAGGTCAGAGGTCACAGAAGGCTCCCGGGCACAGGCTCCACTCGGCCTAGAGTCAGAGGTCCTAGCAACCTGAGAGCCCCAAGGCTTCTGACCCTGGGGACATTCCGGCCACTGTCCCCCAGCTTCATTTACAAATGACCCCTCTCCTATAACCAGATGAAAGGTGTGGATTCTCAGAGCAGCCCACGGTGCCTGAGTCACTTAGTGGAGGATAGATAGGCTCATGGCCTCTCTAGTCCAAGGCTGGCACTAGTTTTCATGTTAGTGCTCTTCAAGGGTAACTTCTTGCTGGCCTTTTTGTTGGCTTCTCTTCCAGTTACAGGAGTTTAATTACTTCCTGTTCCAGTCTGTCTCTATTGTTGTGATAAAAAACACTCTGAACAAAAGCAACTTAGGAAGGGGGAAAGATTCATTTCAGCTTTCCCTTCAGGACCAATCCATCACTGGGGAAGACGGGTGGGGGTCTGGACCTCAGGGCAGGAACCTGGAAGCAGGAATTCAGGGGAGGAACCATGAACGAAGGCTGCTTGCTGGCTTCCTCCTAGTCTCAGGGTTAGCTAGTTTTCTCTTACAGCCCTGGACCACCAGTGCCAGTGGTGGGCTGGATCCTTGTCAGTTAAGAAAAAGAATCCCTCAGAGACATATCCACAAACCAAGCTGATAAAAAGCAGTTCCTCCTCACTCTTGTTTCCTCTCCGGTAAATCTAGGCCCTATGAAGTTGACAATTAAGGCCAACCAAGCACCACCCCTATGGAAAATCCTACTTCATTAGTTGACAGCCTTGAGCATCCAGGCTCCTGCAGACTCCGCCCTACCTACTGCAGCCACCGCCTTCTCGTGGACCTCTCGTTCTCTGCCTGCAGCTCAAGAGACTGATGATTTAGCCTAGTTTATGAAACGGGGCCGTTTCTGGTGTACCTGCCCCCAAGCTTATGGTGAAAAGGTGATTATTTTGAATGGTTCTGGAAGGCGGAGACGCTTGGGAAGAGGCAGTTAGCCCTGGTGATGCTTGCAGTGTGCCTTTGGGCAGCAGGTGGGAACAGAGAATAAGTGAATGTCAGATCTGAAAAGGAAGAACTGAAATGTCAGTGGCATTGTACCAATGCCAGCATGGAACCAGAGCTAAAGACGTTAGGCTATTTTTATATTGTTGGATCTATTGGGGAAAGTTCCTGTGTTAGCTTTGGACTCTGCGCATGCGTTTTGAATAGTCACTGAGAAAAATTGTCACTGGTCCATTTAAACCTATAAAGAGTTATGGTTTTTTTTTTTTTTTTGTCCCATGGCCTTTGCAAAAGTAAGGTCATCATTCGGTAAAGCCAGTGTAAATATTGTCTCAACAAAGTTGCTGCCCAAAAATGTATCCATTGTTACTCCACAAGATGCCAAAGTAGCAACAGTGTAATGCCACGAAAGCCAGAAAGGATCAGATGGGTGAGTGTGGAAGCTGGATTTCAGTGTTCTGAATCGGTTCCCTGGCTTTGTGTGCTGGCAGCATCCAGTATACAACAGTGGGATTCATTCCCCCAAGGTACTGCAATATCAATATTGGTTCTAAGCAGGACCCAAGGTTTGCACTGCAGTACATCAGTCAATTACATGTTTCCAGTAGCCCCAAGGACTGCTTGCCCTGAGAAAGGTACTGGTCTCCTCCTCCCTGATACTGACAAGCAGCAGCATCATGGAGATACCTTTGCTGCCCGTTTTCCATCCTTGGCCGCTCAGCCCTAAATTTCAGCCTGGTCACCCTAGCTGCTCATGGGTAAGAGAGTTACAAGTTCAGAGAGCAGTGGGAAAGACCAGGGCAGCGCCGTGTCACAAGAGTGACAAAGGTCAGGTGGCAGGGAGGTACAGATTCTCTGAGTGGAGCTCATGTCTGGGGACCTTTAGAAATGGAGGCTTTTGATCGGTGTGCCCATCTCAAAGATCCTGAGATTCAATAATTCTTTATCTAAGACAGTAATTTAGAAAATCCTTTTCTTTTGAAGCTAGAAATTAGCAAGTTCCCACCATTAAAATAAGGGCTATAGATTAAATCCACATAAAATCACCTGGTAGGTCTGATTCTGAGTTCTGTTTGTGGCCTCAGAGGTGTTATTTGATTCTTTTAGAGTTATTATTTCTGTTTTCCAAAGTCCCAAACTTGCAAGACTTTTCCTGGTATTAGTAGACGAGCTTATGTTTTTTATATTGGCATATTTACACTTGCACTTTGTGTATTTGGGAAGTGATTTCAGGCTGTGTTTGTAGGAGATGACAAGCAGGAGTCTCAGGAGCTCCGCCCGCCACAGAGTGCAGTGTGGGCTGGCTCATCCCGGCCAGGCTGCCTGCGAGTTCCACTGCTAACCTTCCCACTCAGTACGCCTCCCTTGTCATGCTCGCTCCTTTGAACTGTCCTCTCTTGATCATTCTCTCTTCCCTTTACTATCAAACACTTGGAGTGAAGCTGGTTTTTGAAGGTTTGAAGTTACCTAGGTAACGTGAACACCACCAGAGTATATTAAGTAGAGACCAGGGACACTGGGAATGGACAGCTCTTTAAGGAAAGGGGAGTCTTGTGCCGGGGATACTGAAAGACGCCTGGCTTAGTAACGTCTCTTGGCTAGCATACAACACCATAACCAGGGCAACTTATAAGAAGAAAGCATTTAATTAGGGGCTTGCCTGAAGCTCCGAGGTTCCATGATCACCGTGTCAAGAAGCATGGCAGCAGGCAGGAAGGGATGGGCTGGAGCAGGAGCTGCGAACTTACATACAGCCATGAGATGTAGAAGGGGAGGCTAACCTCAAAGCCCACCGCCAGTGGCACTCCTCCTCCAAGGCCACACCTCCTAGCCCTTCCCAGACAGTTCCACCAAGGGGCAAGTGGTCAAAGATGGGAACTGGTGGGGGCCGGTCCCATTCAGATCACCCCAGTTCTCATGGGTAAACAGATCATGAGTCAGAGCACCCACCGAAGCGGGCCTGCAAAGTTCACCTTGGCGACGGGGGTGGAGGGGTGGTGCCATTCAACTTTGTTGCTTCAAAAAAATAATGTATAGCCCAGATTGTGTCAACTTACTCCATGGTTCTTTATGCTTCGATGTTTTCATTTAATTTGCACACATCACTCCATGTTCTCTGTGTGATTCTTTTTAGTCTGTGGTTAACTGCGTTCTTGCAAAAAGTTAGCCAACCATTTCCAAATCAGAGCCACTTTTAAGGGGAAGCTCCCTGTCCTTGCTTGCTTATGCTCCCCATCCTCCGTAAGTGGCACTTTGAGGTTTTTGTTTTTCCTCTTTGAAAAGAGTGATGAGTGCTTTATTTATCTTCCTAGCTTCTGGAGAGGTGAGAATTGAGGGGGTTGGCTGTCCTTTGTTGTGCGTGTCTAAGAGCAACTGCTCACCTTCCCTTAATATCTGTTATCTTATCTTGTCGATCAAAACCCAGAACTGTTACTGGGCATGTTAATGAGTGTCCTGAAAAATGAATTTTTACTGGTTACTTTCTGTCTCAGGAGTTGCAGTGAAGTGTAGGATTTTCTCCCTGCCGGAATACAATGAAGATAAATGTTGTGCAAGTTACTAAATGTGTTCCTAAAAGTCTAAATTCTTGAAGGAATTTTCCTACGTGGTATTTAGGGTGTTTAGCTTAGCATGTGAAAGCCTTTGAAGTCCTATGGGGACTGTGTCCCCTTGCTGTTTTTGGAGACTCTGGTCGGTTAGGGCTCATCCCATGCTTCCTCTTAGCGTGGAAGTAAGAAAGGAAAGATTCTGCTGAAAATGTAGACTTTTCTTACAGAGGTGCAGTGACCATTGAATGGTAAGGTCCTGGGGTGCTGGAGCAGGACCGAGGATTATCCTTGCCCCCTCCCAGACTGTTAGAGAGAATGTGTTGTGGCAGGTACTTTCCTGCATATGCAAACTGCTGATATTATATTATGTCTAAGTTTGTTGGCCATCTTTAAGGTTATTGCTGTGTAAAGTGAGTTCATACGTGAAGAGCATTGTGTATGTTGTCTGTCATGCAGCCTGTATTAATCACGTGTTAGTGATCACTGTGTTCTCACGGTTGGCCTTTGCTCAGGGGGACTCTTCAGGACTCTAATGCAGCTCCTTGCAGTTACTGCGTAAATGGGTGAAGTTTTCTCGAATTCAAGTTAAGTTCAGTTTCCCTGCTTTTTTTGATTAATGTTATCTTACTGAAAAGTATTTCATTGAATATATTCTAATAATGCTTTATCCTCTCCCAACTCCTCCTACATCACCCCCCCCCCAAGAACTCCACACTGATTCTGTCTCGGTAAAAAACAGATAAACATACACATTCACACACACACACACACACACAGTCATTGAATCAGAAGCTTATATAAACAAACAAAAAATTCCCAAACAAAGCAATATGAGAGTGAAAGTCTGGAAAATGCCATTGAGTTTGTTGGATGTGGACGTCTATTGCTGCATTGGGGCCTGCCCTGAAGTGTGTCAAGTGCAAATAGCTGCTAGGTTAAGGAGGGGAGCCCAAGTCACTTGCCCTTCTCAGCACAGGGACTGGGCCTACATGATCCAGGAAGCCACTGCTCTTTGTGGCTGAGGGTGTAGTTGGGGCAGTCATTTGCCAGTGTTGACACATGTCCTCCCCAGAGTGGCTCGTTCCAAGAGGGAGTCTCAAGCCTACTCAAATGAAGCAAACTGCGATTAAAACTTTAGAAGAACACCAGAGTTTGTTTAGAGTTGGCTAACTACTCCCGGCATGGGCTTGCCCTGAGGAGTGGTAAGGTAGCCAGTGAGACTCCATTGGAGAAAACTGATTTGCCCTTTGTGAGCGGGTGTGGATTGCAGATAGCTTCTTGGTTGGGGTGGAGCTCAAGTCAACTTCCCACTGTGCATGCTGCCATGGCCTCTGAGTTCACGTGTGTGTCAGTGCTGTTGCGCCTGGAAGAAAGACACTGCTTCTTTGGAGTCCTCCTCCATCCCCTCTGCCTCTTGCAATCCTTCTGCCTCTCCTGCATAGATCCCTGAGCCTAAAAGGCAGGGAACAATAGTTTTATGAATTTATGAATAGGAATTTAAATGAAGTTCGACTCCTTTGTGCTCAGTGAGATATCTAAGTATTGTCTTCAGTACTAGGGCCTTACCTTTAGTTTATGGAGGGCAACTGCTAGCCTTAGCAATAGCTGTGATGTTTGAGATTTTCCATGGCACTCCTCTGGCCAAAAGAATCAACAAGATGTCGCCCATTCCTGTCCCTGGACGTTTCACTTGGGGAAAGATGTCTCCTCGGGACATTCTCTCCCCTGTAATTTGATTATTCCATTGAGATGTCTTGAGAGAGAGAGAGAGAGAGAGAGAGAGAGAGAGAGAGAGAGAGAGAGAGTGTGTAATATTCTACAGTACTAGGTTAAGTGCCTTTTATGAATGCTCCAGAGAATTAAAAATGCCATATATGTTAGGTTAATAGTGACAAGTGCTTCTAAAAGAATTTAATTAAGAAGGCATCTAATTTATGAATCCACATATAGACACTTTGGGACTTTGCTATATAACCAGAGATAAATAACTGGACACTTCTCTTATTCTTTAGCTACAGAGTTATGATGTCAATTTATGAATATGAACTTCATTTCTATTGGTTGTAATGTTTCTGAAGTAATCACCTATTTTAATCTGATGAATTTCTTTAAAAACACAAATAGCTAACATTGTGAGGGCACCCTATATCAAGCACTGGACCACATCTTCTCCACGTTATTTCATTTAATCTCTATTTCGTAGAAAAGGGAAAACCTGGTTTTAGTAAATACAGCTATTAAATTGCGGAGCACAGAGTGGCTGACCAAGTCCTCACTGATTTTCTGAGCCACCCATCTTTGGCGTCTCGCCTGGCACGTCTTGTCCTTTGAGGCTCTGTGAGACCAGTATAGACAGAATTCCCGCTGGAGTCATGCACAGAATGAATTCATGCAGGAAACAGGCAAACTGTAGTTCTATTTTATAGACAAATTAGTGCTTAAAACAAGTTGCTGTTTCCAGGTATCACAGTTGGGACAGGATTGAATTCTCCTTGTGATTCTTGTGATCATGTGTGTATGATTAGTGAATTAGTGAAGGGTCTTCTATGTGCTAGTTTTATGCAGTGAAATGTGGATCAGGACACAACATTTTGTTGAAGTTTTATTAGACATCTTTATCATCTATAGATTCAAAGTTGTGTATGTCATGGTCCCCTGATGTCTCCGAGTTCTTTAAGTCTTTTCTCTCCCTTCAGACAAAATTTTTCAATATCACTGGACATAACAGCAGTGCACAGCATCCTAGCACACTATCCCAGGTCAGACCCTGGGGGGGGGGGGGAGGGGATGGAGGGCAGCGGTTTAAACTGCTCAAGCCCCTAGTCACATGGAGATTCTCCTAGCAGCCATTCAGGAAAGATACCCCTGCATCACCTGAAACAGAGCTTGGCCTCTAGTGATGATTGATGTCCATGAGCTTGGCCACGTCATCTCTCCGGCTGAGGAAGAGAGAAGTAAAGCGTGTGTGCCACAGGCGGATCGCCTTTGAATAGCTTACATGTCATAAAAGTTCCATAGATATTTAGTCGTTTATCCTCACAAGCACCCTAGCGCTTTTTCTCCAGTGTGTGTGTTTTTGAGTGCGCCTGTGAGCGTGTGGGGGCGGGGGGCTGCAGAACACATGTGGAAGTTAGAAGAAGCCTGCCAATGTTGGTTCTTGCCTTTCCTCCCTTGTTTGAGGCAGGGTATCTTTGCTGCTGGGTAAGCTAGGCTAACTGACCTGTGAGCACCCAGAGATGCCTTCTCCATCCCTCGTTTTCAGGTAGGGATGGCCATGATAGGAGATGCTCGCACTTTGCTTCTGCCTCTTGTGTTGGTCCTGGGGATTTGAACTCAGATCATCAGGCTTGTTCAACCTAGTGCTCTTTCTCACCGAGTCATCTCTTCTAGCCCCATCTTTACACTTTAGAAAAAATATATATGTTAAAATAATGCTAACTTCATATACCCCAAAATCTGAACAATATGTGGCATCACTATTTAGATGGATGCAAGTGAGTGTATTGCAATGAATAAACAAACAAACAAATAAAATGTATGTTTATCCTCATCACTGACTGGTTATGTTTGTTTTGTTTTTTTCTCTTTGCCCCAGGAGGATTCCTGTAATGTAAACGTAAAATGATATATCAAATTAAGATATGTGGGCTGGCATAGCATAACTAACTCAATTTAAATGTCTCTTGTATAAAAATAATGAACCGACACATTAAAGTTTAAACATGTCAGTGTACCTCACAGAAAGTAGGATTTCATGGAGAAGAGCTTTCCCATGTTATGGCTGATGTTTATCATTGCTTGACCAGACCTAAGTTTATGTATGTTTTATTCAATGGATGTGCATGTAAAAAAAAATTAAATTATTTTACTTGAGAATACTTTTTAATAAAACAGTACTAACATGTGGGCAAAAGCTGTCTCTTTAGGCGTCATGGGGGGACACAAAGGCATGAAGTTACTTAACCAGGACCTTAATGGTAGGTAAACTTGAGTGGGGATAGAAATGAACACTCACCCAGTGTGAAACCTTTGAAGAGATGAATTTATCATATCTCATTGCTGACTAAACGCACAGACATCCAACAATGCTGTGTGACACTGATGTAAATACTCAGGTTAATGCATGTATGGTATATTGGTGTTCTCGTTTTCAGATGGGCAAAGGCTACTCAGATGAGGCAGCCTTGATCCTCCACAGGAAAGGGTTTGATTGCCACTTCTCCAGTAGAGGCATGGGTCTGTACTGCTCTACCACTCAGGGAAAGGTAAGTTAAGAGTGTTCCTTTGCTAGTCAAGATAGTGTGTTTGAAACCTTCACTTTCTGCACAGGGTACGATGTGGCTTTCCACTGTCCAGAGCTCATTTGCTCCTTCCTGCCTGCAAGCCAACCTCAGTCTCCTCACCCCCAGGAAACGCTTGTCCCACCTAAGCTCTGTCCTCAGCTTCTGGAATCTGTACACTTTTGAAGTTAATGTTCATATCGTCTCCTTGCTATTCCACCTTGAGACTACAGAGCACCTTACACCTCCCCATTTTCAACTCCTCTGGGCCACCCAGGCCCACATACCGTGTAGTTTAGTCATGGTGGGTAGAAACCAGGTGCGACAAAGGATGAGACAAATTTTCAAATAACTGATGGTTGGCATAAGAATGAAGTTATGGCATAAACATCAAGACCATGGTCAGTGAATACTTGAGGAGGACCCAGGGGCAGCTGTGCAGAGCTCAAGTCAGTTGACTCATTTGGAGAAGTAAATGTGTGTCTAGGTCTCCTGATTGATCCAGATTGCGTCTGAGTCATCACTGTGGAGATCAGATGGCTCGTTAGTCTGCACGCTGCTGGCCGCTTGCCTGTTCTTGATTTTTCTCCTTAAGTTGGTCCTCTGGCAGTTCATCAGCCTCTCCTTGGAAGGATGAACATCCAGTATCCTGCCTCTAAGTGAGTCATGACTCACAAAGCAGCTGTCTGGTCCCTGCACATAGCCAGGTCCTCCCACCCAGCAGCTTGACAGAGCCAGCTATCGGCCGGAACTGCATAGGCACACCGCAGAGCAGGCTCAAGCAATCTTGTCCCAGGGCTACCAGTTAGCACACATTCTGAGGTCTGAGAAGCAGGTTAGCCTGGATGACTGTCTTTTTCCCACTCTTCCTATGTGTGTGTCTTCCAGTGTATTTATTTCCGCTCTATTAGTGAAGATCTGACTGTGCGTAGTGAACTTTCTAGTGTGAAGGTATTGAGTCTTAAGAGGGATAACAGAGATAAATTGTTCAAAGAGGCACTTTAGGGTAACCTGGCAGGGTGAAGAATGTATTTTCCCAATGTCCCAGTAGGTTGAGGTCAGTAATATATTGAGCCATTGTTATAATGAACCTGTATCTCGTTTTTTCAATGCTTTTGGAAAGGGGGTGGGGACTGGTTTAGAATCACCATTATTAGGGATAAATAGTGACCAAAAGAAATTGATTTTAAAGTCCTCAGGGACCACAGGGACTTGTTGACTCTTATATGACTCTCTTCTGTTGAAAATGTCCAGGTATAATACTGAGAGAAGTGCAAAGGAATGGCCCACAGCGTGCATCTCTCCAGGGATGGTTTGCATGTTCAGGAATGTCCTTCCTCCTTTCCTTTCTTAAAGGGGAAGTCAGCATATAAATATACCCCTTCCTGTACTTTCCTTAAATGGATTTTATAGATGTGCTACTAGCCTTCCTTCTCTAGGGCTGGTCTGAAAATGCAAATATCAGGTTTTATGTGAAAATGCAAATCTTGTCACTTGGTTTTGTTTTTTTTTTTTTTTTTTTAGATGTCAGTCACAAAACTTTTTAACAAGTTTGCTGTGGAGAGCCTCATCCCTTCCTCACTGTCCTTGATGCACTCACCTCCGGATGCCCAGAATCTGAGCGAAGTCAACCTGAGTCCCATGGAAATCAGCACGTTCCGAATCCGCTTGCGGTGAACCTGTCACATTTGGCTTCCTTACCTCCTTGGTTTTTACGTGCAATAACTAAGCACATTACTTTAGCATCTGGCTACTGTGAGAACATGAATTCTGTGATTTGGTTTTTTTTGTTTTGTTTTGTTTTGTTTTAAACCAGTCTAATAAGAAAAGAAGAAAAAGCCATGCTTTCAAAAAGGTTTCTTTTTCTAAGTTTGTCCCACACAGCACCGCTGTCAGTGTGAAGCGACGAAAGAAAACGAAGCTGCAGAAGCGTCGAAGGACAACCCTCAACAGACCGCGTCTCAGGTTAAATGCCAACTAATTACGTTTGCATTGAGGGCCGCAAAGAGAGTCTTAAGAATATCCATTTTTATGATCATTAGTTTTATATATACATATAAAAAAAATACCCCTTTGACCTAAATGGAAAGGAAAAAAAAAAAAATACAGAAGTTGGTGGGGAATAGTTTAATAGCCAAAATAGTTGTAATCATTGATCATTGCTACAAATGTATAATTTTGTGTGTGTTTCAAATATGTGGAAAAGTGCAATCCCTAGACCCTTATGGTAAATGCAGTTGATTTTCACACTCTTTCCCAATGAAGCTCGTGACTACCCTTTGCTACCCATACCTTTAAAATGATAACTGATTTTTGTAGTCATTCACCAGTAGAAAAAGAGGCATATTTTCATTACTTGACAATGTGGGATAGGGTGCAATTTACTCCGTTGTCACCGACACAGAAGAAGCAATTCCATTTTAGGTACCACAAGGTGTCTTTTTACACAGCCCATTTGAATACAGGTGTTCCAAGGTGGGGTTTTCTATTTTTAAATTACCATATCAAAATAAATGTGCCTTATTTTTTTATAAGTCTTGTTAAATCTTTTGGTGTCCACATTACTGTTTGGGGAGGGGAGGGGTGCGGGGGGCCTGGGGCAGGGGGTGGGTACTTTCTAGGACACGTAAATTACGTAATTTTAGCTTGATAATGCTGGCCACATTCTGATCTGTCTCATTAAATTTGTGGTGGTGTTACTCTAAACATTTTGACTATTTGAATGTACTGAGATGTCAGAAAACAAAACAAGGAAGAAAAATATTGTTAATTAAAATATGCTGCTGCCAAGGAAACTGCAACTTGAAGCAAGGATTTTGTAACACACGAGATCCAAATACTGTTTGCATTTCACAGTAGTTAACCATATTAAAGAGAGAATGCTTTAAAACAGACTGTTTTAAAATCCATGCGTGTAGCTCATCTTGATGTCTCTTACTAAAGAACATGTTCCAAACTTCTGTGTGTGGTGAACTCAGAGTGTTATTCTAGCCTGTGTACCATCACAGGACTTCTAAGTTAGAGATCATTGTTTCTTTAGTATAATAATAGTATTTCATGTCTGGCTAGAAATGACTTCTCTGGCTGTGTACACTTCTGAAAAGAATCTCTTCAGTGCCGTAACCTGGTTTAGTATTATCTGACTTTAAACTTCCGTCTGCCTCTTGTCATTCCAATACGTTACAGAGAAAACTCATTTCTGCCTCGCCATTTATTCGGATAGTCATCTGACTTTCCGCTCAAGACGCAGCTCCTGCATCCACTGTTCAGTTCTGCTCACAGGCTCCTTTGCCTGTAACCATCAAGGAAACAGTGCCAGAGTTCATGACAGTACTGCAAGGGTATAACTTCGTGCAATAAGAATATGATGTACATTCCCTTCTCATTTGTTGGGGAAAACACAACAAAATGACTTCCTTCTGTAAGACCTCTACAGACATTGGCTAGGATAGCCAGGAGCCAATCCTAGGAATGTGATGAGTGTTCTTGTTGTATCTCAAGGGTACACCTCCCCGTGGGTGTTCACTGTTCACCGTGTACTGTAGTGTAAGTGACTGTACTTAGCCACTACAGACAGTCTAGTGAGATGAAATGGAATCTGATGCAATAAAAACGGCTCTGCCCTGTGTTAGTGGGGCTCTTACTCAGTGTGTGTTGCCACCAGCTATTTACTCACAGGTGAAGCAGAGATTCTATTTTACCAGCAAGTTTCTGCTTTTTAAAGTTATTTTCAGAATGCAACATCAGGGAAATGAAGAGAGGGTTTTTTGCTTCGGGCTATGGTCAAGAACTAACTAAATAATCCGGTTTCTGTGGCACACAAGAGGAGCCAGCCACACGTCAGTCATTCAGTTAGATTTCATTGCGTGCATTGTCACAAATGTTCAGCGGACCAAGTCATTGCTTCTCTGCTCTCCCCGCCCCCCCCACACTTCTTGAAATTTTAATTTTGTTTATTAGGTGCATTGTTCAAATATCAGTGATCTCGTTTTTCCAAAAGATAGGGATTTAAGTAAACTTCTGTAAGATGTTATGTTATAAATCATTGTAATTCTCTGCCTGTGTCTTTGTCCTTGTGCCGAAATGTCTTCACAGACCTTTGTCGACAAGATAATGTCTGCTCTCATTCTGCTTATTTTGCTCATTGAAATCAACAGGTTTTGATATTTTTCTCTTGGAAGATTTTTATAACTTTTTGGGAATATGTAATATAAGATCTCTAATAAAATATAATCTTATCCTGTGTACTGTCTTCTGGAGTTGTTCTTAATCCTATTTGTAAACAGACATATTAACACATTCATGTCAAAGAGGAGGAGAGTGGGGAGCCGCTCTCTTTTCCTTCGTGAAGGGATCACTCGCGTTCTTCAATCGCGTTCTTCATCCCAGCTCTAGTTAGAAAAAGGCGGCTCTGTGAACAGGTGGAGATGAATATTAGTCAACCCACGCCATGTTTGGAGTACCTTTGGTCTGGAGTCTGGAGACTGGCTGGGTGCATGGATCCATCCTTAGCCAACTGCATGACTGGAAGACTCCGGTCAGATTCTATATATGGGAAGAGCAGGACAGAGCAGAAAGTAGAGGCAGGTCGGCACCGGACGCTAAGAGCGTCCATATAAACTGATCCAGAAAATAAAGCTAGTGGCAAGAGAGGATGCCCAATGCTGTCCCTGCTCTGTCCAGGCTAACACACAGCTTCGAGGCCTGAGGAATACCTTCAGAAATTCCCAGTGGGTGAGGTCCACAGATGCATGCTAACTGGGAAACTTAGAATTAAGAAATCCAGAAAACTGTGTGTGTGTGTGTGTACACAAATGTGTAAAAATCTAGAGAAATAAGTATATTTACCTGGAAAATAATAAAAGTCAGGCCTTGGCACCATACATTGTGACTATCAGCATGTTACAGAAATGTTAATATTAAAACCGGTAAGGAAAATTTTGGTTGAGGTGAGTGTGTGTTCCTAACACGTCCTACAAATATTGATCTGAACGCACCTGGGGTGACTCTGGCTTTGAGTGGTTGGGTCAAACCTATAATAGAGAAGGAAGAAGCAAGTGAACACAAATGCCTTGAAGCTAACATGGGCAAGGATCCTTCTGTAGAAACTGCCTTCATGTAACCTAGGAAAACGCCCTCAGTAAGAAATGTTCGGGAGAGAGCTCTCCCGTTCAGCGGAAGCCAAGTGTGGGGTTCTCCAGGTTCCCCTCTATCTCTTGGCTTCCCTGCTGCTGTCCTCATTCTCAGACCCCCTTGGTTGGCAAGCATGGCCAGCAGACTAGCCTGGTGTGTATATAAACATGCAGAGCCCCTGGTAGAAAGATCACCTTTATCTCATTGTGTGTAGCACCTGTCTTGTAGTTAACGCCACTGGCTCTCTGTAGACCAGGCTGGCCTGGAACTCACAGAGATCCTCCTGCTTCTGTATCCAGAGTGCTGGGATTAAAGGTGTGTGCCATCTCCGTTCTGGTCACTGGCTCTCGTCTAGTTCAAATGGCAATGATTGCACTAAGGATGTAGACTTAAGAAACCTATGGCCAGGCATTGGTGGCGCACACCTTTAATCCCAGTACTCAGGAGACAGAGGCAGGTGGGCCTCTGTGAGTTCGAGGCCAGCCTGGTCTACAAAGGGAGTTCCAGGACAGACTCCAAAGCAATGCAGAGAAACCCTGACTTGAAAAACAAAACAAAACAAGCAAAAACCAAAAGAACCCTGTGAATTACATAGGAGAATGGGCCTGTGTAACATTGGAATCAAGTGTCATTAAGGTGATGGTGTTTTGGATTTCCAACAGGCAAAATACAGTAGGAAGGCGTTGCTGAGGAAATCCTAATGCAGATGGGACATTTAGAGGAGGCAGAGCGAATATCTAATTTGACTTTCAAGAAGGTTTCTTAGAGGAAATAAGCTTGAGGTGATTTGTAAAAGGTTAATCTGACCTTAGCAGAAAAGACTTTAGGCCTAGTTAAAGACCAGAATGGGGAAATGTGGTAATGCATGGCCCAACCTGCAAAGTGGGACACCTTCCCATTCTCTGCGCAGAGCTGCCAAGCAAACCTCCATATAGGAAACTTGCACTACATACACATAGGCCACTGTGGTAGCCGCCGGCCACTGTGGCCCCGCATGTCGGGAACATCAGTGCAGCTCGTCGCTGAGTGGTTTTAATGTAGTGAGACATCAACCCCAGCTGCACCTGTTGCACTGACCATGCCCACTGGGGCATGGGGACAGGTGTGGGCGTGACCTGGGAGGGAGTGGCTAGGTCTAGGGTCCCAGACCCCAGCTGGCTCTCTCTTACTTCCTGGTTGGAGACAGAACATCTGGAGGTGTCCTTGGGAAGGGAACCTACTGGCGGTCATCTGTTTTTGGTGTAAGTGATTTCTTCCCAAATAAACATCCTTCAGCCTATTGGTTTCCCAGATTTTTATTTCCCAGGCATTAGCTTAATGCGGCTTGAATGCAGCATATGGCTCCTCTTATGGAACAACGTGTCATAAGCATAAGTGAATAGGACAGTCGAGCATAAGCCAAATTTGGGGTCACGTTTTGCTCTAGTCCTCCTCCCACTGTGGTGGGCAGACCGGAAGAATTCGCCTGTCCTGGAAATCTGTGGGCCCACAAGCCCTCAACCCCTCCCCCAGACCATGAGAATTGGAGTCTGTGCTCAATGAGCACTGGTCTAGCATGTTTCTTAAGGAGTAGTCTCTCTGCATGTTTCCTTAACTGTTTAGAAATAGTCCTGTGTCCCACAGAGGGCAGAAAACATGCCCAGAGCTAAGTTGCCAAACCACACCCAGGCTGCTCCCTTGGGCTCCTAACAACTGTCCGCTTGCAGCCTGCTGATTGTGGGGTTCGCTTTGTTTCCCACACAGATGCCGAGGTGAGCTTCTAAAAAGTGGCATTTGGGGTTCTTCCTTGGTGTTTGTTCCCTGTTTGCAATACAGTTGAAAAAGCATGAAGTTGTGCCAAGACCAAAGAACCAGACCTGGCCTGACTGACTGTGCCAGTTTGGTAAATCCTGTCAGACCAGCTGCCAGGCCTTCTACACTGCCCTTCTGTCTGCTCGATGTCTCCACGGCTGCCCAAGGGCTTTTCACAGACGGGCAGCCATCTCGCCCGCTCTTCTTGAGAATTTCCCTTTGCCCAGTAAGTGTCTGGTGGTCCCCCCCCCCCAGCACTGGAAAGCTTTCCAAGTCGCTTTCTTGCCTTCCTTCTCTTCCCATGCCTGACGTCCAGTAGGTTGGACTTGCCCGGAATGTAAATCTTGTTGGCTTTGTATTCTTTACAGCAAAAGAGTCCCCTAAATGTTCATTCTTACTTGGATTTTTTATTTATTTTTTATTCTTTGGGGGCCTGACACCCAGCTCTTAGGTAAACACACACAGACTTAGTTTTACTTAGGAAGCCCAGCCTTAATTGGGCTTGTTTCTAGCCTGCCTTTCTAACTTAAATTATCCCATTTCTGTTTCACTGTCTCTTGCCTCTGGGCGTTTTACCTTTCCTAACTCTATGTGTCTTCCTACCCTCCTCACTCCGTGGCTGCCTCTGTGGCGGTGTGGCTGGGTGTCTGGGCCCTGGGTACTCCTCTCCTCGTTTTCCTTTTCCTCTTGTCTTGAGCCCAGATTTCCCCTATTTATTCTCTCTGCCTGGCAGCCTGGCCCATCCTTTCTCCTGCCTTGCTGTTGACCATTCAGCTCTTTATTAGACCAATCAGGTATTTGAGGCAAGTAAAGTAACACAGCTTCACAGAGTTAGACAAATGCAATGTAAAAAAAGGCAACACATCTTTGCATCATTAAACAAATATTCCACAGCATAAATGATGACAACTCATCTTAAATTAATATTCCACAACACTCGTTCAATAAATAAGTAAACAACAGGTTCAACTCTTGTAAATGTTGAGGAGCAAAACTGTTGATTTTGGAATGAAAGGCTGAAAATCCCTTAATGTTTTGTTTGCTTGTTGTTTGTCTTACTCTTTTGCTCAAAAACCCCAGGGCATTTTCAGGCTGGAAATGAACATAAAACTTTTTGAAGCTGGTTTCTAGTCCTTTCAATGGTTATGACCTGTGCTGACATCTTGCTTGTATAAATAAAGCCTGTCTGAGGGTTAGAGAATAGAGCTTGCCACTAGCTAACCATAGAGGTCTGGAGGTCTGTGCAGACAGACAGGAAGTGAGCTAGCTGGCTGGAAACCGGATATAATCAGGGAGAAACAGAGCCACTGAGCGGCTAAGGAGGTAAGGTGTGCCATGGCTTGCTCCTCTCTGATCTCTCAGCATTTTCCTCTATATTTGATTCAGGGTTTTTCTCATTTCGACCAATTAAGAACTGCATTTACAGTGACCCCATGGAAGGTGCTAGGCTTACCAACCAATCGCTGCCCTCTCCAGGCTGTTTATCTTGGGACAGTGATCTGTCAGCAGAAGTTAGTTGAGGGCTTGTGAAGGAGGCCTTTTCCCTGTGTCTTAAGAGGAGCGGCCATCTCCCTTTCAGTTTGCCGCCAGTGCGGTGAAATAATTGATGGTAGGGCTGCTATAGCCCAAGCTTGAACACAAACATGATACCTAGAGACGGTGAGATGGAGCCCAGGGCTCTGACATCGCTGCGTGGCTAAGCCAACCAGCTCCAAACTTCCTCCATGTGACATGATAAACCACGTGACTTTCAGGTCACTTCAGGCTGATGTCATGTTACACGCTCTTGGGTGTCATCGCTACTCCAGGAGCAGACCTTCATATGGACTCTTCTCTGAGTAGTGTCTGTTCCTTGAGCGGCTTCTCATTGGTTGTAGAACCCAATGTGAGAATATCGCTTTTCATGCCGTTTCCATCGCTGCCCACTACCTTGCACATACATGGTCCTCAAAATGTTTACTAAAACCAATTGATTAATTCCATTATATTGCAGAGTGGACTTTTCCCCTGAGCATAAGGTGGGAAGAAGGAATTTAAAAATTGCCAAATAATCAATGATGTAATTAACAAAACGCTTGATGAGTGAAAGGTTTTGCTTTTTGTTTTTTTGTTGTGTGTGTGTGTGTTTTTAACACGTACCTCCAGAGGACATTTCGACTCAAATGTGAGATTTTTGACTCCTGTGATATAAGATAAACCTTCCCAATGTCAACCAAAAGCCAGAGGCACTGTGGGTGGGGGAAGGGGCCAGATGTGGAAACTGAGTCTGTGGTGGTTGGCCTTTGAGTATCTTCGGATATTTTCTGAATAATTCTCATCACTAAGGCCCCGGTGTGGAAAGGGACTGATACAATGATACAATAGTGAGTATTGAATGAAATGATCGCTCTTATAGGTCTGCTGTTCTTGATTTCCAGGCTCTGCGTGGTTTCATGGTTTTGTTTGGTTTAAGTCATAGCAGAGCCACGAGGTTTACTTTGTAGTCCAAGACAAGTAAGGGAGCGTTAGAGAGGAAGGCGTGTCTCTGGTGTCTAAGTGTGTCATGGTTCACGAATCCAAGGCCTCTGTCATTGGTTGGCTTTCTAGGCCTGGTTTCAAGTTGGGAATCGCGTCTTCTTTTGGTTCAAAACTGTGTGCTGCAGCAGGCTCAAAGCGCTGCTTTGGGATGGGTTTCTTTGTCCTATGCAGAACCAAAATAAATTCACATGGACTCTGTGAGGTGGGTTTATCAGGAAAAAAGTTATGCCTCCCTTGTGTCTTTTCTCTTCCTAAAAATATTTTCTAAGTGCAGTGAATACTGTTTTGAAATGTAAAATTTAAGTAAATTCCACAACTTAATATTTACAGAATTTATGGTATCTTTAATCAAACCTGAACATATCAGGCTTTTTCTTTTGGGTCACCAACTAGCTCCCAAATGATGACATGGCGATTTATATATAGGTGATGTTTTTTTTTTTTTTTTTTTTCGGGGAGATGGGAGGGATCAAGACAGTTTCTCGGTAGCTTTGGGGCCTGCCTGGAACTCACTCTGTAGACCAGGACGGCCTCAGATTCTCAGAGATCCACCTGCCTCTGCCTCCCAAGTGCTGGGATTTAAGGTGTTTTTAGTTTTGATTGCTCAGGCTAGCTTGGACTGCTTTCTGGCTAGCTCTTTTAACTGATATTAACCTGTTTCTCTTTACCTACCTTTTGCCTTGGGGCTTTCGTACTTTCCTTCAGTGTATCTTATTTCACTGATGCTTGTGTCTGCTCTCTCCCATCCTAACTAGGGATGATCCTACCGTTTAGGGTCAGCTGAGGTCCCCCTCCTCCCCCTCATTCTCTGGTCCTCCCTGCCTGGCAGCTCTGCTATCCTTTCTCTGCCTAGCTACTGTCCATTCAGCTCTTTATTAGACCAATCAGGTGCCTTAGGCAGGCAAGGCAAAACAGATGCAACACATCTTTACAGAATTAAACACGCACCCTTACATCATTAAACAAATATAGCATAAAAGAAAGTAACACATCTTTACACAGTTAAAGTAATATGCAGCGCAAACAAATGTGACACGCGTTTGCCCCGTTAAAATATCATTCCACTATACCTGAAGGCAGCCACGTTCAGTTTTGTTTTGTTTTAATCACACTGTCAATTAATAAACATTAGCTCAGTTTTCTCAATGGGCAAGGGACCTATGCTGAGCTTTACAGAGCTCCTCTCTAAAGGAAGAAGTCTGATAGAACTAAGGTATCCTGAGATGAGAGAGAGCACAAGGGTTACATTAGCACAAATGACAGATGCTCCGGGATTTTCGAGGAGGGGGGACCTCAGCTGACCCTAAACAGTAGGATCATCCCTAGTTAGGATGGGAGAGAGCAGAAGCTTGGCATCTGTGGTGCAAAACCTAGACCTCTCTGGTCTGGCAGGAACTTGGGGAAGAACAGCTGCTAAGAGGTTAGACAGGAAACATTTTTGACTACAGAATCACTGTACCCTGGATCTAGACATTCTCCTCTACAGAAGGAAAACAAATGGTATTATTTGTGCCAATACTGTTTTAAAATATTAAGAATATGAAAGGAAATATGGATGTGTTTTGTTTCCAGAAAACCTTCTGCTGGCTCCATTGTTTAATCTGTTGTGAAAGGAAGGACATGTACGCCTCAGAATTTTGTGATTTTTTTTTATTATACTATGCCATGCTTCATTAAGGCCATTATGAAATTTAAATGCCTTATGCATGAGTCTGTTGACTTCAGAACTCTGTAATAAAATAATACAGCGAAACTCTAAAACTGGAAATAATAAAATATAATCTAAGTTTGGACAGAACAGAATTATTATATGGTATTAAAGCAGCTCTATTCATTAGTCTACAGTAGATCTTTTTTAGGGTTATCTATAGGGTTTAATTTGTCAACCATAAACAGGAACATTTGCTACATGGACAAGACATTAAAATTAATAAGCTACATATGAAAACAGTTTTTGCTTTGAAAGTGATCTATGTATTTTAATGTTCACCAGATCCTTGTCATAATACAATTGGGGGGGGGGCTGTGCCATTAAACTACATGCTACAACCATGAGGTTGTTTCACTCAAAAAAAAACAAAAAAAAAAAAAAACTACATTAGGTGAAGAGATTAGGCCACCATCTCCCAAATCCACCTTAGTTAGATGATGGGAATTGAGAGAGCTTTCTAGAGAGTTCTAGCAGAGAACATGTCCCTGTTCTTGATGCCATAGTGTAAAGGATCAGTGTGTCCCTTCTATGTATACAGTTCAGATTACAAGGCAACACTGGGAACAGGGTGTCTATGGCAAAAATGGTTGATCTCTGAAATGCTGCACCTGGCTTCCTTAAAATCTCTAGAAATAATCAATAAAAATGAACCTGATTAATATTTAAAGAAAAGCTATCTATGCGGGCACCTGGTATCGAGGATCCAGGAGACTGTCTGGAGTTGACTGAGAACTTTGCAGATCTCCAGATAGAAGGCATGTTCCTTTTCTGGGACTTATAAAGCAGGGGGAATGTAGAGGGTGGGGCTACCTCTGGGTCATGTGACACTGAAGTTCAGAAAGCCATGCTGGTTAGTTTTTTAATACAAACTGAGTCACAAGAAAAGGAGGAACTTCACTTACTGCCTTAGCCTCCATAAGATGGGGGTGGGGAGGGCTTGACTAATGATTGAAGGCCCAGCTCCATTCCCCCACCTCCACCACCACCCCCCCCCCAGGAAAAAGGGTCCTGGGTTGCATAAGAAAGCAAGCTGAGCAAGCCACAGGAAGCAAGTCAGTAAGTAGCCTTCCTTCCTGGGCTCAGCTTCAGTTCCTGATAAGCTGTAATACAGGCTGCGGTTCTCAAACTGGAGTTTGAACGCCCATTCACAGGAGTCCTGTAGCAGATGTCCTGCATTCAGATATTTACATTATGACTCATAACAGTAGTGAAATTATAGTCATGAAATAGCAACAAACAGAATTTTGTAATTGGAGACCACCACATCATGAGGGACTACATTAAAGGGTTTTGCAGCGTTAGGGAGGTTGAGAACCACCGTGGTAAGAGAACTAAACCTTTTTTTCCTCCAAGTTCCTTTTTTGTTACTGTGTTGTTCCCAGCAGCAGAAAGCAAACTAGGTTAAGGCAAGGGGTGAGGGGTAGGGGAGCGACCGGAAAGAAGGTATTGCTAATGTTCATCTTTTCTGTTCTTTTCATCTTTCAGAAGACATCAGAAGTGAAGTCATCAAGCACTGCTAAATGGTAGCTAAGGTACATCATATCACGGCAGGCACTGTGGACTCATGACCTAGCTTCTGTCACTTCACCTTTGTAGCCACACTGGGATGTATATACATCTTTGCTACACTCATTTCACACTGCAGAAAGGTGAAGCCTGGATTGCAACCATTGCCCATGCAAGGGTGGGAAAACCCTTGCCAGAGCCCAGTGGTTTTTTAAATGAACTGACTCCGTGGTAGTATTTATTTACATTCTTTGTGCTGTTACTTTGTAGCTAAATGGTAGAGGTGAGCTTGCAAAACTGAAAAACATTTGCTAAAGGTTCTTTCCAGAAAGGGGGGTGTGGTGGGGGAGGGAAGGTGGCCCCTTAGAGGTTTGCAGAATAGGGCTATTTACAGGATCTTCCACTTCAGACAGAATTGCCAGGGTTGTCACTTCAAGGAAATGTTAATTAGAGAAGAGAATAGGAAGTGTGTGGTGGCAATAACAGAAGGAACACTGGATTGGTGTCTGCCGATCTGGGTTCTAGTCTTAATTATACCAACTGTTGCTGTGGGGCCATCTCCTAAGAAACTGCTTTTCCCCTGCTCTAATTGAAGCCACACTGAAGAGTTTCCAAATCAGGCTTTTTGAACATTTTTTTTTTCTTTTTTTTCTAGTAAGGGAAGACTTCTTTCAACAGATGAAATAAAATGTATTTTAACTGGTTCCCCATGGCAACACTTATAGTTATTTCCAAATAACCTTTTGAAGTTTCCCTATTTTGGTTGGACACTTTTGGGTATTTAGGGTTAGGAATAGAATGATCTTAATGCAGAAACTTATTTTTGTTTTCTTTACATTTGTAAATGCCCTCGATTTCTTCCCCTGAAACAAACTAAATCTGAAAATCTATGTTCTTGAAGCCTTTTCTCTGGAGAAGCTGAAGACAGAATTTGAAGGGAAGTATGAAGAATTTGGAAAGGATTATATGAAAACAGTTGTTCCCAGCTGTGAGTCTGCCCTGAAACTCGTGAATGCCATGGGTCCAGACCAGCACAGATAGGCAAAAATGGAAGTCCCTTCAGTAGAATGACCGAGATGACCACTCACCAGAGCTTGAGAAACTTAAGTCATTGAATTGGAGAGAAGGTCAGCAGGTAAGAGCACTCACAGAGGACCTGAGTTCTAGCACCCTTGAAGGACACACACAAAAACCTGCTATGGCAGCTCAAAGAAATCTGACTTCCTCTTCCCGTCTCCTGGGGCCTTCATTAACACGCACAAACACACACACCGACTCATAAAACACACACACACACACACACGATTGGAAAGAAATTAATGAATGAAGTAGATGAATCTTAAGAGAAAAGAAAGAAATCTTAGACTTGGGCTACCAGGAGATGATGATGATGATAACAACAACAACAACAATAATAATAATAATATGAGAAAGGGCTGGTTAGGAAAAGGATAGGCCTGAGAAACACCTTCTGTGGTAGTGGATGCTGATAGAAGCCTTGGCTCAGGATGGGTCATGACGGCAGAAGCATGTCAGTCAGCTGCTCCTGCCTTGACCCATTTCTATTTAGAATTCTGAGAGAAAGAACATGTGCAGTGTACAGTTTTGAAATCCAATCTCAGTCCATGTAAAGTCCAAGTCTGGTTATATGTGTATTTTAAGAACAGAGAAATATCAGAAGTTCAAACTCATTATCTGAGAATGAGTGTTCATTTAGCTAACACCAGCTGTGGCCAGGTGGCTGTCATGTCAACTCAGCCCTGCATATACCCAGCTCACTCTGCATTCGCTCCCTCTTACGAGATGCTCGTAGTGGTTTCAATAGTAGCTTCCAAAATGATGCATTCAGGTCCGACTTCTGCAAGCTATAAATAGGGTCTGACTTGGAGGTAGGCCCTTAGCAGGTGTTATTAAGTTAAAGGCTTAGAGGAACCATCTCAGGGTTCCTGAACAGACTAGAAGACACAAGAGACCTGGTGGCAATGTGACTGTGGCAGGACCAAACCATGGAGGCAGCTACTGTTGTGGCATGGCTGCAAGTTAGGGAACCCCAATCAGAGGGCAGGGGACCGTATCCCTAAATTCTGCAGCGGAACAGTGGTGCTTCTGGCACTGTTGGAATCAGAACATGATAGAATTAGGTCATGGTGTAATAAGCTGCCCAATTGGTGGCACTTCATGATAATAGCATTTTAATCGTTTATTCTGACTGCCTCCTTGGGCTAGCCCTGCCAGGGAATGAGAGCTAAGTGAGGGCTTATGAGGGATTCCCAACAGATACCTATGTGCCAGATCGCAATAGTGATCTGAACTCATTGGTTTTGACTGGTGTGGGTAACATGTGGGAGCTGGGTGTACCTGGAAGGAAAAACTGGATTAGTTTTCTACGATTCACCTCCATCTGCTCAGAACACCTCTCATTTAGCCTGCAGGCATCTGGAGTGAAGTCTCCTAGAGATGCAGTCACTGGACCCTTGTCCTCAATAGGATATCTGAGTAGTTTCCACATCCCAAGAACTTTTAATTTTTAGAGACACAGCAAAGAAGGAAGGTCAGCGAGCTACTCCTCAGCCTCTTTGAGTCAGCCTCCAATACCCCAGCCTTACTGGAAAATACACAACAGATGTTGAGTTAAAGCTACATTTGGTGGCAGCAGGAGGCAGAAGCAGGGGATGTAAAAGTCCCACCCTGGCCACTTCCAGAGAAGTGAGCCAGCATCTACAGGGCCTCAGTTCCCGGCTGAAACAGCAGTAGGTCCAAGTGCAGCGGCTGTGCTGGAGATGAAGCAATCTTTCACATACCAGTGTCACAGGTAGTCGGATATAGGATATGAGCACGGTATAGAATTGATCATTCAATGACAGTTCAGCATTCATTAAGAGAAAAATAAAATTAAATGCCTGCCTCAAACATAGGAAAATAGATTTGCACACCAAACATCCATTTGTAGGAACTGAAGCTGTGTGTACAATGGGATAAACAGGAAGCATTTTAATTGTTTGAGAATAAAGAACTTTCTAACCTGGGTATAAAATTAAGTGCTACAAACAAAAATCACCGATTTGACTAGCAAAACTAAAAAGTGATGCTGTCGGTGGTGGCACACATCCTTAATCCCAACACTCAGGGGTCAGAGGCAGGCGGAACTCTGAGTTCAAGGCCAGCCTGGTCTACAGAGTGAGTTCCAGGACAGCCAGGGCTACAGAGAGAAACCCTGTCTTGAAATAGCATTGCCCCCCAAAAATTTAAATGTTATTAAAGACGCTATTCAACTAAAAGAAAATGAAAAACACATTTGCAATATGCATTATTAGTTTATTTAACAATCACTGTGGTACATATCAATCTATGAGACAGAATGTGTAGTCACCACTAGGGACAAAATGGAGATAAGTAGTGTTGTCCTCAAGGAACTTGATCAAATGAGAAAGGACAACGTGGAAGAAGTACTCCAGAACAGGATGGGTATTATAAAGGTCACATCTGGTTGTCATGGGAACATACATTGCTGACAAGTAAACGAGATTTGACATCTCTCCTGTATAAAGGATTTAATGAAATCAATGAGAACAATGTTAACACAGGCATATTGACCAAAGATGTAAATATATAGTTCACCAATAAACATGAATTTTTCTTCATGTATAATTAAAGGTATGCAAATCAAACCAAAGTATTTACCCACTAGATTATCAAGTAATAATATAATCCAAAATAAGTTAGTAGTGACGACATGTAGGAAATTGGATGCTCTCGCCGACTTTGATAGAACTGTAAGTTGTAGAAAACCTCTGCTATACATTAATATTTGTGATTTTAAAATCAATTTTTCTATTCAATATTATGGACTGTTTTGTTTCTCCAAAATTCATGTGTAGGGGACTAACTTACAATGTGATATATGGAGAGACAGAGTCATGAAAGGGAGGCCCGTGAGGTGGTCTTTAGTGCCCTTAAAAGTAGAGGTACCAGCATCATTAATTGCCTGCAACTCTTCATGTAGGGGTGGGGCCTTGTAATATCCCCACATCTTCGTTGCCTTGTCAACTGGCGGTGTCACTGCTCAGGTCTCATAGACGCTACATTGTTGACATTTAATGGATGGAGCTTCTCTGTCCCATTTAGAAGACACAAGCTCAGAGCAGATATCCTGGTCATACAATACTAAGTGGTCAGCCCTAAAGCCATAGGTATATGATCAGCATGAAATGGACTCACCAGGTTATATTCACACATTTACATGTATGTAAGACATCTATTTGATTGCAATAGTAATGGAATAAAAAGGAAGAAAGGTGTGCCGTAAAGGGTAAAGTACACAGAATTTGGAACACACAGAAGCCAAGAGAGACTGAAAAAGAGATTATAATCTGTGTTAAATTATAATCTGTGTTAAATTATAATCTGTGTTAAATAGATTATAATGTCTGTGTTAAATGCTGCACATTTTACAAAGATAAATAATATATCAGGCTAAGTATACTAACATTTTAAAAGAAGGAGCATCAAAAGAACTCTCTCTTTCTGTTCTTCCCATACCACTAACAACCCTACACATGTGACGAACCATGAAGCAATTAGCTTCTGTAAGGAAAGCCCTCACCAGTAACGAGCACATATTTTCCTCTTGCATCCTGGTCTCTGGAACTGTGAAAAACACATTTTTTGTTATATAAAGTTACCAGACTATGGCATTTTGTTATGATGACCTCATCTGATACTGCATATGTGTGTGCATGTATATATGCATTAAAAATTAATACAAGAAGCAAGATCATGTAAACACAGCAACATCTGTCTATCCAAACCTTATATCAGATTTGTAAGCTACAGGCTATGACAAGGTCCATTCACTGCCTGGTTTTTGAAAATGAAGTATTATTGGAATATAACCATATTCATTTCTAAATTTATCATCTCTGGCTGTTTTATTGTCACAACAGTAGAGTTGAATAATTGGATTGGAGGCTTTATGTTTACACAAACTAAAAATATTTATTATCTGGTTCTTTGTAGGAGTTTGCAACCCTTCCTCTGTAGAGCAGATTAAAATTACAAACAATTGGAATATTCATTAATTATGTTTGTCTAAAATTATTGTATATCCATACTGCAGAACATTATACAGTAGTCAATAAAGTAGATTATCTACAAAGACACGTAAATATTTGTTAAGGGATTTTGATAGATGAGAATTATAGCTCAGTGTGTAGAGCATAATTCATTCATGTGAATGCTGTGTATACAGATGCATATTGATGTATGCTTCCATTTACTAATCACAGGCAGTGAATTGTGATATTGCCACATTAATGGACAAACATTGAAGCCTGTCATTTGTGATCATTTCCTAACCATTTAATTAGGCAGTGGCCAGAAAACTAAGTCAGAAACAGGACAGCAGCAATTTCTCTAGGAAATCCACAAGACACAGGAAGTACTGATGGGCTGTTTGGCCTAGGGTGAGCATCCACCACGGATTTCTGACAAGGTTAGAATTTTCCTGCCACGATGTGCAGCCTGATGGAAATAGGTCTTCACTAAATGCATTAGGCTGAATTAAAACAAGACTTGGATGTAACCCTTGTCTCTGGCCTTTTACAAGCTAGGTCATTAGATGACAAACAAATTGTTTTCACTCTTGGAATTGTAATTCATGTTTAAAGTAGGGGTCCAGTCTTCTGCTTTCGGGGTCCATGTACTTTAAAACCTCTGAAGCAGCCCATAGATGGCCACTGTATATTACTACCATTGGCTGCCACCATAGATTGTCACCTGTAGACTGCTGACTGTAGGCTGCTACCCATAAATTGTCACCCATGGTTTGTCACTTGTAGACTGCTACCCATATGTTTTATGTTTTCCCTACAGGTCTGGTCTCACCTATGCACCAGCTCCAAATAATACTGTATTACATGTAATGCTGTTGGCCTGTTAATAACATTTCTTATTGGCTAGCTCTGTCTTAAATATTAACCTATTTCTATTAATCTAAGTGTTTCCACATGGTCTTATGTTACCAGAGACAGGGGCTGGCGTTCTGCTCTCTCCTTCCTCCATCTTGAATCTGCTCCCTCCTACTTCCTCTCTCCTTATAGTTCCTCCTAGTCCCTCCTATCTTGCTTTCCTATTGGCCAACAGTGCTTTATTCATTAACCAATAAGAGAAACATATTTACAGAAGGACATCTCCCATCACCCATAGACTGTGTAGCCCAGTGTATTCATGGAAACATGGCCCAGGCTGTCGAGCTGGGAGTTAATTTGGTTCTCTACACTCTTTCTGTCCTTAGCTACACAGTTCCCAAGGAAAGTGTTTTTCCCCATTCTCTAGCACAAGTGAGCAACAGCACCACCCAGCCTGGATGGATGTCCATCACTATGGTAACAAACACCATCATCCTGATTCTGGCTCAGTGCTGATACTCCATTTCCTCCTCTACCCCAGAGCCAGACTCAGTCCTGTGGCTACCACTCACAAGTTGTTTTTGTTGTTGTTGTTCTTAAAGAACAGGCAAATTATAGCAAACAGTAATTACACATGATCTGTTTTTCCCTCAAAGGAAGATAGCACTATAATCCATTTTTTTTTTTGAGGTGCCTAACTAAATATGGTATTTCCTTCCCATAACAACACAAGTTTTTGTCTGATGAAAAAACATGGAAGAGAATGGGATTTTTAGTAATGCTCATGAATTTTCTCACTACTTTTCTAGAATATTCATTTTCACTATTTAATTAACTTTATATATGTTGGTATACTTTGCCCTGATTCACCCTCCTGCCCCTCCCCCCGCCGTGGGCCTCTTCCTCTCCCCATTAATTCTCCCTTCTGTACCCATCTCCTCCCTTCATATGTCTCCTCTCACCGTTCCCTTCAAAGCCCCGGTGCCCAGGCATGCCCACTGAGGAACTGCAGGAGCAGCCACAGCTCTTGGGATGCTCTCTTCTGGTGGATCTGCAAGTCCATGGGTTCCTGGTGTGCTGGGAAAGCATGCTAACTCAGCCGAGGGGCGAGGAACACAGTTGAAGCGCTAGATATCAAGCTATGAAGACTTGATACTGATAATGCCATCTGTTCCTAAGACAGCCACCTGTCCTCGCAGTATAGTGTTCTACTGTATTTCCCTTTCCCGCGCTGCACTCAGCTAGGTGTACGGGACTGTGGTGGCTGCAGGAGTTCCTGAAGCATGGCTCAATCGTAGTTGGTTGTAAGCACTTTACTATTTATGGCGCTATGTCCGTCTGTTACTCTCCCATTCTCTTAGTGACCAGTTTTCCAAAGGCAGACCCATCCAGCATACTGTTTTATAGGAATATTTTTCTGCAAGCACTAAGTGGACATTTTAATCCCCAGAAATCATTTTCTGTGTGCCTCTTCACTCATTAAACCAATGGTCTCCTTCATTTTGGGGGGAGTTAGAGAAGAAAGGCATTTTTCGTCTGCCAGCGGGAAGCTGTGTTTTTAAAAACTTCAAGTGGGTCCATGGCATTGCTTTCAGGCTTCACTGAGAAAGGAGAAGGTGTTGCTTCATTCTGCCAAAGTCTCTTTTACAAACCAAATGTGAGCCCAGGGAATCCAGATCGCTACATTTTATTCTAAGCCCCCCCCGCATGCGGCGCTGCAGGGAACACAGCCACCCGAAAGGAACAGGGAAAGTCCTTGGTGCTTCTCAGAGTAGCTGGCATGGAGAGGAACTGCAAGTCATGGGTCATGCATGACCCCCCCCCCCCAGCTCAGTGGCCTTCCTGGGACCGGAACTGTGGAGATGTGGTAGGAACCTGCTCCACAGCGACAGTTTCATTCTGGCAGGTGTTCAGGACATGGCTGGCACGACTGTGCATCTAGCATGTGCCAGGCTGGGCTTTAGAAATGTGTGGATTATCTAGAGGGAGGAACGCTAGCTCTCGCTCAGTCTCTCCCTGTGCTGTATGATGTTGTATCTCTGAGGGAAACCAGCGGAGCAGGAAAGAACTAAGGTATCGAGAAAAGGGTTAAGAGTCTGTTCTCCAGCCAGAGCCAGGATTTCAGCATGAAGAACGGAGAGGGATGAGCCATACTTCAGTGACACCATCACTGTTTGCTGGGCACTGGATCAAACGAACTGGAAAGCATCAAAACCTGGCGAGGACCCAGAGGGCAGTGCGCAACTCTAAAGACCTTTCACTATGCGTCACAGTAAAGAGTGACATGAGCATATATTTCTGATGCTACAGGAAGGGAGAGATGAAGGGAAGGGGCAGAATAACCCATGAGGAGATATTAAAATTTCAACTGTCCAAAACCAACTTTGCCTTTAGCTAGAAGATAGAGAATAAAGTTCTGTCTATGCTTCGGAATCTTCTAGACTTAGAGTCCTAGCCACACGGAAGACTTTCTCCAATGCCTCCGGAAAGAATATTTGTTTTCAGCAAGTGACAGAAGAGATGCAGCAACTCCTAGACTTAATGATGTGTGAGGACGAGAATGGGAATTGCATCATCTCATGGCTGATGGGAACCTTTTGTTCAATCATGTAGCTAACCTATGCCAGTGGGAAAATGGGTCACTGTGTGATGGGAGACGTCATTCTGTAAATATGTTTCTCTTATTAGTTAATGAGTAAAGCCCGGTTGGCCAATAGGAAAGCAAGATAGGTGGAACTAGGAGACACAGAGGATTCTGGGAGATGTAGTAAGGAGAGTCAAAACATAGGGACTTGAGAGGTTTGGACCCTCTCTCTGGTAAGATAAGAACACATGGAAATAATAAGAACACATGGAAATACATAGATTAATAGGAATGGGTTAGTATTTAAGACAGAGTTAGCCAATAAGAAATGCTAGAAATAGGCCAATAGCTTCATATCTAATACTGCGTTTCTTGTGTTATTTGGGGCTGACGCTGCTGTGGGACCAGGCTGGCGGGAAAACTGCTTGTAACAACTGTGTGTTCAGCACAGTGCTGCAATGTGTGATGATGACAGGGATCCCTGTTACCCTTGGGTTGTGGATTTCATATAACATCATTTGTTCTGAAAACACTCAATAAGCAGCTAAGACAGACTTAAACACATGGTAGAGTCAGCGTTGCTGGAAGTCTTAGAAATCGCATGTTTTAATGTGTTGTAAATCATCTTTTTACTATCATCTGAAAGGTGTTAATATACCACTGACCTACTTGCTATCTACTAAATCACGTATTTCCAGTGGGGGGCTTGGGGATTTTTCAAAAAAAAAAAACAAAAGCAATCAACTAACAAAAGCAAACAACAACAACAAAACCCATATCATTTTTTTATTTTATTCCACTGATCTAGCCCAAACCTTCCTGTAGTAACTGATAAAGCTTAGATCTGAAAAAGCAAATTGCTTGGCCTTGATCACTGCACTAACTAATTCGAGCACCAAGGTAGAATATGGTAATGGCTCTTAGATATTCCTTAATAGCGGCAAGCCATTTCTGTGTACAATATGCAGAAATTGAGTAGACAGAGTGTGGGAGGTTATAGGAGAGGCAGGAGAGTGACTGGTCCTGCCATTGCATCTCACGATGCTCATTTTCCTTTTACACACCATCACCACGACTCTCGATGTCATCACCACTGGAGCTTGACAAACTGCTTTAGCATCGACGTAATTTCCTGTCCAGGAACATAGGAATTTGGGTAGTTGGCATGTGCTAGCGATGAGGGTTTGGAAGAGCATACTTGTTACCCTAACTCACACACAAGACTGTTTCACACCAGGACGTGAACATCCTCCATGATCGGTGAGGCAGGCGTGACCCCAGAAAAAGAACCAGTCACGCACCCACAAATGTCAACTTTCTTTTAAGAAAAAGTCTGCTGAGTTCACAGAGAAATGCTTCACAATGAAGAGAAGTTAGACATTGAGTCAAGAGATCGCTTCTTCTGAAAGGCACAGCCAGGAGAAGGCGCTTCAGGGGATGCCCTCAAGGAAGATTCTTCTACTTACCTAAACACGCTATAGATTCTGGCCCCGCTGTCTTGGGATTTTCAGGGTTTGCCCATCTTGCAGCTCTTCGGCCCCTGCAGCCCAATCCTTCTCCCCCACTTATTTTCATGTCACCATGGCACGGAACAAGCAAGACTGTTAAGGGACGATGACAGAACTACTTAGTTTTGTTTTCTAACAACCACTGCAAGCAAATCCTCTCCTAGGGAAATTATCTGTCTCAGATGAAATTGGGGGGTGCATGTGCCTGACATTCCTTGGAAAATAAAACAGAATATTCCCAGTTCTATCGCCTGGGATGTTCAGTCAAAACTCCAGTTTCATGTAAAGTTAGAGCTTTCTCCCCAAGCCCAACACCTTCCTCTTGGTACCTCTGTAGAGAAAATAAGCAGAACGCAACCAGCCTTATTGCTAGCTCCCCTCTGCACTCCCCTTCAATTCCCTAACAAGATGGGAGTGGGGGTAAGGGGGTGGGGCAGTCTTAATGGCTTGCCATCAATTTAAGAAGGACATTTGGAGTCAATTTCCCAAGTTATTTGGGGGCTATCTGTTTATGGAAATCCTTGTTATATGAGCATATGCCTTGGCTAATCCCTTGGTCTCCTTCCCAAAGCCACTGAGCATCTGGTGGTACACCTTCATCTTTGAAAATGATGTCTTCCCGCAAGACAGCCCAGTTTTCCTTTGGCCTCCTGGCGGGCATCTACTCCTACCGTAGAAGTGAACTGTTTTGTTTCTCTGGCATGAGTCATGTACTAGTCCTGGATCAGAAGCCACATCACAGGGATTTCATGAAATCTCCACAGGAGCCAGTGCAGAGCCAGTGCGCCTGTGAGTGATGACGTAAGCACGGGAGGGGCTAGACCTGGCGCTTCTGCACATGCTGCGCAAAGGGCTGCACAAAAGTTACTGCTTTCCAGATGTTTAATGTCAACGTGCACTCTCTTCTTTAAGGATTGCACAACCGGATTCAGATAACCTCACTACACGTCCTAAATAGGCAGTCCTGCCCATCATTTGGGAATCTAGCAATTTCCACCCCTCGAGATCCATGTAGCCTTCCTAGTGGATTCGGATCTGGGTGCTTGAGTAGGTAACTTTGGTTCTGAGCTCTCAATTGCTTCTACAAGTCCCTGTCCCCTGAACTTGGTTTCCCCCGTCACTGGTTAACCACCTTTTATTTCTGTGACATCTTGGACATAGCAACTTTTATGCCATTTTCTGTTCTTTGGTTCTGTGTCTTGTTATAGTGCAACACGTTTTTGTTGCATGTCTGCCAGTTTATAAACCCAGCGCATTTTGGCCTTTGTTGTCATCTATTTAATCTAAGACTATATAAAAAGGGCAGGCTTAGCAAGTCTGCTGGGGGACAGTCACCAGTTCTCTGGTTCTTGGTTTCCCTTGTACTTTATCATCCAGCCTCCCACGGATTCCTGGGCTCATCAGATTCCCGTTCTCTTCTGCTTGGTGAGACAGAAGAGACCGATGTTTGCTGCTTGCAGGAAGTGTGGTATCAATCATTGCCAGAATCACGTTGTGAATCTGTTTGCCAGTTGTACTTTAGCTGGGGCACACTCATTTTGTTCCAATTCCTTACTCTCGGGAGAATAACAAACAAAGGCAAATGTTAAAAATGTCTTTGGAGAGAGAGCAGACAAGACACAGGCATAACAGTCTGCCTCACTCTAAACTTTTTTTTTATTTGCTGCTGAGAAGAAAATGAGGAAGTACATTAAAATGGCATAGATGCAGAGCTCGGAAGCTGTTCAAGTCAACACCCCAAATTATGCTGCTATCAATAATAACACAGCATCAATAATAATGTGAATGTGTTAAGTGCTTTCAACCACTCCTGCAAATCCCCAAAAGAGTGTTTCATCAGACTATTCTACTTTGGAGAATGATTTGAATTTAGGAAGCTAGATATTTAGAACAACTTTGATTGGATTGCATATTAAAGAGAGTTCATATATTTGCCATTGGTAATTCCCAATCTAATATTGCCAAGGAGAAAGTTCTGAGCAGCTGCCATATAGGATTCTAAAATATCACTTGCTGATAAATTTGCAGCATAAGTAAGCATCATGGCTCACCAGAACCAAGTGCAATTTTCTCTCCAGTCAGAGAGAGAGCAAGCTCAAGATCAGTTATGCATCCAACAGTCCGTTTGGGGAGGCTAATTAGAAAGAGGAGACCTTGAAATAGAAGTCACCAGAAAAAGCTAGCAGATGAGATGTTTTGGGAGCTCGGTTTGTCCTTTGTCACAGACAAATCACCTGCAAAGGGAATGTGGCCCTCGTTCAAAGAGCAGTTAAGGGTTCAGAACATTTTCTGGTGTCTGAGGATTAAGAACAAATGATAATAGTTCATGAATTTGTCTTTTAGGGGTTCTGGAAGCTTTCAAGTATCAAGTGTCAAATTAGTGTAACAGGTGTGCCAAGAGAGTGCCCAGAGAACACACAGGAAAGAGTGTGTGGTGGCTGTCTTGCCGCAGGCTCTACAAGAACCGAGAATAAGCAGTCTTAAGACAGGCAAATGTGTAACAGGAAGTCGAGCATGTGAAACCCCAGCTCTGAACTCTTTCGGGTTTCCATGCTCTCAGATTAGGACCAAGTGCTCCAACTCCCGGAAACGGCCTCATCTCATTACCAGACGCTCTGTTCTGTGTATGCGGTCATCAAGGATGAGATGAGTTATCCCTGCATAACGTGTATTTAGTCCATCACTCATCATCACTCATCAACGCGCGTCTCAAAGACACGGACTTGGCACCTTTTCTTGACAAACCGGCAGGAGTCTGAGTGTGAGGAGATTCTCTGGATTTCCTCCAAAAGGTCTCTTTCCCCCTCTTTGGAGGCTGAAAATGTGATGGGAAGGGCGGCGGGAACTAGTGATGGTTCCCACGGAATAGTTCTGATAAGATTGACACATACCTGTCTCTACAGGGCTAGAGTAGGTAACCTTGAGAAAACACGAGAACCATTCATTCAGGATCTTTGCTCCTCTGAGCTGCGGTTTTCTGGAGAGTTGGCGGCCTGTGCCCTAAGCGAGGTGTGACTTCCCCAGTGTCAGACGATCTTAGGTGATCTGTTAGAGTCTAACTAAGGTTTTTCTACTTTCTCTTTGAGAAAACCCTTTTTTCTTGCACAAACCTAGTTCTTTTCTTTTGCAAGAACAAGGTAACAACAGCCACTTGTGAACTCTTGGTAATTAGTTTTAAGGAGGAGTGCGCGCCTCCCCTGAGCTTGGGTCCACAGTGCTCAAAGGTGAGAGATTGGCTCTGAGGTTCCCCTGAGCCTGTTGATCTTTTGCTGCTGTGGAGAACAATGAAACTCGAACGCCAGACTCAATGCACCCACGTGGAGTTTACTGGTGGAGGGTAAAGGGGGGCGGGGGAGGTATGTTGGCCAACGAGGAGCAGAGGAGAGGAGGGAAACAGCCAAGTGAAAAAGAGTGGGGGGCACATTTCCAACTATAGACCACTGGTAGAATGCAGGGTGCCCATAAGTAGACGCATGGTTTGGTATGGGGGACCCAGCTTCCGTGAGAGGTAGAGAAGATCCAAAGCCTATAATCTCCAGTGTCCCAGAGACTAAGGGAGGACCAGATACTAAAGGCACTGACTGACTCGGGGGCCAGGGCTCCTGGCGCCCGAGAGGCACGTGGTCACCCAGTACTGGGAATTTGACCCGGTCAAAAAGGCAAGAGACCACGGTCTCGATACAAGCCCTCATGGAAGCATGGGCAGAGGTAGAAAGTGAGGGACGGGCTTTAGCAGACACGGCAGTGGTGGATGGAAAAATCCACAGATCCTTAGTTGGAAGTGACCGAGTTGAAGGTTACAGGGTCCCAGCACATCTCAGACAGCACGGCAGGAGCCAATGCCAGGAAAACCTGCAGAGTCACGTGCATCGAAATGTTCTTTTGCTTCAATGATAGGGTAAAGCTGGAAGGGGGTCCTGAGTCGGGGACCATGGCGGGTTCCGTGGCAGGCGAGGGTGACCGAGGTGGGGGACAAACACGCCAGACAGACAGAGCTTGAGTGACAGGTTTTATTAGAAAGGGAGGGAGGGGGAAGGGAAGAGAAAAGAGGTAAAGAGACACAGAGACAGAGAGAGGACAGAAGAGGAGAGGGAGACAGCAGAAAGAGAGCTAAAAGAGCATAAGTGGGCAGGGTCTGACTTTAAAGGGTCCTTCACACTGCAGACTAGCACTCATGGAACCCTGGGCTGACCAGAGCTCTGCCTGGGTGCATTCTGCCGGGTGACGGGCAGGCCAGCGTAATGCCTGAGTCCTCACAACGCCATGCTCTTAGGGTCCCTTGTCAGTTTCCGTAGATATGAGCACAGAGACCCTGGTCCCTGGGGGAACATACCCTCTTGATTTGAGCAGATTCTATGTACACATGCTTCTACAAATTTCAAAGCTGAATGAGCGATGGAAGTCCAGCAGGCTGCCTTTTCGGAAGTTGCTTTGTGGATAGGAACCTAAAATACACTCTTTTTCAGAGAATATTTTTTTTTCTTCTTTCATTCTTCTTTCCAGAGATCAATGAGATCTACAGAGGGAATGAAATGGATTTCTTTTTTGAAAAGCCTCTACACTGAAAAACATTGGCTTACCTGTGAAGCAGCATACACTCATGGCAGATAACCAAGAAGCTGTTGTGGTCACTGACATCCCTACTATCTTTTTTTTTTTTTTTTATTACGTTGATTCACAACCACAGTCTTGAAATCGAGCTCTTTAGAAATTTAAAATAATTTTTACATTATTAGTTTTAAGCCAGCTTTTGAAACACGAATAAAACAGATTTAACTTTGAAATATTTTTTCGCATTTTTCTCGTTTGCTAACATTATTTTAAAGTTTTATTTAATTGCACCCTTCTTGGATGATGCGGAGCATTTCCAACATTTTCATTTTTCGGCAGCAGTGTAGCCACACTCCATCCCAGTCCTAGCAGGCAGGAGCCTCTGACTCATCCATGACTATTTCCATAGACAGTACCCAAACGATGAGCTCACAGAGATTAGAATATTAATACATCATACCATTGCTTGCCCGACAGCGGTGCCAAGTTCACTCTCTGTCATGCCGTGTTAAAGGGCCTGTTTCATCCCAGTCTTGCTAACATTAATGATTTAAAGATCTTTTCAAACTGAAAGATGAAAAGGCCTCTCTTTAAGTAATAGTTTAGATTTTTAAAGCATTATTGCCAGTTCCATGACATAGCATTTCACACAGATTATCTTCAGTAATACAGGCTACCCTTATAGGACAGCTTTGGGTTTTATTCTACAGAGGCCTTGAGGCAGAGAAAGGTCCCTGGCCTGAGAACCAGTTTTAAGTTGCCTGCCACACACTTTGGGGGCCGCTCTGCTTTGTGTGTGGGTATGGTGAGGAGCAACATGCTTTTAATAATTACTTTCCTCTCTGATGACAAAGGGAAGATGCGTTCATTGGAAAGAGAGCAGACATCCAGAGAAACAGTGGATTCCCACTTTATAGCTTTCCAGCCACTCAGAGTTGACTCTGTCATTTATCTCTCTTACCCCCTCCCTCCTTCCCTCCCTCCTTCCCTCCCTCCCCCTCTCCCTTCCCCTCTGCCTTCCCTTCCCCCTTTCCCCCTCTCCTCACTCCCTACACAGCATTGCTGCCATAGTTGTTAGGTCAGAGACTGGACCTTGGCAGACCACACAAGCTAGGCTCTGGCACTGATCTCCAGGACACCAGTTAAGCAAGCAGTGATGAAAAGCAGAAAAAGATTTACTCAATGAGGCCATATTGAGAAGGAGCCAAGAGGCCTAGAGACCCCACAGCTCATCCTTGGGTCCTGCCATGGTTGCAAGAAGTCTGTGATAGCCTAGCAAGCCAGACCGGGGTGGAGTTTTGTGCATCACTGACTCATCGCTGTCTCTCTCGGGTCTCCCCTGCAAGGTGGCCTAGCAAGTTGTCAGCTCCATCCCAGAGGCAAGTCCTCCTCCCGCTGGCCCAGGCTTCAGTTTTTGCCTTTTCCCAGTATGAGATTCCTGAGGAAAGTTTCCTCAGGAAACATTGTTTTAATAGTGTGATAGACTTACTATCTCTACTTAAGAGTATTTTCTTTCTCATCAGGACTGTGCAGTATTGTTAAATCTGCAGTCTACACCATTCTGGAAGTCTGCAGTCTACACCATTCAATTGTCACAAAGAAAATGACTTTAAATGAATGCATAGCTGTTGCGGAATGTTTAACTATGTAAAGATGGGTTGCATTTGTTTAAGCTGTGGAATGTTACTTTAACTGTGTAAAAGTGTGTTACATTTGTTTGTGCTGCATCTGTTTCGCATCACCTGCATAAGGCAACTGGTTGGTCTAATAAAGAGCCGAATGGCCACTAGCTAGGCAGAAGAGGGATAGACTGGGCTGGCAGGCAGAGAGGATAAATAGGAGCAGAAATCTAAGGAGAAGGAGGGAGAAGAAGAGAGTGACACCAGGCCAGCCAGGCAGCCGGTAGGATATAGAGTCAGCAGGAAAGAAAGTTATACAGAAGGAAAGAAAGGTAAAAAGCCCAAGGCAAAACATAGATAAAGAGAAACGGGTTAAGTTAAAAGAGCTAGCAAGAGATGAGCCCATGCTAAGGCTGAGCACTCATACTCACAACTAATAAGTCTCCGTGTCATGATTTGTGACCTGGTTGGTGAGCCCCCCCCCCAAAAAAAAGAAGGCCCAGTACACACAGCATTTAACTGCATAAATTACCAGGGTTTAATTAAATAATCCCTCAGGGTCTGACATTTATGGTTTTCATTTTCCACTGTAAATAACCTGGGTAAATGTTTACAAAACTGTACAGAAAGTTGATGGCAGCATTTGTCAGAAAACCAGGAAAGCATCTTCTAAGTTATTCATTTACTCAGTGTGTGGTTTTTGTGAGTGTGGGTGGTGAGGCTGTGGAGATACAGCTTGATGAGGCATGGTCTGTCTGTGCGGTTGCTGTCTGTCTGTCCTCCAGTGTGGCTTCTGGGCAATCCCCTGCCTCACTGCTGCCTATTTTGCTGCAGGGGTTTCAGCAAACCTTTATGCAGTTTGAATGCACCCGAGCCCTTTCCTGTTGCTATGCACATATTCCCCACTGCATTAGAGCAGCCTTGCATATGCCACGCCCTTCCACGACTGGAACCTTCCCAAAGCCAGCCCATAAACTGCATTTCCCGTGATCCATGTTGTAGCTGCTTAGGAACGCGAGAGTTCATGTTCTACCACCTAACAGCTAGGGAATATAGGGAATGGCTTAACCAATCAATTTATTTATTTACATATCTACTTGTATATTTTCATTATACAAAGTAAAGGGTTTTATAAAGATATCTCGGTAAGTATTCGACTACAACGTATTTTGACCATACCCATCTTCCATTGCCCTCTGCCATCTTCCTCCTCGCTCTTACGTAAGTCCCTTTTCTTGTCAGCCTTTCTCTACTTTCACATGTATATGTATACATATATGTGTATGTGTGTGTATATGTATAGGTGTATATATTTGAGACTCTGAGTTATCTCGCCGTGATATGGTAGCTGTATAATTCCTGTGCGACCTTGCGGCTTGTAGCAAGATTCTGTGTAAAAGAGGAATTATTCAACGTGTGTCCTCTTAACCTGTAAATGTTTCTGTGCTTGTTTTCATGGTTCTGACACATGCTTGAAGTAGGGTTCTTGGAAACCACGTGTGTGGTGACGGTAGGCCCACAGAGGAGAGGAAAAGGAAATACCCAGGGAACCAAAGGGCTGGTGTGAACGCGCTAATGTGCCGTGTGTCAGCATCTGAAACCATCCAGGGCTCCTGTTCCTCACAGCGATAGGAGTGGGATTTTATCCTCTCTGCTCACTCCCCAGTCTAGGCCGGACAGCACGAACAGCAAGAGATGGTTTTCATTGTCAAAGTGATGGGATTTCAGGGCTGGAATCACTTACTGTTAATGGTGTGACATTAGTAGCTATAGATTTAGTTTCCGCCCCGGGGGGCTAAGTCCAGCTCGCTTGTCTGACTTCAGTAATGCTGTAACATGGTTTAGAAGGACGTCTCAGAGCTGCCAGCATGCTGCTGCTCAGATAAGTCGGGCCTGTTCCTTGGCTTCTTTTCTGAGAATCACAGGCTCACAGAAATTGCCAGAACTCTTTAGTTGCAGGAGATGAGACCTACCTTAAGCCCACTTAAGTATGAAATGAAGCCCTCGTAGCTAACACATGTAGCTCACACAACTGGAAGATGCAGGCAGCGTGAGGTCAGTGGCCCACTAGAACACACCCCCTTGCAATGGCGCCCTCCCTGTACAGTGCTCCCAGGTGCTTCTACCCCATAGCGTCCCGACTCAGCAAGCCCAGCTGGGTTCTGTTCTCATTTTAATCTTCTGTTCTTTGTTCATCGCCAAAGCCTTGCAATGTGAAGGTCTGTCTCCGAGATCTCTCTTGTCACCTGTTCCTAGAGATTCAGAATTTGTGTCATCCCCAATCACATTAACTGCATTGCATGGGCAGCCAGAGTTCCCCACCGCCAGAGTGGCAAGTTAGAGGCTTGGGAGTGGCGGTCCCTGAGGGTCAGAGCCTGCTCACTGTATGCAAAATGGCACTAAGCACCTGGCTGGGACCTGACGTGAGTGACCTCAGGACCCACAGGAAAGGCCCTGCAAATGCCTGCCTCGACTTCTAGCTAAGGTTCATCCCTGGGGCCACGCCTGACTGCACTCACCACCACGAGGAGACCCCTCAGTTGTCTGGGTTTGTTCTCTTTCCCATCACGTGAGTTCATCTGCCTACAGGGCTGAGTCGTGGCTGTGTGGACTCTAAGTGATCCCATGGGACGCCTGTGCTCAGAGCAGCCTAGCCCCTGCGCCGTCCCTGTCTTCAAATTCACAGGGTTTTCCTAGCAAGGAGCCAGGGTTCTCAGTTTGTAATGTGCCTGCAAATTACTCAACTGGCATGTGGCCTAGGTCAGTGAGCTCAAGGATTTCCTGGTGTCTGCCTATGCAGCAAAGGGACCAAGGCCCTATTTAATTACAAGGAAAACAAACAAAACCTTACCGACAGAACTAAAAATGTTCCTTTATTAAAAGCTGTCTCTGAGTTTTTTTCTATACGAATGTGCTTTGTATCTTGAGTTGAACAGGAGTTTCTAAACTCCCCAGCCACAAAGCCCCTCCTACCTTATTTATTTTTAAAAGGACACAATTGCATACAGGAAATGCCACACAGAATGCGTTCTGGATGTTTTGTGTTTGCTTGGGTCTTCCAGGTCCCCACCACAAATCATAAGCTGATCGAGACCTTCCTCATCCCTTCCCCAAGCCAGTGCTGAGGTAGGATAGAAAGACAGGGAGGATTAACACAGGCAGGGACATGCCAAAATAGACAAAATGGGAAGTGCCTACAGAGATGGCGTTGTTTGCCCAAAGGACCTCAAGGAAAGGATGTTAAATGTTTCATGGAGAATGTTTGTGCCACTGGCTTTAGTGGTATTTGCACTCCTCACATAGCTCTAAATCTAAGCAAGCACCTCCCCCAGGTCACCTCCCAATGTCATGTACAAAGGGGAATTCTTTAGGGAAAGTAAGTAAATGAACCGTAGTTTTACTTAAGCTTTGCTCATTTTGTGTTGCCATCACTTGAGCAGCGAGTCTTAGGGTATGGAAGAAGGGGTCTCCCCGAGCTCCTGGCAGCATTGTGAGGCTCTGGGTGACACCTAGTGAAGACCATTACATTCTACTATGCATATAAGATGTTACTCGTTCATTTTGTCTTCCTATTGTCTTAGGCCTAGAATACAGATGCCTTGAAGGGAGGGGCCATGTCTCCCCTTGCCTCTCCGATTCTTATCGAGTATCTGGCATGTAGTATATGTTCACTAAGCATTTGTTCCCTGGATGACCTTGTGAATGAGTTTCTGGGTGCTTACTTCATATACACGGCATTTCTTCTGGCTTCTAGTGGAGTCCTTTCTCTGGATTCCCTTGCTCTGGATTCCTGCAGCTGTCTACGATTCTTCACAGTGCTTGTATTCCCCTTCTGTGCATTACTTGGGGGCTTGTCACAACCCCCTTGAGCTATAACTCAGGGTTTTGTGTTCTGTAGCCACAGTCAGCACAGGATAGGCACCCAATACTCCTGATGGGTTTGACTTGAGTAAGTGAAAACTTTCAGTGGGCAACTAAACTCTGGTAAAGCGAGTCCCTGCTTTGCTTTACTTACATTTCTATTTTAAATAAAACCAGCATCGGGAGAGACGGCTCAGCGGTTACCATCACTGGCTGCTCTTCCAGAGGACCTGGGTTTGATTCCCTGCACCCACCTGGCCGCTCACAACTGTTTCTAATTCCAGTTCTGGGGGAATCTAACCCTGCCTTCTGACCTCCATTGGTACCAGGCAAGCACTAGGTGTTCAGACATATATGCAGGCAAAAGTACTCACATACACAAAATAAAATTAGAATAAAGGAAAATAAAAAATAAAGCCGTGGGAAGTATTGAGCTCCTTGCCCAAGGCGGGCACATTTCCCAGCCATTCAGCAATCTTGGAGAACAGCCTAAGCACCGATCTCCACTGATCCAAATCAGCTTCATTAAACACTTTCCCGGGCCTGTGAAATGGATGGTGTGTGAGCATAGCCCTGACAGCCAGGAGGAGAAGATTTCCACTTCCCGGTGCTCCTGTCCTGCTCCTGGCTCTGCCAAGCTGGAACCCTTCAAGGAGAAACGTGGACACAAGAACCAAACAACGTCCCAGTTTCTAGACCCTCCGCTTGGGGAGGAAGCTTGAATAGATGTGTTTCTGTGGGATGGTAGTGGTGATGCCTTTGTAAGGAGACCATTACCTCTCTGCTCATTTCCTCTCCTCCGCAAGAGCAACACTGCATCGTGAAAGGTCTGCCATGAGGTTTCGCATTTTGATCTATTGAGCGGTTAGCACATGTCACTTATGTGCCCAGCAGGAACTCGATTTCAGTGTGGACAGGAGCAACCTTTCAAGCCCTGCTGAACTTGTAGGCAGGAAAGTCCTGCCATCTTGCAGGCCCCGCAAGGACGGATCTTTGTTACTCAACCAGGAGGAGATTAGTCGTCGTCAACTGAAGAGTGACATTACAAAAGCCAGTTTCTAGAATTACAGATACCTGGAAGCCTGTTCAGGACAGCCAAAAAATCAGATGGGAAATTGTCACCATGTACTTGAAAATCTCTGTTAGATAATTTTCTCTCACCCTAGCAAGAGAGGGGTCAGATTGCATGGGGATGGCCGTGTTTATGTCTTCCTTTCTCATCCAGTTCCTGTGTACAGGCATGTTTCCTGTCCAGCTGACAGGAAGTCACTAATGTTCAGGGAGACCTGAACTGTAAAGAGTCATTTGTTTTTGTGGATGCAGAATTTGTGAACTAAAGGAAGTGAGTTCTTGAGGGTGTGTGTGTGCTATTGAAGATCCCTTTAGCTGGAGCACACGTGATTAAGTCAGAGAGGATGACTTCTGGAATGTAAGCCTGTGTCCTAATCCATATGCACAGTGTTTCCCCAATTCCGAGGTTATGGGCAAGAGGTGACTAAAGGCCATAAACAAACACAGACTCCCCCGTCCCAGAAGTCAGCGTATGTATGAGGGTAATGAATGGGGTTTGAGATAAATCTGTGACAATGACAGTCATTTTAAACAGTTGCCTTTAAAGTTTTACTAACTTTAGAATGGCATCTGAGTTGGTTTCTTGAATGACTGTACATCGTGGAAATGAAATGTACTAATGAAAGATGATTTTTAAAAGACTTGTTTTTCTTTTTTGATTAATTTTTTATTTAAATTAAAAACAATCTTATTTTACACACCAATCCCAGTTCCCTCTCCCCCTCAATCTCCCATTCCCCCCACCATCTCTCCATCCACTCCTCAGGGAGGGTGAGGCCTCCTGTGGGGATCACCAAAGTCTGTCACATCATTGGAGGCAGGGCCTGGGCCCTCCCCCCTGTGTATCTAGGCTGAGACAGTAACCCTCTGTAGGGAATGGGCTCCCAAAGCCATTCATGCACGAGGGATAAATACCAGTTCCACTGCCAGCAGCCCCATAGACTGCCCAGGTCCCCAAGTGACACCACATTCAGGGGTCTGGGTCAGTCCTATGCTGGTTCCCCGTGGGGTCCATGAGCTCCCACCTGCTCAGGTCAGCTGATTCTGTGGGTTTCCCCAGCCGGGTCTTGACCCCATTGCTCATCACTGCTCCCTCTCTGCAACTGGATTCCAGGAGTTCGGCTCAGTGCTATCTGTGAATCTCTGCTTCTGCTTCACGTCGAAGAGAAAAATGGTCACCATCCCTGCCAATCGATATCGTAAAAGCAGATACTGCAAAATGACCGGATACTATAGCAACAGGTTTCAAAACATTAACATCTCAAAGGACCCCAGTTGGTCATTTCATTTTCCCACTACTGGTTACAGCAGTGGCACCAGGCACATTTATTAAATGAGACCGGTTAGTGTCCGAGACACTGGAGGGGAGGCCTCCACCGTTACTGAGTGAAAACACCTGAAGGAACAGACCACAAGGCACAATAAGAAAACTGGGTGTAGATAAAGCACAGAACAGCTCTGAGAGACACCCATGCCCTCTTCAAACCCTGAGCAGATGCTCCTCCGATAGACATGGGAGGGCGTTCGCTGATATTTGAACATGCTTACAAAAATGTCTGCATAAATATTTCCCCTCACCCACTTGCAGGGCATGGTAATCAGGGAGGCTCTTTAAAAGCAATATTTTTATCTGAATTTCAAATTTATTCATACCCATTAGCTGCTCAATTAAGTGAAACAAACTTTTAGTTGCATGCCAGGGGCTTCATTTAATTTGCCTGGGATAAGCAGTTGGTTCTAACTGTGAGTGCACACGTGTGTCGCTCCTGTGGGTGTGTGAGAGCTTGCATGTGTGTGTTTCAAAAATACTAAATCAGAGTAGTACATTAAAAGGACTGCCTAAAATGCCGGGTATAAATTGACCATAGTTCATACTGTACAAGAAATTAAGAGGTTTAATAGCCAGTGTAGAGGCATGTGCCATCGCCGGCCCCTCCTCCCCCATGCAGCTCTCTTTTCTGGAAGTTTCCCCCTCACTTTAGATCTTCATGTTCTAAGGCAGAACAACGCATGAAGACATCAGTTCCTCAGACAAAGGAAGCTTTGTGTTTGGCTCCGTCTGGGTGGGTGTTTAATTTGAGCAAGTACTGAGTACAAGAAAACTTGTCTTTAGAAATCCATCTAATGGATTTTTTTTAATTCAAAATTTAGCTCCTCTTAAAATACTTTCCAGTTGTCATTCATACAATTTGCTTAGCATTTCTGCTCAGCAAACGCATTTGGCCTAAATGTAACACAGAAAAAGAAATAATTTAACTTGGTAAGAATCCATTCCTTTATTTATTTTTTTAACCATGTAAAACAAGACCCAAGACATACTCTTATGTAAAGAAAAGCAAGAAGCAGGTGCAGTAGGTGTGGTCAGGTGTGCAGCCCTTCCTAGCACAGCCTGTCCCATTGTATGTTGCTGACGTGTGTGTTGTGTGTTGCATGCGAACATAGACCATCAGAAGAGCAGACTCTTGTCTGATGCCAGTAAGAGCTGCATGTTTTGGAAAAGTCATTTGAAGATCACACGATCACATTGTCTTCTTATGTCAATATGTGAGAAGGGGAAGGAACAGTGAACAGGCTGTCTTTATCAGAAAGAGGTAGACCTGTGGTCCGGTAGGAGAGTCAGGTGCACTGAGGATGCAAATCAGAATGGCGAGGGGGAGGAAGAAAGGATAGTAGGCTGAGTGAAAACTCGGAAAAGGAGAACGATGGGGTGGGAAGGAGTGTGTGGACGGAGAGGAGGGTGGGCTGAAGGAAAAGAGTCCATGGCCTGCATGAGTGGGGAGATGCCGTAGGAAGACCAGATCTCACGATGGTGGGGAAAGGCGAGGCTTTTGAAGATGGGGAATCTCCCACCTTGACCTTGGCTGCAGCGAACGCCGTCTGGTGACTGCCCCTGCTCTGTGATGGGTACCGGGTAGAATTTGTCAACACCTTCAGAGGTACAGTTAGGACCAGCGTAGGGACTGGTGAAGAAAACTGTGCTGTGCTGATGAGTGAGTCTCCTGCCAGGCCTGCTAGATGAGAGCAGTTCCTGTGGTGACAGAGAGTGATGAGGGGAAAACCAACTGCAAAGTCAGAGCAAAAGGAACATAATGCTGTTTGACGCCCGAAGCTTCTTGGCATTATGGATTCATTTTAAAAAAGAAACAGAGGGTACGGTTGGCTCGTGAACTCTCTTTTTAGAATTACTTATTTAATTGCTAATGAGGGAGAGAGGCTGCTTGCAGGTGAGTTGCCAAAATGAATAAACATGAGGTATGTTAAGAAATTAGCAGAAGATGGATTTCAAGCGACTTTCTGGAAAACACAGTCATGCGATGAGACCCAGCGAACCTTATAACAGCCTCTCCTTGGAAAGGGGAGGGGTGCCATCACTCAGATATTTAAAACAAGACCTTCTAAAGCAGCTGTTAGACTCTTAGCCAGGAGGGAAGAGATGAGGCAGCTGGTGTCTGGGAACTCTCTCACTTCCCTCCTTGATGTTCGAAGTGCTGGTCCAATCCCTGAGCATTCACACAGGCACCTTGAAGATCAGGAGCTGTGTGATTCATTAACCATTCCTGGAGTCCCTGGGACTCTGCCAGGTGCAGAACTGTAAGCAGATGTGGCAAGGCAGCCAAAGACACCTTTTGGATTGGGATCCTCTTGTCTCTCACTTTGGTTTTATCCTTGGAGGATTCTGAGCATATTCTTAAAGGGCAAGTTAAGGTAGTTAAGTAAAGTTAAGCGAGAGTGAGAGAGACAGAGAGACAGAGAGAACTTCTGTTAAAGGGGGAAGATGCTACCATTTCTAACTTTTATTAAGAGGAGAATTGTAAATGCCTACGTTCAAGTCCTGTAGACTATGCTTTTATTTGACCATTATAAGCCAGAGCAACTGTCAATTAATTATGCATTCAACATTATGTCCATTGAACATGTAATTCCAGACAGTTTTCTCTTGCAAGCTATGTGTTTCTAGCCTGCCCCGGGGCTACATGCTACCAGAATGGAACCTAACCTTGACAAGGTTGCCATCTTAGGAAAAATACTTCTGGAAGGACAGGCAGAATGTACCGGGGAAAAGTGCTCCCTTGATGAGTGGTAACAGCCATCTGCCAGCTCTGACTCACTCTGGTCTAGGATAATTGGGGAGAAGACAGGTGTGGTTGGAAGTTAAAAACACTGCTTTTGAATGAATTTGTCAAAGTTGGGCTTACTTAATTTGCATGAGACACTAAACCAGTTGCTTTGAGCTGACTCCATGAGAGTTGTATTTTAATTGCTCGTTGCCTATAGGGTTATGTTGGAAAGCAGAAAGATCTGCGGTTGGGACACATACTTGGCATCAGTCCTGCATCTAATGTGGCATCGGCTGGTGACTTGGGACAAGTCACTTGACTACATGTAATCTGAATTATATTGGTAAATTGTTCTGTGCCGTTTGCTTTGTTGAGAGCTGACTCTGAGGACAGGAGATGGGCTCCTCCTCTCAGACTCAAGTGTATCTATTTCAAGTGTCCTCTAAGACTCCTTGCCCGGGGGCAGAATGCACCCTTGCTCTGCAAAGGGAGGAAGAAGAAGGGTGGAATCAAACAGCAAAAGGCATCAAACTGTTTATCCTACAACACAATATTCCAATGGCTAGCATGATGAGTTAGATGTTCGTCCATGGGAAGCCACTCTGGGCTGCCCGGAAATCTCTCGGGGTTTCCTTCACCTGTCACTTCTGCTGGGAGTTTTAAACACCTGATTTGGAGACTGTGGTGTTTTGAATGTAACTGACCCCGTGATCTCACAGGGGGTGGCACTATTAGGAGGTGTGGCTTTGTTGTAGTGAGCATATCCTTGTTGGAGGAAGTACATCACTGTGGGGGTGACACCTGAGGTTTCCTATGCTTGGGATACTGCTCAGTGCCTCAGTCGACTTCCTGTTGCCTGCAAGATGTAGAACCCTCAGCGTCTTCTCCCGTCCACGTCTGCCTGCACGCTGCCGCGCTCCCCACCATGACGATAATGGACTGACCCTCTGAGGCTGTAAGCCACCCCAATTAAATGTTTCCTCTGTAAGAGTTGCCGCGGCCATGGCGTCTCCTCACAGCAATAGAAACCCTGACTAGGACAGATGCTTCGCTGTCTGTCTGTCTGCTCAATGCTCCCTCTTTGACTCACAGGAAACCCGAAGCATGGCAATGGCAGACTGTTCTCCATCCAGAACGAGATGCCGTCGCTGTTCCCTGAAGTGGGAAAGTGAAAATCCCCGTCCTGTGTGTGTAACCCACAGGAATGTCCTTACTTAGGGGAGAAAATGGAGATTATTAGTATATTCTATTCTGAAATGGAAACACATAGGCTGAAAAACTTCGTCCTATCAAAAGCCAACCCTGATACCCGGTGAAGAACGGGAGCTTAGCCCCCTTCACTCATTGTTGCTTCCTCATATCATTAATTCCCTCCTTCCACTGGGCTACTCCTATAGGTGATTAAATATTTTCCGTCTTAACCCTGGCAGACTCCAGGAGGACAAGAGTAGGGGAGGTGACATAATACGATTACAGTAACAAAACAAGTCTTGCTGCTTCCCACCACTATCAGTGCTATGGTCCCTTCCTTCGACTGAGTCACTGTCCTTTCTCATGTGGACTAGTGCAAACAGTTCGCATGCACCATTTTACCCAATCTAGAATCCGGGCAACACTCTCGGTGACCCTCTGGATTCTGCCACTTTGCATATGAAGCCCTGAAGTGTGACCCACCATGCCTGTGATAAAGTTCCAAGTCTTCATCAGGCTTTGCTTGTATGATCTGCTCGCCAGGCTCCTCCCAGTTACTGTCCCTCCCCCTCGTGCCTCTCTCAGATCTCTGAGGAAGTTCACAGTGTTCCCCTGAGCCTCTTGCCCACGGCAGTCCTTGCCTTACCCCAATCCCTCAACCTCTTTGCTCTAGCGCATTACACTTTTTAATTATTTATTCTTGCTTCTACATTCCCAAGTTAATGTTCCCGCAGACAGACTTTTAAAGCTTACTATTATATCTTCAACATGTAAAATAAAATGTAGCAAGTTGTAGTTCCATGGTGATTTATTTCTGTTTTTTATTTAATGGTCTAAAAACTTTTAAGTTCATTTGTTATGCTTAAGGGTGTGTGTGTGTGTGTGTGTTTATGCGCACGCACCAATGCATGACCACACATGCAGTGACTTCCTCAATCGCTCTCCACCTCATTTTAGAGACATGGTCTCTCACTGCACCTGCAGGTGTAGTTGATCGTGAGCAGCGGGCCTCACGAATCCTTCTAGTTTTACCTCTCCAGCTCTGGGTGACAGGTGTGTGACAATGCCATTTCTGGGTGCTAGGGATCAAGCTGGGGGTCTCATTCTTGCACAACAAGCTTCTTACTTACATTTCTCTATAGAACTTTCAATAAGGAGAGAGAGTCTTTCCTAATGGAGTCAGGGGATGCTGCTCTGTTTCTGGGCTCCAGTGTCTTGCCCTTTGTGATGCCAGGCTGCAGAGTATGGTTGGAGGCCAATTCTTTACAGCTCTAACCTTGGGGGGGGGGGAGTTATTTCTCCTCAAGAAGTTCTAGATATGTCAGCATTGCAAGTATCACAAAAGAAACTGACCAACTTTGTTGGGCCTCAGAACCAGCTTTTTGGTGAAATGGGTTTTTTTGTTTGTTTGTTTTAAAGCCTGGGATTTATTTATTTTTTTTTCTTTCTTCATTCCTTTCCTGAAACAGTTGTGTTGACATAGGGCGTGTGGAAGAAAGCATGTAAGCTAGACTTGGGGCAGAGTGTAGACAGAGACTTCGCTAGGTTGGGGTTGTGTCCCAGAACAGAAACAGAATCACACTGGCAAGAAGCCTCTAAGCAGAGGCAAGGGTCCCTGTGGCCAAAGGACAGAGAGGTGTCGATCGCCAGTTGCACTGGCAAGGCCTGAGAGTAGTTAATGACAAAGGAGAAGTGAGCTTCACTATAGGAGCCCACAGACGGTCCCTCTGAAGCTTCTGAAGCACTGGACACAGTCTTCCTTTGACTAGGGATGGGTAGATAAGTGCTCATGGTCCAGTATACTTCTGGTCCTCCGTAGCTCTGGGCACACAATGATGTTGGGGGAAAATAAAGATCGTGAGAGCTAGTTGAGGGTGGGTGTCAAAAGAGGGGCATGAGAAGGGGCGTTGAAGACGTGGGTATCTTCTCAGAAAGAATTTTTACGTTATCAACAGGATGCCTCCCTCCCCCTCTCCCACCATTTTTTCTCCCTGCCCTTCACATGGCTGGTGGAGTAGGAAAAAGTCAGTTAAACAGACCTATTGCTACCTGTGGTGTTTGAACAGTTTCATGCAGGACAGTTTTAATGTGTGCAAACAAGTCTCAATGCTCTTATCGCCTGAGATCTTTCCCACACTGAGACTCTGAGAAGTTTGCATGACATTCTGATGTAAAATCAGCATGTGCTCCAAGTAAGTCAACAGCAGCTGCTGTTTTAAATAGCAGATTGTATCCCAAAATATCATCACGGACCAGGGCACGAGCTTTGCAGATGCCTGTGTTTGCAGAGTACCCTGGTGTTTACAGAGGACCCTGGTGGAGGACCCTGGCTTCTGCTTGCCATGGCCATGGAGAGACAGTGTCAGCGGTAGCTGGGAGATGGTGGCCTGTTAAATGGATGCACTACACTTGTGGGTTTGTGTGTGAGCTGCAGGCTAGAGAAGTTGGAGTGACTGAACTGACAGCTCAGCTGCACCCAGAGGAGTCATGTTTCTTGGGACTGGAAGTTCCGCTCAGAATAATTAAAATTTTTTTTTTTTAGAAAAAGATTTGTTGATTTTACTTTTGTGTACATGTGTATACGTGTGTATGTCTAAGGGCATCACAAGCTTGCAGGTGTGATGGGAGATGTCATTCTGTATATGTTTCTCATACTGGTTAATAATAAAGCACTGTTGGCCAATAGGAAAGGAAGATAGGAAGGACTAGGAGACAAGGAGGAAATAGGAAGGAGGAAGGAGGAGCCAAGATGGAGAGTCTGAAGAAAGCATTATGCCGCCGGCTCCCTGGTAAGAGAAATACATAGATCAGCAGAAATGGGTTAATAATTAAGGCAGAGCTAGCAGATAAGAAACAAGTAACCAGGCCAACAGCATTGTATCAAATACAGAGTCTCTGTGTGTTATTAGGGGCTGGCGGCGTGGCAGCAGCACAAGACCAGTGGTGGCAGGCAGAAAAACCGTACACGTTACAAATGGCGCCCAACGTGGCTAAGAACTTACACTTAAAATTAAACAAAAGCTTAAAAAGGGGTTTTAGAAACAAAAGAACAGAGACAAGCAAAGCTTCTTGGTAGCAGCATTTTTCCCGGTTGGGTTCTGTTTTGCTAAAGACAAACAGATATTTGTGCGGCTCCTTTAAGGGAAGATTCCTGACTCAGCATAAGCGGCAAAAAACCGCACAGCTTTTAAATAACTCTGCTAACAATTTATTGGTGTGTATGAGAGATGGCAATGGCAGTGACCACATCTCCAAGCCGGCAGCATGCTTTCTGGGTGGCAGTGCAGACCAAGGCTTTGAGCACAGCTTTCCATGCTGGCGGTAAAAGTACCCACCACCATCTTTGGTAAACCGCGGCAGAAACAAAGACTTTCATTTTAACAATGTTGTTGTTTAACAGATAAAAGACTTGTGGCCAGACAAAGATAAATATTTACAGTAAAGACAGATTCATATTAAGAAAAACCTCTAAAGGTTTACAGTGTGTTTTAAAATATACGTAGACATGAAAAAAAAATGGTTTTAAAGAGACAAAGAGGAACTGGGTGTTGTAGCACACGCCTTTAATCCCAGCACTCAGGAGACAGAGGCAAGCAGATCTCTGTGATTTCAAAGTAAACCTGGTATGCAGAGTGAATTCCAGGACAGATAATAGTTACACAGAAAAACCCTGTCTCAAAAAATAAAAAGTAAAAGAAACAGAGTAATAATAAAGCCACATAAAGATGAAAAGCTCAGAGAGAATCTGGTTACTGTATGCTATTGTGTTGTCTCTGCATTCTTTGACTGCTGAGAAAATAACAACAATTGATAAAGGAAATGTTGCTGGATTAAGTCAATTTATATATTTTAAAAATGCTTTGACTTAAAAATTTAAGTCTAAGGACAAGTTACTTGGGAAAAGGATTTCTATTTTTGTTTCCACAGAAAATAAAAAGCTGTGGATGCCTTCCAAACTAATGTGGTTTAATCAAGCCAGGCCTCCTGAAACAGTCACTGGTGATCCAACATTCAAAACAGCTTGAACAAGGCAGACTTGCAGACTACAGCCAGGATTTCTGCATCTTCTTAGGATCCCCATGACAGCGCCCCCTATCAGCAGGAAGTAGTTTGGAAAGAACGACGCCCAAATTCCCAAATATTGTTTATAAATGTTTGTTTTCATTTAAATGGACTTGGTTATAAATGGTTAAGGATCACAACCAAGATCTTTTTAAAGGTAAAAAGGGAATTATGGTATAGATATGAATACTTTGTTTTGGAATAGATTTTCATTTATTGATACAATTTAAGGTCAATAAGGTGATATGTATATTTCTCCTCTTGTTTAGGTATTGTGTTTATTGAGCTCAGTTAGAAATGTAATGTATAATGTAGTACAGATTATAGATAGTTACCTATGATAGTTAGAACTTATAGTTAAGTTAGTTAGTATTTCTAGATATACAGACATATATTTGAGATGGATAGGCATTCTTCAAACCTTTCAAAAACCTACAGAATATGGCATCTAAAATGGTTTAGGGTTTTTCTTGACAATGAGACATAATTGTTCCTGGCAACACCACCTGCGTCAGAAAGGAAGATGGACATTAAAGAAACACGTTATGGAGTTTACTTCCAATATGGCAAGACTAGCCATTTGGACAAGATACTGCTCTTGTCTGGACTGTTTGACTTTATGCTGTATAAACTGGACATGCAGGACCCACAGAAAAGTGACTACTGATTCAAGATGGACATTGCTACAGAGTTCTGCTTCATGGAAGAGTCTGCCAGACAGTCTGCAGGACACAGAGAAAAGTGACTGACAAACTGCCAAGAAGACAGTTTAAAGTTTCCTGCGTTGCTGAAGAGTCTGCCAGACACACTATGGCCTATGGGCTGAAGATGGAAGATTACAGAAGAACTTCGGGTGACCAGGCAATGAGTTGTCTCTGTCATTTCTAGAGTTTATACTATCCTTCTGTGGTCTTTGAAGGAGTTGAAGACAGATAGTTATGGTTATAGTTTTCATTAGTTAGGATTAAAGATAAGTTACTTAGACTTTAGACACACAAAGATAGAATAGATGATGAAATATTTTCTTCAAATCTTGCTAAATGTTAATGGACTAAATATTGTTAACTGTGATTCTTACTTGATAACTGTTGTATAATATATTTTGCTATGTTAAGGTTAAAACCCTTCTTTTTATTTAGACAGAAAAGAGGAGATGATGGGAGATGTCATTCTGTATATGTTTCTCATACTGGTTAATAATAAAGCACTGTTGGCCAATAGGAAAGGAAGATAGGAGGGACTAGGAGACAAGGAGGAAATAGGAAGTAGGAAGGAGGAGTCAAGATGGAGAGTCTGGAGAGAGCTGGATGCCAGCCGCCCCCCGGTAAGAGAAGGCCATGTGAAAATACATAGATCAGCAGAAATGGGTTAATACTTAAGACAAAGCTAGCCAATAAGAAACTAGTACCTGGCCAACAGTATAATATCAAATACAGAGTCTCTGTGTATTATTTGGGCCTGGTAGCGTGGCGGCGGGACCAGACCAGCGGCGGCGGGCGGAAAAAACAGTACTCCTTACACAGGTGTCTTCAGGGGCCTGAGGACATTGCATCCCCTAGAAACTTACACTGGAGTTACAGGATATAATGATGCGGTCGGGACTGAACCCAGGCTCTATGCTCTTAACTGATGAGCCTGAGCTGTCTCTCTAGCCCTTTGATTTTGCTATTATCATCATGTTCACCCCAAACCTGCTCATCCCTCTCTCTAATTGACAGGCCACAGCCATCCTGTCCTAGGAATTCTTATTAATGACAAAGCTTGTGCTTTCTGACCTACTGATGGCCCCAAGCTCAGGGCACAGTAAGCTGCAGGCTTCCTGGCTCCCCACTGTGTTAGGAGCAGTTTTTCCCACCAGCCTGGTCCCATAGCCATGCCAGCCACAAATAAAACACAGAGACGCTGTATCAGACATGAAGCTGTTGGCCTGTTACTAGCATTTCTTATTGGCTAGATTTGTCTTAAATATTAACCCAGTTCTATCAATCTAAGTGTTTCCATGTGGTCTTATCTTACCAGAGAGAGGGGCTGGAGTTCTGCTCTCTTGGTCCTACATTTTGAATCTCCTCCTTGAATCCTCCTTGTCTCCTAGTCCCACCTATCTTGCTTTCCTATTGGCCAACAATGCTTTATTCATTAACCAGTGTGAGAAACACATTTACAGAATGACACCTCCCATCACCACAGGTTAACATTCCTTTGACAACAACAGAGTGACCCATCTCATTTCTTTGCTCTGATTTCAGAGAGCGATCTTGGCATTTTCCCCTTATCGTTTTCCTTAACCAGCGCCAACACTCATGGCCCTTACCTTCTGCAGCAGCCATGCTGAGTGTCACAGCAGCTCCTGACTTCAGGTAGTGGCCCAGGCATGTCTCAGAGCCTTGGAGCTGGTCCTGTGTGCCTGGCCCAGGCAAGCCAGAGCATATTATTGTGGATCTGATTTTGCAGGCACACTAAGAGGCCATCATTACACCAGGTGATGGACAAGTGTGCCATCTCTGGGGTTCAGTGGCTACCTGGTTGCTGTTGCAGGCCAGTCTGTCAGGCACAGTACAGCAAGTCCTTGTGGCCAGTCTCAGCGCCTCAGGGAAGGTTTGGACCTGACCTTGTGACCCAGGTTTTCTGTGGCCTCCCAGCCACTGCCTCAGGCTCAGAACTCCAGTCGAGTTGTTTGTTCTACATGCTGGTGCTGCTCTGTGCACCTGGGTGTTCAGCCTGCAGAGCCTTCCCCTGGCCACACGCAGGGCTTTGGGCCTTGCTGCATTGGAGCACAATATTTGATCTGTCTCCACTGGTCTTATATCCCCCAAAGGAGTTGTGGAGCAATCTTACTGTCTGCCTTTTATACCGAGGGTGTCAGAACGTTTCCCAATGCCAATAAAAGTGTGAGTCTAGAAAGCTCACTAACCCGGCATGGGTTCTCCTACTGTTGGCCACTCTCTGAAGTGTGTGTCTAGTATCAGAAAGACTTGCTGGGGTGAGTCATTGGTGCTACAGAAAAGGTTTTCAAGGAGAAAGGTATTTGTTCGCATTAGAACATAGCTGCTAACAAGCAGAAAGCTTGCCTGTGTCGCTGTCAGTAGACTGTCATCCAGACACGTTCAGATTCCAACGACTGCTGAGCACACTCTTCTGCTGGTGTGGAATGTGTCAGAGCACACTCTTCAGCTGGTGTGGAATGCTTCAGATCTGAAGTAGTCAACAGCTTCTTGTGAATTCCCATAGCATCCTATCTCACAGTGAAGGGACCAGACCCTCACCCAGCCCCCTGCGTTGGCAGCCATGACAGGCTGCGGAAAAGACCTAGTAAGATGTAGGCCCCTGACTCAGCAATGTGTCCTGAGCTCCCGACCTTGCCAACCTTGCCGATCTTGCTCACCATGTGGTGAGGAACCAGTTGAAGTTAGCTGGCTGGAGGGCTCTGGATGTGCTTTACCATAACAGTGGAATGCAGAGCATAGCAACCGCCCTGGGCGGGCCTATAGCCCATAGCAACCTGGCTGCAGCTGCAGCTGTCCAATCAACACAGGACAGGTCGACCAAGCCCGGAAGTTCACCAATCCCGAGACTGCTGCGGACCCCAGACACTCTCCTTGCTCCACCCCAGTATAACCCCCACAATCCCTCTGGGCCCTCCTTCCTCTATCCGCTATGTCAGAGGACCCGAGTTAATACAGTTAACTTGTTAATTAATTAAAGACTCTGCTTTTGCATCAGATCGGGTCTCCTGGTCATTTTGGGGTTCAGAGTTTGGGCACAGCAATAGCATTTTATCTGCCTTTTATTGTCAGTTAAAGTTGATAATGTATAGCCAGTTCCTGTGTACTCTGTAGATGCCGGTGCACAGAGGGTTATTTTTATTCTTTTATTAGAGGATTATTTTTAAATTCAGGGTCTTATGCATCTCAGGTTGGCCTCTGTTCTCCATCTAGCTCTGAGATCAGAACCTGGAAACTTGATTGCCCTCCTTCCAAGCGCTAAGACTATAGGCATGTCTTACTTAATCAGGCTAGACACACACCACCAACTGGGCTGCATCCCCTGCCCACAGGGAGGGTTTTAAACATGTTTTCTGAGTGTCAAATAGTTCGGCAAAGTTGTCCTGATGCCACCAAACAACAATCACCAAGTTGGAAATGTCAGAAGTTCTGTCCTTCTGTGTTTGGTTGGCGCAAGGTGTCCAATGAGGTGGGGACCTTTCCTGCTCATTCCAGACCACCCTCCACAGGCAGCTGTGAAGCCAGAGAAGAATGGCTCCAGATGTGAAGTTGTTAATGAGCCCTGAACAAGGTGATGTGGACCACTAACCCAAAGCCACCCCTGAGTCTAGTTAATGGACAGAGTCTTGGCCAACTTTCCAGTGCAGGCGTGTTCACACACGGTCACCTTGCTGGGGAGAGCTTGTGGGAAAGGCTTCTCACGGAATGTCAGAAACAGCCATCTCCTCCATAGAGGTTACCCGGCCGTTTTGGTGTGGCTACGGCACTTGTCAGCCCAGGAGATCCCAACGTACTCTTCCAAGTGAACCACAAAAGACCCAGACTTCCAAAGAACAGGTCGTCTCTCTGCTGCTGTTTTTGCAGAGACCGAAAGGCAGAGCAGGCATGGAGCCTGAAGGCTCTTTAAAATCGCGCGTCAACAGTGCTTTTTCCTGACCTAGATTCCTGGTCAGCCTGTTTCACAGCAGACAAGATGTAAAATGAAGTCAGTAGAGACAGCGTCCAAGTTGTTCTCTGGGAGAGATCCCGACAAACCCTTCAGGGAAGACTCCAGGGGGCAAACCATCATAGCTCTTTCTCTCAGCATCAACCGGGGTTATATTCCCTGACCTCAGAATCAGCCCACTTACCTCTGCTTCTCAAGGAGACCCAGATGTTCCGTTTCCATGCCTCTGGAAACAAGGACCACGGAAAACCCTGCGTCCATGCCTTCTCCACCAGGTAACACTGAGCTGTCATGGAATACATGGAACTGAATTCTGAAACATGGGCATTCATAATGTCCTCCCGTGTGGCATGTGCGATTTTACCGCTATTTGTTATTTAATTTGAGCGCCAACAGTAAGTAAAATGTACAAAAGTTTAGACATGATGTCTGACTGTAGGGATTTACAATGTAACTATAGAGAAATGGTTCATGTGGAGAAAACCCCAGAGTCCTTCAGAGAGCCAGGGAGGAGCAGCCGGCATTTCCCTCTGGGTCCCTTTCATACCCATCCCCTGCGGAGCCTTCCATTCCCACATAGTCCTTGTGCTCTCAGGTGTGAGGGGTGGCCCTTTCCCTGAGTTCTTCAATCACTTGCTTGAATCCTAGGGTGCCCTCAGGACACTGGTTCAAATCTAAACCCTGGAGTAAGTGCATCTTGCTTTGGGGTCACAACTCTGATCTCACTTGGGGGTTGTGGGGTCTTGCTGTCACGAAGCAGGGACCATTGTACAGGTCTTCTTATGGATTTGTGCAGGCTGACCATAATGGCCTAGAGTTTTCCTTGAAGAAGCTGGGACCAGATTCCCCTCTTCTAAACCCTTCTTGCTTCAAAGTTCATCTGATTAGTAAAAGTGAGACGTGAAATTGGCGCTCTGATCTGGTGTTAATCTGTGTTTGCTGGTGTAACTACTTCTAGCAGATGTCTGTGATGGATACAAATGGGTACCAGCTAGAGACTCTTGGAAGGTAATGAACGCCTCTTTAAAAACAGCAGCAGCAACAACAACAACAAAAACCCTTTTCTGTCCACATTATCTCCCTCAATAACCTGGTAGGTACTCAGTGTGTATTTAGCATGGATAATAAACAAATCGTTGAAAATAGAACACGATTTCTACCGGGGGGGGGGGGGGGGGAACTTCTTCGTGACAGCTGCCGCCCGGTGACTTTGTTTCTGTTGCACACACAGGCCTATTTATAACAACTGAGATTGAAAAGGTTGTTTTCCAGTTCCTTAAACTACTTACCTTGAGAACACTACAGGAAGACGAGCCAAGTTCATTTCGTTTCCTTAGCAATTATTTTACACATATGAGAGTCATGCCTGCATACGTGTCCATGCACCACAGATGCCAGTTGCCTATGGAAGCCAAACGGGGGCATTCGGTATCCTGGAACTGAAGTTACACATGGTGGGGGCTGCCATGTGTGTGCTGGGAACTGAACCCAGGTTGCCTGGAAGGGCAGCCGTTGCTCTAACCACTGAGCCACCTCTCCGGCCTCTTGTTTCCTTTTGTTTGACATACAACGGTCGCGAGCCTTTGCGGAGCTGGGTAAGACAGTTTAGATTCTTGCATACCACATGTGATAGAGGAGTTGGGCTGTTGGCTTTTCTGTCTCCCTTCATTGTTAACATTCAGACATTTTGTGTTTTCCTTTCCAGTCCTTCCCAAACATAAAACACATTTTTCCAAGCTTCAGCCCGCCCCGCTGTGCTGCAGAGCACTGGAAGCTGTTATCCCAGCCTCTGTTTACTTCCGTTTATCACTCACCACTTCCTAGATCCCACCAATCATGACACAGTACTTTGGTACTGTGAGATGGACTTGTTTGTTTTGTGTGTATTTCAGCGATTCTGAGGCTTTGACCTTCTGTGCATGTCTTGTCTCTGTTAATTCATGCCTTCCACTCTCAATTGTATTGCCTTTTTATGACGGAATAGCAGTCTGTTAAGTATATGTACTATATCTAAAAATCCACTCGCCAATAGACACCTACATAGTTTGGTTAGTATGAGTAGCATTATAGCGGATGTGGGAATGCAGATGTCTCTTTGGACATTCCTTTGGTTCTGTACCAAGCTGATCCCCGGTTGATGATCTACTGTTGGTTTTGAAGAGCCTCTACACGTTTTGAAAGATTAATTAAATTGGCTGACCTTGACATGGCTGAAGTGATGAGGCACACTTGACCTCAGGTCCAGTGGCTCTAACACCTTTGTGTTACCTGTCACCTAGTGCTGTGCCCTGCACGGCAGAGCTGATCCAGGGCCAGGAGCCTGTTATGTAGGGTATTACGGCTTCTGTCATAGAAGCATGGCAGTCCCTATGTACTTGTGTGGGAACATATTGACCATCGTCTCACAGTCTGACCGTCACAGTGGCTGCAAGAGGAAACAATCTTTGTGCTGAACTAGCATGGAGCAGGCAGTGGCTTTTCCTCAGAAGTTAGGTCGCTACATAATGCACAGTTTAACTGATGCCTGATCAAATTCAAATCTCATTTGAATGTGGAAATTAAAGTTCTCTACTGTGAACTTTGAGGGATTTTGTCAACATCAGATAATACTCCTCCACGATAATTACTAAATTTAATCTCATAGAAGCCTGATAACAGGCATTTCTCCCGACAGCTGTGGGGCTGCTAGGCTTGCTTCTGAGCAATGAGGAGCAGTGTCTACCATGGGCCCCAGTGTGCTATGAAGAAGAAATGAGGAGTGGCTGAGTTAGACACTGCTGTACTGTCAAGTGTGCACAGGTGCTATTCCAAATCAGACAGGCATTTCTGGATATGTACACACATACCATAACACCCACACCCACACAAACACCATACACACACAACCATACACACACACCATACACACGGACACATACACCATACACACACACACACCATACACACAGACACATACACCATACACACACACACACCATACACACGGACACATACACCATACACACACATCACACATACTACACACTACACACATCACATACATACACTGCACACACAATACACAACACCCACAACACACACACACAACACATACAACATACATTATATACACCCCACACACAGCACCCCCACACAAATTACACACACCACACACACTACACACACACAAACACAACACTCACACCATACATACCACACATACACACAGACACACTCAGCACACTACATGTCACACTTTTTTTTGCTTTTGTTTTACGAGACAGGGTTTCTCTGTATTGTTTTGGAACCTGTCCTGGGACTAGTTCTGTAAGAAAGCTGCTAGGAAGGTAGTTCAATAGCATTTGGCTTCCAAGTGTGATGATCAGAGTTTGAACCCCGAAACCCACCTACAGTGCTGGGTGTGGTTGCATACATTTGTAACCTTGTTGCTGTGAAGGCGGAGACAGGTGGATTCCCGGGGTTCGTTGATTAGGCATCATAGCAGGACAACCGAGTCTCAGGCCAATGACACACCCTGACTCTAAAGATGAGGATGGCCTTCCTGAGGATGACATTGAAGGCTGTCCTCCAGACTTCCCACACAAGGACACATGTCTACACCCTGTCATTCTACAAACACATACCCTCTTACAAATACACACATACACATAATAAGATTGTGTCTGTTCCTATTTTTCAACAGTTTTTTTCTTCCCAAAAACAATTTTTTTTTCTCACTTCATAAACCAATCTAGAAATGTTTCAGCCCAAATCTTCATTGTCCATGATGGGGTGTGAAGAAACCAGTCAGTTAATTAAGTCTACAGATCATTCCAAACTAATGGGGTTGGAGAAGTCCCTGTTGTCAGCGGTGTAGCCATTAGCGAGTTACCTACCCCGTGGCAGCAGCCCCCACACAGGTGCCCATCTAGGGGGTCCTTGTAAAATCAGTGAGTCACTGTTCTAGTTTGCTTCTCGTTGCTGTGATAAACCCCATGACAAAGAATGACTGGGAGGAAAGGGTTAATTTCACATGACACTCCATTCAGTAACCTCTGTCACCTAGGGGAGTCAGGGCAGGAAACTGCAAGCAGGAACAGAAACAAAAACCACTGGGTAAAGCTGCTCACTGGTTTGCTCTTCATAGCTCACTCAGCTTGCTACTTTGCTCATCACAGGGCCACCCACTCCAGGCTCAGGCCCTGCACATAAGTCATTAATCAGCAAAGGCCTCATAGCCTGTCTGTAGGCCAGTATTAGGGAGGCCCCAGGGTGCCTGCTGTGTTAATTCTGTAGGACCCGGCTTTGACTGGATTTCCTCTTCCTCTTGCACCACCGAGAATAAGCAAGAAGCTGATGAGGGACCGCCTCTACCCTCTTACAGCACCCAGGAAGGGCAGCTCGTAGGAAGCCCTAGTCAGAAGCATGCCTGAGCCAACCCTTCAGTCACCTTGCAGACAGAGGTTGCTTTCCTTCTGCTGCTTAAGGGCTTGTATTGTGCAGTCTCATAGAGTGAGCCTTATTCAGAAACTCATTGCGAAGCCTCTTTTCAGTTCCCCTCAGGTCCCTTCTCTACCAGAATTATCTTCCAAGGGTACCTAAGGTGGAGTCATTAGCCAAAGTCGCTGTGGACATTCCTGTGGTTTCTGACCACTCCTGCCTGGTCCCTCTCTGCAGCTGCAGGAGATTTGTGGTCCTGCCACTGCTTCCTGAGGTTGATGGACACGGGCCCTAGCCTTGGCCTGCTAAGGAAAGGGGGGGGGGTGAGGGTCCTAGCTTTGTGTCTGAATGACAGATGCTACTTGTAGGAATTGGAAGCCATCACTATCAACACTGCTGAGTCCTCCACTGAGGTGCGTGCTGTGGTTTGGAGATAGTTTGCCTTCCAAAAGTATAAATGCTGGAAATTGGTCCATGAGAGAGAGAGAGAGAGAGAGAGAGAGAGGGGTCTGCTACAGGGAAGAGGCATGATACAGCACGCTCGCAAGGTCTTAATGCTGGACTAGGTTAGTTTTCACAAGAGCAGATTGCTAGAGAGGGAGACTACCACACGTGTGTGGCCCTGTCTGCCCCCTTACCATGTTAGGATGCAGCCAGAGGTCCGTCGCCCATGACAACAACCCTGCCATGTTTTTGAGACTGGCTGGCCATCAAAGTTTAGGGTTGAATTGGCCTCTTGCTTTGTAAGTTTTATGGTCTCTGATGTCTTGTTGGAGTAGCACCTCACAGACCAGGACAGAGGAGACCAGGTGGCATTGGAAAGGGGCATTCCGATGGACATGATTTTCTAGCCTTTCACGGCACAGCTCCGGTCTCCTTTCCCTGACCTTTTGAACTGACATGGTGCTGTATGTATGCCAGGTTCGCAGAGCTGCTAGGGAGCCAAGACCTGGAATGAGCCATTCCACAGCTGGGTTATTACTTTTCTTTCTAAGGTTGCCACAGAATCTGAGAGGGCAGAAGAAGATTGTGACACTGAAGGACACAATATGGCCATCGAGAGAGAATAAATGTGAACAATACAAAGAAAAAGGTAAGTGCACAACAGCTTCTGACTCTCTCGGGCGGCCATCGGAGGGGAGCATCTAGGCCCGGGAGAGCCAGGAGACCTCAAAGACGCTCTTGATTAGTTTTTATGTCAACTTGACACAAGCTAGGGTCACTTGGGAAAAGGGGACCTCAGTTGAGGAAAGGCTTCCGTAAGAAAGATCCTGATGCTGGGCATTTTCCTAATTAGTGACTGATGGGGGAGGGCCCAGTCCATGGTGAGTGGTATCACCCTGGGCGGATGGTCCTGGGTTCTATGAGGAAGCAGGTTGAGCAAGTCAGGAGAAGAAAACTAGCAAGCAGCACCTTCCCATGAGCTCTGCATCAGCGCCTGCATCCCGGTTGAGTTCCTGACTTCCTTTGATGATGAATATTGCCTTAATTAGGGACTCCATTGATGAAATGAAACAGCATGACCGAAAGCAATTTGGGGAGGAAAGGGTTTATTTGGCCTACACTTTCACATGGTGGTCTCTCAGTGAAGGGAGCCAGAGGCCATGGAGGTGAGCTGCTTACTCACTTGCTCTGCATAGCTTGCTTGGCCTGCTTATAGAACCCAGCACTAACAGCCCGGGAATGACATCACTTACCATGCGCTGGGCCCCGGCACCTCAATCACTAGTTAAGAAAATGCCCCTACAGCTTGATCTTAAGGAGGCATTCTCTCAGTTGAGGCTCCTCCTCTCAGATGATTCTAGACTGTGTCAAATTGACACACAACTACCCAGCACAAACAGTGATGTGGAAATGTAAGCCACATAAACCCTTTCGTTCCCAAGTTGCTTTCCGGCACGGTGTTTCATCACTGGGAGAGTAACTCTCCTCGCTGACAGAATGCCTTGACCTAGTCTTACACAACAATTCAGGGTGGAGTAGACTGAGAGATCTAAACAAAGGTGCCAGTCTGAGACAGAGAAGGTCAGGCTGGGGGGTTGGGGAGGGGGGAGGTAAGAGGGTACCCCTCAAGGTCACAGAGGGGCAGAGGCGGCAGAAGGCTGTGGCATTATCTGTGTGGCTGTGGGCTTGGACAGTTCTCTTTTGTCTCGCCACGGAGTCGGTGCTCACAGCTCCCATCCCCTTTGAAGCTCGCAGGAACACAGGTGCACGGTGTTCAGATTACAAACACCGAGAGCCGCTGGTGAGGCCCTTTGAATCACGGAGCTTCTGCAGCTGCTAACAGTCTTCAAAGGGCTGAGGGGAGCTGCAGGGCCAGCAGGCCCCGGATTTCAGAGGGTTAGGAGGAGGTGTGTTTCCCAGTCCCTCCTGCTTTCTCTGCCCCTGTTGGAAACAGGGTGTTCTGGCCGCTTTCAGAGGAGATCCAGGCTTCCTCCTGACCCTACCGGCCTGGCAGTGCTAAATGCCTAGGAGAGGCCGTGGCTGCTTTCAGCTAAGCATTAGTGTTAATGGGTTTGGCAGGATTTTAAGATAATCAAAACAAAGCCGGCTAAAAGGTTCTGGGCAGGAGGGGTGTGTTGACCGCCGGAGCTGAGACCACAGGGTATGCTCTGCTTAGACCCAGCACAGCTCCAAGGCCTGATGCCAAGGGTCTGGGCTGAATGGAGAGCTGCGGCGACTTTATCAGAGAAATTACTACACTATTAGAGCTGAAAAGAGTCAGGAGTCTTAACTCGTATTTAGCCTCCCCAGGGTCAGGTGTCCCCATGTGGCGCCTGATCGCTCTCTTCACTCATGCAGTCCAAAGGCTGAAAGATATGCTTGTCAAGGAAGTGTGGGGAGGAAGGGATGTGGGGAGCTCAACGCCGCCACCTCTTTCTCTTTGGCTTGGTGGAGGTGGGGGCAGGGGAGAACTTTCCCTACTGATTCCAGGACCTAAAACATGAGCTGCAACCAAGAACCCATCTTTGATCAGGTCGGGAGCTGTGTTTTTGGTATATGGCCAAAACAGCTCTGAAGATGAAGTGGGCCCTCCGTCGTGTGGACATGAAGGGCGTTAGTTTCCTCTCTCGCTTTCCTTATGGCCGCAGGAAACTGACTCAAGGTTGCAGCTTCCGCTGTGAGTGGCGGATGCTGGAAGTGGCTCAGGGAATCTTGGGAACAGACTGAGGTGAGAGTTGCCCACAGCTATCATTAGATTTGCTGTCTGTGTCTAGGTAGCTGCATCTCCCAGTTCAGTGATTCTGGGAAAGGGAGGGCCAGCAGAGGGGCCTAGCTTCAAACTAGACCAGAGAAAAGGTGACTGCATAGGCGGAGTCCCTGACAACAGGTTCCCAGATGCCTGGGGGTGGGCAGTGTGGCTCCAAGGCTGTGCAGAGGACACGGCCAGAGCCAGAGGTATGCCCTGCCCAGTGTTCCTCACGCGCAAGCTCAAGCAAAGCCTAGGGCTGCTGCGTAGGAAATGGGTGTGTCTCCTGGGGGACGTCGCGGCTAGGTCTAGACCAGAACATGAAAGTTGTCTGGTCAGCAATCTAATTCCTATCTCACCTTTGTCCGTTTGTCTGTCCGTCTGTCTGTCTGCTTCCTCTCTCCTACAGCCCTCTCTCTGACTTAGAAAACTCTGATCATCCACTTGTCACTGCATCTGTTTTTTATTTTTCTTTTCTCTCACCAAACCTTGCCTATTCTTTCGCTCATGCGGAAGATGGCCACCACTCAGCTTCTGATTTTGTAAGTCCAGGCACACAGGGGAGCTTATCCTAACAGAGCAGCTTCCAGTTCGCAGAAGGGAGCCTGCTGGGTTTGGGTTAGGTCTGGGAAGGTTAACGGCTTCAGACAGAGGGCTGTGGTATCCGTCTTCAGTTCTGCACATGACTAGCAGCCAGTACCCAGAACAGATCCAAGGCTACAGTCTCAGGGAGGCATGTCAGTGCACAAAAAAGGTCAGAGAACATTAACAGAGAATCTTCACAAGGCTATCAGGGCCTGTGTGTGTGTGTGTGTGTGTGTGTGTGTCCACGCACGCACGTGAGTGTATGTGTTTGTGTGTGTGTATGTGTGTGCTTTCATGCATGTGTGTGTCTGTGTGATATGTATGTGTGGTGTGTGTGTGTATTTCTGTCTGTGTGTGTGTGTGTTTGTGCTTTCCTGCATGTCTGTGTCTGTGTCTGTGTGGTGTGTGTGTATATGTGTATTTGTGCTTTTGTGCATGTATGTCTGTCTGTGTGTGTGTGTCTGTGTATGTGTGTGTGTGGTGTATGTGGTGTGTGTGGTGTATGTGGTGTGTGTGTGGTGTATGTGTGTGGTGTGTGTATATTTGTGCATGTGTGTCTGTGTATGTGTGTGTGTGGTGTGTGTGTGTCTATGTATGTGTGTGTCTATGTGTGTGTGTGTGGTGTGTGTGTGGTGTGTATGTGTGTGTGTCTGTGTATGTGTGTGTGGTGTGTGTGTGTGGTGTGTGTGTGTGTGGTGTGTGTGGTGTGTGTGTGTGTGGTGTGTGTGGTGTGTGTGTGTGTGTGTGTGTGGTGTGTGGTAGGTTGGCTCTCACAGTTAGAAACCCTTCAAAGTATCTACCGCATCATATACAGAGAAGAAATTTTAGATCTACCATTTACCAGGACATGTCTTCTCTTGAAGGAGTCTTCCCTGCTGTGCATTTCAGCCCAGCCAGGTCCCTCATTAGCATGACTCTCCTCAACTGGGAGATCTGGTCACAGACTCTCTAATCAGCCTCTTCCCAGGATGGAGGGAGGATGGATGCCAGGGAGCCCTCTGTGAATTTACAACCCCTTTAATATGCATCTGGCACAGATGGTTACCAGGTCGCCTCCCACCCATACGTCTTCTTTCATCAAGGGCCGATCAAAATTTGTGTGAGCAGGTTTAAAGGGACAAGCTTTTAGGCTTGAGAATGTGCATATAAATAAAAATGTTGCCGTAGTGGCTCCATTGTTAATGAAAGAAAAATGATCCATGTCCTCTTCCGGGATAACGGAGTCTCTGAATATATTTATTTCAAGATTTAGGTGCTGGGGGAACTGGCCACAAATCACAGGGCAACCATTAATGAGCCTCTGTCCCTACCTGTTAGCTTATTAACTGCCTGTTGCCTGCAGCTCTATCCCGCTTGGGGGAAAGAATGGATTCTTCAGCAAAGGCTGGAAAAATACAGGACTTCATCAAAATCATGGGGTAGGGGGTCTAAAGATGCAAGCAGACCTGCATGCACTGGCTGAGATTGTTGGGGGGCTGGGAGGTTGCTGGGAGGGAAGATCAGATGCTGCCTGGTTGGAGGTTTAGTTAATTGCCTTCATGTCCCCTCAGCCAGTGTCCTCCTGCTCTGTGCATACCTTCTCTTCAAGGAACCTGTATGTTAACTGGTGGTCATGTTCAACATACCTGAATCAGGCTGCTTTGAGTTTAGTTCTGCGTGAGCAAGGGCTAAAGCTACAAAAGCCACAACAGTGTAACACGGCAAGAAGGGAGCCTTGCAAGGAGACAAAGGACCTTGGGCTGTGCTCAGGCTGTACAGTACTGCATCGAGAGCCGCTTTCAGGCCTCTCACTCATCAGGGTTTGAATGTGGCCATTTCTAATGATTATCATGGAGTGGATGCTTTACACAGTAAAACAAAAGCCGGGGTGTGGAGATGGGTGGGGCCTTCATGGTCACTTAGCAAAGCCCGGGGTTTAGTTCATGGGGAGCCCAAGGAAGAAGATACTCTTGGCGGGTACACAGGTTATCAGACCTTGAAGTAGGTGTGTGCATGTGAAGGAGGTGCCTGCCTTGGAATGTGGGACCCAAGGAAGGAGAGTTACTGCTTACAGGGAGCAAGAGGGGTAGATATAGTCATGCAGGAAAACAATACGAAGTCCAAAATCCCAACCTCTGGGGATGTCCCTCGATGCAAACATTTCTGTAAGCATCTCAATGGCTTCTCATCCTTCAGGCAAGGGCCTTTTTGTTGAAAGTGGCAAGCAGAGCTCCTGAAGTCATTAGAAGGCAGATATAGAAACTGAAACTGAAAATGCCTTGGCTATATAATTAATTAAAGGGCTCGTCTCAAATTTAGAAGTTGCTTGAATAAAAGAAGACAAAATTGCATCCCTATGACTCTGTATGTTAATTATAGCTATTTTTCCTTTTTACCCTCCCCCCCCCACTGTAGCCATGTCTTATCTATCACCTGCTTCCAGGCATTGTAATCAATCTACTGTACCATAAACAGCATGTTGCACACACAGTAAATGATAACCTCATTTAACCAGACACAAGGAAGAAATTCCCGCTGCCTCATCCATCCCACCTCAGGGCAGCCTTGAGAGAGTTCTTTACCAACTGAGTCAAGCAGATATACTTTTATCAATTTTACTGGCGTAGAGAAGGCAAGGCCAACAGCCTTCCCACAGAAGAACACCCATGGTGACAAGCTCCACGGACGGAGTCTGTGTCCAGAAGAGTGCCTGGCACATAAGACACTAGATCGCTACCTGTCTGCCCAGTCCCTGCCTCTGATGGATGGTAAGTTTCCTGGAGAAGGGATGCTTTGAGGGTCGAGAATAACATAGCATGGATCTCTTAGTGACCAGGAAGTCACAACTGTGTCACACCCAACTCCTCATGAACTGACTGAGCACGAGCAGCTGGCTGTCTGTTCTTGTGCTCCGGTACCCACGGAGCCAGCTGCCTGCCTGTGTCCTGCCTGTGTGCGCATCAAGCGTCAATCGTACTCATTTCCAAGTCTCTCCTGCCCAGTTACCCTTCACACTGCCATCATTGACTTTTTAATCCCACAGAAACTCATGATAAATGCAGAGAGAGAAAATCATTTCTGTGAAAAGTACACCGAATGTGTTTAGAGGAACTCGACAGAGTCAGGCGCTTAAAAAACGTATGTACTGTTAGTGGGTGAGGCACCTGCACACAGAAGAATGGGTGTCCAACTTCGAAGAAGCAAAATCTGGAAGTAAGTGATTTGAATGTGTAAGATTTCTATGGCTCAACACAGGCTGGCAATGTACACCTCCAATTGGCAAGCACTTTCCCAGAGAACGCACACTTTATAAAACCCTGAAAGAGAAGCGCATGGTACCCAAATGTCATTTGGGTTGTACGATTTTTTTTTTTAAATAGTTCAGTTTTTATAGTTTTTTGTCAATCAAACGAAGGATGACATTTGTCTCCTGATGGATATGCACCTTAAGAGGTCTACTGAAAGAGTCAAAGGGTCCCCCGAGAGTCGGGACACAGAAAAAGCACCAGGACACCTCTGTAGTGAAGGCACAGTGATGGATGGTCACGGGCTTGGAAACGTAGCCCCGGGGGATGTAGCCAAGAGCTTCCAGGCAACAGGTGATGCAGGCCAGTGTGCTGCTCCCGGGATGCTGGGACACCTTCGGTAGCAAGCCCAGCTTCCGGCAGCCTCTGTCTTATCACACGCTGGGTCGTCCTCCCCGCTGAACATGTCTTCAAATTCACGACCAACTTCACTAATTGTTATGCATGGTCACACAGGCATACGTATATTTCTAAATATACCTGCTCAATATGTTGTTATGTTAAATACACACACACACACACATCTACAGCAGTGACCATTTGGAGCTGGACAACCAACTGATATCCCTGGGGAAGCCCATCTTTCCCTCTCCTAGATTTACTCAGTTGCCTACAGTTCTTTGTGTAGGTTGCGGTCCTGTGGGCTGTTCTCCACCCACTTTGCATGTTCCTTGGTGTCATCATTGCTCAGCCCACTTTCGGGCAGTTGCGTTAGTGACCTTTGGATGTAGCTTCTGACATTACTAGAAGACACAGTCTCACAGCAAACTCCCGGACCCTCTGGCTCTTACATTCTTTCGGCCCCTGTTCTGCAGTGTTTTCCTGAGCCTTAGTTGCAAGAGTATAGACCCACTGGGACTGGGATCCACAACTCCTCATTTTGATTGGTTGTGGTTTTTCTATAGTCGTCTCCATCTCTTTTAAATAGAAATTTCCTCGACAAGGGGTCAAGACTATGCTTATCTGTATGAGGATACATGTTTATAGACAGTTAGTGGTGGTTGAGTAAATTCATCATTTTAGATTCTCCTCTGATGCCCATGGCTTCATTAGCATTGAGTAGGTTTCCAGGACCAATCATGGTCTCCCTCTAATCAAATGGGTCCTAAGTATAATTACAGACCTGTTGGCTACTGCCGAGGTATACTATTGCACCCAGGGTTGTTGTGCCCTGCTGGTCACTGACATAATTCATAGTCATCATAAACGGTAGAACTGTTGACTGTCTCCCTCTTCTGGAATTTGCACTGGCACCTTCTTGTACCATGAAAGGCGGTACTCAGTACAGGGCTTGCAGGTCAGTTTTAGCTCAAGAGTTTTGGGCTGGATTTCTGGAATGCATGATGCCTTCAGGATTAGGAGCTTACCCTCACTGCTGGGCTGTAACTAAGGGCAACATAAATAAGCTTTATGTTTTTGGAGACCTTTGGGCAGCCCTGGCCAACATCTCAGAGGATGTTGTGTCTGGTACTGAGGTTTTTGATAGTGTTCCCTCCAGCAGCCAAAGATCATCTGTTAGTCCAGACAAGAAGAGTTCATTAAAACTATATATACATATTTATACATGGAATATGTGCATTATAGTTTTTTTAGGTAAATACTTAATATTATGATTCCTCATGGCACTTTTCAGACATCCTTAATTTTTATTTTACACAGCTGCCCTTTTTTTCTTACTTCCTTTGATGCATGAGGCCAGATGACCTGTTAAGGGGAGTGGGATATTGAAATAACCCCCTGTTAATGGATTGATGTTTATCTGTGTCTTTAAATGTGACAGATTTTTTTTTAATGAAATTGGGTACCCCAGATTTGGTGCATACATATTTAGGCTAGTAACATCTTCTTGGTAAACTGTTCCCTTGATAGAATGTAATGTCCATCTTAATTATTAAGATTAGTTTTAGTTTGAAGTCTATTTTGTCAGATTTTATTATAGCCATACTTGGTTGCTTTCTAGTCCCATTGGATTGAACTACTTTTGTTCATTCTTTTACTCTAAAGCAGTGGTTCTCAACCTGTGGGTTGAGATACCTTTGAGGGTCAAATGACCTTTTCACAGGGTCACCTAAGACCATCAGAAAACACATATATTACATTACAATTTATAAAAGTAGCAAAATTACAGTTATAAATCAGCAATGAAATAATTATATGGTTGGGGGCGAGGTCATCACAACAGAGGAACTGTATTAAAAGGTTGCAGCATCAGGAAGCTTGATAACCACTGCTCTACAGCAGCCCCCAGCTTTAAAGCTAATGTGTTTCCTATAGGCAGCAGATGGATTTTCATTCTTGATCCATTCTTTCAGTCTATGTCTTCTTATTGGAGAACTGAGGCTACTAACCTTTCAATTTAGTACTGAAATGTGTGTTAGTTGTGGTCATTGTGTTGTTGAGTTTTTGTGTTGGTGTTTGTGTTCTCCATGCTATTTTGTGTTTTAATAATTATGGCCTCATATTTCTCTCCATGGTCTCTATGCTATGCTCATTTCTCTCTTCAGCTACAAAGACTCCTTTATTCTCTTTAGGTTTAGTTTGTTGGATATAGTTTTTTGTTTGTTTTTCGTAGACTTTTCATGTCATAGAATTTTTTTTCCTCCTTCAATCATGGCAGATAGTTTTGCTGGGTATATTATTCTAGGTTGGCCTTCATAACTTTTTAGGACTTGGAATTCACTGCTGCAGACTCATTGGGGTTTCTAAGTTTCCATTTAGAAATCAGCTGTTACTTGGATATATGACTTGACTTTTTTTTTTCTCTTGCGGCTTTCAATGTTACATTTTTTTTTCCTGTTATGTGCACTTAATGCTTTAACTGTGATATGTTATGTAGATTTTCCTCGTTAGGTATTGTCTATATGGTGTTTTGTGTGCTTCTTATATTTTTATGGTTGTGCCTTTGGTTTGGGCAAATTCTCTTCTACGATCTTGTTGAAGATTTGGTCTATGCCATTGGCTTAGGTTTCTTCTCTCTCATCTATATCTGTAATTCAAAAGTTTGTTTTTCCATGGTATGCCACATTTCCTTTGTGTCTTCTGTGTGTTTACCTTTTCATGTTCCTTTTTCATTTGGTCTAGATCCTCTATTTTATCTTCAAGGCCTGATATCGTGCCTTATGCTTGATTCATTCTACGTGTAAAGCTTTCTTCTGAGTTTTCTAGTTGGGCTATTGTGTTTTTCAATTCCATCTTCTCTTCATTTTGAGCTCTTTTCTGTGTTTCTACCTCCTGAATGAATTCTGTCCTCGGTTATTGGGTCGTCTCTGTCATTTCCCACAGTCTTTGTGTTTTCCTGGATGTCTCTCAGGAGCTTAGTTTCGAATCTCTTTCACTTTGGTTTCATTGAACTGTTTCTGCGTGTCTTCTTTAAACTCCTTGAATTCTTTGATGGGGTTTCTGATTGTTCTTTTAAATTCAGTGTATTGGATTCATATAGGTAATTCCCATCGGCAAGCATTTCTACAGGCAGGACTGGTATGTTTTGGAGAAATGATACTGGCTTGACCCTTCATGTTGTTATTCCTGGAAATGCTATCTGGGCATGCAGACTTCCTTTGTTCTGAGTTTGTTATGGATCAAACAACTTGAGGAAGAAGAGCAGATATGGGGGCTATGTTGAGTCTAGAGGCTGGGAATATCTGGAATGAAGTCAGATGGACAGAGGGGAACTCTTCTGGTATACAATATATGCTTCCTGTTCCAAACCTGGAGTATGTAGGTAGATCTGGCTGGGTACAAAGTTAGGATATGAAATAGGAAACTCCTCCAGGTTATGTGGAGGGAGTCTTGGCCCAAGCCTAGGGCTCCTATCCAGCAAGGAAGGCCAGAGTGTGCTGGTGCACTGGTTGGACCTGTTGTAGCACCCAGATAAAGCTGGTGGACTGCGGTAAAGCGTGGTTGTGGAGGTCAGGGTACTCACTTAGATCCTAGTGGAGGAAGAAGTAAGTCTAGAAACCTAGCAGTATGGTGGAGGCTGTTAGGAAGGAACCCGGGGTGGATGCAAATAGGGCAGATTCTGGAGGAAGCCTGGAGACAGCTGATATACCCAGAGGCTGGCTAGGTTTCCAGCACGAGGCATGATTTTCCCCATGCTGAGTAAGTCTTACGTCTAATTAGATGCTGTTGGTTACCACCAACATGCGAGTGCCAATTATTGCACCTTTATGCATATTTGCCATGCTGGTAATTATCATGGCTCGTAGGCTTTGAAGCTGGTTAGGACAGTTTAATTGCCTATCTCCCTTGGAAGCTTGCCTAGTATTTTATGGAAGCACTGAAGCTAGCCTGTAGGAATGAGGTTTTCAGGTAATACCCAGCTCTAATTATTGAGGTCTTCCTAAGTGTGCAGGGTTTTCAGCAATAAGGGCCCACTCCTCACCCTGGGAAGCAACCGAGGACTATGTCTATGTTCTATATGGTCTAGAGAGATGCATGGTTTCTTGTGACATCAAATGCTGGTGAGATTGTGGAGAAGAAACCTCATGCAGGATTGGAAGGGATGCACATTGGTATAGCCACTCAGCAAATCACAACTCATAGAATTTGAAGCAAACCTACCACATGACCCAGCTACACCACTCCTTGGCATATGTCTAATATCATGTGCTCAAACGTCATAGCCCATCGATACTTGTTCTGCAATGTTCTTTGCTGCCCTATACACAATAGCCAAGAAAAGGAAACAAACTCAATGTTGTTTAACAGACCAATGGGTAATGGTAAGGACAATGTATTACACATAGAACTTGTAAAGAAAAATGATGGACCTAGAAAAGATCACATTGGGTGAGTTAACCTGGACCTAGAAAGATCTGTTCCGTCTGTGGTCCCTAGCTCCAAATCTTTAGATGTGAGTGTACTGAGTAGAAGCCAGGAGGTACAAGCCAGGGCCCATAGGTTGAGTGTGGAGGCACTGGAGAGGGAAACGCAGTGTGCAGTGGTATGGAGTGAGCAACGGAATGATGGGGAGGGACTGCATCTGGGGAGGAAGGAGGAAAGTCAACACAGAAGGAGAAGAAATGACAAATCCTCAAGGAGTCACTTTGCATCTATCTAAGATTATTCAAAACACCTCTAAGTGTATATAAAAGTCGACTTTCAAAATTGCTCAAATTGTAGTGAAGATATTTGTGGTTCTTGTATTCCTACATGCTTTTCTTCTTATGCCAACCCCACAGGTTCTCATGCTTGTAATCTCTTTGGTCTTGATCCCTCCTATTCTTGGCCTATCCTAGATTATAGACTCAAACTATGGGAGATCAGCCAAGTGTGTGTGTGTGTGCGTGTGTGTGTGTGTGTGTGTGTGTGTGAGAGAGAGAGAGAGAGAGAGAGAGAGAGAGAGAGAGAGAGAGAGAGTGTGCATGTGTGTGTTCCAACAAGGTTCTGTTGAGTGGAGTAGTTGGGCAAAAATGGAGGTAGCTTGGAAAGTTCTGTGCCATGAGAGTAGCAAAGGGGAGGGGTAGGAGAAGCCTTGTGAACTATCTGAATAACACAGTGACGTCTATGGCACAGTGGTCTCCTTACAGCAGGGCACTGCTCTCTACTCTGCTGTTCTGTCAAGCCTGTGCTCATCTCCCTCACAGCCTCCAGGTGCATCTTTTGCTGTATTTGGTTTCTACATGCACTCGTACTTTAAAATGTTTATTTGTGTTTGTGTGTGTGTGTGTGTGTGTGTGTGTGTGTGTGTGTGTGAGAGAGAGAGAGAGAGAGAGAGAGAGAGAGAAAGAGAGAGAGACCAGAGTTCAGGAGAGAGGTTGGCTCCCCTGAGACTGGAGTCACACATGGCTAAGCTGCCATGTGGGTGTTGGGAACTGAACCTAGATCCTCTGCAAGAGTATACCGGGCTCTTTTCTTTCGGGCCACCCAGCTCCTAAATCATGACACAGAGACTTATTATTAGTTTGAAATGCTTGGTCTAACTTAGGCTCAGTCCTGGACAGCTCTTTTAAATGAACTTGTTTCTCTTTACCATTTGCCTCAAGGCTTTTTACCGTCTTTCTGTATGTCTTGCTTTCACAGCATCTCATGTCCGCTGGCTGGTGGCTGCCTGGCTGGCTCCAGGTGTCCCTCTTTTCTCCTTGTTCTCTTCTTTCTTTCCTCCTCCTTTTCCTCTTGTTCCTCCCAAGCCTAGATTTTTTTCCCCCTCCTATTTATTCTCTCTGCCCACCAGCCTCGCCATACTCCTCTTCTGCCCAGCTATTGGCCGTTCAGCTTTTTATTAGACCAGTCAAGTGCCTTAAGCAGGCAAACAGCTGCCACTCACCCTTACATAGTTACCCAGATGCAGCACAAACAGACGTTACATTTTATTCCACATCAACTAAGCCATCCCTGCAGCCTCCCCCTTTACTTGTTCTGTGGCCTTAACATTTGTGATAATCACATCTCATACACTATTGTTATAGTCTCCATTTTATACATGAGGAAAGGTTTCAAGAAGCTTGCCTGAGATGGTGTAGTTGACGGTCAAGGGTCTGTCTCCAGAGTCGTCTGCCTTTGCGACCATATTTCTTGGAAGTGAGGGAAATGGGTGTCAGTGTCATATTCTGACCTTTGAGGTAGAGTTCACTGATGAAAGTTTTAATGAACATATGATTTCCAATGTAAAATTTAATGTTCTGGTTTCCCCGTGGGGGGAAAATAGCAACACTGCTCACACAAGTGATTCTCGGGAGAAATAGCAATGCTTGTCATGGCAGATGACCGCTAGGCCGTGGGAAAGATTCACCAGAGGCCCCAGGGAAGCTGTGAGGAGAGTCCTGTAGGCAGAGCTCTGAAGCCCCGTCTTAGAGCAGTCAAAGATGCTTTCAGATCCCCAGACATGGACATCACATGATGCTCCATTTAGACCTTTGCATAAAGGAAATGGAGGCTTGTGTTCTGCATTTGCTCTAACAAAAAAGGTTGGGTTTAGAGGAAGTCACTTCATCTCAGCTGAGGAAAAGAAGAAGCAGTTTTCCATATTCTCTAAAGTCCTGTTTCGGCTTCACATGTGTAAACTCAAATGACTTTTAGAGTCCTCTAGTTCTGGAATAACAATGACTTCATTGTTTATGACGTAAACATGACCCATGCTGAAGTTAATTTTCATGTTCAAGCCCCGGTGAAATTCTTTAAGACTGTGTCCTTCTAATTGGTTCCTGGAACGGACACTTGTGGTGAATAAATCCTCACAGCCCTGGGAAGAACTCCAAGGTCATTACCATATTCCGAAGACAAACGTATCACCTCGTGGAGATGTTAATGGTTAGCATTAATTGGAAGCAGAGGTCAAGCCAGGAGTTCCCTGTAGATGCTGAGAGCCTAGGAGCCCTCTAGGGAGGATGGGATACATCTGTAGGTAATAGAGCCACAGAGCCTCGCTTCCCTCCCTACTGGTTTGTTTCTGACTTCGTTCTCCCTCTCCTCTATTTCGGCTTCATGTCCCAGTGTCTGCTTACATGTCTGGCATGCACATTAGAAACCAGCGAGGAGAAGGTAAGAGGGTGGCATCTGGGGCAATGCTGACTTCAGAGGGAGCAATCAGGAGACAGCAAGCAGAGCAGAACCAGGTCAGTAACACATAGGGACTCCTATCCCTTGCTTCTGGCTGCCCCTTACCTTCCTTTTTAACCATCTTTGACAGATCAATATGGAATAGGAAGCAAAAGTAACTATCATATCTTAATTCTAGCTCCACCTTACTTGAAATTTAGGCTTATTGTCGAATTTGGTTTTCTTTCTTTGTTTTTTTTTTTTTTTTTTTTTTTTTTTTTTTAATTGTTGTTGTTGGTTGACTTATCTTCTGTGCAGAACAAAACGGGACACAAACATGGACAAGTAAGAGATGTCCAACCGAAATGCAATCAATAGGTCCCATTATGCACAACGATAATTAACATTCATACAGGGTGTGTCGCCTTCAAGTACCCTTTTTGAATTTTTACATGACCACTCTGCAGGAACTAGAAAACACCTAGATTTAAAGACAATGTAATGTGTTTCAGTCCCAAGAGAGTCTACTAGAGAATCCAGGTTTCATAAGGGATATTTGCATTATTTTGAGGGAAAAAAATGCTTGTAGTTTGTCAGGCATTTTTTTTTTCTTTTCTAACGTTATACTGTGATAAGACACACATTTATTTTAAAATGCTTCTTCGTGGCAGCTCAACGATGTTACATCTTCATTTTTCTTTTCTCTATGGCTTTTCACAGCCTAGCATTTCCTATTCAATGAATAGTAGTTCATTTGCCTCCAAAGCAGTTTCGTCTGAGGCCGTTGCAACCTGGAAGTGTGGATTCTTTTGCCAGAGAGCAAAGCCATTTGGTTTAGAAGCAGTGACTGGGGGGGGGGGTGTTGACGGACAGATCTGGGATCCCTTTGAAGACTACGTTTTGAAGGGTCTCCTTGGGGACAAAGCTACTCAGTGCTGCTTCTAGCCTAGCCTAACTACCGTTAGGCTCATGCTATAGTCTGTCAGCCAGCCAGCCATGATTGCAGCTAAATGAATGGAGAAGTTGGCTTTAGTATATGTGAGTATTGTTCTGGTTGAACGGAAAGACCTAGCTGAATGCATGTCCTCTGATAGTGATGAGGGTATCTAGGTAGGAGAACGGGAGATGCACATTTTCTTTTAAACATAACTATTGGCTTGGGCCTTTTTCAGCCTTGGCCAATGGAACTGGCTGTGCTCTGAATTGTTTCTTGCTTGGACCTACCGTGCTTCTAGCATGGGCTCGTGGAGAGTGGCCAGTTTGAATGCTGCATCTGGTAACATGCTGTTGTACAAGGTAAGTTTGTTGGCACTCAAATTTCATCCCAAAATAGCTTTATGAGTCATATTTTCCATGGGGAGAGGAAGCTTCCTCCTGTCTTTGGACCATTAAAAGTCAACTTCAAATTTTCTGTCGTTAATGTTATCTTAACTGTAGAGTTTCCTTTTGCTTGGTTATTTTGAGTAGCTGTTCTGGTTGAATCTTATCATGTTCTTGTCAAGATGGTTTCTTGACAAATGATTCTGAGTCCCATTTAATTGACATTTTTGTTAGATTTTAAGGTCACAGAACTTTGGGCACATGAGTATTTGGGAGATAAATTATAGGAGGCCCTGGATTATATTGTGTGCCTTCTCACCGGACAAGCATTGCTTTCCTGAGTGGTGTAAGATAACATCTATGCAGTTATAGCTTTGGAAGAGAAGATTCATTATGATCCTTTGTCTAAGGGACCCAGAGAATCAGCTAGTGGGAACTTTACTATGGTGAAATAGAAGAATGGATTCTAACTAGAAATGTATCAGCTTGGAAAATAACACAGCCTGCAAAAAGCTTGCTGTGAAAGCATGACACCCAAGTTTGATCCCAGAACCTATGTTTAAAAAAAAAAAAAAAAAAAAAAAAAAAAAGCCAGATGCTTGTAATTCTAGAATGAGAGATGCATATACAGGTAGGTGAATTCCTGGGGCTCACTGGCTTAGCCTAATCCGCTTAGTCTAATCAGGGAGCCCCAGGCCAATGAGAGACCCTGTCTCAAGAAAACTAGGTAAATGTCACTAGGGTAAGCAATGCCTAAGGTTGTCCTATGGCTTGTATATAAAACACACACATGCACATGTGTGCATACATACCTACACACATATGCACTGATGTGAACATGTGCATCAATGTACACCCCCCCACACACACACACAAATGTACAACAAAATCTTGAATCTGCCATGGATGATGTGACAGGTGATTTAAAAAGTCTCCATGAGCCTCAATTTCTTCATCTCTGGTCTAGGTGATAGCAGTATCTATCAGAAGTAACTGAGACTTCTGTCTGTCTTTCTGTCTGTCTGTCTATCTATCTATCTATCTATCTATCTACCTACCTACTTACCTATCATCGATGTATCTATCATCTATGTATCATCTATCTGTATCTATCCATCCATCTATCATCTAGCTAGCTACTTATCTAGCATCTACCTATCATCTATCTATCTATCATCTATCTAATCTATCTAGATATCTCTCATTTATCATCTATCTATCTACCATCTATCAATCAACTATCTAGGTATCTATCTATCTATCTATCTATCTATCTATCTATGCATGTACAAACATCTACAAATACCTGGGTTCCACTACAGACTTAATGCATAATGCATTTATTTATATGTTCTGTCTTTTCACCTGAAGTTTCTGTCTCTCTGTCTCTGTCTCTCTGTCTCTGTCTCTGTGTGTGTGTGTGTGTAATGAGAGATAGGGGGAGAAATGGAGTGGGATAAAGAATTTAGTAAAAGAAGAAAGCTTGGGGGGAAAGGAGAAATGAGTTAGAAATAACTGTTGCAAGCCAGAAGAATGCTGATTTGAAATGCAGCTGGGAAATCATTTCCACTCAGGGCTGCTTAATAATTGCTCAGGGATTCTCCATGATGTGTTTGGGGTCTCTCGCCATATTTCATGTCTCGAGGCTTCTCTATGTGCTATTCCCTCTCTCATGTTCTCTGAGACAAACTTAGCTGTGGAAAAGCAGATGTGTTTGGGGATCTGGGTCCACTAACTATAAAGCAAATGAAAGTAGGTTGCGAAACTGGCAAGGCCACTAGAAAGATCAGTCTAGACACAACCATGCTCAGGCAGCTGTTTGCAGCTGGTTAAACATGAGCTATACTGAAACAATGTGATGTTTCTGCTAAGTATAAATGTCCAAAGGAAATGACTCCCCTGTCTCCTCTCTTTATGACCTATTTATTACTTTTTCTGAATAAGGATAAACTGAGAAGTACAGCCTTCAAAAATTTCATTTAATAGCCCTCATCACCAAAGTTTATTATAGGAAATACATGTAATTCTACCACTCAAATGTGATCACTGTTAAGGTCTATGGCATGGTTTATTAATATTCAATCATATTTGTATAATTTCATATTCCATTTTCCCTCAAATTATTTGAAAAATTTAACATGATAGTTATTGGTGAATTTTCTAAAACATATATTAGCAACTTACCCTTATGTTTCTCTATAAAATGTCGATAATTTTATGGTCAAGGCAGTATGCGGGATGATTTTTCTTTTCCAGTATCAAACACTGATTGTCACTCAGACTCACTGTCTAGGCTGACTCGCACTTTGTGGTGTTTCATGGTCGGGTCCTCAGTTTTACTCAAGGTGTCTTGAGAATCAAGCTGGCCCCATGAAGGAAGAAGGGCAGACATTAGCTCTTCCACCATAACCAGCTCCTCTTCCACCATAACCAGCTCCTCTCCCACCATAACCAGCTCCTCTCCCACCATAACCAGCTCCTCTCCCACCATAACCAGCTCCTCTCCCACCATAACCAGCTCCTCTCCCACCATAACCAGCTCCTCTTCCACCATAACCAGCTCCTCTTCCACCATAACCAGCTCCTCTTCCACCATAACCAGCTCCTCTTCCACCATAACCAGCTCCTCTTCCACCATAACCAGCTCCTCTTCCATCATAACCAGCCCTCACGGACACAGATGGTCTTCACTTGGACTTGCAGCATATGGTAATAAAGATTGTGAGGGGCATAACATTTCCACATTGTGTTGACATTTTTGTATGTACTTTCTGAAAACTGGACTTCATTCTCATTTGGATTTCAGTTATGAGCATCTTCCAGACTCCACGGTGCTGTGTCTCCCTGTGGTGCTAGCTCATTCCCAAGTGCTAGCACCCATTGTCTCTCAGTGCTCTGAGAACTTGTCACTGACACAGAGACGCCTCTACACTGCAAGGGACAGTCCTTCCCCTGAATTGTCTTTCTGTTTTTCTTATGGGGAAAGAAGGTTTTCACAGACTCCATGGCCTGTGCTATGACTTAGAGTAGATGGTCAGTGTGGAGATGGCCAAAAGTTTTCCTTGGAAAACATAGCATTTAAGTTTCTATTCTTTTGAGTTATGAAAGAACGATATGTAATTTGAACGCTCCATAACTCTTGGTTGGTTGATGCCTTCAATACTTCAATAGCATTTTGTCAACAGTTTACCCTTCTCTTGACATAAATATTAAGTGGTTATTTTGAAAAGGTAACTTTTTATAACTTCCCCCACTCAGTCATCCATACCTCCACAAGCCCATGGCACTCATATAGGATGAATATGGTTAGCCAATATTTTATTCTTGAAATATTATACTTCATATAATATCACTTATGGCAAGCCACCATTATAATAATATAATATATTTATGTGACCAGGATAGAGGAATTCAGAAACTCAAAAATTAATTGCTCCCACACCCTGACACACGCTACCATTTACTTACCATATTTTTTTTTCTTCTATAATCTTTGAAATGACAACTACCGAGACAATGTTCATGTATCTCTATTTGGTTTTGTGTGTTTTCCATGTTATTTATTCTGGTCTTGAATGTTCCAGCATTCAATTTCAAGTACATTTAGTTGTGTTTAGGTCTTGAGTCTTAGTGCCATGCTATGTACCTAGTAGGTGCTTAATAATGACCTTAAGATGCCGACTAGATGCGTGTAAAGGAAACAGACTAAATTAGAGCCATTCTGCTGTGATTCATTTGTCTCATCCATAATTCGCCTCTTCAGTAGGTTTTATCTTCTTCATGAAGTTCTTAAGAAGAAATACATTACTCTCTCATCTCTCAACATGCATTAATGCCAAAAAAAAAATACCCCAGAATTTTTCTCTAATGGTTAGAATGCTATAATCTAAACAAAACAGGAATAAAGAAAGATACAAGAGTTAGCTATAAATGGGCTTCTTCAATAGGACATGTTTTCTGTTCATGGATAGTTTATTATTTTAAAACTGTGGATTAGTGTCTTTGCTAGAGCAAACAGAAAAGTCACAGGTAAACCAAAATGATTAGTATTCAAGGAGCAGACTTGGGAATATTCACTATAGCTTGTCCTTTCCATGTGTCTCCTTTTGACATCTTCACCCCAGGTATCCTGGCAACAGAGCACTTCACCAAAACAAAAGTCCCATAGACACATTTGCTGAATTCCATCAGAATAATAAAAAGACTGTTTTATCTGGCATTTTCTGAAGACAGTAATTTAGAAAAACAAGACAGTAGCTAAATGTACTTGATTCAGAAGTAACTGTCATTGAAAGAAACCCTATCATTTTTCAAACACTTTCAGGGAGATACACGTGGGGGGATTTGGGGCTAAATGAGAAGCAAGCCAGTATGAAGGTGTTACACTCAGAAATCTAACGGAAGGCTCCTTTACTTGATGCAGATCAAATGTTTTCATGCAAGCCAGGGGTGTGTCATCACTACCTGTGTGAACACCTGTGGACACACCCAGCATGCACATGAAGCCTCCTCTCACTCATGATCAGGCTGCATGTATTCTCTGGGACAAAGCTGAGTATTTAGGGTGACATTTTTTCCAACAGTAGGGGATCTGATAACCTCGGTATTATACTTGGAACTCTGGGAACACTTGCACAGCAATAATGCAGGGCTCCCTTGCACCTTGATGGGTTAATTAAAAATGGGGCAGAGGGAAGAAATCACAGTCACCTGTTACTTAGCACTAGAGATCATAGCAGAGCTTGGTGGTTCGGAGAAGGATTGGCGTGTTTGGTGTCTTGGTGTTTGGTTCATATATCTATACTTTTTTTTTTTTTTTTGTCCTACAGTTCTACAGTTCACCTCTCTCTTTCATTTGCAACCAAGAGGTTAACTGATGAGGTTCAGGGACCTTCCCAGGGCCAAGAGCTCATTAAAGTTCTTCCAGTGCCACATTGACGCTTCTGTCAACCACAACTCAAGGTTCACGAAGTGCATAAGGGCTGCTTTAGGGAGTAGAATTTAAGCTCCTCGAGTGATGGAACAGAAGCAGGCTGAATGCTAGCATCCATACATTCTGGAATTATGCTGAGCCCAAAAAGCCCATCCTGGTGCTCAGGAAAGGTCCCTGCTCCTTCCTTGGCTTGCATAAACTTCATTGACTCCCTCCTCCTGTTCCAGACCACAGTTGACTGGCCCAATCCATGTAGATGTCTAACCTGAGACCTTGAAACACTTGTCAGTTCATCTGTTTTAGTGACTGAGATATTTACACTTGGGGGGAGGTCACACCTCTCCTGGACCTATAGAGTAGTGATGTGAAGGATATTGCCCACATCGAAAGTAGGCGAGAAAGAAGAGAAAGGACAGAGGAGAGATACTGTTTTGACTTGTGAGGTATTGTGATTTGAGTGGGAAATGTCCACTGTAGCTTCTTATATTTTAACCCTTGGTCTCTGATACAAGAGGTCCCCAAACTTCAGGAGGTGAAGCTTCGCTGGAGGAGTTATGACAACGGTGTGGGCCTTTTCCCTGTTATGGCTCTCTACTTCCTGTGTGTGGTTAAGATGTGTTCTCTCAGTTTCTTGCTCCTGATGTCTTCCTAATAATTATGGACATCTAGCCCTGCAGAACTGTAAGCCCAGAAAAAGTCTTCTATAAGTTGCTTTTGATTATGCTATTTTATTACAGCAACAGAAAACATCAGAGACAGGTGGGTTTCTCATTCCTAACGCTACTTTATTTTGAGGATCAATTAATTGGCTTCTAAGTGACATACATATCCCAGACTACATTTGACTTAAAGTTATTTCAAGGGAATTTTGCTTAATTGTAACTAATGAAAAGATCATCGAGTAAAAGTAACTGGCTAGAGGCAGCTTAATAATCAGAGTCCCATGAGTGTCTGGACAAGGGTTTGGTGCACAGTTTTGGTGTCCTGCACTTTCCTGACTCCAGAACATGGCAAACCCTTGGCCACTCTGCTGGATTTTGGTGAGGTTGGTAGAGCACAAGCCCAAAACTATTATCTAAATGTTCCAGCCTTCCAGCTTTCTGTTGCTGGTTGCTCAAGAGTTGAAATGTATCCATAAGATGGGCCATGTCTGGAAAATCCAATGGTCCCTGTGTTCCTATTTATGTACAGTCTCCAACCATGGATGGTTAAATTCAGGCAGTCATGTCTTAGAGTCCTTAGGTGTGAGGACTGTGAAGGTCCTCTGCTCTGTAAAGGTCATTTGGGAATCATGCTGGAGGGTTCTGGACATGTCCTCGCTGCCAGTTCTCGCTGTCTGGGTTACTTGCCATCAGTGTGAGGGCAGTCTGACATTCTGAGTCAGGCTAATTGTTGAGGGCAACAGAGAAGGAAGAGCAGAATGGGGTTTCTGACAATGTAAGCAGTATTTCTGTAGCTCCTACATGGGAGGCACCTTCTCTCCGGGAAAAGGTAGGTTGCAGGCTGCGTCCATTTGGCATGAATAAAAGCCATAGAGTAAGCCAGGTTTGATCTCTGCACAGAAGATCTTCCTGCATAATTTATAGCTTTAGAATGGAGAGTCTTAGATTTCTGGCCAGGAAGGGAAGCTAACATATTACTGTAAAGCTGTAAGTAGGGTCAGTGGGACAAGCTGCACTCAGAACATTCTTGAGTCCACATGACACTGCACACATGCACACATGTGCACATGTGCACACACGTATACCACACATTCACACATGCACAGACATGCCTATACAATGTACATGCATGTACATGCATATGAATGCACACAGACACACATGCATACACACACACACACACACACACACACACACACACACACACACCTGTACAAAGCCACAGGGCTCCCCTAGTCAGGCAGGACAATAATGTGGAGAAAAACTTACATACTTCACAAAAGTATTGTCAGAAAAGGTAACTTTTTAAAGAAAGGCAATTTCAGTAAGGTTGTATAGAATCAACATACAAAATCAGTAATGGCTCAATCAGCCAAAAAAGAACTAGCTGAAAAATATAGAAAAAGAAGTCCACCATTCTTGGTCAAGTTTGGGCAAACTTATTGCAAAGTACCATTTGCTATAATAAAAGAAAAACAAATCTGGAAAATAAGTAAATTAATAACCCAAACTGTCACCTAATATATATCTTAGCAATAAAACTGCTAACGTTTCAATAGATACATGCAGCTTTGCCTATGTGAATAGATGTACCCTGGCAATCATTTTGTCTGTTAATTGATTTGTTTGCCTTTATGTATTTTGTAAAAGTTTTGGCCGGAGTTATATGTACTTTTCTAACTCTTTATCAAGCATCGTATCAGGGTCAACATCCTCTTTGTTTTACCAGCCTTAGACACTAACAACTATTAAGGAATTTAGGGTCTGAGTCATGAGTAAGAAAGAAAGTGCAGGAGAGGGGCCCAGGGCAATGACCAGAGCAAGGCCATCATTTCTCAGCTAGGTGATGTTAAAATCTTACCTGGTTCACTGGGGGTCTCCTTTGGGAAGGTATTCTGAAGCCCATCTTTTTCTCTCTCTTTTTTAAGGACCCACTTTTTGCTGTGCAGAGTTTCTCCGCTTGAAAGCACCTATTTCACAGATGTCCCACTGCCTAAAACATTCATTCCGGGTAAGGAGACAAGCAACTTAGACCTGCAGGCTGCAGATGGAGAACCCTTAATAAGTTCTGTTTCAGGTAGCACAGGATGAAATACAATCACAGAAGAAGACTTTAGAACCCTGCCTGTAAATCTCAGGGTTAATTGCCTGGGTAGAACCAGTCAGAACACATCGGTTTGCACCAATGCTGGGTTCCTGGCTTAGCAGCCCTGTAGAGGCGAGTGGCCAATATCTGAGCATGCATTCTAAGTAAAGCCTCGGGATTGTTGGTAGCTCCAGAATCATACAAAATAAAGTGCTATGTGGTATCTGCTCCATTGGGATGTTGATAATGTGAGTGCAAACTGGTGGGCAAGGCATATTCATAAGATCAAACTATTGTTGCAACAAACCGTAGATTCTCAATGTATTTGATCTATGTAAAAATTCTAGGGGAAAAAACAAAACAAAAAAAAAAAGTTGACATTGTTTCCAGGAGCTGTCCACCTTGTTTTGTGTTTGAGACAAGGTCTCTCAGTGGGACCTGGGGCTTGTGGATTAGCTGAGGCTAGCCTGTGGGCTCCAGAGATTGGGACTGACGGTGTATAAAATCCTTCCTGGAATTTTTTATAACATGTATAGACGTTTTGACTGCAGGTCTACTTGCATACCTGGTGCCTGCAGAGGCCAAGAGATCATCATGGCTACAGATGACTGTGGGGCTCCATGTGGGTGCTGGGAATTGAACCTGGGTCCTCTGGAAGGGCAGTCAGTGCTCTTAACCACTGAGCTGCTGCTCCAGGTCTTTAACTTTTTATGTGTGGGCTTCTGATCAAATTCAGGTCTCCATGCATATATAGCAGGAATTTTATTGACTGAGCCATCTCTCCAGCTCCCGCTACCTTTCCCCAACAGCAAGACAGTCAGCGAGTGAGTTAAAGAATCATTTAGAGAATGCACCAGCTACCTTCTTTTTACTTTTATAAGTGTTTAAAGTGCCATTTGTTAGGTCCAAGCGTGGATGAGAGTAGGCATGGAGAACTCAGTGAGTATCTGCTTCCCTCCCTTGCTCCCTTTTGACACAGAAGGCCGGTCTCCTTTGCCTTGTTGGAGGATGCTAGCTTTGAGGCTTGCCAACACAACTAACTGCTAGATGGCAATGCCATACTTACAGATTCTCACAATTTCTAAGTTTGCAGGCATTAGAGACCAAAGGCAGTGGTCCCCGCATCTCCGAGGTGAGGTCTAATGAACGTACAGCCCCTGAAACAAACCCCTGCTGAATACTGTCGTAGTGTCTGAAAGGCAACATACAACTTTCGGCAACGTGTCAAGATCAAGTGCAATTTCTCCAAGAATGAATAAGCGTCTCAACTGAAGCATCAACTGCTTTATTTTTTTCTTTGCAGAGAACAGTTTTTGCAAATCAGTGATTGTTGTAGCATTAACTTGAAAGAACTTTTGACTTTATCGGCTAGCAGTCATTGACCTTGGTTGGCTTCCCAGGCTGAGTAGAGGCTGAATGGCCGTTGACAGGCTATGTATTATAAAAAATGTCCTGATTCTGTTAGCTTACCTCATGTAATGACAGCATTTAGTCAAAACAATATCCAACCAAATTTACATGGAAGGACAACATATAAATGTTAGAAAATAGTGAAATCAAGATGTATATTAAATGTAAGTCTCTTCCCAACAAATAGATCTCAATTATAAATATTAGAACTTACCAATGCTACATTTAGATAACAAAATATATGTTATTTGGGTCTGTCTTAGGTTTTACTATTGCTGCGAAGAGATACCGTGTCCATAGCGACTCATAAAGAAACCCTTCCATTGAGGTGGTAGCTCACAGTTGCAGAGGCTCAGTCCATCATCATCTTGATAGGGTGCAGGGCAGCGTGCAGGCAGATGTGGTGTTGGAGCTGGGAGTGCTCCATCTTACAGGCAGCAGGAAGTCGACCGTCACACTGAGTGAAGCTTAATGAAAAGAGACCCCAAAGCCCTTCCTCCAACAAGGCCATACCTCCTAAAAGTGCCCCTCCATTTGGAGTCTTTACTCATTGCTCAAACATATTTATTTAAATGGTCACTGTTTACAGTAGCATATTAATTAGGGTAGAATTAACAAGGGTAATAAGGTCCCACTAAGGCTATGGAGCGGGAGAGAGAAGAGAATACTGAAGTGTGTTTATGACAGGGTCTTTGGGAGAGCAATTCTATGCAGAGAGGAAGATGACAGGGCAACTCAGCTTTCCTTTGGTGAGACATGGCCAATTACACACAGAGAATGACTATCTCCATGGGAGCATGTGACTGGAAGCTAAAAAAAAGCCACGTCACTTACACAGTATGCTTTGGTCCTTCAGTCTGAACACCAGCTCCTACCTCCTAGGAAAACAGGGATGAGCCACTGGCATGGGTTGGGTCTAGGAGTAAAGTGTCGTTACTGGCAGGGCATGGCCATGGGGCACGCCTGCCTCAGATAGACTGAGATACGCCCATGTTAAAAACTAAGATATTGTCTAAGACACACATTTCCCTAAGTTCCTTTGCAAAAGAAGTATAATTTTGATTTTTCAACTTAGGCCTCTGCCACTTGCACTCCATCACTGTGGATGGGATTCCTCCCTCATCTTGAGAGCTCCTCCAATCCCAGATATAGGAAGCATTTATATACCGTCTATGCGCATGCCCTCTGACTCTCAGACTTCTGTTTTCACAGCTGGCATCCTGGTTAGCGAACTTCCCAGGGCCCCCTGAAGTCCGTTAGGGGGGACATGGGTAGCTTTGGTGGAGCTCCTAGGTACCCATGCAAACGTCTCTCTGATGGTTTAATGCCCCATGGCACCATCCCAAAGAAAGTCCCTCCTCCCTTATATAAAGATCTCCCCGCAGCTGCTAGAGTTCTGTCCTGTACTTTGTACTTCTCCAAGCCCCTCCCACCCCAGCCCCGGTGGATTTAAAGTTAAAAGATCACAAAGGAACACCTTCAGTGAACTTCCTGTTGTGGACTTGAATAAGAACCTGTCCTGAGGCAATACCTTCTCTGATGAGGGAAGGAAAAGGAGAGAAAACAGGAAAGAAGCCAACTTCAATTAATACCTTAAAATATGCGGCTGCTTTGGTCATGACCCCCGGAGAAGGAAGGCAGAGGGCAAGGCTAAAGGCAGTGCAGGTGTGGTAGGGGCAGGGTATAGTCTGAAATCTTGCTTTTGGCTGGGACTCATCTTCACAGGATGCCCAGGGCTCCATGGAAACCAGAGGGCGGGAGGAGAACACCCTGTGGTTTGTTACATTTTATTTTCTTCACTTCCTTTCATGAGAGTTGCTGAATGGAGTTTCCTGAGCTTCCTGAACCATCCACACTAATATCTCTGCTTCTTGCTATACCCTCCCCAAAGGCATTGCCGGAAGGTGGGTAGGGGTGGGTAGAAGGGGAATGTGGTAGATTTGGTGCTGAGCTAGGCCAAATTCGGTTCTTGTTGAGTTGTGGAGCGGGGAAGACGGGCTGATGACGTTCTTCCCAAATACACCAGCTGTCTGTGCAGAGGAAGGGAGAGCAGATTTGAGAGAATTGCAAAGACAGGCTGAGGAAAGATCAAACCGCAAAGGTCAGGCACCACCAAGAGGTTTCTGGCAGAACTAGGTAGCCTTTTTATTGAAGAATGTAGGCAGCGTGGGATCCGCATCAAAGGAGATGGACTATTCAACACTCCCTCATTTCGATGTGGCCTGCATTTTTGAGTCTACTGAGGAAAGATCAAGAGAAAAGACAGGAGAGGGTGAGGAGGAGGAGACTCGGGCAGCAGCTGGCATGGTAACGGTGGGAGGAGCGTGAGGCAGGGCGGGGCGGGGCTGCACGGAGGTCCACCTGGACATATCTGTGAGGTGCGCAGCAAGATTGCAAGGCACCAAGGGGGCTGTACTGCGTCTCTTTGTTAGGGATCACCACGTTATGGGCTGAACTCATGCTTTCACTATCGACTCAGGCTTGAGGCTGGGCTAGGGGCACAGACAGGGGCGCTTTGATTGTTAGGAGCAAAGGAGCCGGCATGCTAACAGTCCTAGTTTCAGTCCCTTGCCGTGATAAAGCTCTCGGACTGAAAGCAGGGTGGGGAGGAACAGGACCGTTATCCTTCCAATCAGGTTACAAGCCATCGCTGAGAGAAATCAAGACAGTAGCAGGCATGCTCTGAAGCTTAAACCAAGGACTGGGGCTGCTTAATGGGTCAAGTTCAGCCAGCTTCCTTAGACAGTGAGGTGCAGGCCGACTAAGGCCAGCGCTCCTACAATGGGCTGATCTTACCTGCATGGATCGGCAAGCAAGCTGATGCCCCAGGGATATGCCTCAGGCGCCTCTTCCCGGATGTCCCTAGTTAGTGCCACATGGACAGTGAAGACTAAGCAGATCACCAGCTGTGGACAAATCAGTTTTTCTTGCATATTTTCTCACCTGTGAGATGATGATATAGTATGTTGTGGCATCTTGTTCTGCCAGTGGACTTGGGGTAGGAGGTCACATCTTAGGGTGAAGCTTCAGGTGTGTGGATGGTGACCCATTATAAGGAAGAGGAGGGGCTGGCTCTCTTAATTATCAACCTGTTTCTATTAATCTGTGTATCTCCACGTGGTCTTGGCTTGCCAGTGATGTCTGAGCTGACTTGCCTCCTTGTCAGCCACATAGCCTGGCTAAATCCTGCCTGTCCATTGGCCGAAACTACTTTATTCACCAACCAATAAGAGAAACATATATTCACAGTATACAGAAGGACATCCCCCATCAATGAGTATTGAACCAAGCTGTCGTTTGACCATTCATTTAAAAATATATGTGTGTGTATGGCATGTATGTTTGGCATGACTCTATCCTCACTGTCCCAATGTATACCCACACACTCACATATATACATATGTATATATGTAAATATGTATGTATGTATGTTTGTATTGGGAGAGTGATTAATAGAACCATGTCAAAAGTCAAGGTCTCTTCTCCCGTGGTGGATGCAGATAATAAGCAATCCAACATAAAGAATAGGAATGTTTGGCCTTGAGAAAGGAGAGAACACATTTAATGGGGTTTTCATCCTTAGAAGATTATCTGGACTTCCCCCAAAGGACAGTTGAGCCCTACAGACCCTTGTGATCTGTGTCGTGGTCCTGCCCCTCAGTCGCTGTCATTTCAGGCCCATCCTATGGCTGCGCTGGCTTTGGGTGCAGTTAGCTCTGCCAGCATCGGCGCTCTGTGGCCAGGATTGCACATCTTCTTCTCTAAAGGGACTCATGAGCACATTAAACAGCAGGTCCTCACAGGCTGTGGGTTTCTATATGGGTTTCTCGATCTTTCATGTAGTTGCAGCCCCCAGACACTATCATTTGTTTCCTTGTTCATCTTGTGCCTGTATTTTCCCATCCATGAGAGCTCAGAAGAATAGGGACATCTGACTAGTTCAAGCATTCATGGGACCAGAAAATAAAGATATATTCCATGAGTGGATGAGTGAATTTTTATTCTAAGAGCTTTATGGGGAATGTAAAATGATTCATAGAATCTTTCTGTGGTACATTCTTCTTGGAGATGATATGGTTGAAATACTCTAGTTACCTCAAAGTGCTTATGCCTTTTCTGTGGACACAAAGACATGGAATTTTTCACAGCTGTGGAATAAACAATTCTTTGACTTCATAATTTATTTGACTAATTTCATATGTTCTTGACGGTTATTTCATGTTGTGACTATGATTTGTTTTTTTCTCCTGATACCTGCTCTAAAAGTCAAGATGCATGAAAATAGTTATTTTCCTAGCCTAAGTACATAATATTTACATAAAAATATTAAGAAACCAGAACCTTCTCATTAACCATTAATTAACTGACACATTAATTAGTACATTTAGGCATTAATTGAGTACCTCTACAAAGCAGGTTCTGTGCTAAGTCCTGGAGCTAAGTCCTTTTTACCAACAAGTTTGTCATTTAGAAAAGAAGACAATTAAAAAGACTACAAACCGCAGATATGGCGTCTGTGCTGGAGGGGAGGCTCAGGATAATGTTAGGGTATGTGAGAAGAGGAACTTGGTCCCCGAGGGACACATATGCTGGATGGTAGGGAGGTCTGCCTGGGCAGGCCTGTCTGAGACTGCTCATGAGCTACAGGTGCAGGAACAATCTCAGGGTGACATCGCTCAGGAAACAGGTACACGAAGACACGAGGGTCAGAAAGACCGAAGCTTCCTAGTAACTCAGAATAGACAGCCATTTTAACATGCGGAATTGATGGTTTGGTTTTTTTAAGACAGGGTTTCTCTGTAGCCTTGGAACCTGTCCTGGAATTCATTCTGTAGACCTCGGACTCACAGAGATCCTCCTGCTTCTGCTTCCTGAGTGCTGGGATTAAAGGCGTGCACCCCCACCACCAACACGGACATTTTTAAAGTGCTCAGTATCAGTAGCTACGCAAGTATAATCTAGCCTTCATAGTCTCTCCGTGTTAGTCTTACCATCTTCGATAGCTTTGTCTTCTCCAGCCAGGACTAGCCCATGTCTCAGTATGTGTTCAGGTAATGACGTTGTGAAATTGCCACCCATTAATGCTTTTCCATTCTTTTGGTATTTGAACCCTTTCCCTGTCTTCCAATACTTGTCTCATCTACTGCCTCTTTCCAGAGGATGCCCTCTGCCCATTATTGTACATGTGGGTCTTGCTCAGTTCTGAATTGGTTTTGTCCTTCAAGATATTACCTCATGAATCAACTCCATTATCTTTAATTTGGGCTGTTAAATTTTCGTTCCCCACTTATTTTTAAGTCTAATAATGTTATAATGCAGAACGTTATGGCATGACAGCACTCATATAAATTTAAGGGGCAATACATACTTGCCAATTTTTTTAAATAAGTGTATTCATGCATGCAAAATTATAAAAGCAAAGAAGGAGACAGTGTTTTTCTTAGTTAGGTTTCTATTGCTGTGGTGAAACACCACAGCCAAAAGCTACTTGGGGAGGAAAGGGTTTATTTCATCTTACATTTCCATGTAACAGCTCCGCACTGAATGAAATCAGGGCAGGACCTCAAGGCAGGATCCTGGCAGCACATACTGGTGCAGAGGCTTTGGAGGAGTGCTGCTTACTGGTTTCATCCCATGGCTCACAGAATCTGCTTTCCTACAGTTCCCCGGACCACCCAGCCCAGGTGTGGTACTGCCTACAGTAAGCTGGACCACTCGTATCAATTGTCAATCAAGAAAAAGTACTACTGGCTTGCCCACTGGCCAATTTGATGGGGACATTTTCTCATTTGAGGTTCCTGTTTCAGATTGTGTCAAGCTGACATAAAACTAGCCAGCACACAACTCATGCTAATGTTTGTCTCTAAGAAGGTTACAATGTAATTTTTGTACTTTGGACATAGATGTAAAGAGAGCTAAGACTTAGTGATCTGGGCCACATTCCTGATACTTAATATATTGTGTGACTGTTTGCTTCATTTTATTATATTTTTCTCTGTAGTTGGAGCTTTTCATCTGGACTGCCAGCTGCACAATGAATACACAGAGACTTAATATTAATCATATGACTTCATATTACTAACTGGCTCTTACAACTTAAATTAACCCGTTTATACTAATCTACATTATGCCACATGGCATTACCCCTTCCTGTTTCCTCTCTGTGTCTGACTCACAGCTCCTCAGACTCCATCCCCATCTCCTCTTTCTTCTTCCCAGCATTCTCTCTGTCCTGAAAATCAGGCCTAGCTGTCAGCCAATCAGCTTTTTATTAACAATGAGAACAATACAACTTCAAAGTGTATACAAGGAGTATTCCACAGCATTTATTTCGTTTTTGTCTACATAAAAAGGAAGGTTTTAACTTTAACATAGTAAAAGTGGAACAAAACAGTTATCAAGTAAGAATTACAGTTGCCGTATCCAGTCCATTTATATTTGGCAAAATCAGAGAAGAATATTCTATTATCTATCTTACATTTGTGAGTCTAAAGTTTTATATCTAATTTAATTTTTATCATAACTAAGGAAAACTTTAAGTATAATTATTTAGTCTTTAACTCCACCAAAAACCCCAGAAGGGTGTAATGTTAACTAATAATGGGGATATCTGTCTGCCTGCACAGTCATCCAAGGATCCTTTGTAATGTTGGAGCATCCATCTTTGGCCTACAGGCCTAGAATATCTGAGAGACTTTTCTTTGAAAAAGGAAATTTTGAAGGACTGTCCTATCCTGCCTTGGCAAGTTTGGCAGTCACTTTTCCTTGTGCCCTGCTTGTCCAGTTTGGGTAGCTTATTGTCATCAGTCAAGGCAAGGGCAGTTTCTTGCCCAAATGGCTAACTTTTGCCATAATAAAGAGAGCAAACTCCATATGTAGGTTCTTCCAATGCCCATCATCCTTTTTTTTTTTTTTTTTTTTTGAAGCAAATTGGTGCTGTCAGGAGCAGATGTGTCTCACTGTCACAAAAAGCCTTAGGTTATTAAATGTATTAAATGCCATATTCTGTAAGTCTTTGAAGTTGTTTGAAGACCATCTATCTATCTAAATATGTTTGTTTATGACCTTGAGAACATATCTAATGTAACTGTAAGTTTGACTATTATAGCTGATTATTAATCTGTATTTCTTAATTATACATTACACATACACAATATCCCAGAGTATATACATACAGCATAACAAAATTAACTTTAAATTTGTATCAATAAACCAAAATCCATATCAATGTAAAATATGATCACACCTGATCACCTTTAACTTGGAATAAATCCTCAGCCTCTTATTTCCTGTAGAGATGAAAGCAAAATCTCTTCTCTGAAGTAATATATCTTTTGACTTTCATTTTGAAGTCAAAACATTGTTCTATTAAATGTATTGTTTTAAATTTCATTTTACATTCCATTTCCCTCCCATGCCTCCTCACCTCTCCTCCAGCTCACCCCCATCCACTCCTCCCAACAAGTAAAAGCTCCCATGGGGAGTCAACAAATTTGAGTTGAGGCATGACCAAGCCCCTCCCCCATGCATTACGGCTGAGCAAGTCATCCTACCCTAGGGAATGGGCTCCATCAAGCTAGCTCATGTACCAGGAATAGTTCCTGGTCCCTTCCTACTGCCAGGGAACCCTCAGATAGCCCAAGCTTCACAACTGTCTTCCACATATGGAATCTCCACAGTTGTAGGTCTAGAGTTTATGGTTTCCACAAGCTTGGTTCAGCTCTCTCTGTAGATTTCTCCATCATGACCTTGACCTCCCTTGCTCATGTGTTCCCTCCTCCTTTTCTTCAACTGGATTCCCAGAACTTGGTCTGGTGCTTTGTTGTGGATCTCTGCATCTGCTTCCATCAATTACTGAATGAAGGCTCTGTAATGATAGAGTATCCACCAATATGATTACAGGGGAAGGCCAGTTCAGGTACCCTCTCCACTATTGCTAGGATAAGTTGGTTTAATCCAACAGTTTCATAATCCAGCTTTCATTTCTTTACTAGCAATCAGAAAATCTAAAGACAACATAATAACATACAGAATCCATATTCTCTGTATGTTTTCCATCTTTATGTGGCTTATTATTTTTTATTTTTATTTCACTTTATTCTTTTTTATGGCCTTCATTATTTTTAAACCATTTTTAATCTATAACTGTCTCTACTTTTTCTCTTTTCTCTCCCAAGTCTATGCATATTTTTGAAAACATTGCAACCTGTTTAGCCATATTTTTTCCCACCTGGATCTGTCTTTCTTAAGTATCTGTATTGTTTTTGATGACATGGGATGAGTCTTAAACTGCTATGTCAGCTGCAGGTCTTGCTCACCGTGATCATGCTTGGTGGCTGTTGGATGGCCCCTCCCTGTTCTGTCCTCCCAGAGCTTACTTAGTCTCATGGTGGAGGTACTGACAGGAGCCATGTTTACCTCCCCAGCCCTGGGAAGTTGTTGAGTCCATGCTGTCACTGAGTAGCAGGGCCTCTTAAAAAGTCACGCTGGTGTTTGTTGCTAGCACCAAGCCAAGGAAGTCACCTCTTAAAGGAGCTGTGCCTAGCCTAGCCAGGAAAAGTTGGTCATCAGGAAACCTCATTTGGTTTGGCTTTTGTGTGCATAAAAAATTTTTTTAAAAGCTTTCTCAGGTCTTATGCAGATCTATGTTCCTGATGGTGGACCTTGTCATCTGGGCTATTGGTTCCCCAGTAAATGCACAGAGGCTTAATATTACTTGTAAATGATTGGCCAATAGTTCAGGCATATTACTAGTTCTTACAACTAAATCATCCCATTAATATTAAGCTATATCATGCCTCAAGGCACATGGTGTTACTTCTCTTCTTCCCTTTCATCTTGTACCCCTGTTCCCTCTCCATGTCTGTCTCTTGGCTCCTCAGACTCGGTCCCCTTCTTCTTCCCAGAATTCTCTCTGTCCCCCAAATCCTGCCTAGCTATCAGCCAACCAGCTTTTTGTTAACAATGAGAGAAACATGTATCCACAGTGCACAAAAGATTTGTTCCACAGCATTTCTGCATTCAAAAATTTCCCTCAGATACTTAGCCACATATACAAATATTACATGTCAAGACATTAGTTCGGAAGAAGCATATACCAATAATCTCAGCACCCAAAGTGCTGAAGCAGGAGGGTCAAACATTGGGTGATCCCAGACTTGCTAGTGAGATGCTATCTCAGAAAGACAAAAATCAGAAAGAAAGTAAAGTAAGAGGTGAAAAATGGGAGAGGAATTGAAGGGAGGGAGAGAGAGCGAGAGAAAGAGAGCCAGCATAACTACATGTTTATTCAAGAGCTGGAACACTGTGTAGAAATAGAGACAATGATGATGGAGGTACAGACAAACAGCTCAGTTTTTGTGAGTGTAAATCTTTCCTGTAAAATACTCAAACTCGCATCTTTTCACATTTCACTATTGTAGCTTATTATAGCTCAGGAGACAATTGTAGCAAACCAAACTCTGTGGCCTCTGCATGATCTCTCTTCTTACTATAAGCTTCATAAGGCAATGTGTGAGATGCCCTAGAGAACATTAGCTGATTCTCTGAATGAGCTGGGCTTTCCTTCTGTCTTTTCAGAGTAATGATTCAGGTGAGGTTAATGGGCACTCATTATACCTGAAGGTAGATGATTTGAGGCCTGAATTTCAATGTCCAATCTCTGTCCATTCTAAGGTCAAAACTGATTTGGGAGTGTTACAGAGAGATAGTGTCAAGGGTTGATCATTAACATCCCCATAAAAATCTTAGGATGAGGGTGGGTTGAAGGCCAGCCGTGATCTAGGGCCTGGAGGACTTGAGGACATCACCAGTTTATAAGGTCTGAATTGCTCTCACTTAAATCCACATCCCTGGAAGAGACCGGGAGACTTTAATGAACAGATTGAGCTGATTCAACAAGATTGTGTGGCCTTACAGCTAAGGTCAGCCCGAGGAGATAATAAAGAGAATTGAGTCCAAAAAGGAAGATCCAGCTGTTTCAATAGTTAATTCACAGAAAGTGAGGTTCCTTTGGAGTCCATGTCTGAATGCCTACAAAAGGTCTAAAGGTAGATGTCCTAAAACCCTTTAAATTACGTGTGTGTGTGTGTGTGTGTGTGTGTGTGTGTGTGATATGTGTGTGTCTACACACACACATATCACACACACAAATATATCCGTGTTTCATATGATAAATAAATCTATAATAAATGTGCAGTCTATCAAGATTATGCACACACATACAGCATGGGGAATGCAGAATGATTCTTACGATCAATAAGTGTACAGTGAAAATGAGTGTCCCGAACAGCAAAGACCTTAGTAAGAGTTACATTGTTTGGGGACTGCAGTGACTCAGTGGTAAGAACACAATGCTGCTCTTCCAGGGAATCTGAAGCCTCTGGCCCCCATGGGTGCCTCCTCTCACATGTGTACATCCACATGTGTACACACGCCTACGCAGTATTAAAATAATAAAAACAGATCGTTGGGGAGCATTTTAAGCTTGTTCTTATTTATTGTTGCTAAGCTTGTGTATGTGTGATGAGGAGCCCCTATGCTGCCGTGTATTTGTGGAGCCGGAGGACAACTGACGGAGGCAGTTATTTCCTTCCACCTTTATGTGGGTTCCAAGAAGCAATGCACACCCTGCACAGCGAGAGCCTTTACCCACCGAGCCAGTTTGCTCGCCCCCACCCTACTGTTTCCATGGCTTCTGGAGAAATAAGCTGTGGTTGCACAGCACGCACTTAAAAATTAAGATAGTTTAAAAAAAAAAAGCAATGAGTGATGGAATGTGCCTGTAACTTCAGACAACTGACACCTGAAACTCCCAGGGGACAGGCAAATGGATAGGTACCTAGCATTCTCGGGGCAACCAGTCTTGCCAAAATAGGGAGCTCTGAGTTCAGCAAAAGACCCTGTTTCCAAATATAAGGTGGACAGTGATGGGGAAGAAGAGATCTAATGTTGACCTCTGACCTCCACACATGCAGGTACCAGATTGAACTATCCCACCTAAAGTGCATTTACAGTGTTCTCTCTCTCTCTCTCTCTCTCTCTCTCTCTCTCTCTCTCTCTCTCTCTCCCCGTCCCTCCCCTCCTCTCTCTCATATGCACACATGATAAGTTTCTTATTAGTGATAGGGGTTGTTAGCTCCCCAGAAGAGAACTAAAGCTCCCGGACAGACGGTAATACCTGTGACAGCCTCAGCAGGAAAACGAGAAATGAAGAGCCCTCTACTGTGAGGGCAGCTTCCATGACCATCATCTTGTCTATTCCCATTCTCCTGATGGAACACAGGGTTGGTCTTTGGTGTTTATGGAGCACCTACTCTTAGACCGTGTTCTAGGCTCTTGGCATTGATCTTATTCAAGCCTCAGAACTGAAAGCTCAGGAGTTTTGCTTAGAGACGTGTAGCTGAGAGGTGCCAGAAGGAGAGGTTGACTGTAGTTTTGGCTGTGCCAAAGAGGCTGGCAATCAGACTATGTGTCAGGTACTAGGTCTGTCTCCCTAGCGCAGGGGAGAAACTTCTAGTTCAGAAACTTGAGCTGTGCCCTAATTAGCTTTGTCCACTTGACACAGTCTAGAATCATCACAAAGAAAAGCTTACACTGAAGAATTGCCTGGATCATCATAGCCTATAGGCATGTTTGGGAGGGTTGTTTTGATTGTTTTTAATTGATGCAGGGGACCCCTGTACACTGTGGGTGGAACCATCCCTAGGTAGATGGGTCTAGATTTTATAAGAAAGCAAGATGAGTGTAAGCCAAGTCAGAGTGAGCCAGCCAGCAAGCACAGTTCCTGCTCTGAGTTTCTGCCCTTATTTCACTTAGCGACAGACTGTGGCCAGGAAATGTAGATGAATTAAACCCCTCCCACCCTTTAGTTACTGTAGGTCATGGTTTGTTTACTTATTTACTTATTTATTTATTTATTTATCTATCTATCACATCACTAGAACGGGCTGTGATTAGAGGTACATGTAACACACATGTGTCCACCCCAGCAGTTGCTGAGACCCACAGTGTGCTGATCGAGCGTGAAAAGATAAGATACCGATCACAATGCAAAGAGGCCTCCAAGGCATGCATTTGACATCAACAGTAGGAACTATTGTTTCTCAGCTCTGCACCGGATGGAACACACGGCATAATTTGAGGAAAGAGATTGTGTCTGAAGCAGGCCAGACATGCGATAGAACCACAGACCTGCCTTGGGAGATTGGCCAGCTTCTGTTTCTGAAGCCCTGGGAATGTGATAGTAGTTATCTACCTGTCAGGGTTGGCTTGATTCCTGGAGGAGAGCATCAGGGAGTACATGGCAGGTGGTCGCCTTCACTGGAGCTCTGTGGTAGTGTTTCCTACTTAGGTTTTTGACAGGTTGGTTCCCAGACCCTAAATGCTGCTCTAGCTGACCTCCACAGGCATCTGGGGAGATGTCACTCTGGCTCTGGAGACAGGGGGTCACTCTGAAGCAGTTTCTGCCTGTTGTTCCATCTTTAAAGTGTCCTGGAGTTGCCACTCCTTTGGAGAGTGTCCACAGTGACTGGTTCCTCTGTAACCGAGTCATTGACGTGGCCACATTTGCGGAATAAAGTGCAGATGACAAACCTCAGTCAAAACACTTACTTTGTGCTAGGCATGCTTTGACTATATTAATCTTCCAGTAAAGCTGTTAGGTGAGTAACTACTTACTTCCTCTCTGCTCCATTTTATAGTTGAGGAAACAGGAAACAGGTGCAAAACATTTGAGTGCCTTGGCCTAAGTCAGCGCTCTTCTAGAGCAGAACTGGGATTTCAACCATGGCAGGCAGCTGAACACAGCGTGTGGTACTTAGAGACCTGCAGGCTCCTTTCTAAGGCAGTGGACTTGTGTACAAAGGAAAATGGTAGCCAGAGGCGTTCCACTCTCTCTAGGACTCGAGGCTTTCCACCCCACAGTCAAGGACACGCTTCTCAGCACCATGTTACCCGCATTTAATTTTAGAGTCCTTAGGTAGCATCAGGGTTTCGACCCTATACTTACTGAAATCAAATGATGGAGCTTCTCCGGTTGTTGTTATCTTGGAAATGTGTCTTGCTTTAATAACGTAAGTGGATAGTGTGTGGTAAGGCCCCAGATAATACTACCTTTGTCAGCTGTGCACCGGTTGGCTTTTCTGATGCTGTTTCTAGTGGAATTACTTATAAATTCTGCAGCTTCTTTAATTCTCTATATCTTGCTTTCAAAATTGTCCTCTGCTTATGACACAGAGTGTCTCTGCAGTCTAATGTTTCTGTCTCTCATGTGAAAGCTTAGATGCTGAAACCTAACCAAAGTGGTAGCCTTGGGAGGTAGGGTTACTGGGAGGTGTTTAGTCTTGAAGTCATGCTCTGGCAAATGGATTAGCATCTGTATAAAAGAGGCCAAAGAGAAAACCCTCACCCCTTTTACCATGTAAGGACACAGCAAGGACACTAGCACCTGTAAACACAGAAGTGGGCTTGGATCAGTCACTAATTGGGCCAGAGCTTTGTTCTCAGATTTTCCAGTTTATGGGATTGCCAAAAAAAAAAAAAAAAAAAAAAAAAACCAAAATTGTTTATCTGCTATCCAGTTCATGGCATTTAGTTACAGCAGCCCGAACAGACTAAGACATATGTATTTGGGGTTCAACTGGATGTAGTAGCCCAAGACTTTCCAGACTCAAGGAGTTCTGGAATATTCTAAATAAAATTTTAATCAGACAGAGCAGCACCATGAAAATAATCACTAAGGAGAGCATGCAACTACTCACCTTCTCTTTTCCTCTTCTCACAACACTGGCCTGGAGATGGGGGTCTTTACCTTCTGTGCTGCAGGGATCTGTGGACCCTGAGTTGCCATTCTGGATTGCAGAATGCATTGGCACCGTCATTTGCACCCAATGGTAGGAGAGTCCTGGTCTGTGGGTCATTATGTCAATGTTCTCTTCTAGAGCTGTCTTCATTAACGTGTGCAAGCAGCTTTGAAGAATGTTGTTCTGCTGGTGTTGTCGGCTTTTTGTTGTTGTTGTTGGGCGCATGTGATCCACAGAGTTTTCTTCATATGGACTTTGCAATCTTAAACAATATGAGTAGATTTGATCTTTACCTCCAGGGAGAAGATATAGCAGATTGCACAGACACGTGGTCCTGGTAAATTTTCAGGATTGATTCTTCACACTCGCCATCTCCTTGCCCTACCACCAATGGTGCACATCAGCTCATGCCGTTTCTTAAAAACAACTGCATTTGAGAAATAATTTGATAAAAATTACTTGCCGTAATAGATGGTTGGCTAACCAGATTTCCCCCCCTCTTTTTGAGGATTTATAAATTTTAATAGAACCCAGTTCAGTTTTTATCCAAATACATAATCAATTCTAAGAGTGAGGAGCTGGTCAGGCAGATAAATCCCTGAGTTGAACTTTTCCTCTGGTGCCTATGAACATGTAAATGACTATTTTCACTGCATGTGTAAAGGGCCAGTTTCGCGCGTTTAACAGATTTTGTGAATTGTGTGCCAAGGCTGCTTACCAACTGTTGAAGGCAGACTTTTAGAGTTATAAATGATTTTTATCTACAGTGCACTAATGAGGTATGATAATGTGTGTGCTGTTTATGCAAATTAGCAAAAGTTGCTTTGCATATTCACTTAATATTAAGTTTATCCTGTATTTGAGTTTTTCAGTGCTTCAGAGTACAGCCATTTAGCAAAAAGAGACCTTCACAGAGCAGAGTTTCTAAGTGTGGCCTCCACACCAGTAGCCTCAGCAAGAGCTCTGGCTAGAAATGCAGGTTCACAGGGTCTGCCTGGAGACCCTAAATCGGAAACTGTGGAGACGGGCTTTGCAATCTGTTGGTTGATAATTTATCTGGGTAATTTTGATGCACTCCAAGGTTTAACACACCAGGCTGGTAGGTGATTATGTTTGAATCCTCCTTCTTCACAGATGAGTAAATTGAGGCTCAAAAAGATTAAGCGACTGAACAGAGCTGACTTTTTACTCTCCTAAGATGGGTGCCTTCGGCTAATCAATTGCAACGAGGGCGGTTTGCTGGCAGCATCTTTGATTGACAGGATGGTCAAATCTCTTCCTGATTGCATGGCTGTACGCTTGTAAAAGCCTGGGGGTGAGACTCGAACAACTTCAATCTCTAGGAGCCTCTCAGGGATCAGGCTGCTCCATATTCACTCTCTTTAAAGAGATCAGCCCTCATTTTCCTTTAAAGTTGGGGTTAGTCTGCCTGAGTTGCATACAAATGAGGTGAGATTAAGTTTTGCAGCTGTTCTGCCTGGGGATCTAGTACAGAAGAGGGGCTGGCAGAACTCAAATCCTTTGCTGATCAAGGCAGTCGTAAAACGCAATCTTATGTGGTGAGTAGCACTCGAGAATACGGAAGGGAAGTGAAAAATTAAAACGACTACTGCCTAAACCCTAAACGTGTGGGAGATGGGGGAAATTCTAGTGTGCCGAAAACATGCACCACCACTGTGGTTTACAGATGCACCACCTTGCTCCGTGGCTGACACACCTAGACAGATGTATGCAACACTGATAAAGGATGGCAGCTCACGTTCAAGATTTGAAAGAAGCGAAATATGAGGGTAAATGTAGAATTTTCCAATTGTAGAACCCATCTACCCCAGTGTCTCTAAACCACAGCCGGAAACTGGCACTGGGTAGGCGCTGCCATGTGATTTATCTGTCTAGTATCCTAGGAATGTCAGGTTGTGTTTGCATTCACTCCCTCCTCGATGAACATTTTGTCATGCCAATATTTTTAAATGGCTTTCATACACTGGGACTATTTCTGGGCTTGGTTTGTTGTTGTTGTTTCCCTTTATTCTTGATTCAATGAATGGTTTTATCTTGTATTTTTCTTTCTTCTTCTTGGAGGCTACCTGAGCTGTTTATTCTAGTATTTACCCTGGAATGTTTTACCCAGATACTTTTACAGTGTTAAAACCTGAAATTAAAATTTAGATTGTTTTCTTAGTAGCACAAGTAATTTTGAAACTCCATTTATTTTCCCTTTGACTGCTATGTATAGAAGTCTACGAAAACTCACATATCAGTACTCTCCTGCAGGTAACATTCTGGGATATAAGCTTACGTCACTCCTTCCTACTCTCACTGTCTACGTGGGGGCTCATTCTCACTTGGGTACATAAATAGCTGCCCTTAGTTTTGCTTCATCATTGAAAGATAATTTATTTATTTCTTCTTCTTCTTCTTTTTCTTCTTCTTATTTTTCTCCTTTTTCTTCTTCTTCTTTTTCTCCTTCTTCTTCTTCTTCTCCTTCTCCTTCTCCTTCTCCTTCTCCTTCTCCTTCTCCTTCTCCTTCTCCTTCTCCTTCTTCGACATGATCTCTCCATGTACTCACAGTTGGTCTGGAACTTATTATGTAGTACAGGCTTACCTTGAACTCACAGCAATCCTCCTGCTTCAGCCTTTAAGTGCTGGGATTATACGCACCTACAAGCACACCCGGGCCTCTTGGCAATTTTAAAGGTTTTATTCTACTGTAATGAGAATTTGTTCCTATCTTTAGAAGTCAGCGATCTCCTTCCTTTGTATGTGACCTTGCTCCCCTGTTGGTGACTTACAACAATTTTACCACAGTGTCTTTATTTAGAATTCTTGTAACTTATTCTGTTTGGCATATAGTATGTCTCTGGACATGTTTTTAAATACTCCTTGAAAATTCCCAAACGGCTTTTCAATAAAGCTTCTGGTACATTCTTTTTGCTTGCTTGCTTGCTTGATTGGTATCCTAATTTTGGATTTTGTCATTGTATTCTCCTTGCCCTTTGCCCTCTCCTGTTTTAATGCCTTCTCTACTTAAGCAACAGCCAAGATTATGTGTCCTGGCTCATCCTCTTAAAATGGTAGACAATCAGGAAATCTCTGTTGAATGAAATGGAATAGCCCTTTCTTAATATTACACAAAACTAATGTTTATGTTGGCCATAAAACTTGTAAAGATGGATCTACTTCAATCTCCTTAATTTTCTCTTGCAAAAGTTGATACCCTTTGGTTAAATGGCTTGGCCCAGTGCCACAGAACTTAACAGGGTCAGATCTGATTCCAAGTTCATTGTTCTTTTCAGCTGATACAGTATTTCTTGTTTTAGTCCAAAATATTCCAATTTGTAAAATGACATTACAGATGGAGACCTTCACCAATTTTCCTCCTGAGAAGTAACCTATAACGTCTGCTGATGACCACAGAGAAGTAAGTGGGGTAAAAATGGGCAGGCTGGGATTTAAGAGTTAACTCAGGAAGGCTTTGACAGGTGTAAGTTACTAGCCGGGGAGCCCTTGGCACCTTCTCATCCATTCATTTCACAGTGTAACAGGCAAAGTCATATATTTATAATGAGGTCTTTTTTATAATATAGTGACAAGGAATGTTTAGAAAATGATGAATAAACACCGTGACGGTGCCTGAATATTTAGCCCTAAGATATGAGCTCTTCTGCTTGAATAAGAGAAAGACTGAAATTAGGTAAACAGCACTTGTGGATGCTGTAGACAGGTTTGAGGGATGAGACAAAGAAAAGTATGGAGGAAAGACAAGATAAACCCAGTGTACGGTTTGTGAGGCAGGGACGGAAATCAATGCTGGTTACTGAGGACACAGATGCCAGTGTCGTCTGCTGGGGGACCCCACGCAGTAGCCTAAAACCTTTTTTATTTTTAAGTTGAAATTTTATCATTGTTGACTGAAATTAAATTAACTTTTTTGTCTTCATGATTTTTACTTTGCTTGTTTTGACACTAATGTTCAAGAAGAGGCGATTTTCATACAAGCATTTACTTAATCTTCCTCTTTTGTGAATTTAACTAAATTCAGGAGAGTTTTTAAACCAGCAACACAGGAAGAGCGCAGTCATTTGTCAGGGAGCGGGCGCTGAGACTGCTTCCTTTACTTACCAGCCCTGAGAGGTCAGTAGGTCACTTGACTTTATTGACTTTTTAAATCTATAACTTGAAACTAGTAATATCATTTTCTTTAATTTAACATTAATTTTATTTTATGACTACAGGTGTTTTGCCTGCAATATGTCTATTCACCGCTTGCATTCCTAGTGTCTATGGAGACCAAAAGAAGTTATCAGATCCCCTAGAATGAGAGGTACGCTTAAAAACTTCTATCTGGGTGCTAGGAATGGAACCTTGGTCCTTTGGAAGAACAATCAGTTCTCTTAACACTGAGCCCATTTCTCCAACTCCTAATAATACCTTTTAAAAACAAGGACTATTCTTATAAAATGTGAAATGTGCAATTTTATATTTTTTCCATCTATCCACTCAGCAACCCACCCAATCCAACTAACCAGTAATTCACTCTTGGAGGAAATAGTTATTGCTAGGTGTGGTGGTTTGAAAGCAAATGGCCCCTAAAGGGAATGGCACTATTAGGAGGTGTGGCCTTGTTGGAGTAGGTGTGGTCTCATTGGAGGAAATATGTCACTGTGGAGGTAGGCTTTGAGGTCTCATATATGCTCAAGATATCACCCAGTGTTTCAGACCATTTACAGTTGCCTGCAAGATGTAGGACCCTTAGCTACTTCTCCAGCACTATGTCTGCCTATATTCTGCCATGTCCCACCATGATGATAATCAACTGTACATGTACTGTGTAAGCCACCCAATCAAATGTTTTTCCTTTATAAGAGTTGCCTCGGTCATGGTGTCTCTTCACAGCAATAGAAACCCTAACTAAGACACCAAGGGATATGAAAATAATCCCGACCTTGTGGAGCTTAAATTCTAGTATGGAACACCAAATACTTATAAAATCAGGTGTAGTTTGTCAAGTAATCATAGGTATCATGGAGGAAAGTTACATAGGCATCGGGGACAAAGAAGCTAATTTTAATTAGATGGACTAGAAAGACCTCAAAGAGGAAGTGGGATTTAGCAAAGACCTGAAGAATGGAAGAGTTAGCAGCAGGTATGCAATCACCTGAAGACCAAGGTTTCAAATGAGCATGAAATGGGGAAGAACATGTCTGGCACATGCAAAAAGACTACAGGAAGCCAGTGTGTCCAGAATGTTTGAGAAGGGCTCAGAGACCAGGACAGTGAGACTGGGTATGGATTGGTGGTGCATCAGTTCTCGATGTACAGATAACAAGGATCTTAGAGACCACTGGAAGGATCAAGTCTTCTATTCTGAATAAGCTGGTGTACTTTTTTTAAATGAACAATGCCCCCCTTAAGTTCATGTGTCTGAATATTTGCTCCCCAGGTGGTGAAACTGTTTGGGAAAGTTATGGAACCTTTAGAAGGTGCAGCTTTGCTGGAGGAATTGTGTCACTGGTGGTTGGCTTTGAGTTTTTGTAGCTTGGCATCTATCTAGCTACTGTCTGTCTGTCTTCCCTTCCTGTGTGAGCTGATGAAATACGACCCCTCCATTTCCTCTTAGGCTGACTTCGGGCTCCTGCTTCCATGCCCTTCTCACCATGATGGACTGTTTCCCTTCTGGAACTATAAGCAAAAATGAACCCTTTTCTCTTCTAAGTTGTCTTTGGGTGTGGTATTTTATCACATGGATGGAAAAGTAGCTGATACAGATGGGAATTGTGGACACTGGGGGCAGAGGAGTGGAAGCAGACAATGTGACTTAGGCCTTTGGCTTTTGTGTTGAGAAGAGGCTGTGTTGGGTAGGGAGGTTGGATAAAGGTGGTGACAAAAACAGCTCAGGAGGCCATTACCACTAATCCTGGACCAATGGCATAAGGCAGTGAGAAGTAAAAATGCTGTTATAAATCAAGATGTTTGGTCAACTCTTTAGACACGAAAGTAAAAGAGATGAAAGGTGATTACTGGCCACACAAGAACTCTGGAGAGCAGGGGTATCATTTATTGAATTGTGATGGGGCCAGGGGGAGAGAAGATATTTTGATGAGGGGGGATATGGGATGGATAAATTGATATATTATGACTAAAGATTACCTAACTAGGAGCCAACCTACTCTGAGAGCTTGGAGGTGGGAAAGGTGTAATGGGCAGACACAACTGAATTGTTCTAGTTCTCGATGAGTTTACTCTTGGGAGGGAGATAGACATGAGGAAGTTAAGCTCAACATAAGCAGACTAGGCTAGACTTCAGGGCCATGATGTCTTTCTTACTCAAATCCTTTCCTTGGGCTGTATAGAAGTGGCCTTGTCTACGGTTCAAACCTTCAGTACATTACAGAGCAGGAACAATCAATATCACACCTCATCTGATTATAATCACTTTCTTGATACCTTCAGAGATAAGACTGGAAGAGATTTTTATTGCCTTGCACATACTTGCAAAGCACACTTTGTTGGGTATATGACTATGTGTCTCTTTGAAAAAAGGCTTTGGTAGAATCAAATCATTCTGTTGATATCTCTGGCATTCCTTGATATATATTTTATGCCTTGTTTTTGCTCCATGCTGGGGATTATGCAGGTTCTCACAGACAAGAAATTGTATGGGCAATATACATAATGGTTATGTGTATTGATAAGCAGCCTTATGAATTTTCACAAAGTTTTTTCTGAGATTGAATTTGGATGAAATTAAGGAATATCAAGTATAGTTTTTTAAAAATTAAAAAAATTATTTTTAAGGCTAATGAATAACCATGTATAAGAATTAAAATAATTGTGGTAGAGTGGGATATTTTAGGTATTTTTCTTTCCTAATAATGTCACCATTTAAAATGTATTTAGAAAAGAATAAATTATGACTTTATATTATATTGAAATAGTGGGTCTGAACATTTGAAAATTAATATTTGAGTTTTATGAATTTTTTGATCATTCTTTTTATTAATGATCAATTTAACTTACTGTATAAACTTACTGTATAAACAAGTTAAGAGTAAAACCTACACAAAAGGAAGAATAAACTGTATCTTTTTGGTTTAGCTGATCATCTATCTCATGGAACTTTGGGGTTGAGGTTTGATAGGAAATCTATTATGCATTTCTCATCTATCTATCTATCTATCTATCTATCTATCTATCTATCTATCTTCTATCCTATCAATCATTTATCAGCTATCTTAAAGATGGAAGTTTTCTGTCCCCCTGGTCCCACGGCTGCTTTGCCCCAAATAAACACAGGGACACTATATTATAAAACTGTTGGCCGATGGCTAGGGCTTCTTACTGGCTAGCTAGCTCTCTCTTAATTATTAACCCATAACTACTAATCTATGTACTTCTACACGATCTTCTCTTACCAGAGAATACCTGGTACATCCCATCTTCCTGGTCTCTACATGGCATCTCCTTACAGCCTCTCTGCCTCTCTCCCCAGCCTTCTCCTCATCTCCTAGCCCTGCTTATCTTCCTACCTCTACTGGTCAATCAGTGTTTTATTCATCAACCAATAAGAAAAACATATATACAGAAGAACATCCCTCATCACCATCTCCTCTCTATCATTTATTTATTATCTCTTCTCCCTTCCCTCCCTTTCTCCCTTTCTTTTCTCTCCCTCCCCTCTTCCCTCACTCTGTCAATATTGTTTAGAGTGTAACTCTGACTTTGTATAGTCATAGGAACAAGAGGGACCCACTGAAGAGAGACAGAAATGTCATGCCTCTGACCACCTGTGCCTACACTCCAGTGTCATAGAGGGGGGAAACATCAGAGCAAAAGGCTACTGTTCATTTCCATTTAGTATCAGCTACATCCCTGTCGGCAGCTCCCCTCAGTGCCATTCTGCAAAAACTGCTCATCACAGCCTCCTACTTCTCGAGTCTAAAAGGTAGGAAATGAAAGCATGTGATTAAGCCGCTTCACTAAAGCTGGGAGGGGAGGTTCTCATACCTGGCCTATGAACTGTAAAACTGTGATTCCAATGAGCCAGGTTCTCCAGATTATAGACTTGTGTTCAGTATAGTGAGATGACCCCTACCTGAGATAAGAGGAGGGAAGAAGTACAGTGAGCACAATTGTGAGGAAAAACATTAAAGATCATAGTTCCTTGAAGTGGTATCAGGAAGATGTCAAATTCTGTTTTGAATCAGTAGATGGCAAGTTTTATGGGAGGGGAGCATTTGGATTCAATTTCACTGAAAAGTTCCATGAGTTGTAGGTATGGATGAATGTCAGGATTATTAATACTTTCTTGCTAAAATTTCAGGAAAATGGAAATTGTATAATTTGACTTGTTTGCTGTGCTTTACTGGAATCTGGAAATGAATTTACTTGCTCCAGGAACAGAACTACACTTAACTTTGGAGGTCTCCTACCTTAATCTTTTGTTTAGTTCTCATGGATTAATATTTTTCACTTTGGATGGCTTTTGGCATTTAATTTATCAGAAACCAATAGACAGCTTTATTGAGATGGAAACATTGTATTCAATTTTGATATAAAAAACTTTCTATCTGATAGTATTTAACTAGAAAGAAGTTTCAGGGGCTTTATTAATTAATTTTATCTTCTATTCATCAAGATTTTCCCATTTTTGTATGAGTAGAACTCTCATAAATTGTTCTAACACCGATGCCTGCTGTATCCATGCTTGTCAAATTCTATTTTTTTTTTTTTGAAGCAGTGGGCTTACTGGTAATAATACTTTTTGATAACAACTGTACTTGTTTTGCCTGAAATTTTCATAGATCTAGTATTTAGGTTGTAAATAGATTTTTTAAAGAAAAATTCTAATTTAGTTTATTAATTGTTATAACACAATTTTCAAATACCTGAATCAATTTTGAAAACTTTTTTTATTATTTTTCTGAGTGCTCAAAATGTTCTCAATATTCTCTCCCTTTTCTCCTTCTGCCCTTCCCTCTTCTCTCCACTTCCATTATCCTTATTCTATGTGCTCTCAACAATTTAGTGATATATTTATAATTTTAACACATTTAATAAAGCATTTATATTGATTTATTTTGGTTGGTAAGACTATGTAATCTTATTAATTCTAGTAATTTATTAACAGCATGACTAATCATAATCATCTGGCCCTCAAGCTCTGACCCAAATAGATTCATGAGTAAATTTTCACACCCTCAATGTATAGAAGAGAGACCTCCATGCATACTGTTATGATACAATCAGTTCCTCTTTTTCTGAGATGATATATAACTTAATCATTTTCTCCCCAATTCTACTCCTTTATAAACTTTGATCAATGTGTTTTCCTCCTTTCTAGTGTCTCTTTTTTTTTTTTTTTTTTTTTTTTTTGTGGAGGTAGACGTTCTCTTTTATAATCACCTGCCATATTACCAAAATAGTTCTGATTTGTTGATGAATAAAATAGGAATGCTAAGTCCCTGTTTAAAAATTGCATGAATCTTTGTCACCCCAACAGACATTGATATCAAGATGCCACAGCTCTCCTCTCCTACTGTAGTATTTTGAGCAGATTTTGCTTTGAGCATTGGTTTGAACAATTCTCCCACCTTTCTTCTGAGAGACTGTCTTCCTACATGTCCAGAATGGAGGTGACAGTGAGCGGAAGGCTCCTGTGGGGCTACCTTAATCCCTCTTCTGAGAAAGCCAGTCACACCTGAGATCTCAACCAAAAGTTCAGCTTTTCCTGTCCAGAATCTGATACTCTAGATTTGAGCCTCAAGGACCGTAATTGTATGGGTTTCCCCAAAGTTACAGATTACCCACCTTGTAAAGTCTCATACAATGCACACACACCTTAATGTTCAAACAGAGACACAAGAGTTTGCCAATGAAGATATCCAGTGATGACTACGCATGCAACGTTCTCTGCTCCCGAGCTTGGCTCTGTAAGTCCCTTCAAGTCAGCATCTCCAAACCCTGCTTTTCCTTCAGCTCAATGGGATTTCATGCCAGCTTGGAGTCCCGCTCCCCATGGCACTGCTTGGAAAGTGTCTCCAGCAGAGCACTGTGTTTCAGGCCTTATTCTTTGTTGCCTTTAACAGGAGCACAGTCTGAGGCTTCCTGCTATCCAATATCTGCTCCAAGTATATTCCCAGTTTCACACTTACTTTTGGAGTGAGGCATGGGACGTCAGTTAACTCTTGTCAAGTACAGAAGCATTAGTCAGAACCATGAAAACTCAACTAAGGATTTAGTTTTTCTTTGAATTGACCAAGGAAGCTTCTGTAGCTTCATCAAAGGATACCTGGCGTGCAGGCTGTATTCCCAGTACAACACAAACATCCATCGATGTAGTGTAAGTTAACTCACAGGTCATACAACAGTGATTCTTTGCCTTTGGATCTTAAAGATACAAGAATTGGATTCTTTCTCCTCTGAATGTCAGCCAATCTCCCCACACTCCTGACACACACACACACACACACACACACACACACACACACACACACACACACAGACATCCATAAGGCAGTAGATATTGATTGAACTCACTAAATAGCCCTCCAAGAAAACTATCCAGGAATTGACAGAAATAGAACCATGTTAAAAATATACATGTGCAGCCCAGGGAACAGACGGAATAAATAACTGAGGGATTTAGAAATAAATTTGAAGTCTTTGGTGAATGTTTTCCTCATGCTTCGGAATTGCCAATCATACTCTCTAAATCGTGGTAATATTGAACTTAAAATAAAATTTGGTTTGCATATCTTTACTGCCTGATATGACACACTCTAGTTAACATGGCATTTGTGAAAACAAACGTTCTATTAAATAAATTGAGCCAGTAATCTAGGTAGATCTTACCTACTTCCTGAAATGGCAAAGGAGAGTAACGGTGAGAAGATGAAGACATAAAATGATAAACTGAGTTTTCCTGGTCCAGCAAAGGCCTGGTCACAAGCAGCTCATAGTGGCTTGTCTTTATCAGAAGTAGAATGCCAATGTGCCTCCTTTGATCTAGCTTTCTAGTTGATTTTAGGTATGTTAATCTTCTCCCTCTTTGTATTTTAGGGGGTACATGTTCATGGGTGTGTGTGGAGGGTGTAGTATATGTACCTATGTGTGATGCTTTGGAGGTCAGAGGTCAACACCTAGTATGGTGTTTGAATTGTTCTCCATCTTATTATTATTTTTGAGGTGGGATGTCTCACTGAAACTGGAACTCAGGGATTTGGTTAGACCGGCCATGAGCAAGCCCTGGGAACCTCCTATCTGCCTCCCCAGCTCTGAGATTGCACATGCCACTGCACCTACTGTTTTTACAGAGGTGCTGGGGTCAAACCCGGGTCCTCTCGCTTGAGCAGTGAGCACTTGACTGACCATGTGTTCTCTAGCAATCCCGTCAAGGGTTTCTTATAACATCAAGAATTAAAGATGTCTTCTACATGAACAAAGTGATAGTTGTTGGTGATACAGACATGCAAGACTAGTCTCCATCGATACTCGCTTTCTGAACCCCAGCCTCACTCTCTGCCACTGATAGCAGCATCCGGGCCTTTTCTTCTCCATGCTAAGGTCCGACCCCTCCATATTGTGTCTCTAATGATTCTAGTGTTTTGTCTCTGCCACCTGCCCTCACTGAGAAATCTGGGACCCAGACATTGCTGTCATCATGCTCTTCAGCTTCACTCTGTAATTCCTGTCAATTCTAGACTTCATTTAAGTACTTTTGGTTCGGATTATTGGACAGTGACCTTACACAGACTTTTTACCACAACTGTTAGATTCTCCTCAGTATACTGTTGGAGTTTTTTTGTTCCTTTGTTTTTTACACATGATTTTAGGAGGGCCTTGAGCTCAAAATGTAGCCCAAGCTAGTTTCACACTTGTTAACTTCCTACTTTCCCTTCTGATTATTGAAATTACAAGTGTGTACCACCAGCTCTGGTTTGAAATTGTTTTGTCAAAACTCCCACAAAATTAATTACAATATCCAAGACAAGGAAATAAGTCACATTTTTATTGTCAAATTAGTGAAATAAATTAATGGCACTCTCTCTCTCTCTCTCTCTCTCTCTCTCTCTCTCTGTGTGTGTGTGTGTGTGTGTGTGTGTGTGTGTGTGTGTGTTTCATCTTCATCAAAAACAGGGGATCCTTTCATTTGCAATGACATTGATTATAGGACATTATCTTGAGAGAATTAACCTAGATACAGAAAGACTTCTACTGTAGAATTTCATTTGTATGCAAAATCTCTTTTTTTTTTAAGGTGAATAGATAACAGAGTAAAATCAATAATTTCTTTGGCGCAGAGAAAACAGGCCAAGTTCCACTGCCACGCCAGCCCCAAATAACATACAGAGATACTGTATTAGATATAAAGCTGTTGGCCAGTTACTAGTTTCTTATCAGATAGTTTGTCTTAAATACTAATCCATTTCTATTAATCTAAATGTTTCCACATGGTCTTATCTTACCGGAGAGAGGAGCTGGAAGCTCTGCTCTCTTCGTCCTACATTTTGAATCTCTTCCCTACTTTTTCCTCTTTGTCTCCTAGTCCCACCTATCTTGCTTTCCTATTGGCCAACAGTGCTTTACTCATTAAGCAATAAGAGAACCATATTTACAGAATGACATCTCCCATCAATGAGTGGATGAATGTGGGAGTTAGAATTGTAGACTCTTCCATAGCCTGGAAGACTGTAGCATGTGATTTACACAAGGAAGACTTTATGGCTCAAAAACAGATAGGATTGAGCAAGTAATGTGGGGTGTGGAGAGATCTGGATAGCATACTGTATATTTGGTAGTAGGTGAAGATCACCCTTGAGCTGCTGCAGAGGCATGATCCAGGAACAGACTGGTCTTGTATTTAGACCATGGGTGTTTCAGCCTCTGCACATTTTTTTTTTTTTTTGGTGATTTTTTTCCATAGGCAAGGAAGTGGTAGCCCTTCCTTATAGTTTCCAAAGGAAATTCCATGATGTGGCCTCAAAAAGTCTTTAGCCCCCACATTTCCAATTGCTTCAAACTCTGAAGCACCACAGTTTTAGGAATTCATATCACTGCCTTGTCTGTGCCCCCATATTCCTATAAGTGCTCTGAATGTGTCTGTGTGTTCTTTAGAAGCCAGTGTAGACAGGCTGGGGGCCAGAGCGCAGATACATTGAAGACAGTTCATGATAGGTTTGACTCTACCAGCAACTTGGTGAAGGTTGCCACACTGGAGAAGAATGCGGGTTAGTGGCCTGGGAAGGACTACGAGAATGAAAGGACCTGGGTGTGGTGGTCACCTGACGTCAGTGAGAACTTCTTGCATCCTGGGTCTCCGCAAGCATCACTAGGGGTTGGTGGGGGCTTATGTCACTCTTCTTTCTCCATAGACTGAAAATCTGCTTTCTCACTGAACGGTGGAAACTATCGTTGTTCGTGAGTATACAACAGGACCTAAATGTTTTGTCCTTTACTGACATACGGTGCTTAAAAGAAGGCATGCTTCCAACGTGATCGGCGTGCTTTTCTGTGTGCATGTGGGTGATTCATCATATTCTTTTCAACACACCACAAGCATTTTCTGTATTATCACTGTGCTGTTTCACATTTCACAGCAATGGCCTTGATGTCCTCATTCAGGTAAAGAGGATGCTGCAGCTCTGACAACAGTGACATTAATATCCCACTGGCTGAGTCATTCTGGACATGGGATGTGTGTGTGTGAATAAGGGAAGAATGTCATCCTCAAGACAAGCACTTGAAAGCTCCATTGTTGAGCTTTCAATCTTGGCATCATTTTCTTCCCTTAGTAAGTACTGTTGTACTCTTCGCCTTGCTTTTCTGTATAGCCGTGCTAAATGAATAGATCTAGGGGAAACTGCTCTATTGCCCAGGGTTGTCCATTGGTCGCATTGGATTATTTTATGTGCTTGTATTAATTATAGTCATTGTTGGTAATTCTATAGGGTCTCCCGTTCCCTTTCCCTTTCCACCGCCTTGTATTAATTTGATTACCCAAGGCGACTTTGTTGAGAGTACTATATACAATAAGGTGTATTATTAGCAGTAGTTTCAAAAATCATTTGCAAGTAAATTGCTATGTCGATGCCCCATAATAATGTTGACTACTTCTATTCTTCTCAAAAAATCCTTTTCACTTCTTCAGAAATAAGTCACACTCCTAAGAACCATTGCACTAAACTAAACTATGAACCAGTGTGCATCCTAATGGAACCCCTCCGGGGTAATAACATTGTTCACACTCCAAAGGGACTGCACACTTAACTGCCGCCGCGAGGAGAGGACCCGTGCTTCGCCTCGGACTCATGCCACAGTGTTTCTATTTAAGCGTCTCCCTCCGCTCAGGGGACCCGAGGCTGGCTTTTGAATTTGGAAGGGCGCTTTCAAGGACATGTGCTCTGCTCCCTCGTCATTCTATCAGCTGCGTAGGTAGCCATGTGGTTCCCACATCTGCGTTATCGCTTTCATTTGCCCACGTTTACTCTTTTTGGTCCCTTTAAAATATCTAAATCCTTTATCACACAGCTCATTCCCGAGCCTCCTATTCTCTTATCCTCATGATAGTATCAGGATGCTTTAAAGGAGAAGTATTTTCCTTTCCACCGTTTTCTAGGGCAGTGTTTGTGTATCAGCACAGCAAGTATTTAGGTTCTGATAATGTGTAGAGCTGGGATGATTTAGGATGTCTACTTTATCCTGCTATTTGAGCTGGCTCGTTAAGAACCACGGGGGTTGGGAAGGGAGGGGGGTATAAAATGATTTTCTTCCCCTACCATAAACTATCAATTGAAGAGGACCAGGAGAATTCTAATTTGCCCCAAGATGGCTACCAGCTTGTTCCTGCTGGGAAATCACATTGACACCTGCTAATGATTAGCTCTCCCCCTTAAACTAGTTTTATATAAAAGTGATTTATGTGCAAACATAGACTATCTCCTCTTTTACTGAGCTATAATTCACATAACACAGGACTAATCTTTAAGGAAGAAAAATTGGTGGTTTTAGTAGACTTAGTTGTGTAACCATTCCCATTATCTAATTCCAGAAAATGTTCATTATCTCAAAGAGACTCCCCACTGCCTTAGGGCATCCCTGCTTATTCCTCCCAAAGGTCTCTTCCCCCAACCCCTAGTCACCCTGCACACAATCTTTCTCCTGCCTCCAGCTTGGAGCTTAAAATGGTAGAAAGAGAAAACAAGAAAGCAAATGAAGAAACGAACAATATCTCCATTGCTTTCCTCTTGTTGAGATAATACTTCCTAGACAATAAGAGATTCTTTCCTGTCTGTTTGTACTTTGAAGAACTAACTATTTTAAATGAAGATAAGTCCATTGTTGGGTGTCTTTCCAGTGATGATGCATAGATAGCTACAGGGGAAGGTAGGACAATAAAGTTGCTATTTTGATGTTGCCTAGTTATTTACATACTCTCTCATACAATTCATACAACTTTAGGTGCAGAGCTTATTAGCTACATTTTCAGATGTAGAAACTAAAGCATAGAACAAACAATAAGGCTTGGTTTTCTCATTTGGGAGCAAAGGCGTTAGAAAGGGTTCATTAATTTTAAATTAATTTTTGGATAACTTTGGCTTATGAGTATTGTAGGCATAATTTACTCTCCTCTCACTCCTCTCTCCAGCTCCTTCAATGTTTACCTTTCTCGACCCTCTCTCAAATTCATAACTTCTTTTTTCATTATTATTTATGTGTGTGTGTTACAAATATATAACCACAACCTTCTGAGTTCATTTAGGGTTGCTTGTATGTTTGTGTAGCTTTAGACCCAACTACTTGATACTGAATAATCAATTAGGGGGCTCATACCTCGAGAATACTGGTTCTTCCTCTGCCATTAGTCATTAGTTTCCATCTAGGCTTGTGACCTGAGAGATCCCTTACGCCCACTGGTGTGGGAACAGGTGTTGTCATTTTCAGGCCTTGTTTAGGCTGCCATTGTTGAGATTTCATGGGTACAGTTTCCTATCATATATAGAAGACACTATCAAGCAGTAGGAGTCTTGGTCCTTTGGCTCTTACTGTCATTTGTCCCTCTACTGTGATGTTTATCTCTCTGTCCATTCATTGAGTCTTCAGTACAGGAGCTGCATTGTACACGTGTCAACTCTGCTGCTTTTTGACCAGTTGTGAATTTCTCTAATGATCACCATACACTTGTTTAGGAAAGTTTTGTTAGGAGGTTTCCTTCTAGGGTCTCAGCAACTGTGGGTAGTGACCTAGATTTACCATGTCATGCCTGAACTAATTCCTTAAATCTGATGATGAGTGTTGGTTACCCTCAGCACGTAAGTGTCACTACAGCACCTTCTGGGATATTCTGCCATTCTGGTTATCGTTGTGGTTTGTAGGACTATTTATTACTTCCTCTCTTGGCATCTGGCCTGGATCCTTCCAGCACCATGGAAGCTAGTCCTTCCTGGTCAGTTCCAGATAGATTCTTATATGTCCTGTATTTGAAATATGTCTTCAGCAATAGGGATCAGACTTACCAAACTCTTAGAGGCACCCATGAACAACGCCAATTGTTTTGGGGTTGCCTTGGAATCACCTTTTCAACAACTGGGATTTTTGTGAGACAGTTTATTGCCCCTGGGAGGAGAATTATCACCCTAAGTTGTATAAGTTTATTTAAATATGTGTACACACACATTTGCATTATTATATGCAAATACATAATTTTAGGTAAAAAGAAGATACTATATGGGAAACAAACTTTGAAGTCCATCTTTCCATTGGACTTCACTATGTAAAATTTGAAGTTATTTGAGAATGTGGCTCCAAATGACTACTTGCAGCCTAATAATGTATTGCTAATTTTTTAAAGTTGCTTTTACTTTCCTGCTGAAAGCACAGGTGGAAAATTGTAATTCCGGGTGTGAATCTAAATCTTCTTGTGCATCGCTTTAGTGAAAGTGTAACCATGCACGTGTGCAAATACAGGATGTCTTTTGATATCTCAGAAAAGTATTGCCATGGTAGCAAGTTGTGTTGGGGCTGGCAGCTTTGGCCGATGGGATCCTTCAGCTGAAGGGAGTGGTTGTCTTTGTTGTTGCAGTCTGTGAGGTTCGACCTTTCTGGGGCATTTACTGAGGTCAGAGGTACATGATGAGCATACTCTTTTGCATTTATTTATAAAACATGCTGTCATCTGCATCCTCTCTGACTCATTCACATCTTCCAGGAGTATATTTGTGGTTTAAGAAATTAATTCTTGGAAAGTAGGAAAGTATTTCTTCATTACTACCACTTTCAACTGTAGTGAAGCAGATTATTTATGAGATGATGATGATGATTACTATTTTGAAGAGCATTTGTTCTTGGGACAAAAATGATGCTGACAGCTGAAGAACAATTAGTGTCATGTCACAAAAGGGCAGCTTTAGTTGTATTATCTTCCTGAGTAATGGTACTAGCAGCCCTAAGATGTGATTCCTATTAATGTTATTTTTAGAGATGCTGATCTGAGACTTAGCAATGCTATACAACTTTCCTCAGGCTACTTCATTAAAAAGTGGCAAGTCTAGAATTTTTGACTCCAAAATTTGCTCTAGTTGCCATGGGTTGTGATTGTTGAAATCTCAAGGTCAGGCTGGAACCCTGCACCTGGAGATGAAGTGTGTCATTAATGGAAGCATGTAGCTCAGGCTCATGCTGAGTGTGGGTGCTATTCAGAGGAGGTTAGCCGGCTACAAATCCTCCTCTTTCCAAGGATTGGCTTTCAGTTCTCTGAGTCCCATGGTTCAGTTTCTCTACTGGGGACCATCATGTGCTTAGCTGTGCCAGCAGTCTAGCTACCATTTCAGCAGGGATTAGTTCGTGAAATAATACAAAAGAACAGGACGCGGATGAGCTCACCCTCTGGGAAAGAAGAGGTAGGAGGTGGGGGGGGGCAGTGCAAGGACAATAGACACCCTACCATTGGAGCCTGCTATCTGCTTGACGAGCTTATCTCTTGACACTGACAGATTTCAGAGTCATCTGGGCCTGAAAGAAAATTCTGAGGCTGGCTCATGAAGGGTTTCCCACACAGCAGTGGTTACAGACGCTGTTGTTCATGTCTAGGCTTCTGCTTAAGCAGAGAGGCAGCATGAGAAGAAACTGCTGTTACAACTTTCCATTAAATCATACTATATTGTGAACCATTGTTTGGCCTCTTTCTTTCTCCCCGCTGATAGACATAATACTTCACTATCCTAAAGAAAACTGCCTTTCAATGCCCACAGCTATGCTGCTCAGAAAGGAAGTCTTCTCTCCTACTGGCCCCACTTTCTACTAGGCTCTTCCTCCGCCATTGCACCGACACTGACTTCAACAAGAATGTTAAGAGGGCAAAGCCAGAGAACATTTTTACTCTAAATGTTACCACAGCATCTGGAGCACCTGGCTGAAGGATCATTTCTTCTGCCTCATACTGTTTTAGTACTGTCCTCGGCTGGCTCTTTTGTTCAGCAAATTCATATACTTATTCCCCACGTGTTAGCTTTCTAGAGTGGCTATGATGAGGAACTACAAACTTCCAGCTGGGACAGAAACTCACTGTCTCATCCTTCTGGAACCCTGATGTGAGACCAGATCCCCATCCCAGATCCACTACAGGACTGTGTGATTCGGGGTGGAAATGTGTTGATCCTTCTGGAATAGTTATGACCTTCTTCGCTTGTAGGACATTAAGTTGATGAATGTGAAGATTCAAATGATACTCACAGGGAATAGTGAAAACCAGGCATTGTAAGAAACATGCTCTGGAGCAGAGGTTCTCAACCTTCCTGATGCTGCGACCCTTTAATACATTCCCTCATGTTGTGCTGACCCCCAACCATAAGATTATTTTATTTCTGCTTCAAAACTGCAATTTCACTACTGTTATGAGTAGTAATGTAAGTATCTGTATTTTCTGATGCTCTTAAGCAACCCCTGTGAAAGGGTCTTTTGATCTCTCAAAGGGGTCGTGACCCACAAGGTTGAGGACAGCTGCTCTGCTGCATACCTGTCACCGGTTGTATGAGTGCTTGATAAAGAGTCTACTGGTAGTTCTTTGCCCAACTGTACAGACATAAAGCCTATAACTGGCTTGCAGCCTATGGTTAGTGCTCCTGTGAGGATGAAGTCTTGGATTCTGGCTATCTGCCCATTGCTCTACACCCCCCCCCCCCCACACACACACACTTCTGTCAATACCTTTGGTCCTCCAAATGCATGGATTCTGTCTCTAGATTCCGACCATAGTTCCAAAATATTAGCCAAAGCCTTACCTCTGTATTATGTATATTTAGACTTTCCTTGCCAGTCACCAAAAACTGCAATGCAACCATGATTTGCATAGCATTTATGATTTAGGTATTACAAGTGATCTGGAGCTGAAGTCTGTGAGAGTTCTGTGTCAGGTGTATATGAATACCAAGCTGCTCTATGTGAAAGGTGAGCGTTGACGGGATGGCTCTGTCTTTGTAAGTCTTAGCCCTGAAGTCCCATTACTGTTATGTAACCCTTGCATTAGAGCCCTCCTTCAGGTCTGTGAAGTCGGAACCCTGGGCCCCACGAATACTACAGCTATTGTATGGGCCTGGATTTGGGGATTCCTAAGCCTTTAATTATGGCTGAAGGTGTAGCATCCAGGCAGGACTATAGGTCTTGGGTTTCTTCAACTCCTAATATTGTCCAGTGTTATAGCTCCTGGGAAGTGCTATAGCTATTGCCCTGGGTCAGAGACCAAGCCATTTGTCCTTGGCCTGAATGACTAAACAGCTCTCTGGAACCCTCTATAGGTAAGGGACCTACAGACACTCTCCTCTGGCTCCTAAAGGCCTTCTTTCCCTGTACAGTCTCCGGGCCTCTGCCTTTCCTTGCTGCCTCTCTGTGTGGACGCCCTGTCCCTCTCGAACCAGCTACTCGTCTCTCCTGCCGCTGCTGGCGGAAGGCTCTGTGCCGTTACCACTTCCTTATCTTGGCCTCACGACTGCTCCGCTGTCCCCACCCCTCTCCTGGCCCCATGTCTTCTCACCAGAACTAAGAACGTAGGCAAGACAAGAGCAATCAGTCCTTCTATTGGCCTGGTGTTGCTGCCTCAGGGGAGCAATTCCAGGAGTGTGTCTCCCAGCCCGTTTACTAGTGGGCCGGAGCAGCCCCCTCATAGAGGCGGAGAAGAGGTGTTTGGGTCAAGGACATTTGTTTCGCACTCATCACAGACTTCAGTCCTGCCTCTCGATGCCAGTCACAGCCATTCGGCTTGTAGTTTGGACCAAACAACGCCTTGATTTTTAGCACACATCTCGTTTCCAGGAGTGTATACTTGAACCAATCAGCATCAGTCATGCCAGTGTTGCTGCTAGACCGGCTGTGGAAGTCCTCACCGTGGGGCATACATAGAAATGGTTGCGGGCTCATCTGGAGTTCACAAGGTTTGTGGTCGCCAAAAGTCTGATAGAAATTGTTTCAACACCCCTGGCTCGGGCCTCAGCCTGAGTTGCTGGGACAATCAGCTGCCACTGGAAGGTTTCCCCAAGGTGCCAATGATTCCAGATGATCGATGTTGACATGAGAGTGGCCTGGCTGCTTGAGTGATAGGCATTTTCTGTGAGGTAGACTAAAGCCGCAAGAAAGAATCAAATTGCAGCCAACAAGGAAGTCACTATATCCCCGTAGGTCTTTGTTTACTTATGGAAAATGGGAAGCAGAGAAAGTGTTTACAAGGACAAGGCATCATTAACACTAGTAGTTACTCAACAATGCTTAATACCTACCAGGGGGAAGGAGGGGTGGGCATGGGAAGGTGACTCTCTTTCATCTGTCTCGTTGAAGCCAGCACCCCACCAGCCCACAGACATCAAGGGACATTTGTAGACACTTTGCTGTGTTAGTAGTGTTGGGTCCACATGCTAAGGGAGTCAATTTATCCTGATGAGCAGAATAAGAATTGGTCTAGTTTGGGTCCCTCCTGTTTCTAGGTGTACCAATCATTTCCTGGGTTGAGGAACTGCTCAGCTTTCTGGGGAAGCCTTCCTCCTGGTGATGATGAACATCCAATAGCCCTTCCTCATGATCTCACTAGCCCTGGGTACATGTACATGTGCGAACCAATCATTTTGGTCATGTGCCCTAGAAGGTCAGGCTGTGTACGTCTAGTGGCCAACCTAACCAGTGCATGGCTTAGTCCTCATTGTGAACTCCAGAGGCTTTGGACACGAGAGAGTATGCACCACAAACGAGAGCCGAGAAAAGAGCAATGATAGTTCAGAAGGCAAAGACAATGGAAGCCCTCATATCCAAAGCCGTCCCAGCCACAAATGGGGCAGAGTACCTCAAAGTAACCGTTCTAGAATCTTACAGACAGACCTCTCAGCTTGTACTACCAACCAGGTCCCTGCTGGTTAAATCCAGTCAGAGCCATCATCTTCCCTCTACATTTGCCATGCCTTTCTTGCCCACAACATGGTAATATCCCAGTCTTTAAATCAAAGAGAGATGCCAATGCTAAATAAGCACCTAGATTTCAACCCAGGCTGGGAAGGTTTGGTGCGTGAGACCGTGGGTGATTTTATGCCCCGTCCATCCCAGAGGATCTATTAATATTTAATATTTAGTTGTGTTGTCCCCGTGAGGCCCTCTCAGAGCCTCCGGGAATGCACAATGACACTCTGGGGCTGCTTACTGGTATGAGCTGTGGGAATTCAAAGCCCTGTGGTCTCCGGCTGCCTTTTCTGGGTGCTTCCTAAGTAAGACTCTCTGTATATCCCTCAGCCCCATTCCTAGAAATTGTAGCTTTCCCCATGTACCAATCGCCACAATTGGCAAGCGTTGAAACATCCCAGCTATAGTAAGAAACCCAGCCTCTAGGCACAGAGGAGCAGAGGTTCCCATGGAGGGTCTTTATTTGTAAATTGTTCTCCGTCTGGCCTAGTGGGTAAGGTCCCAGTGAGAAAAGCTCTCTTTTTGTTATGGCAAGTTGTCCGGTGGTCAATGTCGCTTGCTGTCTGTTGTAATTAAACATTGTTTTGCGTGGGTTCCCTGAGGAGGAGTCTGTTACCACTAAAAAGCACAATCTCATACATCTAATAAGCAACTAAACAAATACATGCCTTTGTACCTTGATATCACTTGGAATCTGTGCATTTTCCTAAGTTTGTTCTATATGAATCCAAAGGCTCCAGAGACTTCTTTGTGCATGAGCAAGTCTCCCATTTTCCTTGGAAGTGTAGGCGAAGGCAGACCTTGGTGGCTTCTCTACGTATTTCTATGTGTACATGGGGATCTGTAAATGTGAATGCTTCCACCTTCAGAGTTTGAAAATAGAACGACCATATATATGTATATATGTGTGTCTGTGTATATACGTGTATATATAAGTGTGTGTGTGTGTGTGTGTGTGTGTGTGTGTGTGTGTGTGTGTAATTCATACCAGGTCTCTGGAAAACATGCTAATAAACCCGTTGTCACGTCTTTTCCTTAGGAGCATCAGTATGTTTAGCCCTATCCAAAAGAGAACAGAACTGCATTAGAAACCTTGATTTGAAATACAGGGAGGCCAGATACCTCATCATAGCTATGAAGGGATTTTCCTCTTGCTTTGATTTCCTGGCATAGCATTATTTTATGCCCTTGTTCCTCTCCACTGACCATAATAGCCTTGGCAGAAACCTTTCCAGATAGGTGAAAAGCCTCCCCTCTGGGTATCTCTTGCTCTTTGGGAGATAGTCTTGGAATTAACCACGTCCGGGGTCTACTTGGAAAGCCACCTGTGTGAAGCAGAGGGGCCTCTCATCAGCCACAATCTAACTTTCTGACTCTTGCCCTTCTTTGTTTCCAAGGTGCTCTTGTACCCCAGAGTCTGTGTCTTCTCATTTGCAGTCCTCCTCATTTGCAGTCATTTGCAGTAAGAAGAGGATTGCTTTTAGTGTGCACATTAGAGTGGACCTTCGGGACATCTTCCAGTGATCTGGGAAGGCTGGTGGAGAAGCCTCTGGAAGCTTTTAGCTGGAAACCTCAGCTCCCTTAGGAGTGTTTGTGTCTCAAACATTGGGGATGGATGGAAGGAGTTGCTTCCTCCCCTCCTGAAAGCATTGCCTCTGTGAGAAGGATGGGGAATCCTTCCTGCTTGGAGTCCCATTCTCTGTGGGAAGGGATACTAGAAGAAGACTATAAGCATGACGTAATATAAACATAACAAATAAAGCTGGTGAAAGCTGAGCTTCTCCAAGTGGCTGCTCAGCTCAAGGGCTCTGTCTGTAGCCCTTGGGTTAGGAGTTAAAACACCTCACTTTGTACCTGACTTAATGACTACCCTGCAGGGTGAGTAGTTCCGGTTGGTTGATGGGTTAGGTCCCTCTTCCTTTCTGCATTGTCCTGGGGAGCTTGAAAGGAGCTGAACAATGAGGATCTGTAGTTCTCTGGTCCTATTTCAGCATCACAACACTTCAAATGCTGTCAGTGCTTCCGTAGTGGGTGGGTGGGGTAATTCCAGCTACTGCCATGACTTTCCAGTGAAAGCTCACGCTGCAAACCACAGACCTTAAAGAGGATGGGCAAACCTGAGGGAAACCTTTGCTCTTAACTCTCTAAGGAGAGTTAGGACTCTCCTCAAGCATTCCCTATGCTATCATGTTTCTCAAAGATACGTTAAAACATTCTAAATAAAAATACGTGGGAAATGACTGAGATACAGAAAGGAATAATTGAAACGGCTTTCCCTTGGAAATGACCAAGACATCCCTAGTACCCTTTCCAAACACTGCCTTTGGGAATGTTTGGGTAACCCTGAACTTATTTACTGTAGTCCACCAGACTTGAGAATCTGACACTACCCATCTCTGGCCTCATGTTTGTCCTCACACTGCCTTTACTGAGGGTATCTCTCTGCGCCTGAAGCACCGCCCCCCCCCAAGGTTCTCACGCTTCCAGGACTCTGAATGGTCTTTCTCAGCGCCAAACTCAGAAGCCCCTCGTTTGCCAACCATGCTTCGGAGAAGTTACTCCCAAGACCGCTAGTGTGAGCCTATCGGGAAAATGAAGGCAAGGACCAGTTTTGCTCACAGAGCAGCCTTCTATGATCCATACAGAAACCATAAAAGCTATAGGATCTTATCCATCTCTCAGCCTCAACCTCTGGAATGTCCATCTCGGTATAGATAAAATAGTGTCAGCCTTTTGATCAACTTCAAAGTGACTTTTAATGATAATCAAAAATTCTCCACTTTTGACTTTATTATCATGATTCCAAACTCTCGTGAGGTCCATCCTATAAGTTTAATTGTGTTTTAAGAAGTTCTGGTTCTCACCATCGGCCATAAGCACTGAGCGTGGAAGCCTATCCCGTGGTGTCTGCCTGCAGGCAGCTGCATACCAGCCTGTCCCACACAGCTACTTCTCGGCACTGCCATTTTGAAGGACAAGGGAGCGTCCTCAAGGCCGTGGGATCAGCTCACTCTTCATCTAGCTTTGTTGCTGCCTTAGACGTTGGTATGTGTTTAGCCACCTAAGACCTTTCCATTACAGGTGCAGCCCAATTCTGCACTCCTTGTTTGAGTGAGAAGCTGCACATAGAAACGATTTTTTTTATAAACTTGGCTTCTAAGATGTCTTTGAAGCACGCAAAACCTGTTTATCTACACATGGCTTCACATCCCCATAGGTGGTGGCCATGCTGAATCAAACGACATTTTTAAGAGAAAGTTCACACCTTTGGAATCTTACACAGGAAATAACTCCTTCACTAAATAAAAGATACACATTTACATAATATATTTGAGTAGCACAAAAATCTACTGAAGTAAGAACTCTCCCCTCTCACTCTTCCCCCCCCCCAATTACCGCCATAGCTTACCCTGCTTAAATAACTGTACAGAAAGGGCGACATCTGGAGTCAATTTAAGATAACTTTACAGTTTACTGAACTTGCTCACAGAAATTAATTTATCACCGAAGCATTTCCTAGGGGGGGGGGAAACTATACATTAAAAAAAAAAAAAAAGATGGAGCAAAATTTTCTTATACCCTCAATTTTCCTGAATTGATCTCAGCCATCAAGCATCTAAAGAAAGGCTCTGAAGACACCTGCACAGGGTTAGGAGACCAGGAGATGGAGATTGGCAGAGTAGGTAGCAGGGCTCTGAGAGTGAATATGTTTTCCTTGGTTAAAACTAAAAATATTATCACCAGAAGCCAGACAGCTACTGACGTGTTAAAGCCAAAACAGCTTTGGTTCTGCCCTGGCCTGAAGTCAGGGACAGCACAAAGAAGGTCTGCCTTTTCTTTATCTTTCTTCCCCTGGAACCTCTTAGAGTAAGGCTGTGACGGAAGCTGAGAGCCATCTGGAAACTTTGTAAATGGGCCAACTGGACTGGCCAGCTCCCCCCTGCCTAGTGCCTCCATCAGTACAATAGTTGCCTCCGAGGCAGTGGACCCAGTGGTCTCTGTTTCTGGGGATCCGGGCCTGCTATGGATCTATAAAAACTTCCCAAGTTCACCCTCAGCCCAATGGTCTGTGACTTCCATTCTTTGGATTTATGGGCTAAGAACACAGAGGCTGCCAACTCAGGCTATTTTATGTGACTGAGGATTCCGAAGCCTCATGTCCAGTTAAAGCCAAAGGCAAAGGGAGAGATCTTCATACTCAAGGAAAGCCCTCGGCTCCGTACCCAGATCTGGTGACAGAATTAAGAGCCTTTGGGTTGACTGAATTCTGTGATGGAGCTCGTACAGTTTCCTATGCCTGAAGACCGGTTAGATATTGACTGTAGTCCAGGCGCTATTAGGCTTGAGGAAGCAACAGAGTATGTTGGGGTCAGTCCTGTGCTGGGCGCTCATGCTTGAGTCTGTCAGTGGCGTTTGGGGCAGTCCTTTCATGGACACAAGGCGTGGAAACAGCAAATGAGGTCATGCGTGGGCAGAGTCTGGACAGCTTTCATGGGTAACGATGTAAAGTTTCCAGGTGAAGGAATCTTTGATATTTGGTTGGAAAGAAGAGCTTGAGGATACACAAATACAAAAAAGCTGGGGACAGGGCTTTGTACCTTTGACCCACATATGCTGTTTTAGCTTCAGTGATGACTCTTCCTGAGCTAGCCCACACCCACTGTGTGCCAGGTTACTGTTCCCTGAGCTAGCCCACCCCCACTGTGTGCCAGGTTACTGTTCCCTGAGCTAGCCCACCCCCACTGTGTGCCAGGTTACTGTTCCCTGAGCTAGCCCACACCCACTGTGTGCCAGGTTACTGTTCCCTGAGCTAGCCCCACCCCGTTTACCAGTATTTGGGGAGAATCAAACAAGTCTGGCCAAAGTACAGGGACACTTCCTCAGCATTAGTAGCAAGTTTGAATAAAAGAATACAATATTAACGCAGGGAAACTTTTGGCTTACGAAAAGTTCAGGTTGTACAGACCTGAGACTTAACATTTATATAAGTTGTAGGTGTCTGGATTGATTGATTTATACCCTCAGATTAAAACACATGAACTATTCTAAAATCTCACAGACAAAGGCAAGATAAAGTGAGCAAAGGCCAGGCACTAAGTCTAAAGACACAGACTATGAAGGTGCCCAGCTATGAAAAGTACCCATAATTTTCTCTTTGATTCCTGACACCAAGTTGACGAAAAATAAATACTATTCTCCTTAGGAAAAACAGTTCTGTGAAACCCTCTTTCCTTGCTGGTTTATTTATCCGAGTTGTGTGGTTGAGGTCTTTCAGAACTAAGTCAGCCTGTTTCCTGTCAATTGAAGAGATTGTAGACTCCTCCCTCTGGTGCATCTTGGTCATTGTGCTTGTGGCTCTGGCAGAGGGCCTCTTATTTGGTGGGAATTAAGAAACGTGAGAATCAGGGAGACCTTGTAAGTCTTGACAGAGGCTTAGAGTCCATGCATTGACACTGTTTCTTGGCACAGCACTATGAAGCCACCCAGGTCTCAACTATGAGGAGGCATCAGCAAGTAAGAAAGTGAGCGATGGGCTTAACTATGAAAGAGAGGAGAATTTGTTGTAAGCAGTTGACCATGGAAGCCAACAGGGCCATCCTCAGAGGCTACACTAGCAGTCAGGACATGCTGGGGGTGGGCCTCACATTGATCATCTGCTGGCAGGGTCTCCTCTTGCTAGGAGGAGGCTGGTCAGTCTTGGTCTGCACGGCCTTCCACTGATAAGTAAGGCTCTTTCCATTACAGAGGATGATCTTCTTTATTCAAAATTCACAACTTAAGTATTATTCCCATCCAAAACTAGTCACAAGGATGCCAAAACAGTATCTGATAAAATATGTGGTCATAATAACCCAATCAAATTGACACTCACGATTAACCTTGGAGTTGTCTGACTTTAAGGAACCCCATCTACACTCCACACTTGGAGACTCTGAAGATCTTTTTAGACTATCTTTTGCCCCCAATTAAAACTAATGGTTTTCTCCATCCCTATTTCAGTGATATGAGTTTTAATTCAAATGTTCTAGAACAATTACAACTCATAAAAATGTGTGCCTGGACTTACGCCTTACTCTGTTCACTCCCCCACCCTGTGTTCTCCATGCAGAAAACAGAATATAAATATAAACATGATCTTGACACAATACTTAGGAATGTTCTAGTACATAGAAAATAGTTCTAATACTCTATCTACCGTCCTAGTTTTCATTGGTAGAGAAGTCAGGAGTGGTGCATTAAGGTTTTTGATTAGATTGTGACTAAGCGACATTCATGGAGCCTACACATTTTAATTTGCAGCCTTAAGTCTGAAGTAAAGGTAGATTTATAAACCGCAGCACAAATTTTTCTTTAAAAAACACCAGACAATATATATTAATTACTGTTTTAAAAATGGAACACGGGTCTGGAAAGGTGGCTGAGCTGTTAAAAGCTCTATCAGAGTTTAGATCCCATCACCACATCGAGTGACTCACAAAGTCCTGTGACTCCAGTTCTAAGACATCAACACTCCCTTCTGAACTGCACGCATGCACGCACGCACGCACCCACACACTCATTCTCTTTCTCCCTCCCTTTCTTCCCTCCTGTGAAAGTATAGCATTAAAACTGCTGTAGTATATTACATCTCTCCCAGACGTCCTTATAGACAATTTGCAATAATGGAATTGTTAGATACACATATAGAAATGGTCCTAAAGGCTGCAAAAGCCTATTCCATGTTCTCTAGAAAGCAGAGCTGAAGGAATTACCCACAGTGCCTTATTCCCCCCCTCCCCCAGTCCCCATTGCTTCTTCCTTTGCTGATGAAGTTTACCAAACCGTAGACACTTCTTGATAAAGCGCAGGCTGATGGCATCCAGGGAGAGAGCTCCGGGCAATGGCTGATTTTTACCCCAGGGGTTTCCCTTTGTCCCCTGATGACTGTTGTGATTTTATTTCACCGTGGCCAAGTTGGCCAGGTCATCTCAGGAATGAAGCTAAAATGAGGTTATATTGAAAATGTAAGGGTATGTGTAATTGTGTTTTAGCACTCATAATACATCAACGTTTTAATTTGCCTGGTGATGTACATCTCTTCACCCACGAGGTGTGGCTGACTTGATGGCGGTATTATATACTGCTGCTGGTGGTCATTTTGACTCAATGGCGGGTATATTCACAGACATTCAGAGGAAAGTACGTGTGATCCAGCAATGTCTCCGGCATCTAATTGGGTGTGTGAGTTCGTAGGTCATGCATCATATTTATAGGAATTCTATTACATTTATAATAGGGTGAACTTTTTTTCCTCCTGAGCAAAATCTTAAAGATTATCAGGAAAATGACTGTGTATTCATGGCTATGAATAAAGGACGTTTATAATTCTGAATTTAATTTTTGTCTTCTATTTTCTAAACCACTTCGCTTTTTTGAGAAAGAAAACATTGGCTAGTTCTCTTATCTCTAGCTTTGCTTTCCAGAACCTCAGCGGTAGACAGTGATGATTTATATATCAGGAAGAGATGTGAGTGAAAATATTCTGGCTTCCCCGGGAGAGGTGTCTGAAATGACAGTCGTGTTGACTGCACAATGCCCCTGGATGTTGGGATAAAGGGCAGTTCAAACTCCCAACACCTGCAAACCAGGTTCTTCCTTTAGGGCTGTGAACAGAATGCTGTAATGAGTTGCTGGTCCCTGCAACTGGGAGCTCTGTTAGAGATTGAACTTGATTTAAGGCCATAGCACCTGTAAATATTTTTATCCTCTTCGCCCTAGGCTGGATTTGAACTGTTTACTCGTGTGAACTGTGAGACCTTCTTCCACAGACCAGATCCGATCCCGGGGTCAGTCAGCCCTCCTTCATAAACATTTCCCGTTTTCCTGGGCCACAAGAAACATTAAGTGGCCCTGAGGGAAAACACGGTATTGTCATCAGTGACACTATTGATACGCCATGATTTGGCCACAATGCCCTTCTTTATTACAATACCGTGAAAATAAGCTCTTATGGCATAGATTGAAAAAAAAGTGGTAGGTTTTGATTTTTTACAAAGAGCAAACAGCCCAATTACATATTTCTACACAAAAGAAACAGGTATTTTCAAAAGGAGGCTTGCCCACATCTCTGTTCCTCAGTGTGTGTTCTGAAGATAGTCTGATTGTGTCCTTTAAAACTGGGCATGCAGCCTTGCAATCATATTACCTATTGTCAGTTTAGGTTCCAAGTAGATGGGGGCTGATTGTATTTCTATCCTGGCCGTGGCTTGTTCTTAATTCTGTCGGCATGACAAGGGTTTATTGTCACTTCTGACTGGATTACTATTTTGGTCAGTCAGTTGCCTGTCTTTGCAGATCTCCTGAGTTTCAAAGAAGGTTTTGTAAATATCTTTTTATCACAACTCTTCAAAAACCAGCATGCATGTTCTGTGTTGTTTGTGAGTAAAGAACATGAGCTGGACACAGCTTTATGATCTATTCCCATGGATTTGGCGTGCAATAACTAATGCCTGTTAATTAATTATCTTTTCATGCATGGTAATCCTATGGATTGTTCCAATCACTTAGATATGCATGGCAAGAATTTACTCATTTTTTCATTCATATGTTCAGTAAACACTAATGTTCCAGCTAATGGGGGTAGATTTCAGAGATAGAAAACATGAAAACAACAGCCCTTGTCTAGAAGCCTCTAGTTCATTGGTTCTCAACCTTCCTAAAGCTGTGTGACCCTTTAATATATATATAGTTCCTCACATTGTTAACACAACTTCAATTTTGCTACTGCTATGAATTATAATGTAACTATCCATGTTTTCTGGTGGTCTTAGGTGACCCCTAAGAGAGATCACAACCCACAGGTCGAAAACTGCTGTTCTGAACATTTAGTGTGTGTTGGCAAGATCAAATACAAAGAACATCCATTTTACTGCCATGGCAGGATATCTTATGCCAGGTAATGCATAAATAATGGAATTCATTTCTCACAGGTCTAGAATACAGAAACCTCGAAATTTCCAAAGTAGCAGCAGATTCGGTGTGCAGTAAAAATGCACTTTCTCCTTCTAGATTGGTACCAGGTTTCTTTACCCTTCAAGAAGGTGTGGGAAATACAAGCAGCCCCAGAAGGCTTCTGATGTGGGACACAGTTCCAGTCATGACAGCAGAGCAATTATGACCTAATTGACTCCAACAGTCCTACTTCTAACGCATGATGTGGAGGATTGGATTTCACCGTTTGAATTCTGAGACAACCCTGTTAGCACAGCAGCAGGTGTGTACAAAGTACAGAGAAGGTAGGGAGGATTGTAACGGTTTACTTGAGTAGCAACTGGAAATGGCTTTAAGAAGGTCAAGCACTTAGTGTGAAAGAAAAGCATTTCCTAGGTCAGGTTGAGCAAAGGTGGACATCACAGTAAGAGAATAGGAAAACTTAAGTTTTGGGTGGACAGATGCACATACCTGTCTATCAACCTCTACATCCTTCTATGGAGAAAGAAGGTCTTACCTACCCCAGGCTGGAACCAGGCTCCCTGTAGTTGAAGATGGCCTTGAGTTTCTGCTCTTCCTGACTCTGTCCCTTCAGTGCCTGGGTTTGCAGGCCTATGCCAGCTTTCGCAGTTGTCATTTTTTTGATAAGTGATTAAATGGAAGTAAACCAACTTAGAGTTGTCTGGTGTCATAAAGATGGAACACTCTGTTTATACACTTATACTCAGTGACATTGCTATAGCATCGTGACACTCACTGATAGTTTGTCCTGAGGAATTTTCAAATGCTTGTATATTCTGTACGAGAAAGAAATGCGCGTGTATACACACACACACACACACACACACACACACACACACACACACACCACTGTGACTGATTTTGAGATGGCATAGGAGTCTTAGGTAGATAGGTGTTAGAAAAGTATAAATTACATTTGCAATTCTCGTTTTGCATGTGATTTTTTTTTATTGCAATAGGAACCACATATAAACTGCTAATGTTTTTGTTTTCCTGGAACTCACTATGTAGACTAGGATGGTCTCAGGTCCAGAGATCCATGTGCCTCTGCCTCCAAAATGCTGGGATTAAAGGTGTGTACCACAACCTCCAGACATTTAAGTACTAATCTTATATACATAGTTTGCTATAGTTTTACAAAACCAACATACCCCTTACCAAGAAATAAACACTGTAAGCTCCTTGGCAGCCTAACCACAACCTCTCCAAACTAACCACCATTCTAACTCAGTAGAGTAGTTTCCCCTGGGGATGGAGAGTTTGCTCACTGGTTAAAAACACCAGATGTTCTTCCAGAACACTGGGTTCAATTCCCAGTACCTCCATGATGCTCACCACCTATGGTAACTCTAGCTCCAGGGGGTCTGACATCCCCTCCCAGCCACTTCAGTCATTAGATACACACGGTACATAGACATGCAGGCAGAACACTCATACACATAAAAAACATAAAATACGTTAGTTTGACATATCTCTTGAGTATTATAGAAATAGGATCCTATAAAATGCATTGTTCTATGTCAATCTTCTTTTTCTTAAAATTGCTCAACCAAACCACAGCATGCAGCTAAAGTTAGATATTTACCATTTCCTCTAAGAAACTATTGTTCAAATGCGGTTACTTTAGCTACTGTTTTGTCTATGAGTACTTGAATAGATTCCAGTGTGGCTCTATCCCTAATAATTATTCTATGAGTAATTGTACATGCCTCTGGTATACATATGTGGGCTTTCTGTTGGAAATACCTCTGTAAATACAATTTTTGGTTCATAGAATATGCATACATACAGTTTTGAAGGTTACTACCACATAGCTTTCAGTCTAATCTACTTTCTTCATGCCTGTAAATACTTTCTCAATTACTGTGGATAGCAGTTTCTTAGTATCTCATTTAATGAATCACTGTCTTCCCCTAGGTTCTGAATATATTTTCCTATAGAATTATTTTGTCATCTGTATGTTCTCCCAATCTATGTGGAACAGATTTCTGTAGAAACAAAGATACATTTCTCCCTGAATGCATGTCCAGTTGGAATGGTTCAGTTTGTTTCAAAGATGGCTGTTTCCCTACATTATAGTGGCGCTTTAGCCGAATATAAAGAAGCCATTTGAAGCTGGGCATTGGTGGCGCACACCTTTAATCCCAGCACTTGGGAGGCAGATACAGGTGGATCTCTGTGAATTTGAGGCCTGCCTGGTCTACAGAGCTAGTTCCAGGACAGGCTCCAAAGCAATAAAGCAATACAGAGAAACCCTGTATCAGAAAAAACCAAATCACAAAACAGATAAACAAAAAGCCACTTGAACGTTTGAATGTGAATGTGGTTCTAATTAAGAGCTCTTTTTTTTTGTCCCACCAGCATCTGATTGACCATTCATGTGCCTACACTCTGCTCTTTGAGTTGTGGAGGGTCTAGAGTATGTTAATATCTGGTAGGAAGGGTACTCTCCTCTTGTTCTTCCAAACAGTCTTTCTTCTGTCCTATGCCTGGCCCTGGTCACATTCACAATGGGTGCTGGGGTTTTGATTTAAGTTCTGCTGGGTATTTATAAGTTTTACAGAGCGCTAACTAGCCAGGTTGTCATTTACGCCTCTGAGGTTCAGGTGTTTGAAAGTCCCCTCATTCTGGCATTGCCTCTTAGGTGTGACATTTATTACTAGCCCCCATATTTGTTCCTGAAGCACTGGAGGGTTTTTAATGCTATTTTACAGGTTTTTGATTAAAAATTACTTCCTAATTATATGCTGCCACAGTATACATAAACTTCACTGATTTTTAAGTGTTGAATTTATAATCAAAACACTTTTCCATTTATTTATTCATTTGTTAATTGTGGTTCAAGAAGACTTCAATGCACATAATTATATCGCCAGTGGAAAAGAGCACCTGAGTATTTTATTTCCATGGCACATATCCTCTAGATTTATAATTCCTATTGTATTATCTAGGGCCTCCAAGGCAACTTAAAGATACTGGGAAAACTGATGTCTTTGCTCCCTTACAGGTCTTGGGCAGGGAGAAGCTTTTAACATGTCATTATTAAACTGCAATTAGATTCCTATTAAATATGACATTTGTTACAGGTATTTTCAGTAAGGTGTAATCAGATTAACGATGCTCCTGCCTGTCCTTACTTGCTAAGGTATGGTTATCTACAAGGCAGATAAATCACCCAGATTCCTTTCAGGAGGAGTAAGTGAGAGGCTGCAACAAAGCATTATTCCTGCTCAGTATTGCATGCAGAAACAGAAGGAAAGGTAATGGGCACAAGATTACCTGTCATCTGTCTGTCTGTCTGTATGCGTGTATGTCCATCTGTCCAGCCATCATCTATCTATTTATTCATCTATCTGCCCATCTATCACCTATCTTTATCTACATCTAAATATCATCATCTATATCATCTGTCAATCTATCGTCTATCTATCTATCATCTGTCTATCTCTCTGGCTCTCCTCTTGCTTGAATTAGGAATGGAAAAAGGTTAAGAGGGGATGACTGACGATACAACAAAGTTCCTTTTTTTACTCAGCTTTTCATTTTGTTTGAGTTCATCTCACATTCTTATGTGACTTTCCCTATTTTCCACTGTAGAGTTCAGTTCCCAGGTGTCCTGGATGGATCATGTAGAAAGGTTTCTTCTAGCTGTTCCACAGTCCATCTCAACTGAGAAAGCACTCGTAATTTTCATGGTAGGTGACTTAGTGCTGTTCCCTGCACAACACAGCTCGTGTTTGAGGACCTCACACCCAGAGAAACCAGGCATACTTTCTCTGGCGTTTTCTTTCCCAACCGGTCTTACTTTCTAGTAACAGCTGTTCCATTAGTCAGTGATTAACAAGGCAGCAAACCACTCCCCCGGAACACTCCAGAAGAGTCTCTCCCAGGGCTCCTGATAGATTCAGCCTCATAGACAGCTGCTCCGTACATCAAGTTATAAGTTGACGAGCTGTTTCCGTTTCTCCTGGGTATATTTTAGAGAAAAAGAACCTCCAGGTCACAAGATAGATGTTTCATCTTTGTTACCACAAGTGCTTGGAAATTAATCTTTATAATGGTATTAGCTGGGTGCCGAACCAGCCCTATTTCTGAATTCACTCTGAGATGTTATAACTCCCCATTTGCTCAAGCTTTTTTTTTTTTTTTTTTTTTTTTTTTTTTTTTTTCAGAAGCTCCAGGTTATTTATTTTCTCTGTGTATATTCTTGGCATATTTCTGCCTAGAGAAAAAGCAAAATCAATAAGTCCTACAGTTTTATTAAGTTTCTCAAAGAGCGGGCTATCTGATCTGGTGGCTGGAGTTGGTTAATCACCATTCTGTACAAATTCATCCTTGGGTGGTGGCGTTCCCCATATCCTTCTCAGTCGCCCTTAGGGACAGGGTACCATCTCACTAACATCATTTAAATAGTAATTGTTGCCCATAGCCACCTCATTGCCTTCTGCTCTAGCCCCAAACAGTCAACATTAATGACTGTTTTCTTATTTAGTGCATCCTTTTGCTCTTTAAGTCTACTGTATCCTACCACATCATCTCTCTCCTGTTTTGTCTCATAGCTCTTATTTTGGCAGTCTTAGCCGCCATTCAGCCTAGCCCATTCTGCAGTGAAAGTCACTTGCAAACACCTAGCGTGTTTCTAATTTCATTCTGCCAGGGAGAATTGTGTGAAAAAGTTTGAGACAAAACTGAGACAGACTGCTTCTGAGGCTGCCTTGCTTGGGGAAGACTGGGCAGGGTTTTGGACATGCATTCCAGCCTAGGCTGAGCATAGGACTTTGCCTTCATATTAACTCAGAATAACGAAGTACATTTCCCCCTTCCTGTCCTTCTAGAGCTTCCAAACCACGAATAATATGGAGTTTCACTTTCCCTTCTGTTCCCCAGCAAAGATTGTCTCTTTGTTAGCCAAAGTTGGAATCATTCTTCCAACCATGTGCATGCACTAGCATATTTTCCTCTGGGCTCGAAGAGACCCTGAGCTACCTGCCACCCACTTTCTTTTCTCTACAGTCTGCTGTTCTCTTCCATGTAAACGTATTCCTGACCAAAATGCCCTCTGACTCTACCCCTCCCTATCCCCACAACAGCTTTGTAGTTCACATCTGCCGTGTCCAACCCTGCTGGACATTTTTGCTCAAATGACAATAATTTATCTTCCTTCCTTCAAACATCAGTGGAATTATTCCAGCAATTAGCTCTGCATCATTAAATTCAGTGGGTATGTTTCAGTCCCTTTATCGTTTGACACTGTTAATGGCTCCCTCTTCCTCTTCCTCTATTTTTGGCTTCACAGAACTTTTCTGGGTTTCTTTCCTGGCTTCCCTGCCGTTTAGCTCCGAGCACTTTGCCCAGCCTCCCTCCTCAGCCCCCTTTCCTGATAATTCTAGAAAAGGCTTCTTTGCAGCTGCGGGTGCACTTCTCAATGCTGGCTTCCATGTTATTTACCTACGGATGGCTCACAAGTCTTTATACGTCTTTATACGTAGCTCATTCCTTCCTTCTAGAGAGTGTTAGACTCAGGTCACACGAGCAGCCCTTCACCGGACCTCATCTCATTTCAGAGTCGATGTCTCTCAGTAGATTGCTCAGGCATTTCTTAAGGAACAGATCCACAAGCCCAGAAGGAACTCTTGACCCTAAACCAACACGTCTTTATACCTTCCATCTGCTGAGTACAACGGCTCCATCCCGATTGTTGCCGCCTTCCTTCAGCTGATTTCTTACACACCCTTTCAGCTGATCACATTGTTTTTAGCCTGACTCCACCAAAGCTAATGCACACAAATTGCTGAATCCATTAGGAAGAGATAAAAGTCAAGAACCCACTTGCTGCTCTTGCAGAGGACCCAGGTTTGGTTCCCAACCCCTCCATGAATGCTCACAGCCTCCTGTAACTCCAATTCCAGGGGACCTGACATCCTCTTCTTGTATCTGTGTGCTCCTACATGAACATAATGCACATAAACACAAGGCACCCCCCCACAGCTCCACCCCCCCACACAGCTCCAAGCCCTCACACAGCTCCACCCCTCACACACAGCTCCATCCCACACACAGCTCCACCCCCACACACAGCTCCACCCCCACACAGCTCCACCCACACACAGCTCCACCCCCACACAGCTCCATCCCCACACAGCTCCATCCCACACACAGCTCCAACCCCCCCACAGCTCCAACCCCCCCACAGCTCCAACCCCCCTACAGCTCCAACCCCCCCCACAGCTCCAACCCCCCCACAGCTCCAACCCACACACAGCTCCATCCCACACACAGCTCCACCCACACACAGCTCCAGCCACACACAGCTCCACCCCCACACAGCTCCACCCCCCCACAGCTCCACCCCCACACAGCTCCATCCCACACAGCTCCACCCCCCACACAGCTCCACCCCCCACAGCTCCACCCCCACACAGCTCCACCCCCACACAGCTCCACCCCCCCCACTCCCACACAGCTCCATACATCCCCATATCCCTCACACGCCCACACACCCCAACACATAAAACAAATGCACAAATATTTACAAAAATATAAAACATAGATACTGTCATTTTTTAAAGCTTATCTTAATTTGAAGGAAATTCAATAAATATTATGACTTTGTAAATGATATAGAGGAAAGCAGGTACATTTCACTTCAATAATTTCTTCTCGTCTCAGGACTTAGGGTTCTAGACACAAAAATTTCACTCAGTGGCTTCCAAATTCTTGTCTTATGAATTAAAAATGCAAATTACAAATGATGGGAAAAGAAATAAAGACACAGAGCCCCAAACTGTTACCCAAAGACTGAGGGCTGCACGGGAGCACGGTTTCTGTAAAATGAACACCTGCCCAAATCTTGTTTTCTTTGCTCTTGATGCTGGGAGTGAATAATTTCAATTTTCCTCTATTCCAAGTCTATGTAAGTGACTCATTTGGATAACATCCAACCTTATCTTGACTCTTACCAACAAAGAAGTTTGGAAAATTTAATCTAACTTTTGCAATATCAGGAAAGAGCAAGAAATAGAAACCTGTAGTTACCAAGGGCCACAAAAACATGTACAACCAAAGGCACCACAGTTCAATGGGGAATTGAACACCTGCTCTGGAATTAGCACTGGGAAGAATGGCCAATGAATGGATGGCCATCGAATGGATGGCCAATGAATGGATGACCATTAAATGGATGGCCATCGAATGGATGGCCAATGAATGGATGACCATTAAATGGATGGCCATCGAATGGATGGCCAATGAATGGATGGCCAATGAATGGATGGAATTGAATGGATGGCCAATGAATGGATGATCATTAAATGGATGGCCAATTAATGGATGGCCAATGAATGGATGGCCATTGAATGGATGATCATTAAATAGATGACCAATTAATGGATGGCCAATGAATGGATGGCCAATTAATGGATGGCCGTTGAAGAAAGGGAAGCTGAGGCCCTGACTTACACTGTATAGACAAGTCAACTTAAACAGGCAAGAGTGTAGCCAAAAAGGAAACTCCTGTAGAAAAGCATAGAAAAAGAATTTTCTAGTTTGGGCTAGAGAGGGTTTAGTTAAACAATATTCTTACCGTAAGAGGAATTATTTATTAAACTATACTAAATTCAATGACTTTTTAAAATCAAAAGCACCACAGAGAAAGTGGGGGGAAAAAGGCAGTTGAAATATTTGTCCTGTGTACTATCATCAAACATCCACTATGTAGGATATACAAAGACCTTCTACCAATTGATAGAAAACAAACACAAAACAAAATAGAAAAATGGGCAGTCAGTATGTAAATGTTTATCCAATAAACAGAAAAATACATCTCATCCCTTAGCAATCAGAGGAATGCAAATTATGTTCATTAGATCATAGATTAGTGAGAGTTTAATATGTTTTTAGGCTTTACAGCACAAACATATGCTGATAAATCTTTTAAATATATTTGACATGATATGAAAGCACACGGAAAATGACTGAAAAACGTTCAGCTTGCTCAATAGTAAGAGCTGTCGTTTTCAATGTTGCTTTCATTTTTGTTGTTCGATGAATAAACCATGGCATTAAAGGAATTCTGTTCCCTATACAGCATCTATCTATTTCATACATGTGGCCACATAATGGCTGAAAAACATTACTTTTCTCCCTCAGTGCCAGAATGGCTTGCTGCCCAGCAAAATACAAAGCAGTGTAATGAAAGCAAATAAACTCCAATCTACTAAACTGGAGGAAATGTAATGTACATTGATAAGCATCCTGGGATTTTATACGCTAACATCCACCAGGAAATAAACCTGCAGAAACAACAAAGCGGAGTCAGGATCAATCGCTGGGTTTGGGGTTTGTTTTGAATCTGAGTTCATTTCTCTGCTGTAGAAAGAGGGAGAAAGCAAAACGAACAACGAGGAAACCGCTCTCTGCCTTCACTCATCCACCATTCCTTCACTGTAGCTTTATAAATACAGCATCTCCTCTCGGGGTCTCCGATCTCTCTCCTGTCTGGACGCATCTCCTGCCATACTCTTGACCCTCCATCTGTTCATAGCGATTGCATACGCCAAACTCTACTTCCTTCCTGCGGCTCCCTGAGGAAGTCATGTTGCTTCCGGCCTCTGTGCCCTTGCCGAAACCCTTTCCTCCCCCTGGATCTCATTTTCTTTGCCTCTCCTTCATGACCTCCAGCCAGCAAGGGATGCTTCCTCTCCAGCCTGCGGTTCCTTAGACCTTTATGGTAATTATCATATTAACACCCATCAAAGTGAGTTTCCATACTTTTCCTGTTAGGGTTTAACCTTTTTTGATACAGAAATGTAGTTTTTCATTTCCATGGTGATCTTAGTACTTACTGCTATTAACTATATCAGCATATGATGGGAAAGGGTCATTTTCAACTTCAACTCCTCAGTGTATTAAAATTCTCCAACCCCTTAGCCTTGTCCGCCTCTTTCCCATGCACCTAGTTGGAGAGGCAGGGGCTGGGGCTCTCCTCTCGTTTCCTACCTGGATTTTCTGTGTCTCCCTCATCAGGGACCCTCCTCCTTCTCCATGATGGAATGGTGCCCCCTGTTCTCTTTCCTGTTTATTGGTTTATTACCATTGCTCTTACCGCCATCATGTGTGCACATACTTTGGTTGGTACCGTACATCTTTGAATAGTGCTTGCTTCTCTCATGAGAATACAAACACGATCTAAATATCTAAATATAAGCAAGATTTTTAATATCACTACAGTGATATTAAACATCGTAGAGTAGTCTTCAAATACGTATTTTTTTTGACTGAGTTATTGGATGTCCCATGAACACTGTTAGAACACAGGAACTGAGGGACCTATCTGGTAGGTCAGTAGAGGCCATTCATGGTCCACAGCATCACTAAATACCTGAATGAGAGGGTTGTGGCTTCTTCATAGGCCAGAAGTATACGTGTCCGTGTGTTCAGGGGACAATGGAGAAAACAGCATGGTGCTTATTGCAAATACTGTTCTGCTTTTCTGGCCCGTGGGTTTACATCTGAGTCTGAAAGAGGCATGCCTCATGGGTAGAGGGTGCAGATGAACTTTGTAATTGGGAAGCCCGGCTACACAATATATACTGCTTGACAGGCTGGGCAACAAGTCACACAAGTTCGGGGAATTTCCTGTCCCTCCAGGGTCTAGTCTGGTGCTTTAGACACAGTGAGTGAATGGCACAGGGCTCCCTTGAAGGAAGCCTCTGTTCCTTCTTTCATACTGGTCCCAGGGTCGGCAACCATGCATGTACTACACTTCCGGGTTTTCTAGTTTGCTTTGCTTCTTTTTCTTTTTGTATCTATTAATATAATAAATGTGCATAATAAAATAAGGAGGAGCTGGAGGAAAGAAAAACCAAAACCAAAGCAAAGCATTTGTGCTCTTATGAGAAAAAAGGCTGAAATAAGACAGAATTCCTGATGCCCACAGGCCCTGCTGCATGCAAGTAGACTACGGAGCATCGTCACTGTCCTGTGTGGGGCTCCTGCCCATTGGCTGCCGAGGCTTGGAAAAGCCAGGACATGTCATTGGACTTCCCCATTTCCAGTCCATCACTTGCTTCTGAATTATTTAGATTCCTACTGGATATGCCCTCTAGTTTGAATCTTTAGTGATGTGTTTTCTTGACCCATTTGCATAGTTTACAGTTTGACTTGTAAAAAGGCTCTTTGCTTTGGCCATCTGGAAGTAGTAGAAATTACTGATGCTAATTGTTCCTCTTCCGTATTCTCTTTTTTGTGATCCTCTCTGGTTTCTGCCTTTGGTAATATACAACCCCCTCATAAATATTTCATGTTATACAAGATGGCCTCTAGGTCTTCATTAAGTGAGCTTACACTGGCAAATGAATATGTTAAATCTGGGAGAACAAAGTCACTTACCGCCTGCCCCTTTTGCTTGCACTGGGTGATATTTCCTCTCCACTCCAGGCTTCTGTTCTTAAGCCTTCAATGCCTCTATAAGAAACCTGGCATCTGAAGACCTTGCTGCAGTGAGAGCCAGTCTCAATGTCCTTGCCACTGGCAGGACCTCCTGCCTTTAGATGAAAGGCAGGCCGTCTAGGGGCAGCTAGAAGAGGCCGAGCACCCTATTCTGTTCATCCAAGGAGCTGTCTGTTCTTTGACACCAGACGTCCCATCCCTATAATGAAAGTTATGAGTACAGTTTAACCAAGCAAAGAAAATAGCCACTCAAAGGTGTCTATAAGTCAGAGCAGACCTCTGACACCATCGAACACAGCAGCGGGAGAGGCAGAGAGGTAGAGTAAGAGGCTGGAGAGGGTGGCCCAGAGCTGGTGAATGTCTTCCCAAGTGTGGGGCCTGAAGGTACTGTTCTCTGTTGCCCTCGCATGACTTCTCTGTACAGGAAAAAAAAGTTAATGGTTCCACATAATTGTTTTATGTACTTTTTTTGGCATCCCTTTAACTTTCTGCTTTCTGTTTTTTCCAGTTATAACTTGCACACCTCCTTGCTCACACACATAGTCATCTTCCTTCAGGAGTTGTCTTCTGCCATCTTCCTTCAGGAATTGTCTCCTGGTTGCCATCATCCTTCTTTGCTGTGTCAGGCAGTCTAGAACTTGCCCTTGTCTTTAGACGTTGGCATTTAGAGAGACTTGGATTCACAAGTCTCAAGAGGAATTTCAGCCACACAAAAGGAAAGACTGGGGTTCCTTCTGCTCCACCAAGGACTGCTGGCGTACTGCTTCTTAGATTAAGGACTCACTAAGTTCGTTCAAAGATAGATGAGTTTCACATAAATCACGCAAGAATATGCTAAGCAAGAGATATTTGCTTTCTGTCTAGAGTTGTTTAGAAAAGGTGGTCCCTGGCTATTGTTCTGAGAATTGTGTTTCATTGTATGCTCACTGCTGGATCTAAAGGCACCAACAAAAGCTCATAGTAGGTTCCAGTATGGGTTTACTATGGCTGTGATGAAATACCATGACCAAATCAACTTAGGGAGCAAAGTAGTTACATCTCAGGAAAGGGTTCCACAAGAGTAAAGGACGCTTCTACATCCTGTTCATCATTGGAAGAGGTCAGGACAGGAAATCAAGCAGGGCAGAAACCTAGAGGCAGAGGCCATGGAGGGTGCTGCTAACTGGCTTGCTTCCCCTGGCTTGCCCAGTCTCCTTTCTTATACAACACAGGACCAACAGCTCAGGAATTGCACCACAATGGGCTGGGCCCTCTCCCATCAATCACTAATTAAGAAAATGCCTTACAGCTGAATCTTACCATGGCATTTTCTCAACTGAAGCTCCTCTTTTTAGATGACAAGTTGACATAAAACCAGCCAGGACATTCTTAAGATATTATCTGCTAAAAGGCAACTTACTGTTTACAGGTTCTTCTCTTGACTTACTTTCACTTTCTTTAGTTTTGTACCTGCCATCTAGGTTTTTTTTTTTTTTTTTCTCTTTCTTAGGCAAATAAAAGCGTAGTATATTTCCTTGGTGGTAACAAGTTTGGCTCTTAAATTCTTACATCCTCACGATTCTCTAGAATTTCCTACCCCTCATTTGTGATGGTTGATCATTCAAACACTAGTGTACTTAAAAACATATATGCAGACTCACCACTTTCCAAGTGGCAGCCACGGACAGACTTGCCATTACTTGTTATCCCTGTGTTAGCTTATGTTCTGAAATCAGGTGGCCCTGCCTCGTGTAATGGCTTCCTTCCCCTGGCTCAGTGTCTTCCCACTGGCAGTCCAGAGCCACTCTCCACTGAAAGACATAGCCACGACTCTGCAGAATGGGAGCCTTTCTCTTTCCTGGTCTCCACAGGGAAGATCATAAAGTGAAGGGGGCTGTAAGTTCTGACATACCTCACAGGACCCAGGACGGGAATTCAGCTCCTTTACGGATCGCTTAAGAGTTTCTCGGGGTGAAGTCCTGCGTTTGTAAATAAAATGGAGACAAATCCATTGCCGTAGCTCCCTAGCACTGTCTAAACGTAGTACCACAGGTTGGTTCAGAAATAGAAAGTTGGGGGACCGGAGAGAGTTAAAAGCACTGACTGCTCCTGTAGAGGACCGGGGTTTGATTTCCTGCATCTACATGGCGGCCCCCAACTGTCTATAACCCCAGTTCCAGGAGACCTGATAGTGCCTTCTGACTTTTATGGACACCAAGTGCTCACATGGTACCTAGACTCACATTCCCACAACCCCGCCACCACATAAAAATGACAAAAAACTAAAAACAACAAAATAACCCTAGCAATTTATTCACTTAAAGTTTGATAGCGATTTGAAACCATGGTGTCTGTGGGGTTGACTCCTCTCAGAGACCGCAATGAGCAGAGTGTCCTGAATGCCTCTCCCAGATTCTGATACGCTATTTGGCATTCCTTCCCTGGGACATCTTATTCTACATGACTCCATTTCACATGCATTCTCTTCCTGGTGTCTCCTGAGTCCAAAGTCCCTTCTCCTTAGAAGGATCCAGGGACCACATGTCTCTTTGTTAATACAGAGCTTGATCTTCCATAGTCATTTAAATTAATTCTCATAATTTTCTATGAAATTAGCACAGTATCCCACTGAGTATGGTTTCTATACATATTTGTAACCTCATCTTAGTGTGACTATCTGCAAACACCCTGTTTCCAAATGTGTTTACACACTTAGGTTTTGAGTGCTGTAGATGAACTGAGTGTGTATGTATGTATGTGTATGTGTGTGTGTGTGAGAGAGAGAGAGAGAGAGAGAGAGAGAGAGAGAGAGAGAGAAAGAGAGAGAGAGAATCCATGGATATAGTGCATGACTATCCAACTCAGTAAATAAACCAATCAGCTCACTTTGTATGGCTTCTCTCTGGGTGGAGGGGAAGAAGATGGTTCTGATTGCTCATTTTAATGGGCGTCTCTTATTAGAAGTTGATTAGATGAGATCACAGAGAACCCAAATGACATTTCCTTTTCCCGTTGCTTTTCCTTTGCACGTAACCCAGATTTAAGACAGGTGGTAAAGGACAGCTCCTCTGCCTCGTTGTGACAGCCAGGGCCAGTGTTCTGCTCCCTGTTCAGTTGTCCCCGGCATGCGGATTCTGATGTCTCAAAGCCAAGATGCTTATTCCTCACTCTTTCTACCCAGTTTCACATTAGCCTGGGCCACTGCTTCCCATTTCTCATTAGTCAGGACCAACTTTTATTCCAGGAAGGTTGGAAAAAATGTCAAGCTGTATTAAACAGGAAAGATGGCTACATCATAACAATTGAGATTGCAGTTAGCAAGGGAAGAGAAACGTAGATGCTACCAGAATAAACTAGTACTGTCCACAGCATCTCCCAGCATTCATCAGTCAGGGCTTAGGCACCAGGGAGGAAGTAAGGCCCTGCCCGTATCAGCATGTTAGTGCAGGTGTGCACACCCCTATTGCATGCATGTAAGGGGATTGGTTTCTCCATCCTGGTCAGACACACCGCTGCGTCCTATCTGACCAAAGCTGCCTTTCCAGACCCCCGTGTGAAAGCTCTTGCTTTGTAGATGAGCGTTAGCTACTCATTCGGGACAACAGACCAAATCATTGGTTTGCCATGTGTACTATAATATGCATCCGTGGTTTATTTAACTAATTCCCTGTTATGAGCCACTCAGACTCTTATATTTTAAATCTGTTTCTTTCTTATTATTTTTTTTTAACTGAGGGTCTTTACAAATGAAGTTCCTGTCGTCTTGGTAGACTATGTCCCTGTGTGCAGCTCTGATGTGTAGCGAGCTCCGTTTGAGAGGGAGTCCTAGGTAGGATACACTGAATCGTTCTATTCCAGATGAAACATCATGGTCTTTTAAACTGCCAGAGGTGATAAAAATGTACTGAAAACTGAGATGTGAGGGAGGGGGAGAGGGGCCCCAGAGCCTCCCTTTCATCCATGGTGCCTGTGCACTTGGCTCCCGACTGACATGCGCATCCACACCACTACTGTTTTGCCTCCCCCTAAAATTAGAGCAGAGCTCTAGATCAGGCCATTCTTCAAGGGGCAACGTTAGTGAAATGACTCTCGTGATCAACCGCATCTTCTTGCTTCCCTCCTCTTCTCTTCGGACTCTGACACAAGCACTTGACCTCATCATTCAGACATGGGCTCTGACATCTGGCAGGGGCTTGGCTTTCCTACATTCCTTTTTTCCCTTTGTTCCTGGACACATCTGCTAGGGACTTCTAAGGCAGGCAGAGACTCAGACCTACACCTTTTCCCCAGACTACGTGCTGCATAATAATGCTTGCTCCCCAGGCACTTGTAGTTGGAGATATGGACTGTTTATGCCGGTGATGAAAGTAGGTGAACCCTGCAGCTGCAGGGTGAGATAATGCGGGCAGGCACCAGACTGCCAGGCCGCCTTTCTCAGGCCGGAAATGAACATTGCTTATTGCACTTTCCATCCAGTCTTTTCACCCCAGGGTCCCAGCAGCTTTCTCCAGACTTTAATCTGTTTTGCTACCTTCAGAAGTAAACGTCTCTGCAGAGAACGATGGGCCTTCCCAGCAGGGGAGAGGGGAGAGGTGATGGGTGGCAGGGGGAGGGCGACAAAGAGGACAGAGCAGGTACTGGCAGGGAGGACAGTGTGCCATCTCGCATTGTAAGCGCCTACCGGGGCGCTTCTGAATTTCTGATCCAGCTCATTCCCAGTTCCATGTACACAGCAAAGCTAGTTCTGTTAGGCTCACTTCTCGTCTCAATACTGTAAGCCCTTCCTGCCTGCGAGGATGAAGATGATGAGGCAATCCTCATGCAGGGAGGCAGTCTCTATTCTCCTCTGCTCAGTCGGGGGCAGCTCTTTTGCGCCCTCTGGCCTGCCAGTCATCTGTCCTTCCTCTACTGCTCTTCTTCCCTTGCCCTGCAGGCTTATGTCTGTCTGGTCCTCGCTGGGCCTTGCAGCCCAGAATGCAGATAATTTACCGTTTCTTCATTTATTGACAGGCACAGCCATCACTCCAGGAGTGACGACAGAAATCAGCCAGCTGTTCTTGTCCTGAACAGGACCTGTTTCTGTGTGTGGGGCCAGGTGAAGGGAGGGCTTGATAAGGCTCTGTGGGTATGCAGTCGTGGATGTAGACCATTCATCCGATCTTCCTGTATGTGTGTGTGTGTGTTCCCTCATGACCTGGTCCTTTGACAACCCTATTTGTTGTCATCGATTTCTTGATGTTTGGGAGGAATCTGCAGGCAGTTTCCTAAATCTTAGAGGAGGAAAAGCTGCACTCTGGCCCTATTGAGACTTGCCAGTCTTCTCCTGTCTGGCCGGAGAGTCTCATCTATGGGCTGAGTAAGTGTTCAGAAGTTGATTCCATCATATCTAGAAGATATTTATAGGGAAGCTACTTGGCAGTAGAAATGATGCTAGGTACAACAATATATTACAAGATGAATGAGATCTAGACTCTTACATCCAAGGACTTAAAGCTAATGTAAAACATTGTAAAACATAGTCATTAGTAGGTTGTATAAATAAAAGGCAACAATTCCACAATAACTTTGGTTTCGGGAGGAGAGAGGATTCTCAGTGATTCAGACTGTAGACACTGAACAGGTCACAAAGAATGCACATAGTTACAAAGGATTGTGGTGTGTTGTGGGAGATGGAGGGGATGTTGTGTGTTTCAAATGGGAAGCCAAGGACCATCCTTGGGTTCTTTAAGCCCTATTCCTCCTATGTATGCATGCATTTCAGGCTGCTCTCATGGGCTTGCAAAATGCTACAGATTGATACAATGGGGGTATTTTTTCTCAAAGGTGTAGAGGTTGGATATTCCAAGTCAGGGCTCTGATGAGGTTTCTCTTTGTGGTTGATGTACAGCTCCCTCCCTCTCTTCTCACATGCCAGAGCCAGAGGGGGGAAGGAAATGGGAGGGAGATGGAGAGAGGAGGGAAACTGGGAGGGCATGGGAAAGAGGGATGCAGGGGAAGGAAGAGAGAAACAGGAATGGCAGAATACAAATTCTATGGTGTCTTTTGCAAGGGCTCTAACCCTTCTTGACGTCCCACTGGGATAACTTCATTAGCATATTGGGAGGACACACAAACATTGACTGTAGAAACATTAGTTGCCCATCATTTTATGGTAACTCTCCTAATATTGCACAGCACTGGCTTAAGCACCACTTATACATGCAGTAAGTAGTCTACACTATTGCAAACCACCTTTTAGGACAACACCAATTTCCTGGCTGCCTTTGGTCCCTCGGATCTGATTTCATTCGCAGTGCGGGAGGGAAGTGCTAGATGATGTCACTTCCTCCTCCTCTTCTTTCTTTTCCTCTTCCTTTCCTTCCTCTTTCTCTCTCTCCTCCTCTTCATCTTCTTCCTCCTCCTCTTCCTCCTCCTCTTCCTTCTCCTCCTCTTCTACTTTGTTTTCCCTTCTCTCCTTGCCCCCGTCTTATTTCTCTTCAACTCTTTCTTTTCCTGTGAAAATTATCATTGAGCTTCAGGGCTAGAGACATGGCTCAGCAGTTAGCTTCTGCTCCTCTTGCAGATGACCCAGGTGCTGTTCCCAGCACCCACACCCGGAGGCTCACACCTGTAAATCCAGTTCTAGGGGACCTGATACCCTGTTTTGTCCTCTGTTGGCACATGTACTCACCTATGCATGTGATGCACATGCAGAGAAGCGCATATTGTTGAAGTCTTAAAAAATGAAAGAATACATTTACAAGGAAATAGATGAAAATAATCATATGAATGTAAGCCAAAACCATACAGATGAAGATTACATGCATCCTCTCCTATGCTATGTCCATATTAAATCTAGAGATGGCATAAAACTGGAGGGAGAATTTTTGGGGAAGACATGATTGAGGGGATACAGGTGAGTATATTGGGGGGGGGGTATGTATTTTCTCTTATGTACAGAATCCATGTGTGTGGCCTGAAAGCCGGAAGGTGAAGTATTTTCAGGGAGGGAGGGAACCAGAAAGATATGAGGTAGGGGAGGAAGACAGGGAAATTAAGGGTGTGGGTATGAGAAAAGTACAAAGATACATGTAGAAGAATCTCATAGAACATTATTTTGTGCGCTAAAAAAAAAATACATTGTTGAACCCTAGAGAAAAAAGCATACTACATATTACATGATAGACATGTGGTTAAACTGCTGTGCTGATTTATTTATGCCTGAGAACGCAGTATAGTTGTCACTGACAATGAGTGTGTAGAGAGACACTTGGGTGTACTACGTCTTTTATGATCACATTTAGTACATGCACAAATGCTGCCAAGCCCAGGTCTGCCGTTGTCCACACTTAATAGAACCCCATGTGGCTTTTAAGGAATATGGCATAGGGCCTCCCATGCACTTGTGTTTGTAGAATAAAAGACATTTTTCTTTCCCATATTCACCAAGAATCTCAGTTATCCACCTGCAAGTGTGAAAAGTTAACCATATGCCACTGTATGTTGACGACTGTAAAATATTAAGAAATATTACAGTCTTAGCTAAGCACGATGCGTTCATGCCCATAACCTCAAGCATTCAGGAAGCTGAGGCAGGACGATCACCTTGGGTTGGAGATCAGCCTGGATTATATAAACAAGTTCCAAGACAACACACACACACACACACACACACACACACACACACAAAACTGATGGAGCAAATGGCACAAATAACACACTGATTTAGGGAAGCCTACTTGGTGTCTACTAGTGGGGCTATCAGAGCTGAATCTGGTAGTGACTGGCCCTCACACTGCTCACCTCTTACATGTGAGACATAATTCAGAAGGTGGGCCTTCCAACAAGTTCTGTCTGTAAGAACCAGGGTTTCTGGAATCTTGGGACTCCTTCTGGATTTCTGGGAAGTGGTTGGTGGTTATTGCTGTATTTCCTAGAATGGACACTGCTTAGGAGTTAGTGTCTCATTCATAAGACAAACTGGTCTTGGGTACCAGCAAGACCTTCAAGATTCCGAGAGAGCTTACTCATCAGTTTTGGCAAGCCAAATAGAAGAACAAACTCTATAAATAAGTCCCTGGCACAGCTATGTGGCTGGCCTTTTGTTTGTCTGTTTGTTGTTTTTGGCATTGCCCAGCTGTTGCAAGTTACTCCAGAAGAAGTAGCCAACCTCAGACGGTTCCTTTGTGCAACTCCCTTTCCACGGATAAGAGGGACGTTAAACAGCGCTGGGCTTTGCTGCCATCCTTTGCGGAGCGTCTGTGATAACTAGAGGCTGTCAGTCATCTGCACCCAAGTCTATTTGGCTCCACTACACTTTCCTGTTGGATCACTTTCCACTACCGGAGGTTGTTACGCCCCGGCTGGCTTCTCATTACAGGTAATAGCATCTTTCCGGCTCTGCTCGGCCTTGCTGGTATCTGCTCTTTCTTGCCTATTTCATGGCACGGTTGCTGGGGGGGGGGGGGGAGAGAGCTGGCTTTGAAGTACAGTGCTGACATCAACCAACACCTGGCTCTCACCGTGATACAACAGCTTTTCCTTTGCACAGCTAGACGTCCTCTTTCGGCAAATGGCTTCATTTAGCTTATTGTAATAATCGCTTGAAATTTTACACACACACACACACACACACCCTACATACACACAGCACAGCCCCCTAGGGAATTAAAAGATGAGTATCAAACAAACTCCCCCACTGGGTAAATGTTAATTTTTATTTATTTACGAACTGGATGCTCTCTCTCATCAACAGTTACTGCTTCTCTCTGACTGACCCCCTCTCAGCAGTTAAAATGAGTAAGGCATTTAAGAGGCGCATTAAATCAACCAGAAAGAGTACTTAATGCAGGTACTCATGGTGTGCTCATTGGATTCAGGCAGCCACCGGCTTGCTCTTACACCTCTGGAAATTCAGGTCTGGCAGGTTGTGGAGGTGACTGATTCTTGTTCATCTTCTCTATTGACCCACGGGTCAATAGAGAGACTCAGCTGCCCCTGCGCCGCCAGCCGGCTGTGTGCACCTTCCACATTGCTCACCCTGCTGCAAACGGGAATGCGTCTCTTCTCTGTTTTCCTAGGATACCACGAAGCTGGAAGTCTGAAATAAGTTTCACGTGAAACTTGAAAAATTAGGAAGAGCCTTTGTTTTGTTCTCCTGGTTTTACCTGGCCAGTATTATGTGAGCTTTTCTTACCTGTGTGGATGCTGTGGAATAGCAGGGTCAAAGCCAGCTCACACAGCAATGAATTTGGCATAGTCCTTCCCCATGACTCCAATTCTGTCAACCTGTGTTGCGCTCCAAACTCCTCCAGAGCCGGGGGGTTTGGAAGGGATGGGGTGTACACGTTACTAGTCAACTGATAATGTCACATGTTGAGAGCTGTATGGTGTCGTCACACCTGAGATTGATGGAGATCACTTCTGCCCCGTCAATGAAGACTCCGATCCAGTTCATGTTGATAATGGTAAATTTATTCTTTCGCGAAACTACATGTGAAGCCACACCACACCCTTCCAGCTCCTCTCCACGAAATGCTTCAATCCCCACCCTACCGTGTGGCCCATAGAATAGAACTTAGGACAAATTCAAGCCATATCTTCCTTTCATTTGGATCATTTCCAGCCCAGTGAAATTACTTAAAGTACTTTTTTCTACCAAACTCTGGGGAAGCCTCTTTCATGTTCTGCTGACTGGACACAGTCTTCAAGCTGTAGGGCATTGCCAGCAACAATATGCAAGCATTACGGGGGTCTGAATGAGACACCACAGGCTGATCAGCCTCAATGAACTAGTTATGAGTAAGCCATAACATTCCACTGTTAAAGCCATGCCGTATTGACAGTTACTTCTTACCGTATCTAATGTTACCCTGATGTAAATAGTGTGTAGATGCTAGAAAGGAGGAAGTAGATTACTATAGTTTAAGTTATTATATTTTAAAGACATAGTAAGAAAGCACATGGTAGCTGGGGATGTGTGTTAGTGATAGAGTGCTTGCCTAGAATACAATAGACCCTGTAGTCAACATCTGCTCCTAAAAAGAAAAGGTGTGTGTGTGTGTAAGACACAGACAAGTTCTAGAAGGGTCAGCACTTAATGTTGTGATAAATGTATTGGACTTGCTATGAGAAGAATATTTCTAGAATTACTGTGAAATTAACATATAAAAGAAATTGGATTAGCTTCCTGGGTAATTACTTAGCATAGACTCCTCCTTTTTTGTTCCTTCTTTATTTGAGAAAGAGAAGTGAAAAATGTCTCATCACCATCAGAATATCGAAAATGATTCTTGAAGTATAGTTTTTGGCATAACATCACATAAAGAATCTATAAAGGATTTAGATAAAAATGCATAGGGTAGAATAGACTGGCACATCTATAATGGTACTAAAAAGCACTGAGACAGGAGAGAAGTCCTAGTCCCTACTTCAAATGACTTGACAGATCTACATGACCCCACCTGGAGGGCATTGCCCTACATGTGGAGTGGGTGGGGGATGGGAGGGGTGGGTGGGGGTGCATGCGAGGGTGGGAGAGAGAAAGAGGGAGGGAGGGATGGAGAGGGAACTGGGATCAATATGTAAAATAAAAATAAAAAATAAATAAAAGTGAAAACAGCAATGTTTAACTTGCTGAGTTTTTACGAAACTCGGAATGTTTATCAATGTTTATCAATATGCTTGGCAGGGACACCATAATAGCTCTTTTGCTTTCTTGGTTTCTCCTTTCTTGTATCATGCAGATGTTTTTCAGTGTTGCAAAACTCCAAAAAATGTAAGGCTCTTAAGTTTGGAGAGTGACAGCTGGAAGCCAAGCGATGTGCTTCCTGGCAGTGGAAGTGATGCTCTCTGGGAATGAGGAGGCCGGGGAGGGTTGAGGTGGCTCTAAGTAGGGAGAGGAGATTGGGGAAGGCTAGGGAAGACAGCTGGTACCTGCAGGAGCTCGCCATGCCAGCAGCCTTGAGCCACCCTGAGTTAGGACCCTGCAGCAGGCTTCCCTTCCATTTGAATTCACTGCATAAAACTTTAAAGGGTACAGAAAAGCTCAAGAAACTCTAAGTCCTGCCCCTCCGTGCGTGTGATTGCTTTCCAGTGGGACCTTCACTCCCAGAGGCGCTGTGAGCTGGGAAGTGAGGGCAATGGAAGAAGCTCTGATGACAAGACAGATGGTTGTGTCCCTCAGGCTGACCACCCCCACCCCGCCCCGCTGAGGTGTCCCTGCTCCACCCTGCAGAGTGCTGCTAACCTCTCTCCTGCTCTCTCTCCAACCTCAGGCTCTTTCCTGTTAGCCCGTGTGTCTCTTCTGCTGTGACTTCTGGGACAAGTCACACTGTAGAGTAGCGATACTCTGTTTCTTTCTCTCTCCGTGGACCTTGCTTTCCAGGGCAAACTCAGAGCCTTCGGTTGATTCTTTGAAGACTTTAAAGGATGGAGCTGCTGTTTCCCACTCTGCTATTTCCCTGTGCTTCCTTCTTCCTCCTCCTCCCCTCCTCTCCCTCTTCCTGCTCTCCCTCCTCCCCTCCTCTCCCTCCTCCTCCTCTCCCTCCTCCTGCTCTCCCTCCTCCCCTCCTCTCCTTCCTCCTGCTCTCCCTCCTCCCTATCCTCTCCCTCCTCCCTATCCTCTCCCTCCTCCCTATCCTCTCCCTCCTCCTGCTCTCCCTCCTCCTGCTCTTCCTCCTCCTCTCCCTCCTCCTGCTCTTCCTCCTCCTCCTCTCCCTCCTCCTGCTCTTTCTCCTCCCCTCCTCTCCCTCCTCCTGCTCTCCCTTCTCCCCTCCTCTCCCTCCTCCCCTCCTGTCCCTCTTCCTGCTCTTCCTCCACCTCCTCCCTGTCCTCTCCCTCCTCCTTCGGCCCGTCCACCACCTCCTCCTTTTCCCTCTCCCCCTCCCCTCTCCCTATTCCTGCTCCTTCTCCTCCTCCTGTGCTGGGCTTTGAGCCCAGAGCATTGCACATGCTAGGCAGGCAAATGGCAAATGAACTACTTCCTTTGTTCTATATTTTTTAAATAATTTTAAATGATTCATGAACTTTCTAGTCTTTTGCTGTTGGGAGACTGAGATTGATGAACTTCAATTTTGTCCTCCTTGAGTGGGTTAAGTATAGCTTTTACCGCCACCTTTACCCCATGCTCAAATGACAAAGTAAAAATGAAAACAAATACAACCTTCTTTAGGGCATTTCTTCTTCCTTGCTCTAACAGATAGGAGTTGCCTGCGTTCTTTCTAAATAAGCATATTCTTTTATATGTTCCATTTCATGTATTGATAAACATTTTAGCCTTAAATAATATGTAAGGGTCTCTCTTGTTGAAAAATACGATGTCTAGGGTTAAACATCGTGCTTCATTCTTACTAATATTTCTGTCAGCACTGTTTCAGACCTTACTTTGTGGAATGCATAGTGCCCTTAAAAGGTATTATTTGAAGACTGAATGATAATCCCTTACCCCCTTTGGGATTGTTGTATCATTACTTCTTGTAAGGTGGTATACCCACTCCCTAAGCCTCAACACTCCAGGAATTCTCGGAATTGCTTCAGCAAAGCTATTTTAGTAGAGTACAGCCTGCATGTCTGCCAGGCCCTGTCTTAAGTGACAGGACATGTGAGCTGTCTTCTAACTAGTCCAGAACAAAGACAATTCTCTGTCCTTGGGGCTAGGGCAAGACTTAGCAGCTCTCCTACACCATCTCACCTGATCATTAAGAGAAACAGGAGTGGCAAAGTATAGGCTAGTATGCACTGGATCCTGCCCACGCCCCATTCTGGAGTGGGTGAAGTTGAAATTCTAAACAGGTCCTCTTCGGCTTCACATTCCCCGAGGAACAGGTCCTCTTCGGCTTCACATTCCCCGACGGGTTCCAGCTTAGAGGTCATGCGCCCAGCTTCACAGATGTGGCTTTGCTGAGCTGGATGGTGATGAAGCGAGGCATCATTTTACTGGAGAAGCCTCGTACAAGTGTACCTGTCAATCACACAGCGAATGATGCTGTGCTACAGAAGAGAGTCAAGTGAGTAGCGCATCTTGAGACTTCCCTTGTGGCATGATGTGGTTTGCTTTGCCATATCCCTCATCACGGCCTCTCTAATGCTTCTGCCTCCATTTGGCTGTGTGATAGTTCATATTTGTTAGCTTCAGACCCTTAAAGGATTTTAATCCCTAGTCCTTTTCAGGGTTCTCCTTTAAGCCAAAAGTAAACACTTGCTTTATTTATTTATGTTTCCCTGTCAGCAATGTTCTACAATAAACAAAGTAGCCATTCAACATCAGAATTCTGTAACACTTTCTAATCTTTTATATTTTTATTAATGTTCTATTTTTATCTCCCTAATCATTGAAAATTGATGCTGCTCTTAAAGGGCGCATTAAATTGAATTATATTATTGATGATTATTTGCTTAACGTATGTCTCTCTCCCTCATTGTGAAGTCACAGGGGCAGAGGCCACATTCTCTTTCGTATTGTTCAATCAATGAATGGCACAGTCAACGTCCAGGGAATGTTTATTTGATTTATGTGTGTGGGTGTTCTAACTAACCTCTCACCTGTTATAATAGTATTGAAAGGCGTTTATCCTCCCTGACCTTTAGAGTCTTTCAAGAGTCCTTGCTTCCACAATTAAGTCAATTAAGCCTGTTTCTCCAATGAGGGGTTTCTCTGATGTGGAGAAGGATTTCCCACCGGCTTGCACATAGGAAACTGGCACTAGGAATTCCGGATAGTGGAAACATGACATCTCCTACCAGTCCAGCACAAGAGAGGCCTGGCCACAGGAGTCTTTGAATTTCAGGCTTCAGCTGATAGAATGCCTAGCTTGACACCGTGGGCAGTGGAATCTAATTGGAAAAGATGTACGAGAGGGACCTTATAGCTCCCTTCACAGTTAAAGGTTAGGAGTCGGTGTGAACGAAGGGAAAGGACACTGGACTAGACACATGGAAGATGGAGTGCATTTCTGTTTCCTTCTGCTCACATGAGAGCAAACCCTAACCTATGAGTCCTGTTTCTTACGCGTTTCCTACATTCTGCCATGTGAGGCAATTGCACTAAGTCTTTCTGCCTTGCAGAGATGCAGACTACAAGATCAGCTTTGCACTGTTGACAACTCTCCTGTTGGTCACTCCATAGACAGCATGGCTTCTGGGTTAGCGGAAGTGATTATGCGGTTTTCCAACATTTATAACAATATGTATAACGTTACTTTGCTCATTGGGAAACTGGATTCCAACTAATTCAACAGTTCCAGGGAAGGGCCTCCATGAGTGCCAATGGCATTAGTTCACTCTGGGCGACATGCTGCACCGTGGAGGAGGGGGGCAGAAGATGCCAGTGACAAGGTTGGAGTGCAGTGGACACCTCCACGGCGATCCCATCGTCTTGTGCCGTGTAAGGAGGAATGGGGCCGAACACAGGGATAACAATAACAGAAGGAGGCAGGCCTGTCTTTAAAGAGATAAACTTCCCAGGGAGGAAGCATGCGTAAACAAAGGGAAAGTCCAGCAGCTCAAAGGCAAGATTGCATGAAGCTTTTGGATCACTTGCACGACACAGGCTTCCTCCTGCATTCTACATACAACTTTATGCATAGCATATCTCATTGGCATTAAATTGTTGTGAGCCCCAGGTGACCTTCAGGGATACTGTCCCTGTGACTTCGTCCCTGAAGAACCTCTGACTGTGCCAGTGACTGCAGACAATTTTAGCGGCCAGTGCAAGGGAGTTTCCAGCCTTCATCTCTGCCTGTGCTTTATTTCATATGCTTTCATATGCGGATTCTTCAGCACTGCTGTAAGGTCTCCCGGGACCTCACTGTCTACCCTAGTCCTCTGTCTCATCAACGGCAGAGCCAAAGGGAACATGGCAGGCAGGAACTGGCTCCCAGAATTCCTGCACTTGGCTTCATTTTATGGACAAGCCTAGCCTTGCTGGAAAGTTCTTGCTTTGAGCGACCGATCCCCTTCAGCTTCTCTCAAACCCTTAGCCCCAGTCTCTCCACTGACAGACATTTGTGGCGTGCTCGGGCTTTGCGGATGATGGTAGGTAGATGCAGACACTGTGCATAAGGGTCACAGACTGGAAAAGCTGCTGCCCTCTGCCGTCTGCTCTCGCTTGCTTGGATACTTTGTCTTTGGGGGGCAGGGTTCACTGGGACCCCTCTTGCTGTCACTCCTCTCCCAGAAAGTCTCTGGAAGTTCTGTTTCTCCATGGCTTCTGAGCTTGGCAGTCTTCACTCATTGATGCGTCTCTATTACAGACTTTCATGCAAGATTGTGTATGAGTGTCCTGAACAGTAGAACCTCAGAGTGGCAGTCACTGGGATGGAAAGCAGCTCTGAGTCAGCAGAGTCCTCTTTCTCCAGGAGACCCCCCACACACACACATGTAATTACATTGCTCCTGTTTCAACCGGTAAGATGCACATAATCAGCTTAATCTCCTTGGCTATCGGAAAAAGAAAGAAGTGACATTTTCACTTCCAGTAACCTAAAACCCTCTGAACTGGAGAGAAGGAAAAACCCTCAGAAGGACAGGAGGGACAGGGTTTAATACAAAGAAGCTACAACTTCTTTAAAGGTACCCAGACAAGTAGGAGATCGCCAAGCTCCAAATATTTACTGAGTTGGTTATTTGGCATGATGCCACATAAGCATGCCCATAATTGGTTTCACCTTTAGATCACTTGACCTCATTGCCCTGATGTTTTGGCATCTTGCCAGACAGGCTCAGCATGTAATGCTTGCTCTCTTTGGGTCTCCCAACTTATTCACTGAGTCACAGGTGCAAATGATTTACAAGAAAGTTTTTGTCTTTCCTATGATTTAATACAGGCATCTATATGCCTCTCATCCCTGGATATTTGGAACACCTTTGTTTTTGAAATCCAGTAAGGATGTTCTTCATAGAGATAATTAAAAGCCTGTGCCCTCAGCCAACAAAACAGGTTATAATCAAAAAGTTCAATATAGAAGTTCATCTTCAAAATTGATGAATCGGGTACAAAACCAGGATGCAGAGATGGAAGATCAAAGTGGAAATTGCCTCTGCTAGTCCCTTGAAGAGCAAATTGTTTTATTGACTTTTCCTCAACATTGGTCTTGTTCTGCCTTGTAGGGCTTTTTCCTTCTTTGCATTTACAGAAAAATAGAATCTAGTGACTTCTAAGGAAGGAAACAAAGACCTTTGACTAGCACAGTCTGTCTTGCTGGAGGCAGAACCAACTTTGATGTTGCACTGTTTAATTACAGTGGAACCTTTCACAGCTTCCAAAGGAAAAGCCAGCTATGGCCTTGGCTTTCAGAACGCCACAGAGAGTGTGGCCAGGCACATGGTGACATGTTGACCCTTCTGTAAACCGAAGCCTAAGATGTTTATGGTCAGAAGGAAATGCTTGGCTGACTTTTGTCCCAGAGTACCCTGGGGTTGGCAGAGATGTAGCATCTCTCTTTCTTGAGAATTTCTGGACTACACACCAGGCAAGGACAAGCCTCATTTCAAGACTTAATCAATTAGAAGAAAGCAAGCAGCCTCATATTGTTCCGTGAGATGAAGGGGTCTCAAAGACAAAGGAAACTGCTTCCTGTTACTCCAAAGACATCCTTCTCTGCAGCTGGCCAGGGTGTCTCTGAGTGAAGCAGAAACATGCAAGTCATCTGTGCTTTATAAACTGTGACTAATCTGTATTCTCTCTGTTTCTGTTCCTTCTGATTAAATTCCTTCTTTGTATTTTCTATATTTAGTTGCTACTTTTTCTGTTCTATTATTATTTTGTAAAAACCATTATCACAGAAAGCCATGACGTTGCTTCTGAGTTGAGGACCAATAACATCATTAGGGAAACCTGCACTCCAGGCCCTTAGATTACATTGAGATATCTTTGCTTGAAAATAGCAACACATAAATCTGAATCTCTGCCTCCCAGAAGGAGCAGCACAGAGCATTTCCTTCTGGCTTTTACCAAGCTGTTGCTACCCTCAAATTGTGATGAGCTCATAAATGTTTAGCAAATCATGGTAATGAATATGGCTAGGGCAGAAATAGCCAGCGTGTGTGTGTTTTTAATCATGCATCATTTAGTGCAAAGATGACTCTTGGATGTTTTGGCAAATTAATTTGTATTGCACTTTTGAGAAGGGGAGAGCAGCTGGGATGCAGTTGTCAAAGTTGTGCTGGCTAGAGCCTCTAACAAGGTTGTGCTGTCGCTGTCTCTGTGAGACCAGCGATGGCACCCGAGACAGGGGCTTCTTTGCAGCTGCCCCAAAGGCTTTCAGGTGAAGCCCAGTCCGTCCTTCTGGGTGAGTTCAGCTGTTTGTGCTGTGCAGGCCACCAGCTTTAATGCAGGCACAGATTGCTTCTCAGACACAGCAGCAATACTAATGTTTTACATTTCCGTCAAACATACACTCTCGGATAGTCGCGCCAGCCAGACACCACCCTTTCCCCAGTCAGTGGCTTACACTGGATATTTTGTCAAGCCCTATATCAAAGTTCTTACACAGCCAAAATGTTTCCTGTGGTTGACTTAAAGACAAATGGTCTTGGGGAAAATAGCCTTTGGAAGAGGTTTTATGTTTCGGTTCTCTCCTAAGTTTGGGGTGGGGGGATGGTCGGAAAAAGAAGGAAAGAGAGGGAGGTGTAAGTTAGCGGGCGTGTCAAACATTAGACTCTCTGGTCTGCGTCATTGTAGGGACTCTGGAGTGACTGGGTTACATCCCAGCACACCCCAGTCTGTGGTTGCTGCTTTCCTCCTCAGCCCGTGGCCACCCTCCCAATCCTTTACTCTCTGTTGAAGAATAACAGGAATGCAGATCTAGGCAAATCTTCTGGCCTCGCGTCCCCCAGTGCCGCCTCTTTTGTAATGCTCAATTCTCAGAACTGCCCTCTCTCTCTTCTGCTCAGAGAGCAGAAACCTGGGAGCAGACGTCTGAGAAAAACCAGGAGTTTTTCATTTAGCAGATGAGAACCAGGTCGTCCGGAACATGCTTGTTGTAGGAATTGCTTCTGTGCCCACAGTCTTTGAATAAATGTGACTTGCTTTCAAAAATACCCAAGTAAACAATACTGATTCCTGCCACTTGGGGGAGCTATGGCACCCCAGGCGTGGATATGGCCTCTGGTAATTGTGAGTGGTTTGGTTGACAGATGTATGTCTACAGAGACCCGGGAACATGAGTGCAGTGGCAGGCAACAAAAAGACTTAGGGTGGATAAAGGCTTCTCACGCTATTTACCAGTAAAATATTTGAATATGAGGATGGATGTAGAGCTCTTTGATCATCTTCGTGTGTGTTCAACATTTGAAAGAGTTTCTACTTTAGGCCTTGGTGCGGAGTTATTTTATTGCTAAACAGCAAATGGCAACAAGTGCTACGTGGTCTGATTACTACACCAGATTTGTGAACAGTAATGCGTGAGCATGTGGGTGTATATGGGGAGTAATGTGCTCGAGGCTCACATTCACGGATGACGGGTTACAGTGTCCAAGGACTTTATTCTCATTAACCAATAATTTCACCACAACTGAATTGTGTAGGACCTTCTGTCACTCACTCCGTTTTCTGTGTAAGGCACTGGCCTTCCAACCTTTCTAACATTGTGACCCCTTAGTACCGTTCCTCATACTGTGGTAAACCCCAACCAGAAAATCATTTTCTCTGCTGCTTTATAACTGTATTCTTGCTACTGCTATGAAACATAATGTAAATACCTGGTGCACAGATGGTCTTAGGGGACCCCAGCCATTTGTTCCCCAAAGGGGTTGTGACCCACAGGTTGTGAAGCACCGATGCGAGGGAACAGAGGCACGGCCTGGCCAGGAGGGCTAGCCTAGGCTAACTGAATGGTGAAGCCAGGATTGAGACACAAGTGTGCTTCAGAGACTACATTACTAACCACTGCTGACATTATCAACACCGGGGCCATCCATCTCCTGTTACCAAAACACAGTTTGGCTTACGTTCTAGGGGAACTTAACTTGTCATGCTTTCCTCCTCATTGCCTCACTGATGTAGATTACTGAAATCGGAATACCTATTTTGCACATGGCTGAGCTCCAGAAACCTTGATAAGGGCAATGTCAGTTATCAGGAAAGCCATTTAACTCAAGATGATGTCATCATCCTTACTGAGGCGTTTGGTTCAAGCCTTACACCGCCAAGAGAAGGGACTTCTCTGGAGAACAAGAGAGCAGCCAGTGATTGCAGAGAGAGGCCACTGCTGTAGGGTGTGGCTAACTCATGAGAGCTGGCTCGCTTTGTGCTCACTGTTCAGGTTACTGATTTGCACTGCCCATGGGGGGGGGGGTCACAAGCTTTGCAACACGATGAGGTGGCGGGAGTGTGATTCCAAGTCAGTTGCATCCACTGCCGCACACAACTGCACTGAGCTACAGAGCCTTTAATAGATGGCCGAACAGAACTTACCCTCCGGCTGCCTTTGGTAGGCTCTCAGCCAGTTTACCACCTCTGCTACACATTTATCTCTATTAGTAGCACCGATTGGAAAGTTGCCACTGGCTTCTGATGTCAGATAATGTGCCATCCAGCTACACATTAATAAACAAAGACAGACAGCAGAACCAGAGATTTGGTCTATCTGGGGCAGACAGACTATGACTGTAGGGATATTTGGTTCCTGAATAAATCGAAGAAGTATCTATAGAATTCTGATTAGTAGTTCAAATCTGGGCAACTGTGATTCTGTGCTTAGTACTGTGTGAGATAAATACGAAGGAAATGAACAGAAAATGTTATCTCAGAGCTCCTTGCAGTTTTGCAGGAGGAAACAGTCCAGTGGAAAAAATGGCTAAGGAAAAAGACATGGACCCATCAGAGTGAGATTTGAGGTGTGCAGTTTGCACAGTGAGAATCAGTGGCTTGGGCTTAAAGCAGACGGCACACTCACCTGCTTCAGCATCTCCATCATCCACGGGCCTTTTCCAATGTAAGATGCTGGTCTGTGCCTGTGATTGTCAGAGCTTTGAAAGAAAGCATGTCTGCCAAGGTTAAGTAACAAACTGGCTGGCATTATTTTGCTGTGTTGACTGTAGGATCATAGATATTCAATTGGCTGTTTGAATCTGCTCTGAGAAGTATAGTAAGACCTTCCAGTGTCTTTGATACTACATGTGAGGCTTGGGTCATCATTCTTCCCCTCTCTACTGTGTGCAACAGCATGGTATGGTCCAGTTGAATAAAGCATTCATTCATTCATTCACTCATTCATTCATTCAGAGTTGTCTGTAGGTGCTAGATTCTGTGCTATAGTTAAGAGATATTTCAAGTTTTCTATAGGAAAAAACAACCATAGATTTGGGTGTCAAGATATCCAGGTCATAATCCTGGATGGAATTCAATTAACCAACCTGGTTTTGACTCCATGTTTGTCAATGAAAGCTTGGCTCCATCTGTTGCGTGTAACTCATCTTTGCTGCATTCTTCAGTGTCTTTCTCAAGATTGCGTTGCGACATTTTAGAACAGTGGTTCTGCATCTAGACAATTTTGCCCCTCATAAATGTTTATTAATGTCTAGAAGTAGAGCTAATGCTTGTTAGTGTCATCTAGTGGGGGAGATCAAGGGCACTGTCAAATGTCCCACAGCATGTAAGACAGTCATCTGTAACAGCCAGGTAATGCACAGTTCCAGCAGGACTCAGGTGCTGGCACAATGCTGCCATAGATTATGTAAATGAGGCCAAGCTACTAGGACTGGAATCCAGTAATCCACTAGACGGCACAGATTTGCTCAGCAGAACACTATTACACACAGACTTTGTTTCTTTCTTATTAGTAGGTTTAAACTGTACCTTAATTCCCTTGCTGTGGTCCCCAATCATTCAGGGTTCACTGCAAGTGTCTAGATGCGTTTTCTCACTCTCTACAAGTCAGGGTCCCTGTGTGTAGACTCTTAATACCTCCAGGAGGAGGGTAGCAGAGGTCGGGTCTGCAGCCGCCCTTGGTCCTACACACTGCTGTGCAGCCAGGAATATCTCTCCAGCCGCCAGTTCTTATCCATGCCCTCCTTGTCCCCAGTGTGCCATAACTGCCAGCTCACAGGCCTTGTGACGTTTGCAGCTTACACAGTGTGATACTTCTGGTTTACTTCCTCAGCCACTGTGTCCCCACTTTTGGGTCACCAGATTTTTTTGACTTTGCTTTGTCGCCTCTGTTCTGTGTCATGGAGCCTCATACTAGGATTCTCTCAGATGATGCCTACACCTGCCCTGCCCTCTCCATCTGTAGTTATAGTCCATGCTAAAGGGTTTTTCTTTTGTTGTTGTTATTGTTGTTAAGAGGTTCCGTGCCCTTCAAGAAAGACTTGGGGAGACAGACACAGTTCCTCCTACTTTAAAATCCCCAGCACCTAAAACCCTGCTTGCAAACTCAGCTTGTTCCACACTCTCTATTGTTATCTTCGGAAGCCTGCCCTTCTGCCAGCAGGCTGAAATTTATTTCCTTTTAAATGTAAAGAATGACTTCTAAGTACCTGGCATTCTATAATCTCATTGTGTGCAGTATAAATCAATGCTCTTATTTTTAAAATCAAAATTGCCATTTCTATAAATGCTTTCTTCTCTGAAAACCATGGCCCTTGGAATAGAAAAACAGCACATTTTAAGTTATTAACTCTGCCAGGAACTTGAAAATCCTAAATGTAAGAATTGGCTTGTTGTAATCTAGCCCTGTCTGGCTTCACCTTGTGACAGGAATTCCACTGACTCATTCCATGAGTAGTGGGTTTCAGGAGTAAAATAATTTAATGGTGCCCTAAAATGGGATCTGGTATTTACAGAAGGTGGGCAGGAAGAGGGAATGGTAAGGGAAGAGCTAGGTAATATCACTTCCTATCCTGTGGGACAAATACGCGAGTGTGGGGGACTGTCTGTAGCGTGCGCTTACTAGTCTGAGGTTAGCTATCTGATGTTAGTATATTGACTTCTTCCCTAAGTTGCCGTGGGAGTAGAGGCCTCTGGAATTCTCACATGGGAGAAGGTGATCCACATTCAATTTTCTTTTAAACTCAGTAAGAAAAGGAAACTGGGATTGGATACTTGAAGTACTTTATATAGTATTACATAGACAATTGTCTATATTATATATTATAGAGGCAATTCTCTATATAATATATAATATAATATATACAATTGTCTAGCACTATATGGATGTTATTCATACTCAGACAAATTGCTTCAGGACACATAGATATTTTAGAGATAGGGAAAGTGCTTCCTAATGGGACAAATAATGTATTTAACTACCAAATGAAGGAATTAAGGAGTCAATATTTCATCTTTTGTTACCCATCATCTATCCATCATCCATCATTTATCATCTACCTACCTATTATCTATCTATTTTTCTATCATCTATCTATCTATCATCTATTTGTCTATCATCTATCTCTATCTTCTATGTATCTTTGAAATCTCTACTATCTATCTTGGATAATCATCTATTTACTTATATAATTTTTAGTGTGGCTGATAGTTTATGTAATTATTTAGGAGACTAAGCTTTGATTTCCCAAGATGCAATGCAGGAGCTCATCTAAAAAGCATTGTAGCTTGTCATTTATTCACCCATCAAACAATGTGACTTAATCCAATATCTATAAGACTAGGTCCTGGTCCTTTTGTACTTATTAGCTAATTATATGACCATGAAAAAGACAATTGTTAAGAACAGCTTATCTTTATTCCTTATCTTTAAAAAACTCCTTTTATCATTGTATTTTATTGACTCAAAACCTGTGCATTTTCCCCAAATCACACATGGCATACATTTTTCTCAGACTCCAATGCTCATATGAATATATTTCCTGTATTTAATGTTTTAAGCTGTTGGTAACTAAATCCTTAATCATCTCCATTTTGCCTACATTGCCTTATTTAGGAATCACTACTTGATTATCTGTGTAACAAATTGTAATCACTTATCTAATGAAGTTGAGTCATCGGTAACCCAAGAGCTAAAATACATTTGGGCTACAAATGACCTTTCCATATTTTGAGTAAAGTCTAAGCTATTGCATGTAAAGTTTTATTCAAATTATTCTCAGCTGAAGACAAAGTAAAACTAACCCTCTGCCTTCATTTCTTTCTATGCAATTTCCCATGTTTGGGCAAAGTGTAACCACTGGAGGGTCAAAATGAAAGCTCCCATGCTTGTCTGGTAGGGTCAGGCTTTTTGCTAAAGTGATCTTTTGCAAATTTGTGAGGACAATTTTGTGAGAAAGTTGCTATTTGAGCACATTGCATTTTCCATTAGAAAAGTGTATTATGAATATCTTTTTGTTTAAAGATATGCAAACAATGAAAATTACAATTCCAGGTGTTGCACTCTGGTGGGAGCTAACATTTTCAGTTAAGGGGGACACATTTCAGTTAGGAGGACACATTCCTCCCAAGGAAAGAGGGCTACTATCGGATCCCAAGGAAAGACTATGCCCTATACACACACACACACACACACACACACACACACTGCCGAAGTCCCATGCTAGAAAGTGCATTGCTATCCTATCCGGCTCTCGGGTGTTTGTATTGCTGCCTTACCTTAGAGAGCAGAGTGTCTAGCACATGTCCACATCTACCTCTGCAGCAGAAAGACTGATAACCCTTCTAGCAACTGCCATCATGGCTTGTTTCCCCTACAGTTCTGGTTTAAGATAAGATTTTACTTGCATCCTGGACTCCAGAGGAATTTGTGCTGTATATAAGAGTGTGTACATTCACTCATGGACATGAAAAGCAAACAGTACAGAAGGAGTATAATGTGATATGGATTTCCTTTTTAATCACATACAAGTCTGAGAGTGTTTTGTTTTTTTGATTGTTTTTTTTGTTTTGTTTTGTTTTTGTGAAGGTGGGCTGTGATCCCAGTCTGCCTATGCATTAGCTGATTACCAGGTGCAGAATAAAACATTTACTTCTCCTATCTGTCTTTGCCAAAGAGAGTATCTGATGGAAGTGAAGATGGGCTTGAAATGATTCCTGTTGCTACTGGTCAGCATAAGCTCAAAGTCTAACCTAGCAGGTTTTCTGTGAACATAAGCAAGCTAGGCTTTTTGCCATTTAAAAGTCCACATGCATTAAAGATGGATGAATAAAAAAAAAAAGCCACTATGTTGTATACTACCTTCCTCTGAAATTTTGTCTGCGATAGATAGCATTTCTGTTATTACAGATTCAATATTAGCTGATGTCCCAGCTAGATCCTATCTTGCAGCAGCCATCGTAGAGGAGAGAAGGATAATACTTGGCTGTATCTCTTAGATTCACCTGCTTTACATATCCTATTATTACTTGGGTCTCTGAAAGCCTCAGTATTCATAAAAATGAACACAATCTGCACTCATCTTTTGAATTAATAATACCTCATCTATAGACAGATCGCCTGCCAATTTCACGTCATCTAGATGCTCATTTATTAGAGCAAAACACAGGGCAGAGTCTACGGCTCATTTGGAGCATATTGGGATCTGTTTAATGAAGAAAGGCAGTTGGGGCTGCGTATTTGTGGATAACGGAAATTAATAAATGATAGAGACAGTCGTGTTTTTTGTGGCAGCGAAATCACTTACGGTTGAGGTATCACTGCCTCCCACTGAGGTTTCCACAGCAAGATAAACCCAGGTACTGATTCATGTTTTGCAAAGACCTGCCACCATAGAGTGAGATGAAGATGTACCCAAGCACTATCCACCCCCACAGATCAAAGTATTCTGATACCTTGTATTTATGTAGCACCTGGCCCCGGGGACCCCATGGTGCCGACACACAACATCACTCCCTGATTACATTTTTCACAAGTCTCTGCAGCGATTAGGTGACTGCTGGGCAAATCTGACCGGAACGGCATGCTCCGAGTAAGGGAGCAGAAAGGCACTTGGAAATCTGGCCCTAAGTTTGAGTTTGCTGCATGATAAATTAAAAACAAGCTTGGGTTGGCTACTTTAAAACTCTTTGTCTTCAGAGCAACATTAATGTAAAATGAAGTTCAAGGACAGGTGGGCACAGATGGCAGCCAGGAAAGTATCTGGGCATTTTGGATTACTCCTAGGAAATAAGATAAGGCCTCTGATGAGAGTCCAGTGATGGGAGGCGAGTCGTCTGACTGTTGGCTCTGCCTACGCACTGCTGTGTCCTGGGTGTCAGTGTCTCATCCATACACTGTGAAAGAACTGTGTTTATTTAAAACGTATGTTATGGCACAGCTCTATTTTGTAGGAGGAAATTGTAACAGAGGCAGGAGAGATGTGTGGTCTATGGAACACCTTGCATAGCCAAGCTGTCTGAGAACTGGCAAAGCTCCCAGTTCAGCAATATAGCAAGTTCAGTGGGGTAATAGAATACACCTGTATATCAAAGAGACGTCTATTAAATCTTTCTCATAGTATGTATGCCCTAGATGTGTGAGTCAGGGTTTTCCCTGGCTGTGCTATGGAGCATGTGATTTTTGAAACTCCAGACAAATTAAACAATAACAAACGAGGCTTTGATTTCCTTTTACCAGTAGTGTCTCCAGTAGATAGACACATTTATTGCAAACTAATGCTGACAATGGTCCCCTTCTTTCCTAGCTTTCTGCCACTTGCAGGCACAATGAAGTTCATCTTATTTGTATATGTGTAAATGCCCATATCACCTCTCCAAGTAACTGGAATTGGAACAGGGCGATGTATCAAATGCTTCGCCAGTATGTTGCCAACACTGTTAAAATGTACAAAAGAAAAACAGACAAGAATTGTAGGTCATCACAAATTTCATGGTTGTTTTTTTTTTTTCCTGCATACAATAATTGAAAGTACTACAGATCCAGAACAACTTAGACATAGACAACCTAGACAACAGAGACTCTTTAGCCAGGCTCTGTTTTGTCAGGATTTCTCTAGACTGGGCATCTCTTTGCTTCCCACAGGACAGGAGTTCTTTGAGGGATACAAGAACAAGTTGACTTAGAACTCATGTCTTCAGGGACACCCATATGCTAGGTACTCACAGTTGGAAATCTATTATACATAGACACACCCATTTCCAATGCTTTCCTGTGTTTTTTTTTTTTTTTTTTTTCCAGTTTCCTCTTAGTCTAATAGCAAGGGGAAGCTTATTTGAGGTGAGTTGAAGGAGCTGAGTCTCTGGACTGCATCTCTCATCCCTAAGACGAGAGTGATGTTCTCACCAAATGACAGCGGGTCAGGGCTGGATGGGGGCTCAGTGTGAGGCGAACTGGACATCCGCGCCTGTGTCTTTACACTGGACATGTTTGCTGCAGGCCTGTGCAGACACAAGCCAAACATTTCCAGCCGCTGGCCCCACTTTGAACAGCACATTCCCTTGCATTTCTGACTATAGAAACACATTTTTTATTTTGGATTACTATAAAGTCCTCATATTAAAACCTAAAGGGCAAAATTCAGCTTACATTGCAGATTTTTTAATCTTCTCAAATTTTTTTTTTTTTTTTTTTTTTTTTTTTTTTGTAGAGACAAAAATGCCAAAGGCAACACACATGCATTCAGTCAAGGAGATAATTTTGGCAATTATGGTCCACATAAGCGGATAAGGCAATTAGGAAAGGTGCCAGTAGGGATGCTTTATATGCTCATGGCAAAATTGTGTTCAGGGACATTATAAAAAAAAAAAAACCTGATTGCCCCCTGGCCTCCGGCAATCCCTGCTTCTTGGCAACTATTTTCACATCCTATTTTGTCATCAACTTTTTCCATACAAAGTTGAGCTAGGCGATGGCTGGGATTGGCAGAAGTTTGGGAGGAGTACACTGGGGGGGGGTTGCTGCAGGCTTGGAGCACGGGCGTAATTTGCAGAAGCTACCATGAGCAGGTCTTCTTAGAGCAGACATTTCTGCTGGGCAACCTGTATCTTAAGATGGCAGTAGGGGTCGGCGCTGAGAACCTGAGAGCAGGGAGCAGGTAGCAGATGGATCCAGGGTGGGGAGAGAAGGGGTGAGTTGGGGAGGGAGACGCCTAAAATTCTTTATATTAAAACATAGTCGCTTGCAAGTTTTTAATTAAGGGGGAACTTGACACAGTAATACTGACTTGCAAACTGTGTACGTTCAGAATTATTTCCTAACATGGAATCCCTAAAGCAAGGGTGTCTGGGTCAGAGAACATCGCTGACTTAATCGACATTGATAACACAATTTGATACTTGTGCTAAGTTTTAATCTAAATCCAACCAGAAGTGACGGTAAGGTCATGTTACATGGGGCCCTTGCAAGTATCAGCAGTTTTTTATTATTATTAATAATAATATTATTATTTACAAAACATTACTTAGTTAATAGATGAAGTATTAGCTTACTACTGTAATTTTAATTTATATTAGCATGAATGGAATCCACTTTTTTTTTTCAGTATACGTGTAGCCCTTATGTCTTTTTTTGTTTGTTTGTTTTTGTTTTTCAAGACAGGGTTTCTCTGTGGCTTTGGAGCCTGTCCTGGAACTAGATCTTGTAGACCAGGCTGGCCTCGAACTCACGGTGATCTGCCTGCCTCTGCCTCCTGAGAGCTGGGGCTAAAGGTGTGTGCCACCATGGCCTGGTCTTATGTCTTCCTTTTATTATAGTTATCAATTCTCTCTATGTGTACCTGTGTGTATATATGTGTGTGTGTACATACATACAATACATGCCAGGACATATGTGTAGAAATCAAAGGATAATTTAGGGGAGTCTGTTTTTTCCTCCTGCTGTGGGATTGAGGGATTGAACTCAGGTCATCAGGTGTAGTGGCAAGCACACTTACTCAGCTGAGCCATCTCATAAATCCTCTATTTCCTCTTTTAAAATGGTTTATTTACATCAACCAGCTGGGACTGGCTACCACAGGGTCACACTGTAGTGAGATATTCACTTTGTCTGCTTCTGTGGCACTGACCACGCCCATTGGGGGTGGAGCTAGGGGCGGAAGTGACCTGTGGAAGGAGGTCTGAGGAGGTGCTGAGGAATGTGCGGAGAGGAGAGCATCCAGGTGGAACCTGCTGGTGTTCATCTGTCTAGGTTGTAAGTTATTTCTCCCTGAATAAACACCTATTCGGCTTATTTGTTTATCCTGTCCCTTATTAAACCGCGATAGTCCCACAGTCTATGTGTTTCTGTCATTTGTAGGTTTCTGTAATGGTCTCTGTCTGTTGCATAGAGAAGTGTACTTGTTGAGTGGTGATAGCTGTACTATCTGTGGGTAATAAAGTGGACGATAGGTTCTCCAAGATTCATGACCTCACTAGACCAGAGAAATTCTCTCTTGTTAAGTGGGAAATCATGTATATTGTTATTATATACATATATATTATTATACACAATATATAATAGGGTTATATATTATACACAATATATAGTGACAATACATGTGCTTTTATATTATATAGTTATATATTATATACATGATGCTTAATATATAGATTATGTAAAACGTATAGTTATATGTACATAATAACAATTACAGAAAGAAGCCTAGGGACCATGAATTTGAGAGAGAGCAAGGTGGGGGAGCATTATTGGAGGCTTGAGGAAGGAAAGGGAGAGTAGTGTGATTACATTTTAATTTTAAAAAATAGAAAAGTGATTTATTTAGATCTTATGTCCGTGTGGCTGTATTAGAATCTGCCTTCCTGCTAGGTACTGAGTGGACAGCCAGTGAACCTAAAGACATCCAGCAAAACAGATTTTTTTTTAAAAGCACAAATATTTTATATTGTAGACCTATCCAGGGTTCTGTTCTATTTTCTTAGTCTTTTAGATTTTAAGTTAATTCCTTCGGATCTTTGTAGAAGTAGAATGATTTGGGATGGACATAAAGTTGTGATTTTGTCAAATGAAAAAAAAAAACAATAAGAAACCTTCTAAAGATTAAAATCCATTAGGTCATCCATTGGTTTTCCTGAAGCTGTTTCAAACTCAGTTTGTAATCAGCTATTCTTTTCATGCTGGTACTGATGTGAGATGTATATAAAGTATGAAATAAAATCAAAAAGTCTTTTGCTTCCTTGGTCATAACGTTATTGAATTGGTAAGAGAGAAAGAGTCTGTGGCAAGTACTTTCCTCTCTAGAGACAGGCCGTTTTAGTCAGAGTGTCCATCTACTTACTACAGCTACACACGATTAGCAGAGTCCCCCCCCCCTCCCGCTTAATTTTCTAGACAAGTTTGTTTTGGAGGCACAATGCTGTCTTAGAGGAATAGAACAAAAGGATGAACTCATGAGAAGGTAAGGTAGATACTAAGAGAAATGATCCTGTGAGCTCCGCCTCGTGCTGGCTGTGACCAACATTGGGTTCTTAGGGTATGAACGAGCATTGTCCTGCTAATACGACATGCAGTGCTAGCACATCATAAGTGGAGAAGGGTGAGACCCTGAGAAATTAAGCAGTGGGAAACTTGAACAGAGCTGAGAATTCTTTACTTCTGAATTCCCATTAAGCATCCAAACAGACCACTGGAATAGAGATACTCTTCTGGCTCGTTCCCCATCTGAAGATCACCCTCATCTTTTAGTTCTCAGTGAACTTTAAGCAGTTACTTTAGCTGAAGTCACCAGGAGACTTTAATGTCTAGCATCATTGACATTTCACAGGACTGCTAAAAAAGTTACCCTATATGCTAGCAAAGTAAATGGCCTTATGAAACGAGTTAAGCGATTTTGTCTTCACTTTTATGAAGGACAGTGTGAAAGAAGGATTACTGAGATTAATTCCTCAAATGCTGGGGAGTGAAATCTTCCAGTCCTGGTCTTTGCTTGAGGGGATGGTTGATCACTTCCTTCATTTCTTTATTAATTGTTAGTTCATTGACCATGATGATATATCTCTTCACAATTCAGTCTCTATAGGTTGTATGTTTTAGGAAATTATTTTTGTCTAGGTTATCCATCTGTTGGTATGTAACTATTCATTGTAGTCTCAGTAGTATATTGATATCAAAGCCAGACAAAGCCATTGCAAGAAAGATCAATAACCAGATAAACACAGGTACAAAAATCCTGAGCAAAATGCTGGCAAACTAAATTTAACAATGCATTGGAAGGATCACACACTGTAGCTAGGTAGGATTTATTCTGGGGATCTAAGGATGGCTCAACATAAACAAATCAATTAATGTGACACACCACATGCCATGTTAATAAAATGAAAGATAAACACCACACACAGAAAAGATTATTTGATAAAATCTAATACCTTTTGTGTTAGAGAATAAAACTCTCAACAAAACAGATCTATGAGGGATTTTCCTGAGTGCAACACAGGCTGCATGAGGAGACCACAGTTACCACTGTAATGGGTAGGATAAGTTGAGAAATTGTTCTCCAAAGTCAGATCCATGGCCAGGGTACCCATGATCAATATCTCTATTGGACACATGCAGACATCCTGTTCAGAACAGCAAAGATAAAAAGCATGAAATAGGGGACAGAGGGAAAAGGAGTATTTCCTCTGTTTTCAGATGACATTATCTCATATGCAGGAAAATATAGCCTATAAGCAATAACAAATATAGTAACATTGTAGTATACAAAATTAGCACATAAAACCAATTTTGTTTCCATAGTCTAATAATGAACCAAGAAAGAAATGAATAAACATCCCAGTTTCCGTATCACCAAAATAATTCCTAGGAGGAAATCCAACAAAGGAAGTGAAACAATTTTACCCTCTGAAACCTTAATGAGTGAAGTTAATGAACATGCAAATAAATGGGCTGATATCCAGTTCTAATGGAATATAAGATGCAATACTGTTAAAATACACATACTTCCCATTGCAGTCTATAGATTATATAGATTCTCATCAAAAACTCAATGATACTATTATTTAAATGGAAGAAAACCCCCATGACATTTGTTGTGAAAATAATTCCATGTACACGGCACCCAAAACTTAACCAGCCAAAGGAAAATTAGATGAGCATGTCTAAATCAAGCTAAAAAGCTTTTGTGTATCAAACAGCTTAGAGAAATGAACTTAGAGGTGGCAGAAAATACTTGCAACTAATAATATATTACAAACCTCCACAACTTAATAGTGAATAAAAGAAGGAATGGCTTGGCTAATTGGGATATTAAAAGATGTTTGGCACCACTAACCATGAGGGAACTGTAAATTAAAACTACAATGACTCATTAGTCAGGACGGCTGTTAACTCAGAGTAAGTGTGGGTGGCGAACCCTTGTGCTCTGTTAGTGGGGATGTAAAATAGTACACTCACTATGGAAAATAGTGTAAACATTTCTAACAGTTCAAAGCGGAACTATCATTTTATTCAGCAATTCCATTGTTTTTTCATATATCCAAAAGGACTGAAATTTGGTCTAGTACAGAGGTATCTGTACTAGCAGTCACAATAGTCAAAACATGGAAACAAGTTAAATATCCACCAGTGGATGAATGCACATATGCACACGAGCATTCATACATACTTGCACACAATCATACATGCATATCAGGTGTTATATGCATATACAATGGAATGTCACTTGGCCTTAGAGAGGAAAGCAGTCCTATAGTGATGACGGTATGAATGAGCGTGGAGAACAGATGCTAAGTGAAATAAGCCAGCTGCAGAGACATAAACCCTGCACGACTCCATTTATAAGCATCTGTCACGTGACTGAACTAACCAAAGCAGAGCTGAGCAATGGTTCCCAGTTACTGCGAGCCAGGAGAACTGTGCCATTGTTATTCAGCTGGAGTTCAGGTTTGAATAATGCCAGGTGCGTGCATTACACAGCAGTTTCCCTGTAGTTAGAAATACTGTGTTGTGAACTGAATATTTGCTAGAGTCAATATTATTACCTACATTTAATAGTAAAAAAAGAAAGAAAATTTACCTAGAAAAATGGAAATATGTTGCATATTCTGCAAGAAGGTGAGCACAAAGAATATTATCGGGGCAAGCATTTACATAAAAATAATTAGATATTTTCTAGTTTTTGCTTTTGATAACTGTAGAATGGTTGTTTAAGGAAATCAAGAATGTTCTTGACTTTAGGACATGATATCTGTAATTCCTTCACAAGTGCCAAGTATTTTAGATTACATAAGTGTACATGAGAATGTGTGCATGTAACAAGAATGTAGAATATTAGAAAAGGCAAAAGGCTAATACTTACTGAATTCATATAGCAGACACATTGGAGTTCTTTAAGCCATTCATCCAATTTTAATGTGTTTTTGAAATTACATTTAAATAAAGAGCAAAACGTAAAGAAAATATACACAGTAAAGACCTGTCATTCTCTGTTCTTGAAAGCCTGCAAGTGAGCATGTGTAGATTTTTGAGCAAGGGGTGAAATATAATCAAACAAGACTAAATTCATTGAACTGAATACATCTTATTTGAGATTCAGAAGTTAATGTGTTGGCTTAATCCCTTGATGGCGGCGTGACTGATTTGTTGGATTGGCTGATGTAAAGTCACACATAAAGTTGGCTCTAGGCTAGTGAGGTTAAAGAGCTTGAAGCACCTCCCCTGAATTCTAAAGAGACAGGAGACTGAATCTTCAGAAGCGGAAATGCTGATTAGCCATTTTTGTTGTATATCCTACTCTGCATCCCCCCAGTCACAACCTGCGGGAAAGCATGGTGACACTATCTTTGCCACCCTGGAAGACCCCTGAGTCACCAGATCTCTGGAGGTTTGCTATAATTGAGGGGCATTTCAGTGCAATTGGGATTGTGATCTCAATGGTAGTAATGTCATGTGAAATTATAGAGAGCAGGTGCTGCAACACTACAATGAAATCATGCTTAAAATGCTAATTAGAGGGTTTTGACTCTCATGAGTCTCTGGCAAATGGCTCCTCAGGAATGACATGGATGGACAGACTAGTGGACTGCTTCTTGAAAATGCATAGGCAGAAAAAAGTTTCAGGTTTGCTAGGAAGAAAAGGAATCATTTACAGCCTCTTGTCCAATTCTCTACCAAGAGCCAGTACACTGGCCCCATTGACCCACCCTGGATTTAAGGAGGGATGCCATGTATTAATGAGTACCACATTCCCAAGCTTCTTCAAATGTTCCATAAACCATTTACCATATTGATTATATCTGGCTTTCCTAGTGTTTATTACTGGCTCTGATCTTAAGACCCCAAATTCCACCATGATCTATGATATGGTAAGTGGCATGAACATGTTATCTTTATTTTAAGATATTGTATAACTTCTGTGTCAATGACACACTTTATTTGGATAAAGGGGGATAGATACAAAAGCAGAGCATCAATTATGCTAAGAAGTTTCTGTTTGAACAACAAATTCTTTTCAACATTTTCCATTGCGTTCTTCTCTCCAGAAGAGTAATCAGTGTTATGAGTAAGGTATTTCCTTGCTGGCCTGGTCCAGCCGCTGCACCAGCCCCAAATAACACACAGAAGCACTGTATTAGATATAAAGCTGTAGGCCAGTTACTAGTTTCTTATCGGCTAGCTCTGTCTTAAATATTAACCCATTTCTATTCCTCTAAGTACTTCCACGTGGTCTCATCTTACCGGAGAAAGGGGCTGGCGTTCTGCCCTCTTTCTGTCCTTCATGTTGACTCTCCTCCCTACTACTTCTGGAATCCTCCTTGTCTCCTAGTCCCACCTATCTTGCTTTCTTATTGGCCAACAGTGCTTTATTCATTAACCAATAAGAGAAACGCATTTACAGAATGACACCTCCCGTCAAATCAGTGTGGGGATCTCTGTAGGGCTGTTTAAGGGCCCCTACCCCTTCGTCATTGGTGGCCTTTTTGCAAAATTCTATCCTGCTGGGTTTGGTAACCACTCTCTCCATGTACTTTGAGTTTCTTCCTCGCTGACCTTTATAAATGCCATCTTGGCCTTCATTGGCATGTCTCACTGTAATTGTCTTGCGTGTTGACTGTGAATGAATTGACTGATAGATGTAGCTGCTTAAGGCCACAATACACTTACAAGAATAATGAACCCAAAGTACCTTGTACTTCTACTCCTGTTTATCCAGATATTGTTTTCATACCAATCACTCACCTCTTGAATAATAAAAATATTAAATTTTATATGGTAGAAGTCTAATCTGTGAATGTTCTATGCTATTCTACATTTAATGCATATAAATTATTTTCATACTATAATAACCTTTAGACATTTTTTAGATCACTTTAAGGCCTGAAGAAAATAACTAAAACTTGAATCAAAATATTAATACAGTACCAGAAATAAATTTAGAATCTGGTTCTTTTTTTTTTTTAGGCTGTTCTCTGTCCTCTAGTATTTTTCTTTAATATCAAGCACCGGATGTGCTTATTTTTTCTCATTACCAAATCTTTCCCTAAATAATCAGACTTAGTGAGTCCTACCGTAAGCCATTGGAGACTAATTTCACATTTTCAACAAGTTTGTTCTATTTTAGATTGTAATCCTGTGTTTATTCATCTGTTTTTCAAACTATAGACCGAATTTCTTGAGACGAAGACTGATTTTATTTTTAACTTTTTATTGCTTCTTGGTGGGTTCCACATCACACACACTCCCTGTCCCCCAGCTTTCAGCCTCTTCCCTTGCAGCCTTCCTGCTCCAAAAACAAAATGTAAAAGCTTAAAAGAACTGTAGTGTGGCCCAACAAGTCACACAACTTCCCCTTTAGTCCAAATGCCTTTACTTGTCAGTGTTCATTCCAATGGGCCCTGGTCTGGTTCAAAGCCTCTGGCTTCTGCTACTCCATCGATATGATACTGGGCTCTCACTGGGACGCCTCTTGGACATCCTGTTGTTACCTTGTGTCCTGGAGCATCAAATCTGCAGTTCTGGTCCCTTCATGTGCTCCAGCAGTTCATAGATGAGGTGGGTGTTGAGGTAAGACTGTGATTTGCATGTTTCTGTGTTTAGAACGTAGCTCAACTGTTAGCATGTAGTGTGCCTTCGGTACAGGAGATCCATTTCATAAGTCAACATCTGTCACAAGCTGGGAGAAAGTTAAGTCTTTTCTAAATAACAAATTTCCAGAGCATCTTTGTCTTACACTTTTAATTTCGTTCTCTAGGCATGCTGAATGTGAAGATGAGAGCTGCTGCCTTATGAAGCGTTTTTTATTTGAGTTTTGTTTTCAGAGTTTAGGACACATAGCTGCAGTCAATATTGCTTTGTATCCAAAAGCACACCTTAGTATAAGATTTTTGGAGTCTCCAAGAGCATTCTCTGGCTTTGCCATCTCTCTGTAATTACAGTAGCAGAAAATGCATCTTTGAAATTCAGAACCAGCTCTTCAGTGACCCGTGGGGACATCCTCAGGTGTTTGTGTGCTGTAATGAGATTTATCGATGGAATCCTTTTCTATCTTCATAGACAGCCTGAAAGCCTGACCATGGTTGTATTACCAGTGCGCTAAGTCAAGGACACTAGTGAATACAGTCATCGGAGCCTGCCTGGGGAGCACCCTGAAGACTTGTGCTTTGTATAAAGTGTCAAGTCAAGGTTGCAGGCTGTCCCTACTGGATAAGAGTGATCCCCAAGCCTAAGGCTTCTAAACTGCTATTGTCAGGAATCAATGTGGCGTGATATCCGATAGTATCTAGATCATTTAATTATTGAATTTACATTCCAACATTCTCCTGTTTTCAAATGAATGGGAATAAAATTTACTCTCTAGCCCCTGTGAGTTGGCCCACCAGATGTAATTCCATTTAGTACATGAGGTTTTTATCCATGAGTGTGTGTGTGTATGTACATATTATGGTGCTAAAGTCATAACAGTCTGAAAAGCTGAAGGAACCCACGGGTTTTATTTTCCCCAAGAGTCTCTGAGCTGCCTCCTATAATAAATAAGAGCTGTGTCTATTGAAGGCGGTTGCCTTATATTGTTACCTTTCTGTAGACTTAAATAAAAACGATTGCCCATTCTAAGCTTTCACTTTTAGCTGTTAAATTGCATCCTCAATGAAAAGGAATAAATGACAATTGCTTGGAAATGTCCCCATCCTCAGACTTCTTTCTTAGCTTGATGACAGTTTGGAGTCAGGCAAATAAGAGTGAGGTAGACTGGAAAAGGAAAGCATTTTCTGTGTGAATGGATGTTGAGTGGCATCAGCTGGGTGGATGTTAATACCAAGAGTGAAGACCTAAATGGCTCTATTATATGTACAAAAAAAAAAAAAAAAAAAAAAAAGTCAGTGAGGCATGAGACAGCGTTCACAGGGTTAATACTTGATTATGAGGTCATCAGTTTGCTTACGGCCACTGTAATTTTGGATGTGCTTTTACTTGTGAGAGCATGAAAGGACTGTTTCTACTTTTGCACAGGAAAGGTACTAACTCGAATAAGAAAGATCAACTGCATCTTATTTGTGTTTGAACCTACTAGTTGGTTCGCCATTGTGACTTCTGACAGCCAAAGGGATTTTCCAGGTTCAAATGCATGGTTCAGGAAATGAGGGGCAGGGTAAGGAGTAACAGCAGATGCTTCGGTAGTAACCTGTCTCTGGGGGGGTTTTTAACATTCTCATCCATTCTCTTTGTATTTTCTCCCCGAATTCATGGCTGTGTACTGCACACATTTGTAAACAAGAGCCTGTCTACATCTTCTCTGATATTGGGAATTTTCTTGAAATATGGTATAAGAGAAATGGGTAATGCTTACAGGGACTTCTGAGGTGTTTACTATTACGTAGGATCAGTTAGCTATGAAGATCCATTCAGTTAATATACTGCTTCAGAAAGTACTCCTGGTCAAAAGAGGCGACAGTGGGTAGTAAATGCCTGTCTTTGAACATAGCCCAGAGCCTGCCACATGCTCTTATTGAGCAGGGGGGAAGTTCAGTTGTCTATGGTTTGTCAGAAATGATTTGTGATGTCATTGCCTAACAATGCTACCTGTAAGTGAACCAAAATTGACACATCATTCACCACAGCCAAGGGAAAGCTGTGTTCTGTGGACACGCACATATCCCAAGCACAATTGCTTTCTTGATTGTCAGTCAAGACACCATGAGACTGTGTTAACTCCTCTTGGTCCTAAGGGAAGCTGGCAGTGCCAAAAAGGGTCTGTGAGCTCGTGGGCTGCTATCTAAAGGAAGTATTTCCAAAGGGTTACTTGCTTGTCTCTTCATGTCACAGAGAGTCAGGGCTCTCCTACTATTTGCCACTTACATTCTTATAATTTTTTTTTTAGATAAAAGGCTTATTTTTATTGAGCCAGCATTTGCTCAGAACACTGTTAGCTGTGAAGTATAAAAAGATGGAAGGGACACACGTTGAGCTCATCACTGCTCACCCCCCCAACCCACAAGACTTCAGCTACACATCTACTTCCTCCGTCTGAGCAATGGTTAAGCTCTGTCGGGCACTGTGTTTGTGCGTGCAGGAGAGGACTTGGAGCTTTCAAAGGCAAAGGGCCTTGGAATAAACTTTTTATAACTGTCCTCTGGCATCTGAGGAGATCTGAAAGTAGGTGTGAAACAGTGTAAGTGGTAGATTTTAGATTCCAAATTACACCTTCAAATCGATGGTTGACAAAATTCCAGCCCAGTGGAACAAACCAAATGGGTTCTCAAGAGTTTCTAACGTCCGCCCTTCTTCAGGCAGAGAGAACCTTACAAGCCCATCTCACTGGCAGCCAGGGCTTTGTAGAAGGATGGCTCAAGACCTGGCACACGTAATGGTGATAACACAAAGGACTTTGGTTCATCATCAATCACTGACCCTCTTCCCTTCCTCCTTTTCTGCTTTTTTAAAAATAAAAAAATAGTTATTTGTGTCATTGTATCATTTTACTTTCACTCTTTAGAAACTAGGATGTTTTCTGGAGTATGAGGATTTACTTTTCTGCCACTTGCAATCTTACAGTTATTTACAATTATAATTTACTTTTAAAGTACTGTGCTTTAATTTTTTGTATCATAAATAACTGATTTAATTTGGAAGCCCAATTTTCAAAATTCTTAACTGAGCATAGATATGGAAAAGTAAGAAAAGCAATTGTTGGCTCAAAAGTAATAAGATCTCACAACTTATAAAATAGTTCAAATTTTATTTAGAATTTGTATTGGTATCTTACTTAAATTGACATCTAATAGCTAAATAGCTAAACACTATTTTATAAGAGGAAATGGAACTCAGAAAAACTTACATATACGGATTATTTTTGAAGACAAATTAAAGAAGGCAGTTGCAGTAGGTAAGAAGGCATCTTGTGTGAAGCCCTGGTGAAATGTAACTAACATTTGCCAAATGTCTTATCTGATGCATTGAGGACAGATGGCTTTATAACATGCAAAAATGAGGAATTCTCAATAGCCGGGAGAGCAGAGTCTTTGATTAAAGAATTTGTATTCATTGTTCCTTGTTGGGGACATTAATCTCTTCAGGCCTTTGTTCTACTAAATCACAATGTTTCTAGACTTGAAAGTTATTTAACGTGGCGTCGGGCAGCCCACAGAAAATGTTGTCATTTAGAATAAGACACAAACTGTTGTCTGCCATTTGCCAGGCCCCAAGTCTAAGTTTCCTCCTATACCTGAACGTGAACTTGTAGGAATAAGCTTTTGTGGTGGGAAAACACGGATCTAAAATTACTCAGCCCATGATCTGGGTGCCTGGGACTCTGGCTTCCATCTTCTGGATTTTGAAGAAGATTCGCCCCATGGCCCCTGGAACTCGTCTGGGGACCTGTTGGGAGGAAGTGGTGGAAGTAAACCTAGCTTGGGTCAGTGGTCTGCCTGCTGGCTCTCGGCTTCTCAGAGAGTCCCATAGTGTAAAGGCAACGCCACCAGAAACGGATACACCCCGACAAAGGGAAAGCCTGCCGCTGATTTGTTTCTCTATTTGTTCCCACAGAGTCGATGTAATGGCTGCACAGGCACTATGAGAATGTGAAGAGCTGTTTTAGGGTCACTCGAAATGAATAGCACTATTAGTTCTGACTGAAGATAAGCGGGATTAGTTTGCAGGTGTTTCTGCCACTCCGTTTTGCCTCTCAAAGTCATCAACAGTCATCAAAGCCTGGGTGAATTTCATCACCGCCTCCTAGGAGGTTTGCTATTCAGGGAAGGTAAATGGCTTTCAGCATCTTTTGAATGACCTTGAACAATTTTCCAAGGCTAGGCAAAATCAATAGTTCCATTTGAGATGCTATGATTTTTTTTTAGATGATTCCATTTATGAGCATATATACGTGCCAGCAAGAGCATGTGTGTAAATAGATACATGTGACATAACAATAATTAACCTTCACTAAATGCTAAATTGCTCTAGATATGTTATATTTACCATCTTAAACATCGTTATTTAAATTTCAAGATATTATTATCCCATTTTTTTCAAAAGAAGAAATGGAGTCTCATAAAAATTTAGTTGTCACAGACCTGCCATAATATTTTAACATGCTGTACTATCTTAGCCACTAAATGCATTGTTTAGTACAAACAGACACATACATATAAATCCACTTATGGGCAATGTTATGACCAGGACATCTGAACTTGTGTTCCAGGATTTCATTAGGATTGACTGCAGAATAACAGAAGTACAGCACCATTATTAATTTCTGTTTCTTCAATTAGGTTTTTTGCTTAGTTTGTTTAAATCCATAATAGATCAGCCTAAGGTAATCATGTCAATTACAGTATTCATTTGACATAAAAAGATGGATTATTTTAATAAAAAAAAAAAAACACTTCTCCACAAGTCTTTTTCAAAGGCATGGAAAGTAAGAAGTATATTTGCCTTCTGACTACTGTATCTCAAGGGCCACCTCTGAAAGGAAGAGGCAGCCATGGAAGAGGCAGCCGTGTGACACAGAGGATAAGGCTCACGCTGGCAGATGAGGTACAGACCCCGGGTTACATTTAACAGGGTATTTCTTCAGAAAGAGACGCCGAGACAGTGACTGCATGGGGGTGGGGTCAGGCAGCAGGCGAGCAGGGAGAATAAGCATCTAATACTGAAAGTCGGAAAATTTCTAATCTAAACTGAAGAGGAGGGGATCTTTGGGCAGGGTAGAAAAGACGGTGTCCCCTCACACAAAGAGCTGTAGAAAAGACGGTGTCCCCTCACACAAAGAGCTGTAGAAAAGACGGTGTCCCCTCACACAAAGAGCTGTAGAAAAGACGGTGTCCCCTCACACAAACAGTGAAATGCTGGAGAAGTAGCCAAAACCAACAGGTCAGCTCTGCAAACACATACAGATAACATTGTACGGACCTAGTATGAATGCGCGCACGCGTGTGTGTATGTGTGTATGTTCATATATATATGTATGTATGTATATGTATATATGTATATGCATGCAACAACAATGAAAAAATCATGCATTTGAAAGAAAGCAAGGAGGGTAAGTAGAAAGAGTTTGGAAGGAGAAAGGGAAAGGGGAAATGTGATTATATGATAGATATTCTCAAAAATAAAAAGGAAAAAGTCCTTTCTCCCAACATTCACTAAATTGTTCCATCTTCTTTTCTATGGGTTAACCTGGTCTCAAAGTAAACACAAGCTTGTCTTCATGTCTCTAAGCACTGTCCTTCAGAAAACATGGCTTCAGGTACCTCAAATGTTTATGATCCATAGAGTCTGAATGATTGGCTCAGATTGTTGAGGCCCTGGAGGTGAAGGCTGTGGGAACACAGTGGAACTCTTAAGAACCATCTAGAACTGGAAAAAATGCAAGTATAAAAAGTATGGATAGATGGATCCCAAGAAACATTTGGAAGCTCAAAAAATAGACCCAAGTCACCTTGTTTTCAAGACAGGTTTAGAAAAATATGAGTTTAAAGTAGCAAAGATTTTGAAAGTCTCTAACACAAAGAAGTGACACACGTCTGAAGTGATGGATATTCTGATTACCTTAATCGGATCATTACTCATTCATTGCACACAAGGTATTGAAATGTCACACTACGGTCTGTGCAATTACTATAGGCCTATTAAATGTATATGAAATGATAAGCTTAAGATGTGCAGAGTTTAAACATTGCATACACATGCCAAGTGGTGTGTGGTGTGTGGTATGCGTGTGTGTGCGCACATGCGTGTGTGTGTGTGTGTGTGTGTGTGTGTGTGTGTGTGTTATTCTTGAGTGGATTACTAGAAAAATGCACATCAGCCAGACTGGCTTCACTTACCTCATCCATCTCAACGGACATGCCATTCTCTAGAGAGCTAGTCTGCTCAGACAGCTGTTGGAACTTTGAGAAGTTTTCATCTACCTTTTGCAGTTTTTCCCTGTGTGGGGATTTTATTTTTTAAATTAATTTTTAAAGTAATGAGTTTCACTATGGCATTTTCTCCTGCACTCCATTTCCTCTTACTCCATGACCTCAGTGCACCCCTCTTGGTGGCCCTGTTCTGTCACGTGATCCTGTCTCCTCTTTCCTCCTCCCTGCTCTTTCTTGGTTCCCTTTCTCCTCTCTTGGTCCCCTTTTCTGATTCTCTCCCTCTCTCTCTCTCTCTCTCTCTCTCTCTCTCTCTCTCTCTCTCTCTCTCACCCCACAGTACTTTGTCTAGGATCCACATGTGACAGAAAACATTTATTTTTGCTCTAACGTTCTGTGTTCTTACAGATAGCTGGCTTTGCTTTTATTTACAGCTGGATTAAGTTTCATTGTGAACGCATACCATTCATGTGTTGGTGGACATCTGGGATGGTTGCATGTCCTAGCTATTGGGACGCGTACAGCAATTAACAGGGCTGTAGGAAGATCCCTGTGCTTGGTTTTAGGGCCTGTGAAAACCTGCCTAGGAGCCGCACAGCTTGGTCATTCTGCAGGTCTGTTTCTGAGAATCTTTAAGGAATCTGTACACCCATTTCCATAGCGGCTGCAGAAATTTACCTCCCACCGGATGTGCAGAAGGGTCCCTCCTGCTCCAGAGCCTCCCTACCAGCATTTGCTCTCACTCTTTTCTTGACAAGAGGCCTGCTGACTTGGGTGTGACTTTGAGGTCAATGCTATAAAGCACAGGTAAATTTGTTTTACACACCAACAAGATTTTGCACTTAACACTGGGTTGGTCTAGGAAAATTGTTCTTAATTTTCTCTTTTCTCTGTTTATCTAGAATCTCAAGTAAATGACCCTGGTTTTATTTTTTTCCCCTTTTCTGTATATACTAAGTCTAGTATATACTTAACAACAAATTTTCTCCTGATGAAAGAAAGGGATGTATCCCTGGTGCACAAAAGGACCTTGCGAACACATCCCCCATGGAGGGATAACTGCCTTAACTTAGAGACAGGAGAGAAGTCCTAGTTCCTACTTCACATGACCTGTCAGATCTACATGACCCCAACTGGATGGCATTGCCCTATATGTGGAATTGGGGTGGGGGATGGGGGAAGGGTGGTCAGGGTGCATGTGAGGGGGCAGAGAGGGTAAAAGGGAGGGAGGGAGAGGGAACTGGGATCCACATGTAAAATAATAAATAAAATTAAAAAAAGGAAATAAAGGGAGTCGTAGTGTGGTTCTCATCTTTCATCTTCCTCACAATTAGCCGGCTATTTCCACGGGTATCTACTTCCCTCCACTCCCCGCTCTTTCCTTTGAAACATGCATCTGCTTCATCTTTCCAACTACGTGGGGCAACCCCCAACTTTGACACTAACACATTTCCCTCCTATCTTTCACATCCAGTGTCCAGTGAAACATAGCACACTGAAATACTCTCTTGGCATCTTTTCTTGACACCGCAAGATTGGTCTCATTACTGTTCTCTAAACTCCATCAGCCCTGGACTTCAGTGACTAGAATTTTCTCGGTCACTAGCTTCAGCTGGTTTCTCCTTGACAGCTCTGTCACCCTACCAACCCCAGCAATTTCCAGCTCTCATCATCTCTGCTGCCCCATCAAGTCCTTTTCACAGAACCACGTGGCTCAGTGTCTTCTCCTGACTGCACTCTGCTTAGGAGTTCACCGTTAGGGACAGCTACCAGACAATAATGCTGTTGCTTCTTACATTGCCTTTCATGCAGCTTCCCCAATGTGGACACATGATATAACTATGAAACGCTGATCAAGATCAGCTTCACCGCTGATTATTAGCAAGAACTATGGCCTTTCATTTGAATATCACCTATTGTCCTACCATTAGCATTCACCTATTTCAGCCTCCAATCTAGGGTTCCACCGTGCATTTAGTTGTCATTAGGTTTAGTTATGTACCTTTTGTTTTCTGGTGGTCCCATGAATACCATTAAGGTTGTTTATAGGGATATGTGCGAGCATATGCAATTTACCGATGACTACACCACTGAAGCTCTTGCTCTCCTACATTAACTATGTATAAATCTTCAGGAGAGCTGGGGTCCCGTGAGCCCCTCTCTTTTCCATGACAGAGTATTGATAGGCCCGGTCTTACGTGAACCTTGTGGGACACCCAAACCTGCTAAGAAGTCCAGAGAGCAGCGCCACACCTGCTAAGAAGTAAGGGTCCCAAACCTTTCCCTCTTGATCTTACATTCTTCATGTCCCTTCCTTGTGCCCTGTATTTTGCGGCCAACCTTCAGGTGGCCCCTTGGCCTCTAGTTTCCTCTCTCGATGGTTATCTATCACATTGGATACTGATGTCATTTGTTTGAATTCACATTTACTCACGGCCCTCATCCTGCACAAAACCTTTGAAAGATACTCATTGCCGGTTAGACAATGCCTGATATTCAGGGCCGTGTGTGGTCTGGTTCCAAATCACTCATAGCGTACACTAACGTGCCGTTCTCAAAGCTTGTCTGTGGATTTGTGGTTTTGTTGTTCTCTGTGCTGGGCTCTGTGGCCCCCCAGTCTTCTCTACCTCTTGTCATTATTATCATCTCCACAGAAAAATGAACCAGAGCTCAGAGAGATTAATAAACTTGTCCAAGGTTCTCAAGCAGAGCTGATATTTAAACTCAGGTGGCTTTATTTGAAAGCCAAGAGATTTTTAGTCACTACATCTGTAAACCCCTTGAATGAAAAGTTTAGGTCTTAATGATGTTGGATATTTTCTCACAGAAGTCAGCACAGAGCCTTGTACATATGGCTTTAGTGCACATTAACTGAACAGAAGAATACTCAAATATTGAACTTCAGAAAAAGAATGTATGGGGATCATTGTTAAGAGTGAAGAAAGAATCAGAAGTTACTCCTATGAATATTTTTCATGAATGAAGAGATTATGTAGCATTTGTTACACAGTAATTGCTTATTAATGTGGCATTCTAAAATGAATCCATCCTTGATTCAGTGGTTGGCTAACTTTGTAAGTTAAATTACTTATAGAAGTCTGTGTGCTTCCTTAATATAATTTTGAAGACTCACACATCTTTTAATACAGTCCAGCTTGTGGTCTGTGACTAACAGGTGGACACTTCAACAAAGCTTCCCAATGGGAAGCAGGAAGTGCTCAAGCAGTTATCCGAATTTCTGGGAACTCCAGTGGAAGCATCCCTGAGAGCTCCCTATGGGCTGAGGAGGAAGGGGCTGAGGAGAGGGGGCTGAGGAGGAAGGGGCTGAGGAGAGGGGGCTGAGGAGGAAGGAGCTGAGGAGAGGGGGCTGAGGAGAGGGGGCTGAGGAGGAAGAGGCTGAGGAGAGGGGGCTGAGGAGGAAGGGGCTGAGGAGAGGGGGCTGAGGAGGAAGGGGCTGAGGAGGAAGGGGCTGAGGAGAGGGGGCTGAGGAGAGGGGGCTGAGGAGAGGGGGCTGAGGAGAGGGGGCTGAGGAGGAAGGGGCTGAAGAGGAAGGGGCTGAGGAGAGGGGGCTGAGGAGAGGGGGCTGAGGAGGAAGGGGCTGAAGAGGAAGGGGCTGAGGAGAGGGGGCTGAGGAGAGGGGGCTGAGGAGAGGGGGCTGAGGAGGAAGGGCATTTTGACACACGTGTAGAGAGTGGTCTCCTGCCCTGTCTTCTCTATGTCCTGTCATGTTAAAATGTGGAATGTGTGTGACTGGGCCTGAGCTAGTGGAGGCTTGAACACGGTGTGTATGTGAAACTCCATGGGACTGATCCTGGTTGCCCCTATCAGACAAGTGTCTGCTTCTGAGACACAGCCCTGGCCTGCATTTTAGTTTTCCATGTAGAACCCATAATCTATTTTTTAGAGATAGTTAATTATCAAAACCTCTGTACCAGCACTGACAGAGTGGTATCAAATGTTCTGCCTGCTTTCCAAGCGTGATGCATCCATGCATCCTCACTGGAAGGGTCCTTAGATAACACACACTTCCTGCCTGCTTCCCTTCCCTCTCTGTGGCGCTCCTGATTACCCGCCTGTCCCCAGTTGGACAGTACATTGACACTGGTTGGGAGGAAAGGCTGTAAAATTCATTTCACTTCTGTTCAGTGGATCACTTATTAGCTTTCAATTTATTTTTTTCCCAAAGAGAAATTCTTTTGGGAGTTTTATAGCAGTGGTGCTTTTAATTGACCAGAACAAAAAAAAAAAATTTATTCTTTTTCTAGTGAGAATGAAACCTCTTAATTTCCTATTTAAATGGGATTTGGTTTTGTGCTTGAGATAGAATAATATTCTATTGTAATCTTAGAGTTTAGAAGCATGAAATATTTTAATAACAAAAATGGAAAAGTATCCTCGTATTCGACCCACATATAGCCAAACCACCTACTTAAGCAATAGATTGTAGCTGATGACTGTTTTCAAGGCCATATTCTACACATTACAAAGAAAGGACAGATACACTTCAAATAATGTATTTTGCCAAATTTGCCTTAATGTAAACTGGATGCCATTCAATGGCACTGGGTCGATTCCTCTTTACAAATATCTGTGTTTATTTAGTTGTGACAGCTTAATGGGATGGGGGCATTGGAACTTGAGGTTGGATATCATGTAAATGCTCACAATTGACCCTGTCTTTCAAAACACCTGAGGCTCCATGCAACCGGGGTCTAGATTTCTACTCTGGAAAAGATGGGGATTTGTAGATGGTTTCTTTGAAGCTCTTTCACAGGTCTGTAAAGGACTTACGGGGGATGAGTCTCTACAATTAATAAGATAATAGGAAGCCCCAGCATTTACCTATGAAGATGATTCCTCAAACCTTCACCAAACTTCGAGTTTGTCCGCTTAGATGTACAGATCCTAAATGCATTCCAGTCCACCGTGTCATTTGCCCAACATCCTTGCCCTTCAGTTCTGGAGTGAGAAAGCTAAGGCCTCATTAGTAAGTGTGTCATGGTGTGGCTGTTTAGGCTACATAGAGGAAAACCTGGACCCTGGCTTTTGCTGACACTGATTAACTGAAGTATGCTCAACCTAAGGTAATAACTGTGGTGGCTAGTCTTGTCCACTTGACATGTTCTAGAATCTTCTGGAAAGACAGCTTCAATGAGGACTTGTCGAGACCAGGTTGGCCTGCCAGTATGCCTATGAGGGATTTTCTTTAATTGCATTGAGGCGGGAAGACGTGCTGTGAATGTGAGTGGTGTCATTTCACGGGCCTGGCCCTCGGCCGTGTGCAAAGGAGAGCGCACGCTGAGCACTAATAAACTCCGCTCTCGCCTGTGAGTCTAATGTGACTAGCCGCTTCGAGCCCTGAAGCCTTAGTTCCTCCACCACAGTGAACCTGCACCTGGGCTTGTGAGCCACACACACCCTTTCTCCCTTAAGCGGCTTCAGTTCAAGGTGCAAAGTGCCAGGAAACAAAATTAAGACACTCATGTTAGCCTGCTAGGGAAAGGCAGTGGCATCTTTTGTGTGATAAAACATATCCATAGAGAAGTGTATGTAAAGGGTCAAAATTAATTATACACTATTCTAGGAATAAGTGTTTACAAAATGCTTACACTGGGCAAAGCACAGAACCACTTACAATGCATGTACACAATTGGTGTGCGCAGACATCCTAATAGTCTCCTCATAGTTATCCAGACAACGAGTAACGACAGAGCTACTCGTTCCAGAAGACAGCTTCAGAAAGCACCCACACGGACGTCTAACGGAGTTTGGGACTTACACAAATGCAAGGGAATAAGAAGTGTCAACACACTTTACTGCAGAAGCCCCAACTTTGCCTTGCTCCTTTGCCCCAGCATCCAGCTGGTCCCAGGAGAATGCACTTCACTGCACACACCAACAGGGACAGAATGCAAATATTTTCCCTCACCTCGGGGGAGTGTTTGAAAACACTCTCCTGGAAAGGAAACTAATTTATTTGGTTGCTAATTATTTTGGCTCTAGTTTTAATGAGCCATCTACTATAAAAGATAAAGAGGGTAATAAAGCTTCTCTCTCTCTCCCTCTCTCTCTCTCTCTTTCTCTCTCTCTCTCTGTCTGCATAAAGTGATTAAAGGGATGGGAAATAGTTTGTAGTGGTCATAATCATGGACTCTGATCTCAGACTGTGTATTTGTATCCTTGTTTATTAGGCATGTCACATGTCACTTTGGGCCAATTTCTTGTCCTTCCTATGCCGTAGAATCCTTGTCCACAAAGTGACGATAGTGATAGACTCTGTATCAAAGTATTGTAGTGAGTGTGAAAGTGAAGTCCTGGCCATTACTGTTGTTACGGTGTTACTGCTCAGGAAGGTTGAGAAGGGGTAGAGAGTAGATGATTTGAACAGATGGTATAACAGAGCCTTCTAAATGAGCCCAGGGAAATGTGGTATGTGTCTGTGGGTGTTTGCACATAAATGTGGTGTGTGTGTGTGTGTGTGTGTGTGTGTGTATGTGTGTGTGTACGTGCATGTTGCGGAAGGATGGCATCAAGGCACTGTGGCAGAAACAAAACAATGCCTGTTGGAAGAAGACAGCCATGGAACACTTTTCTCTTGTAACTCCAATAATCACATTTCTTTCTAGTAGCCAACCTTCTGGGCTTCACATAATGTAGAACCTATTTTTGCCTGCACCCAGGGGACAAGGCCATTGCTGATGGGCGCTCTACAAGGTGGACTATTACTGTATCTGTATTGTGTCTGCTGCATCGATTTTCTTTACCAGGTCCAACAGAAGCAGAGAGTATTAATCCCGTGTGAATTTGGTTTGTTTTATATTAAATTATCCTAGTTTGAACAACTATGAACCTTGACGACAAATAACAAACAACAAATAAATCCCCCCAAACACTTGCCTCAAATGGGGATTCTGGGCATTCAAAGGTTGGTGTGGGAGCAGAGAGGGACTCCCTGTGTGAGAACTGATTGTTCATGGACAGGCTGTCCAGTGCTGAATTTAGCGGTGCTGTTTGCAGGTCTGTGGTATCAGTGTCATCAGGACTTGTGAGACATGCAGAGTCTCACATTTCATTCAAGTCCCTCTGAATGAAGATTGGCCCATACGAAGGACCCTTTTGCATGGTGAGTTCCTGAAACTTAACTCCAGTGGGCTTCAATGGGTCACAGGCTCTGGAGAAAAAGGATCTTGCCATTCTGGACTGGTGAATTGGTTTTAGAAGCTTGCATTGAATATTTTCCTATACAAAGAGAAGTGGAGGGCAGATATGGTGCTAATGAGTGTGGTAATCATAGATAAACTGTTTGAATTGGTGGTTGAAGGAATATGCAATGAAACATTGGGTATTTAAAAACCATTCTAAGGTTTTTAAAGCAGTCAAAATGGAAGTTAAAGATGCCTGTGGAAGGTAGCAAGTGTAACACTTAGATACCTTAGAAATTTAGATTGAAGATGAGGTCCTTTGACGCATTTTTGGCTCAAAGGCAAGGAGACAAGAGTTTTTGCCATGTGTGTCTTTATGAGGAAGATGCTTCAGGAGCCTTAGAACCCCAAGAATGTCTTTTTTAAGTGGAGGAGATGACATTTTCCTGTAAGCTACAGGTTGGATTCCGTTCAGCTCCTTAAACATCAAGGTCACATCTGGCTTAGAATAGCTGAATGCTAAGCACCTCATCCAGGCAGTGATATGCTCTACCTTGTTCTGCTTATAGTCTGCACGAAATTCTTTCTAGCAGACTGTGCAATGGATTTGAAGCTTGAGTCTAGTCTATAGGCGTTGGGCAAACTTTTAGCTATGCTAGAGGGTTAGAGAGGTTAAATACAAGAGAGGAAGAAACTTTCCCTTGTGTATCCCATTTCTGTATCTGCATTTACCTCCAGGTAAGAAACAGGCTGGCTATATAATTAAGCTAATGCTTCCCACGGTGTTTCTTTTTTCTGCTACTTATGCCACACGTGCATAGGCTCCTGCTTGCTTGAGCATCCCGTTAGCAGCCAACTAGCACATACACACAAACATACTCACAAAAATAGGCACAGACTGGCTGGCCCACTCATTAAGACCATCCAAGCTGACCTCGTTGATTTGCATGGTTGTCCCTTGCCATGGTTGGTTTCCCAGTGCAGTGGGCAGTCTTCCAAATACAGAGCTTGTAATGACGTCATCGCCTTCATTTGAAGCCCCAAATGGGAGATACACATTTCCCTGTGCATCTTACCTGTTTCCTTGATGGTGACTACACTCCCACTATTGCTTATTTTGTTTCCCTTCCACTAACTTACACACACACACACACACCTATCTGCTAGTCACTTTGTATCAAGAACTTAGGAGTAGCACCTGTTAGCTGCAGAATGGTGTTGAAGGGCAGTTTCCTCTAAATTGAAATATTCCCTCTGGAGAGGGATGGCCCGTGAGTACCAGGATATTATACAATAGGTCACAAGCCTAAGAGAATAGAAACGTGAAAGATTCTCCAGGGCCCCTGCCAACCAGTTGGGGATCTTGGGGAAGGGGACTCTGAGCAGCCCAGCTGCAGAGGAAAGAGATTCTCTGACCATGCAAGAGTCACTGGGAGATGCCCACCTGCAAGCTCTGCTCGGAGGTCCAGCGCTGCAGCATCCCTGAGTCTTCTGCTAGGGTGGGCTTTCTGTTGATGCAACTGCTTCGGAGTCTTCCCTGCTCCTTGTAAGTAACCCCTCACCGATGCTCCTGTTACTAACAATGGAAACCCTCATCAGGATTATATCCTCTACAAGTATAAAAAGCATTATGAAAGTAACGTGCGTATCTCACATTTATGACACACACAGCTAGCCTGTTACCTGGGTAAGAGCAAACAGTAATTTAAAGGAATACAATTATTAAGTAATTAATTCAACATTATTGAAATAGTAAGAATAAGAAGGCTTGTCATGTTGAGCCAGTGTCTTCTTCAAATTGAAAGGTAAACGTTTTTATTTGGTGTTTGGATGGACAGGGATGCAGAAGTGTAGATCATTCAAACAATAAAGCTTCAAACATCTCTATGAAAAAAATAAATAAATAAAAACACTTTGGCCCACTGAATTGGACCTTGGTGCAATCCTTACTTTGGCCTGTTCTGGGTCCCCTTTCTGGAGTGAATAGGTGTTTCATTTCCCCAGGAAAAGTCTACCATACAACATCTGGGTTCCATGCTTTCCCTGACTCCAGGACCGTGGTTGATCATCTTGAATGTCAAACCTGGAAGCGGGAGGCCCTGGTGCTACAGCGGCAGCCGCAGAGGCCTCGAATGTTTCTTTGAAGTTCCAGGTCTGTCTGATTCACTGGCCACTGCCCTTCATCAAATCTCTAGGCTCTTCAGTTTTTCTCATCTGTTAGATGGAGATAAATATCTCGTCTTACTTGCTGCGCAGGGCTGTGATGAGAGAATGCCCTGTACTCTGTAAAGTGATACACAGTAGACACACTGTAGAGAGTGATAAATTGTCCAAGTCTGTCTGAACCAGAGGTGGTACTAAGTTGGTCGCAACAGCCCGGCTCCAGAGTGGCAATGTGCAGCATTCAGCTCAGGCACACAACAGGGCATGGCAATGCACATGCTTGGACTTGACCCACCTACTCAGGTCTAGATGAAATTTCAAGCACAGGAAATTCATGTGCAGCCATGTTTGAGAGCTACTGATTTAATGTCAAGGAGCTATTATTACCTTTCCTGTGATTTCAGATCCTAACACCCATTGTCTATGACAGGGAGCCCCTCACATCTGATGCCCGAGGTGTCTCGTAAGTCATAATGGAGTCTGGAAGAGACTGTCCTGCTGAGACCTTCTCATTAGACTTGACAAATACACCTTCTAGTCTCAACTCACATGTTAAATGGAAGAAATCTCAGACACCCCCGCTTGAAATGGGCTCCTGAGCCAGTGACTAGGCTCCGTAGGTAAATGCTCTTGGCTCTCCGATCCCTGGAACCTACATAAAGGTGGAGAGAGACATGCTACACCCTAGAGCTGCCCTCTCACCGCCGCATGCGACGCCCCCATCAAGCACACATGCACGCTACACATGCACACACACTAGCATGGCAGACACAATACAGACACAAGTAACTAAAATAATTGCAGAGCAAATGGATTTTGGATAACGATGTTTAATCCTCCCAAGCCCCTCTCTCTAGACTTGAACTGGAAGACACTGAACTGCATCTTTTGCTCTTTGGGACTCTTAGTAGTTTCCTGTGTAAGGAAGAGAGACACAGCACATAGGCTCGCTCCTGGTGCTTAGCTGCTCTGGCTGTCCCTTTCTGCTGGCCCTGGCTAAGCTCTGGACCTGCAGGGAAACGGGCAGGTGAGTACCTAGTTTACACAGACTGCCTGACAGGGCACCCGGGATGAAGTGCTGAAAATAAATCCAAGCAGCGATTTCAGAGCCACAGTCCTAGGCAGTGCCCTCAGGAGTGGAGTGGACAGAAGGCCAGAGAGACGGAAAACAAAAAAATAAAGAACCAGAACCCGTCCAAAATATGTGACGCAGAATGAAAGAACCAAGGCAAATTCCCAGAAGGCAGCCTTTTGATTCACCTTTATTTATTTCGCTTTAGTTTGTCTGGGGGGGGGGGATGAGGTAAGAACATCTGCCTCCCACTAACAGAGCCACGTTCTGTCAGGTAACGTCAAGAATACTGCGCCGGCGCATACCTGCAAAGCTGCTTTAATCTGTTTCTGGGGTAATGGACTTGCACAGCAGCCTCAAGTGCCTCTGTTCACAGCTTCCTGCTTCTTCCAGCAGAAATGCACCAGAGTTGTTCTTAGATATATGCTCCCTTTGAGGAAGGGACACAGAACCTTCTTAGAGAGGGACAGGGTAGGAAAAAAATGATTAAGCCCTTTCCTTAATCTAGCAGGAAGAAAAGATGAAATTACCTCAATGCATGCTCCCACTGCTATAAACAGCAGCGTTAGGGAGAAAGTAGTTTCTCCATGACCAAAAACCATTTAGGATACAGAACTCGGGCTCTATATTTCCCTGGTTGCTTTAATGCACTGAGATTTGGGCTCTGGGGGAGGGGAAAGATCTAAAAATACTGTTCATTTGAAAGCAGGGGCCGGTGATGGAGGAGACCCTGCTTCTGCCCGAAAGGAGAAAGGGAATATGAAATCTTAATGCGCTCATTTCTAAGCTCTAAATCACAGTCAGACTTTGGAATACTGTTTTTTATTTGTATTTTTAATAGGCAGTGCAGAGAAGGAGGGACAAAGTTTCAAATGGTGTAAAGGAGTAGGGAAGAGGGAAGCTCTCCTAACCCCGTCACACCCACGCCGCCTCACGCCCCGAGGCAGCCTCTGAGCATGCTCCTTGTGGGTCTCCTCAGGGAGCCCCTCCATGTTGACGTGTCTGCCCTCAGGTGTGCCTGTACGTATGCATACACATGTTCATACAACTGTCGGTTCTGTTCTTTGAACACGAATAGCTGTGACATACACCTGTCTTGCCGGCCCTTGCTTCCTCTCGCTCAAAATGACCCTACAGAGATAATTTCTTACCAGAATATAAAGCTTACCTTCTTAACTTTAGTAGCTGCACATAAGTTCGTCAAGGATGCACCTTTAACCCTGTTCATTCAGTTGTCACTAAATGTGGGAATAAATATATTAACATACACCCCTTAATACACAAAATATTTCTGATTTTAAAATTCCACAATATAAATTGATTCTTGCATCTCTGGCTGCTCCTGATTATATATTGCAGCCAGGCTGAGCAAGAACCTTAGCAGGCCTAACTGTATTTTACTCTTGAAATATTAGCTGTGGGCCAGGGGGCATTGCTGGTTTCTAGATGGAGATTTTCCCATGGTTTCACTTAGCTACTAGCTACCTTGTCAGGAAAGACGGAAGTCTGAGTTGTGTTGCCTACAGCCAACAGATCAGTTCTTGAGTAAATATGACCCTTTCTGCCTCAACAGTAAGGTCACACAAGTCACCTTAGCAGCACGAAGAAATCAATTCTGGCTAGCAACCACCTCTGACTTAAGGCTTTCTGAACACATGGAATTTCTGCCTCCTCATTGATAAGGTCATACATATGTATGCACTGACCTTGCAGCTCCCAAGGGCTCTGGTTTTCAAAATTCTGAATAAATCGAAACTGGAACATATTTGGGTGAGATGGAAAGCTCCAGGAATGCTGGGACTCTGCTTTTATTTTTTAAGTGGAAAGCAAGCGTTGAGAAGAGACCAGCAGGAACATAGCTGTGGAGGAAGGGAGGGCAATCCTTCCACTAAACAGATCCAAACTCATGTGGAGGGAACCTGGCTGTCCTGAAAAGCTACAGCTCCAAGGGATCTGTCCTCTGGACAGCAAAGGACAGGGAAGGGAAGGGGTAGGGAGGGGAGAGGGGAAGGGGAGGGAGAGGAGGGAAGAAGAGTGTAGTAGGCAATGCAAGGGTGGGAAACAACTTGGGTGAGAATTAGAAGATCTACCTTTCAGGCCAACCGCTGCATGACTTCTCTTGGGACAGAATGCCCAAAGCTTGGGACAAGCAGAAAGCATTTGTTGTGCTAGATTACTGGTCCAGGGGTTTGAAAATCTCCAGTGTGTGAATTGTCCTGAGCTTGTCTGCTGCTGTGGGCTCCATTTACTCTTGGGCTCCATAGGGAGGCAGCAGGGTCCCCAGCAGCCCCTGTCCTGAGCTGCTCCAGGCTCCACACCAACAGATAGAAAAGCATCTCTGAACCCGGAGAGCTCTTGACCACCTAATGGGAGAAGAGGACCTTGGTGCCCACTGATTCATAAATGTACAAAACAGCCTTTGGTGCAAAACAGCATAAGGTGCACTTATGACCTTGTCCTGCTTAATTTCCTTATTTATAAAATATGGTTGAATTTTAAAATTCCGAGACCTCCGAATAGAAAGTAATTTCTCATCTTCATCTATTGAATATCTTCAGTTTCCACACAGGTATTTTCCTAGATGCATGATGCATCTCTCTCTCTCTCTCTCTCTCTCTCTCTCTTCTCTGCTTATACCTCTGGGTACATGGGAAGAGGCCAAAAGTCAATATCAGATGTCTTCTGCTATTGCTCTTAGTTTTTGGAGAAAAGGTCTCCTGCTGACTCTGGGGCTCTGGCCAGCAGGCTCTTGGGAATCTGCCTTGTTTCCGCTGTCCCCTCTCTATCTCCCGGGTCACAGACTCTCCTCCATGCCTAGCTTTCATTCGGGTGCTGAGAAGTCAAGCTAGATATTTATGCTTATGTTATGTTGCAAGCATTTCATCTACTGAGACATCTCTGCCTTCCTCCTAGTTGCTGTTCTTATTTATATTTTATTTATGATTTTATTTCTGTGTGTGTTACAGGTGTTTCCACAGATGTCTTTGCTTCTGAGCACTAGTGTGTGTGTGTGTGTGTGTGTGTGTGTGTGTGTGTGTGTGTGTGCTAGAGGTTGACACTGTCTTCCTTAATCATTCTCTATTACTTTGTTACAAAGTTTAGCACTGAACCTAGAGCTCAATCTTTGTCTAGACTCGCTGGCAATGAGCTCCAGAAATTTACCTGTGTCTTAGCCCACAGTACCAGGGCTACATATATACGCCATTATATTGGCTTTTGCATAGATGCTACTGACCAGAACGTAGAATCTCAGACCAAGTGAACAATCTCTCTGGATCTATCTTTTAATAAGTATGAAAAATAGGCATGTGTGTAAAATGAAAACACATGTGATCTAACTGACATAAAACACATTCTAAGGACAGAAAAGAGAACAATTTACTTATTATCACTGTTGACTCTAGAATTTTTTGTTTTTTTTTCTTTAAAAAATATTAGTTTAAAAATTATTCTGTATTTGAATGTGTTTCTGTGTTAGTATGTACACATGATTGCAGATACCCATGGAGGCCATGGAAGATGCTACATCCTTTGGAACTGGAGTCCCAGGTATTTGTTAATCACCTCCTGTGGGCACTGGGAACTGAACTTGGATTCTCTGCAAATGCAGCAAGCACTCCTAACTGCTGAATCATCTCTTTTATCCCATCTGAAAATGTCATAAGGATTTAATTTATGTATGTTTGTGGTGTGTGTGTGTGTGTGTGTGTGTGTGTGTGTGTGTGTGTACATGAGCAGAGAGAACCACTGGATCCCTTGGAACTAGAGTTATAAATGTCTGTGAGCCATCTGTTGTGGGTGCTGGGAGCCAAGCTCTGGTCCTCTGGTTAAGCCATAAGTGTTCTTAACTGCTTAGACATCTCTGATTTGAAATTTAACCAGTTTGGCAAGTCTGGATACCAAAGTGTGAAACTTGAATTACTGAGAATGGCCAAAGCACAGTGGCAAATTCACCCATCTATGTTAGGCTTGTATAGTTCAAGGAAGTTAAGGATGCTAAAAGGCAATACCAGAAGGTATGAAGTAAATGGATAAAGGACAGATATGTATGATTTCTGAGCAACTACCAAGGAACTCGATTAGAATATAAATGCTGATGGATAACTAGGTGTTCATGGTTTTAAAAAACTATTTTTCTTAATCTTTATGTGTATATATGTGTGTTTCTCTGTGTGTGCCACATGGGTACAGGTGCTCTCGGAGGCTAGAAGATGACATTGGATGCCCTGGATATAAAGTTTCAGGTTGTTGTGAGCAGCCTGAGGGAGGTGCTAAGTATTGAACTAGAATCTGCTTGAAGATCAGCCAGTGGTCTTAACTGCCGAGCCATCTCTCCAACCCCAACTAGATATTAATTTTAAGGTGAGTTTGCTAGAGAACAAACATGTCTAACAATTGAGTTAAGGTAAGCATAGAAGCAAAGTGCTCCCACTGCACTATAATTGGAACAGAGAAAGTAGAAGTCAGTAACACAGGAATTGAGTTGTTTTTCCCACGGCATCTGGAAATTGGGAAGGTTCTGCTGTGATGGATTACATGTTCATACCTGCAGTCAGAAGAATGGATTGGAAATCCTCAAGGCTCTGGATCTTCACATTCTAGTATTTTGTTTTACCTCAATGATTTCTATGAAGTGACTCTTCTCCAAAAGAAAGTATGCTGCTCCACAGTATCTGATGCTATGTTAAATAGTAACTGATATGCTACTAGTAACTGATGTTGTGTTACATAATAACTGGTGCTGCGCTACATAGTAGTGGATGCTGTGCTACATAGTATTTGATGCTGTGTTACATAGTGACGGATGTGCTACATAGTAACTGATGTTGTTACATAGTGGCTGATGCTGTGCTATGTAGTATCTGATGCTGATGCTGATATATAGTAGCTGATGCTGATGATAAGGCAGAGGTAGTTGTCCTGGGAACTATTTTCAAGGATACATAGAAATTTTTGTTCTTTATTGATCTAGAAGATAAATGCTCAACTATAATTATCATAAAGAAGAAAAAGAAAAAAGAAAAGAAGGAAAGGACAAAGCAACAAATGAAAGCAGGCAGGAAGGAAAAAATGAAGGAAGGAAAAGAAAATGGAAAAAGAAAGACAGAAAAGAAACATCAAAAGTTACCTCCTAGAATGGTTACTGCAAGGATAGGCCTGTTGGCTAACTGGGGACTGACTATCTTTTCTAAATAAAAGATGCTGCTTGATTCTCTCTGTCTCTACTCTGTATGTGTGTGAATGTGTAAATGCCATAATGTCATGTGTGTGATTTTCCTAGGGATCTTATTTACAAATAAATGAACAGCTTGCTTGACACTTGAAAATTTGTTTTGGCACTATTGTGTTTTTATTAGAATATAATTAAATAGAGTAAGGAAACAGAAAGTATGTTCTGTGTTCTGACACAAACATAAAGTATACGTTTTCACAGAAAATAAATAGAGATAGAGAAGGAAAAATGGAGAGGAGAGAGAGAGAGAGATTGAGTTCATTTCCATCTAACTTCACTTTCTGTTTCTACACATTTAGGCTCTATTAGTACAAACATTTTGGTTCTTGGGAGAGGAAAGTTTCTAAGATAGGACACAACTCGGGAACTCAGGAAGGGATCTCTGAGTTTGAGGCCAGCCTGGCCAGGTCTACAGAATTCTAGATCAGCCAGGGCTATACTGAGGCACCCTTGCAGTTTTAGTTGTCCATTTTTCTAGTGGAATCCTGACTCTGAAGAGTTCTCACCTGCTTGGTGTTAGCTTAGTCATATGTCTCTAGCTTCCAGTCTCTGGGTGGATTCTATACTAGGAAAGCTTTAAGGGCCCTCTTGTAGTTTGGTTCACTCCTTGGACTCAGCAGTCCTTCTTGAGATGAGGGGATATACAATACTCCTGTATGTTTAGCTCAAGTACCCAGACAGCACACAAATGGTGCAGGCATGAGCCACATCTCAGCCCAGAGCTGATATTAGATTAAATGTAGAGTAAGTCTTGCTACACTGCTGCACAGCTGGGTCAGCTAAGTGCATTCTTCCTGCAGACCTGTGATGACAGTAATAAATTAAGCACTTATTTCAGGGCTTTCAATAGGGGACAGAGGGTAGATTTATAGAACATTTGGCAATGTTTGGTTACATTTTTGGGTTGCACAGCTGGGCTCAGATGTATTAGATTTTTATTATTTGTGTAATAAATTACCATACATTTAATGGCTTAAACCATCTTAGATTTTATCTTCCTTCAAAGTTATCCTGATTGAAAATCTAAGATGATCTTAAGAGGTTAGAGTTGGGATGAGGGATGGCTTAGTAGGTAAAACACATGCCTCATCATGAGCCTTGAGAGCCTAAGTTCCAGTCCCCTATATGGTGGTACTATATCTTGTGGCCCTTACCCTGGAGAGGCAGACAGGAAGATCACCTGTGCTTGCTACCCATCCTCAGCAAGAATAACTAGTTAGTGATTTTTCCAGGCAAAAAACAAGGTGGAGAATGATTAAGGAAGGCATCCATTCCTATGCACACACAGACATCATACACAGACACCACACACACACACACACACACACACACACACACACACACACACTACACTAATGAGGTTTAAATCAGGGCACTGGAACAGTGTTTTTCCTTGTGGCTGGAGGAATTAGGGGAGACACTACTTCTTTTCCACTCTGGAGGTCTCCTGCCTTCCTTGGCTTCTGGTTCACCCCAACCCCCCATTTTTATTTATCTATTTTATTTATTTATTTTTATTTTTGCTCACAACCCATCTTGCATCTTGACCCTTTTCTTGCCCTCTATGACAAATCTTTCTCTGCATGGTTAATCCAGACAAACCTCTCCATCTCTAGCTCCCAGCTGAGTAACATCTGCAAAATTCATTCTGCCAATGAAATTTGCCAAGGATCTCTTTGGCTGGCTGATAGGCTCTCTTCATCAAAGCAGGTGCTGTTGCTCTCTAGTAGGTAGAATCCTGGAGTGATGGTAAGCATCTACTGTGAAGAGGAACAGTCATGTGGCAAAGGACTGCTTTAGAGTGACTTGTGAAAATACTCAATGAATAATATGCTATATAGTCTTCATTATTAAGACAACCCCAAGTAAGTCTATTATCGGGCACATTATAACTGTTTTCTGCATACAACATTGCATGAAATAACTGCTATATGTTTTAAATTAATTTATTTCATAACTTCTGTGAGATGACAGGCTTGGGAACAATAATCCTGAGTATATGATTCTGATGGTCAGTATTGAAAACTGGACACCTAGGAGACAAGCCCAGGGACACACTTGTGAGGAATTGTCTAGCTTAGTTTTAGTCTCTGAGAATGCCTGTAAGGAAATGTCTCTGTTGTGTTAACTGATCTGAGAATTCTCATATTAATTGTGAGCTGGGCCATTCTCTGGGTGGAAGACCCTGGCCTGAATAAAATGGGGAGGTAAACTGGAGTAGTCAGACATTAGTCCATTGCTGTCTCCTGACTGTAGACGACCAGCTGCTCCAAGCTTCCCCTGCCTTGATTTCCCCTACCACTACAGCCTGTATCACAAACTGTGCACAAGAATCAGCCCCCACTCCCCCAAGCTGCTCTTGTCAGAGTAATTTATCACAGCAACAGAAACTAAGACTGATTAACTCTTTGAATCATTTATATGCAATAATCACAAGAGGCTTAATTTTGAAGTAATTCAATTTCCGAGAGTCAGAAGGAATCACTGTCAAGTAGAAAAAGCTCCAAGTTCAATTGTGCCATGATATTTAGAACTTGATATGAAGCAAAACTGGGAGAAAGCTTTGGACATTGAGACTTTAAATCTCACGAGGAAGAAAATTAAGTTTTGAAGTTCAATTCCTTTGGATTTGAATTATTTTGAACTCAAATTTGCAAGGAAATTTAATCTCTGATCTTTCCTCTCTGGAAATGCAATAACAGCAATGAGTTTCTATTCAATTTTGGAGCATCTCTCTGCTGGCATTTTATTATTAGAGTGTCTTCAGGTTGTTGTTTAATGTCATCGCAGGGGCCATGATGTGCTATTTTAGGTAACATTGTTGTGCATAAACTGGAGCCAATCTCGAAAAGAAAGTGGTTCTTCTTCTTAGCAGTGGGCACAGTGGTGGATTTGATTAAACTAATGCTTCTCCCCAAGCAATTTCAGAGTATGCACGATGGTCAGTGTTTGCAGAACAGCCTTCTGAAGTCAAGGGCTGTGTGCTCTGCCCAGGAAGATTGTTCTGTTCATCCTGGTTGCCCATAAGCTCAGTGTTTAAGCTCAGTGATTAGAAGGAGAAAAGTCAGTGGTAATAGGGGGCAGAATTTTGATGAAATTTCAAACCTTAAATCCATTTCCTTTATGAGTCCATTTTTCCCAGAGTGTGTATGGGCTTATCTTTGGCTCTTCTGTTACTATGATAAAATACCCTGACAGAAAGGATGCATCCCAGCTCACAGTTGGAGATGCAATCCATCATGGCCAGGACGTTGAAGCGGAGGGACCTGGAAGCAACTGTCCACCTCACACCTGTAAGCAGAAAGCAGAAGGTGATGAACCCCGATACTCAGTCCACCTCCCCCTTTAATGCAGTCCAAGAGTCAAGTCCACAGAATGCTGCTACCCGCCTTTAGAATAATGATGTTATAAGGCAATTACAATAATTGACGGAACACCTCATGGGCAGGTCATAAATTCCTCACAGGCAGAGACTAAACTTTCTTCCTAAGTGTGCTTTTGAGGTTTGTTCATATGTGAGCCCCATCCTGTTACACTGATAGCTGACATCATCACATGCTCCGCATCAAACTCCCGGCCACCCATCAGCTTGTTTACCATGCTTTCTCCTTAAGTTTTACGACTTTTAATACACTGTGATCATTTCATCTGCCACGTCAACTAGGCTGGATTTAGAATCACCACAGAAACACACCTGTGGGTGGGTCTGTAAGTGCGTTCCTAGAACGTTAACTGAGCAGAGATAAGCCACCTGGCATGTGAGGTGGCTAGCTGAGCGGCATCGTTCAGTACACACTCCGTGTCATGACTCTAGGGACCAAAAGGAACCATTCCTCCTTTGAATTGCATCTGCCAGATGTTTATAGAACAAGAAAAGGAAAACAATGCAGGCAAATTGGTCCTGCACAGTGGGGCCATTGTCGTGATAAACATGACCATGGTCTCTTAGGCCTTTAGACCTGCTTTGCAGGCGGGATGGGGAGGATCTGGGAACTTTCGGTAGAAAACTCATAGAACCGCGCAAGGGGAACTTAACGGACAGACTACTCCGGCTAGAATGTGAAAGACAAGAATGCTAAGAGGGTTATGAACCGTGAAGGCAGGTAGGTCTCACAAGGTCCAGAAGGGAGCAGGTCTCTACTGCAAACTGAGCGGGAGTCAATTTATGTCACATCCCGGAGCACAATCTGGCTCCATTTTACCCATGTCCTAAGACCTTCAGTGAGGCAGAATGTAAAAACAATGGGCTTTGCAGACAAGGCAGTGTGAGCCGCGTGTGCAGTACCCTCCAGGTTGAAGTGGCCCATCCTGGAGAGGGGAATCTTCATTAAGATCGTAAGACTCAGGAAGGAAGCAAAGCCTGGGAGTTTGGGAAACCTGAAATTTAGAAGGCTCATCTCAAGAGTTTTATCAGCATCAAGTGTCTGTTGGGGAGACGTGGGCAAGCAACTCAGCGGCAAGTCACTCAGGGGACTCCAGGGATGTAGTGGTGGCCCATCTGGGCGTGGCTTTGTGATGATGAAGCTGCCTTTGTTTCATCCGTGCTTTCCTGTTAGCCCTGAGAGTGAACCCACTAGTTTACTGTGTTGTACTTTGATGACGTTACTATGGCCTTCCATGCTTCTCTAGTCTGTTCATGTCTTCTCAGGGAGCAACATAGTACCACTATGGTTTTTAAATAAAGCAGTCCCATTTAAAATTAACATGCTTCTCTACACTGGGGACACAAAAAGGACATGAACTGCTTGCCCGCATCAAGGTTCTGTATTGTGAAATACAAACCATTCAGAAGGAGAGAGCCTGAATTAAGAATGCTGCTGAACGGAGTAGAGAGCCGCCCGGGGGGAACTGCTCCCCTGGGGGTCAGCACGCAGAGGTCCTAATTGTCAGACAAGGGGAAGCATGCTACATCTCTGGCTGGTAGGCATGGGAATGCCATAGTGAGGGGCAGCCGTTAAAAACTCGCATTTGCTATTGTCTGCTAAAGACAGTGTCACCACTCCAGAGGCAGAGGTGCCTGGGAGCATGGACTGATAAGTGAGACGGACTAGTTTCCTGAAATGCCCGTGACCATGACAGGTGAGCCGCAGACAGCAATGGAATGGATGGACGCGGCCCAGAGCGTGACAAAGCTACTCTGGGTGCCTCCCATGGAGGCAAAGCCCCAGGAGGGTTGTTCCCAGAATGCCCCTTGCTTCCCTGCACTTCCTCCTGCTGGCTGCTTGCTGCCCTGCTCCTGCTGAGTTTGGCGCGGTATGGTTACCTTATGAAGGGACCTCTCTGTGTCTACTACAGTGTGATTGTTTCCTGGGAAAATCCCACTCCTCACTGGACAGTTTAACTGCAGATCATAACGAAGATGATGTTTCTAAGAGCTATCAGTCTGGGGCCCCGTTAGCTCCTCCTTGTTCAGGTCAGCTGTCTCTATGTGTTTCTGCAACCTGGTCTTGTCCTCTCCCTCTGCATCTGGATTCTAGTTTGACTCAGTGTTTAGGTATGGGTGTTTGCTTCTGTTTCCAACAGGTACTAGATGAGGGCTCCATGGATAAGTTAGTTGTTGATCTCACTATCCGGGAAGGGCATTTATGGTAGCCTTTCCATGGAAGCTCACATTGTTAGTTGGCAGCCGTCTTGTAGGTCTCTAGACCTTTCTTTAGGTTCAGTTTTCTCTTCAAACCAATAATGGCTCCCTCTTTTATGCTCTCCCTCTCTCTCTCTCTCTCTCTCTCTCTCTCTCTCTCTCTCTCTCTCTCTCTCTCTCTCTCTCTCCTGTCTTCTATTCCTACCCTGGAGGGATACTGCCTTAACCTAGAGACAGAAGAGAAATCCTAGTCCCTACTTCAAATGACCTGTCAGATCCACATGACCCCAACTGGATGGCATTTCCCTACATATGGAATTGGGGCGGGGGATGGGAGGGGAGGGTGGTCAGGGTGCATGTGAGGGGGCAGAGAGGGTAAAAGGGAAGGAGGGAGGGGGAACTTGGATAGACATGTAAAATAATAAATTAAATTAAAAAAAAGAGCGATGATGATTAGTTAGATCTGTGATTTTATTGGACTTTCTGAGTTAGCCTAACAGACAAAGGTGGTTAGGACAGTTAATAAAGATGATTAGGGAAATGGTGTAGTTTATTCTGCCAGCTGCTCCAATGAGAGATACAAAAAAAGGAAAATATAGGCTAAAAGTCACCTTCCCCTTTGTTAGATGTGAGATTTGCAGAGGATGGAAAATAAGAACAAGGAAGGCTCACACATTATAAGTGAATTCTGCCTGTGGAGAAACAGGCTAATGATTAAAAAAATCAATTATGTCCCTACACCCAAGGTTAGGCCTGAGTTCCTTGGTCATGTAGCTTACAGAATTAATCACTGGCCCCAGTATGCTTCTTGAAAAAACAAAGTTGGGAAAGGAAATTAAATGACCCTATTGTGTGTAAAGAAAAATAAATAGTTAGCTTACCATTTAAATGAGGTTTAGGAATCTACTACACTAAAACTGCAAACAGCTGCCTGCCAGTACAAGAGGAACAGGCTGAAATATACTTAGCTTGCTAAAAACTTTTTTAATCAGTAACAAAACAGTGTTGCTTTGGGGTGAAGAAAATCATTTAACTGCTTGTGGGCTTCTAAGAAAAACGTTATGATCACAATGTGATTTTTTTCTTATGGAAAGATTTTAATTTGTTTTTGGAAAATATGTAACTTGTGGTTATGTGATGGGAGATGTCATCCTGTAAATATGTTTCTCTTATTGGTTAATGAATAAAGCATTGTAAGGAGGAGATCCAAGATGGAGGACGGAGAGAGAAGAACACCAGCCCCTCTCCGGTAAGATGAGACCACGTGGAAGCACTTAGATTAATAGAAATGGGTTAATAATTAAGACAGAGCTAGCCAATAACAAACTAGTAACTGGCCAACAGCTTTATGTCAAATGCATCATCTCTGTGCATTATTTGGGGCTGGCGTGGCGGTGGGTCCAGACCGGCAGGGGAAAACCACTTGTAACAGTTATGAAGTCATCTTTTCTTGCATAGAAATCTTTGTCTTAGGTGGTATGAAAGGGATGAGGGGAAAATCTAAGGCAAGGATAACATAACACCCAACAGAGAGAAATAAAATGAAGAATTAAGCTTTGGCCATCAGAAAAGTCTCCCGTGTGTGGAGCTCCGCCAATGCCACACCTCCTTCCCCGTCTCTGAGCTGGTGAACACTGGTCTTCCAGTAGCAATGCAACTTTATTCAGAGCAGCAGAGAGTTTATACTCTGAGGGCTAAGAATGTTCATATGAACAAAGTTCACGTGAGTTCAATCTGTTTACAAAACAAAGCCAAGCCACGCATGGCAAAATTGTGTTTTCCCATAGAATCATATAAAGGACAGTTCAAATACATCTGATAACCAACACCAAGTAATAATAGTAGCCTGAAATAAAACACTACTTTCTGCTATGCCTGTAGGAGGCATGAAGACACATCCCAAGAATGTTTTTGTGTGTGTGTGTTTTGTGTGGGCAGTGGTGATAAATGCCTTTAATCCCAGCACCTGGGAAGCAGAGATAGAGGCAGGTAGGTCTCTGTGGGTTTGAGGCAAGCCTGGTCTATAGATCTACACAGAGAAACTCTCTCTCTCTCTCTCTCTCTCTCTCTCTCTCTCTCTCTCTCTCTCTCTCACACACACACACACACACACACACACACACACACACACAGTCGTAACTGAAAAAGAAAAGGCATCACCAGACTTTTGTTGTTTTCTTGGTGTGTTCCACAGCACCCAGAACTCTCACATCACCGCCTTCATGGGCAGTGGGATGTGACCCCTAGTGACAACCTCTATGCCCGTGGCTCAGGATCTGCAGCAGAGGGCGCTGTCACGGAGACTCACAACTGGTCAGTGTGCAGAGAGTGACACTCAGTTTTTAGTGGCATGTCTTCCTCCAACCCCTCCCCTTGGGCATTAGTAAGCGATGAGCAAGAGAAGGCAGAGAGAGTGTTAGAAGGGGAGGGTGATGCCAACAGTGTAATGTGGACATAACAGGGTGGACACACTAATAAACCCACAGAGACTGCGATGCCATGCCCAGAGCCTGCACAGGTTCCAGCAAGACGCGGTCCCAGCACCAAGAGGGGCCATGGACACTGGCTTCCCTCCGCAACCAAGAGGCTATCTTCAGTTGACAGCTGCTTTCAATGGGCAGCCTGCTTTTCCCGATGGAGTCTCACTGTGTACATGAACTGCACTTAATGGTAGCCCTACACCCAGTGGTAGATGGCCAACACAAAATGAACTCAATGATATTTTTGTAGGTTTTTTGTTTCATATTGATTTTGATAATTTGGGACAGTTTTTGGTCTTGTTCTTTTGGTCTTTTTTTTTTGGTTGTTGGTGGTGTGTGTGTGTGTGTGTGTGTGTGTGTGTGTGTGTGTGCATGTGTGTATACAAACTCATACAGCCACTATGGAAATCAGTGTGGTGTTTCCTCAGGAAGTTGGGAAGCAATCCACCTCAAGATTAAGCTATACCACATTTTAGCATACACCCAAAAGACATGTCATCCTACCACAGAGACACGCTCAGACACATTCATTGCTGATCTATTCATTATAGCCAGGAACTGGAAACATCTTAGATGTTTATCAATAGACAAATAGATAAAGAAAATGTGGGACATTTACACATACTCCAGTGTTAAATAAATGAAATAATGAAATTTACCAGTAAATGGATGGAACTAGTTTTAAAAAAATTATCCTTAGTGAGATATCTCAGACCAAGAAAGACAATTAGGGTATGTATTCACTTACATGTGGATACTAGTTGTTAAGTGAAAGAAACGTAAGTTATAATTCATAGAATTGCAGAGGTTATGTATACAACAAGGGAATATGGGGAATTATAAACCTTTCAAGGATGTGAAAATAGAATAGATAGTTACGTATGGATGAGATGGGGATCAAACAGGGAGGGAGAAGGAAAAGGGGTCAAGGGAGGAAATATGGGGAGAGACATCTAAATTCAGGGCCATTTGAGGGAAAATATGGAAGCCTAATACAGTAGGAACTTCCTAAATTGCATGTATATTCAACCCCACACACACACAATCTGAATGAAATTACCAAATAACGAGAGGGCCAAAGCCCCACCTGGACATCTCTCTTCACCAAATAAAGGTTCAGTACCAGGAATAGGTTGCATCTAATTGAGTAGTTGACCAAAGGGCACCGTGAGAATCCCCAAACAATCCAGGCTCTTGCCAAGACTATAGGCTGCTCTCCACACGGTGAAGGGAAGTCCCTATTGCAGGTTTAATGGCCGCCATCACATGTCAATCAATGTTGAGGCAAGCTGCTCTGTGGACCCATGTCCCCTGGCATTCTGTTTGTTCAGACTGGTGAAGACAAAGTCTCATAAATAAAGCAGGGTCAGGAAAACTGAAGATATTCGCTTAGAATCTGCCCGTGTCGTTTTATAACACACTGGGACCTTGACTATAGTTGTACCGATTCCTTAACTTGGCATGAACAGGACCCCAGCAGTTTGCAGTGCTAAGTAATCAGTCATTACGATGGAAGGGCTGATTTCTCCCTCTACCTGCTTAGCTCATGTCCTGTTTCCCTGCCTAATTCCCGCTTTGCATATTTTGAAGAAGTGATTTTAGTAAATACATATAATTTCCATGAGGAGTATGTCTCCTTAATAATGCTATTTCTTAATAGCCCGTTTAATCTTATATTGATCTAGCTTTATCAGTTGTCTTCTGACTGGGCTTGTGGGGCACTATTATCGCATTTTCTGTAATTTCATGTTTGCAATGTCTCCTATAATTGCACAGCACTCTCTTTCTTTTCCAGTTAGATCGCATCTCTCTTACAGTTGAAGCATTTGTTTTCTGTAACGTAATTGCCGCTCTGTTTGGGATGGAGTCTGTCGCTTTTAAAGCATGTTCGCTTCCCCTTGTCTCTTCCACACTCTCAGCCCTCTCCTCCCTTGACTTGTGCTACACTGCGTTTTATTAGGCTGTTTTCTCTGTACATTAATGTCCCGTTTCATCGTTCTAATACTGTTTACCATAGAGATTAATGCTTAAAATTAAAAGAACCTCTACCCTTGCCTAGAAGAACACAAGGGCCTTGCAATACTTAAACTTCGTTTGCAACTTGCAGTTTGTTGAATTATGTTAGATATGTATGGCTCCATAAATACACACACACCTATCTGTCTGTCTCAGGACAGATATATATATATATATATATATATATATATATATATATATATATATATTACACATTACCGTCATGTAGATCATGCTTATAGCTGACCATATGGTAGAGATTTCTAGAGATTTCGTTGCCTTCCAGGTCATATAGGGAAGACACAGACCCATAGCTGATTTCCTGGTCCTCTGGCACTACAATCTCATGGCTTCCTCTTACGGGATGTTCCACGAGCCTTAGGTGTAGGGGCTGCATTGTAAGTGTAGACATATCAGTTGGGGTTGGCTACCCCAGAGTCTGCTGTTCTCTGCATTTTGAACAGCAATGTAGATGAGGAAAAACTTAAAAGGAGACCCCTCTGCTAGATGTAAAGCTGCCTGTGATTCATAGCTTCTCTAGAAACAAATGCCTATTAGATTATCTAAACCCAAGTGGTCAGCCTTAAAGACATATACAAATGAACAACACTAAGTGGACTCAGGAGGATATGTATGTATGTATGTATGTATGCATGTGTGTGTATGTATGCTGTGTGTGTATGCATGTGTGTGTGTATGCATGTGTGTGTGTATGTATGTATGTATGTATGTATGTATGTATGTATGTATTCTATCCAGAATCAGTTTTCTTCTACCCGTCAAGGAAAAGGGAAACTCAGTTCACTTTTATTTTGAGGCAATGTGTTTGCAACACCTTCTCCTGAGGTTTCATTGCATTTTTAGAATGTCAAAGACAAAAGGCAAACTCTAAAATTAAGGAGTCAACCATAAAAGAACAATGCAGACCAGATTTACATCATCTTTGGAGAGCAACCAAAGACACAGGAGGAAAACTGGATAAAGTTGCTAAAGCATTAAAGATATAATAACTTGATGTCGCCCAAACTGCAATTCAAATTTGGGAGCGTGAAAATTAATACCAGGCATAAAGGCCTCACAGGCTTTCTAAGTGGTTATTCACCTGATAGTTAATTTTGGATGAACTCATTAAGTGGAAGAAACCAGAGAAGAGGTTGTCAGAGATATATGAAATCTAAATGTTATTAGATACCTTGACCAAATGGGAAAAAAAGGAATTGCCCTATTAATAATCAAGGCCACACCCCCGAAGCCACGGTAGGTAAGGAATGTGAGGACCACGCCCCCGCCCCAAGTGCTTTTGGGTTAGGGTGTGATGTAGGCATCAATCTAGAAAAACTTTAAAACTGTGAAAAATTTGATGACAATGTGGTGGTAAGGTATTATAACAAAATAAATGAAAAATGTGTCAACTACCACTACAAGTTAATATTCACAAATATCAAAAACTCAATGGGGAATACGACAGTGACCAATGGTCTAATAAGTAAAATCCAAATCCCAAACCCCACCCCTCCCCCAAGGGGGAGCATATACGCACACCAAGATTGGAGGTAAAAACACAAAAGGCACACATCATGGAGCCTGCTTCTTTCTGAAGATCAGATACACAGTACCTAAGATGGTCAATGTGTGTCTGTAGGAGCACGCATATGCAAGTTTGTTTTCTGTATCACAAAGAACGTCCATCCTATGGGTGATACAGAAAACAAACTTGCATATGCGTGCTCCTACAGACACACAGTAAAATTATAAAAACTATAATTTCTCTCCACAAACAGGGTGATCGTAATGCACACTTTCCCCTTAACTATTGGTTTAAAGAATAACTGGAATTAGAAAGCTTGACTCAAATTGACTGTGTAGAGTGCTCTCCCATCAAAAACTTAACCCTGCCCTTCTTCTCTACCAGATACAAAACATTTACAATCACTGGTTATGGAGAAAGTATGAGTACATTGCACGAATAGATACTAAGTAAGCCATGATGCTGGCGATCACAATAGCGATGAAAGTGGAAGTTAATGGTTTCAAGTGATCTGATAATGCCTGCACATTCGAAAACGCCCCTCTGCCACTTAATGATGTGTTGTATCGCTCTTATGTTATCAGAAGAGCAGTGGCTGAAGAGAAAACTGCCAAGTCCTTAGTAAAAATATGATGACAGCTGAAGAAGGTGGCAGGAAATGGATTTAAAATAACAAATCAGTATTGATCAAATACAAATCAACATAAAAGAGAAACAAAGCCTGGAGTTTATTAAGATACGAAGTAATAAGATGGGTAGACTGGCAACATTAATGAACAGAAACAGAAGACTAAGAACAACATGATGGACCAAAGCAGACACATCACATCAAAAGTAGCAACTGAACACACAACAGTGAAGAGTTATGTGCAACTCTGTGACTCTTCCAGGGAAGACAAGGCAAGCATCTTTTCGCTCCAGATAAGTCACCAGTGGTGGACCAAAGAAGTGATTCCACCACAGTCTTGTTTAGTGAACCAAAGGGTTTATTGGGATTATTTAAAGGGTGTGGGTGACTGAAGGGCAGCTGCCCAGCAGTGTGTGAAGGAGGCTGCCCTGGATGCTCAGGTTCCTCACCAGCAGGCTTTCTACTTCTAAAACCCCAGGGAGGGCCCCTGGGATCTAAAATCCCAGGAGTAAGTTACTGTTCGTGCTTGGCCATGTTGTCTGTTTCTTTTCCTGTCTGATTCTTAAGCTTCTCCTTCCATTATGTTTCAAAATGGAGGAAATAACTATGCTATAGTTCCACCATAGGCTGGAAATGCTGAAAACACAAATAAAAGATGAGTAGAAAAACATGTCATTCCACTAGTAACTAGTATCGATATGTTGAATCATCTTATATCTATTACTTTACTTGTAGGAATAACTCACCTAAAACAAAAACATAATGAAACACTAAGTCATTCAATGGGTGCTATAACAGGGCTTTGTAGGGAATTTTCTCCGGAAGTCTGAAGAAGGATTGCATTAGGCTTTTATGTCTACTGTCCTCGGCAATAGAAAAGTAGAAGAATTTCCCAGTACATTCTAGGAGGCATCAAAACCAAAAGGAGACTTTAGATACAAAGAATATTATAAAGGCCTATTTCACTCAAGAATACAGCTGCAAAATGTTCTCAAGTCAAACTTAGGCCTGCATATAATCAACCATATACCATGATTAACATGGGTTGATTTGATATTTATGACACTAAGTTTAATATAAGAAAAATCCAAAAATTTAATTTGCCACATTGAAAGACTAAAATAGAAAACTCATTATTAAATGTCAAAAGTTATTCATTATATTTGTATTAAACTTTAAGAGAAAAATCTGAACTCTAGTAAAATACCCATTTAAAAAACCCTTAGAGGAAACCAGAAACATTGTTTTTAAATTAATTAACAAGATAGGTACTTTACTACTTTTAGTTAACACTGTATCGAAGTTCTTGTATAGCATAAGAAAATAAAGTTAGGTGAAATCAGTGTATGAAAAGACAAAGCAAACATATCATTTTCCCAATTATTTTCCTGTGGGGAATCTGAAGGCTTACAGTGCTGTTAAAAAGCATAGGGAAAAAAATGAGCAAGGTCTAGAGTTTGAAGATCATGAAAGCCAGCTACATTTTTATACATCAGCACCAAAAACAAAAGTATGTAATTGAAGAAAACTATAATTTATGATATTGTCAATTAATGCTGAGTACATCAAAGTACAGAGAACAAATACATGTCTGTCACATTAAATTAAATTAAATTAACTGATTTAAGACAACGTGTAAACTGATGAAGAGCTACTGTGTGCTGCTTAAAGCACTGGAGAACTAAATACAGGCAAATCATTCCATCTCTCCAAAGTAAAGCAGATATTTACTTTAATTCTAAGCAAAACAATTCAGATGGTGATAGGAGAATTTTAAGACGGAACTGAAACTGGCTAAAATTAAACCAAGTGCTCCCAATGGGAAACAGAGAGCAGCCACTTATATCCACAGCTTTCTATGGAACCCTAGTAGTCAGGACAATGTGGGCTTGACAAAGCAGGAACAAACAGGCAAGAGAGAGAGACAGACAGACAGACAGAGAGACAGAGAGAGAGAGAGACAGGGAGAGAGAGAGAGAGAACAGAGCCTGCGCCCCTGTGATACAACTGGTGAGTGGTAAACGATGATATCGGGCCGGCGGAGAAACAGAGCTGCCAAAGGATTCTATGTCTGGTTAAAAACCACAACTGTATCCCTAAGTAAAATATACATCAAAGCAAAAGCCAAGCTCTGAGTGCAAAATCAGCAACGTCAGTATCGAGTACACCATTTGAAAATTCACAGTAGGAACTGAAGCGAATATATTTTAGATGTGGGTAGGAAAATATTTCCTTAAAATAACATTGCCTGCCAAAAACCATCCCTTCCCCCTCCCCCCCCATTATCTAAATATATTACAAGTCTTTATGTCAGGGGTCAGCTTAGTGAAAAGAACCAAGCTGCTACCTGGGAGAACACAGTAGCAAGACACATAAGCAGTAAAAGAGAACTGTAAATTACATATGTGTATATTTATATGTACACATAAGAGAGAGAGAGAGAGAGGTGTAGAGACGAGTAAACAGAAAAAGCTGGCATTTCACACAACACACTCAGTAAGTGTAGAAAGATGTTCGACCTTACGAGTGAACAAAAAGCCTGTTTAAATTACATAGGCAGCATGTGGTTTCCAATGAAGGCCATTTACATGTCTGTATATGCATTCAAAGCATCTCTTTTACATTGATGGTAGAACCGTAAATCACTTCAGAAAAAAACAGTTTGACACTATGCACTATGAATGGAATGAATGGACTCATAATCTATGGACTGGGAGCAATCTAAGAATACAAATGCAAACATTTTAAATATGCAAATACATATTGAGAATACTCTCATTAATTTCAAAATAACTGCAAAGTCTTGAAAAGTGCCTGTGAATGGCAAGGAGGTAAATACTGTTTATTTGTCAAGTACAGTGATTACAGAGAGGTTGGGCAAAAAGTGAACTATACCAGTGGGCCCACTGGTAGTGTAATATTAAACGGAAACTCAAAGCTGGAAAAGATAAAGCATTTAGTATTCTTTAAACATATAAAAAGAAATGTCGAAAAGAGGAAGATAAAAAAAAAAAAAAACATGGCATGGGGAACAAAGTGATGGGCAGGGGATATAGGATGTGGTAACATTGCTTAGTAGACACTTGGTGACGGGTTGGCTATCACAGGAATACATCAAGTTAATCACCAGCTCAGAAATCAATAAAATTTACTGTGAAAGGTTAGAGAATGAAGGTGGTCAGGTTTGTGTGCATATACACTCTCTGCTTTACATCCCATTTTCTTTTTTTTTTTTTTTTTAAACTTGTAGCCCAGGCTGGCCTCGAACTCATGATCCCCTGCCTCCACATCCTTCAGCAAATCCTACCATCATGTGCCACCACAACCAGCCATTTTCCCTCTTTTTTTAAACAACTGTTTAAAATGCAAAACCCAGCCTTAGCTTCGAATCCATACAAAAAAAGGCTACAGCCAATATAGACTACATAACCATGGCTATAGTTTGCTTGCCTGGTTCCAACTTGGTAGCTATAAAACTAGGCTCACTTTACTAATCTATAAAATGAAAAAATCTTGAAGGTTAGTTTCTATGTCCAAACAGACTCTTCACACTTGGTGTTAGCGAAGACACCTAGAGGTGATAAACAAAATTGTCTTAATATTGTTTTTTTTTTTTTTTGAAATTATGACTGCATTATACCTCCCTTCCATTTCCTCTCTCCAAGTCCTCCCATGTACTCCCCACCTTGCTCCTTCTAAAATTCATGGTTTGTTTTTCTTTAATTGTTGCTACATATATAGATGTATGTGTCTATTTCTATACATTCCTAAGCACATAAGTTCAACTTGCTTAGTCTATATAATGCTTTTTGTGTACATCTGTTTTCGTATGCTCCTTTGGAGAAGACTGAGTCTCTCGCTGTCATCATTTGTTAGCTGCCTGACGTTCTTCTCTGTATTGAGGCCTCACGGTATTTTGTTGTTCAGATCTTGTTTATGAGTCATGTTGATGGAACTTTATGGGTGTAGCTTCTGACATTTCTAGGAGACGCCATCTCACAATCAACTCCTTGATCTTTCTGCTCCTTCTTCTGCAAGACTCAGGTGCAAAAGTTATGTTGTAGATGTATCAGTTAGGACTGGGCTCCCCAGCTCTGCATTTGATTGGGTGTGGTTTCCTATAAAGATATCCATCTACTAAGAACCTTCCAAAGGAATATACGATGCCTCTGAACCACAACAACAATCATGGCAGGATTACCATAAGGGTGTAGTGGTGGCACACATACTTTGGTGATAACTGAGGCCTCTCTAGTTGAATATATGGCCCACTCAAGACGAGAGGGAGGTCCTGCGTGGTACTGGAAACCTACCCAACTACCCAGGGCTAGCAAAGTCATGAATTGTAGAGGAGAAACTATGACAACCACCTTACTAAACCAGCAAAGCCGCCAACTAGTTTAAACATTTTTCCTTGTACACACAAATTAGTGTAGTCGTCACCCCTCATCAGGTAAAAGCTTAATCTGGGTTTTACTCACTATTCGTTATAAATGTTCTGTTTATGTTAAGTTAATTTGTATTGAGCAGACTTTTGGATAATTAGCTACTACTAGTGAATAGTTAAAAACCACAGGATGCGCCTTTCTTTTATTTTAATAGACTGCGCTCGTGTCTTAATACAACAATGGAAAATTTCCAGGTAATTACACCCAAACATTATTTCACCTGAAATGAAAAACATTAGCAACACATAATACCACTTTGTATTTATTTTTAAAATTAAAATATAGTTATATCTCTCCTTCCTGTTTGTCCATGCAGGCCATCCTGTGTGCTCCCCTCTGCAGATCCTCTCAAATTGATGCCCTCTTTTTCCTGGATTAGCATTGCTACATTTGTGTTTTCTTTATCAGTATTACGTGTACATAAATACTTATTAAAATCATGTATATGCACAAATATATAAATACATAGTTTATGTGTATATGATCTCAGAGCTGACCACTTGGTAATAGTCCTTAGGGGAAGAGGCTAATTCTCCCTCTCTGCAGTCCTTACTTGCCTCCAGGAGATTTTTCCCCCTTCTGGATTAACATGTCTATTGATACTGCCATTGTTCAAGCCTTATTTGGGCAACCATTAGCAGACACAGTCTCACAGCAGACTTTTTCTGGCTCTTAAGACTGTTCACCCCTTCTTCTGAGCTGGCCCCCAATCCTGGGGTGCAGGGGTTGTGCTGTAGATGTGTGGGTTGGATCCAGGTTCTCCACAATCCATTGATCTCTACATTTGCTCAGTTTGGTTTTCTGTTTTTGTTTTCCGTTTGCTATAAAGGGAAGCTTGCTTGGTGAGGAGCAAGGGCTCCATTTCCCTGTGAAATCATTCCTCACTGTGATGTGACTTACAACAGACTGAGTTTCTACAGTTGAATGTCTCGATTTCCATTGTTTTTTAAGGATTAAATACATACACTATAAACACAGGAAGACCATCTCAAATTAAGGGTTAGTTCTATTCCTTTTATTAAGGCAGGTATCAGTCTACTGGAAAACATCAAGGAGATGTTGATTATCAGCAGTAATTGCCAGCAATCCAACCAGAAAAAATGTAACCCTTAATATTAGTATTATTGGAATTTTAATCCAGGAGTAGTAAGCCCATTGGGGAGCTAGGAAGCAATTAACTCTGTTCAGTGACTTTTTCTGCATTAAAAATTACCCCCAGTGTTAACCCTGGAATTAAATCATGTTGAAATTGATTTGGGGTGGGGAAGGCGAATCAGTTGGAATAGTTATAAGATACTTACTAATAATTTTATAGTTACTAAGAAGTTAGCAACTGTTTTAATCATTATCCTTGTTTTGAAATACCAAATCCCCAGAAATGCTTTAGGACTGAGTAGGACCCAGGCAGTGTGGGCTCATCTTCAGCAAATGGTGGCTTTCTGTGCCTTGCCTCTAATCGCCAGTCATCATCTGTGCAGCGCAACCCTCTCAGTACACATGTCTGCTCCAGGTATACTCAAGGAAGTAGAGCTTTCCCCAGGGTTTGGGTTTATTTGACATTGCCCACCTGGCCAAGCATGCTCGTGAAGGGAGCAGGCAAGGAGGCTCCAAGCATAAAGGTGGCTACTCGGCCTTTGCTTCTTCTGTGGCCTGTGAGAATAGACAGACAGCGGCAGCAAAGCCGGATTGCAGAAGAGGCTCTGTTAGTCATTAGACACAAAAATGAGAATTCGTCTCACAAGGTTAGAGAACTCAAGAGGCTGGGAAGTATTAGCTTAGGAAATGTTACAGTATTGCAAGTAAGAAGAATGTATTATCTATCTTGTATTGCCGATATTTGAAATACAGGAAACTCAGAACGTAATAGCATAACCAAAACAAAAACAACAATGACAAAAAACAAACAAAAACCCCAATCTTTGTAGATCTAAGGGGGGGGAGGGGAGGAAGCGGCCTGTTTGTTTGAGAGGTCCCTTAGAAAACCCCCGAGCTAATTAAAGCTAATTCAGAGCTAAGATCACACTGGAAGTGAAGTGGAACAGTGTTTGTCCTGTGTTGGAGGAGAGCCCTCAGTGTGTTTGCTGGGCAATGTCTCGTGAACGTATGTGCAGCTGTAGACGCCGCGGTCTCTCACAACAAATGTGGACAATCTCTAGCTGTAAGGGTCTGCTGACTCTTCTATGCTAATGTGATTTGTTACCTGGGGGTGGGGGTAGGTCATCACTGAGACCAAGCCAGATAGTCCTGGCTCAATAGGACACCTACACTTCCCCTTTGAAAGGCGCTGTGGCGGCAAATACTCTCCAGACACATATTCCAATAAATTTAAACTTAAAATGTTTTCAGAGCCAGGCAGTGGTGGCGCACACCTTTAATCCCAGCACTCGGGAGGCAGAGGCAGGTGGATCTCTGTGAGTTCAAGACTAGTCTGGTCTATAAGAGCTGGTTCCAGGACAGGTTCCAAAGCCACAGAGAAACCCTGTCTCAAAAAAAAAAAAAAAAAAAAAAAAAAAAAAAAAGTTTTCAGAATTTGAAATTGTCCAGCTTTTTCTTTGAAGGGTAATGAAGTTGGATCTGTCAACATGACATTATAATATAATCTCCATGAGGTTAACCTGAAAGGTGATGTTAATATAGTTGAACTTTGAAAACTTGAAGTCATTGTTAGTGGATATATTACGTGACATAATGAACTCGAGAAGCATGTTGTTAGTTAATGAAGCTGATAAATTTAGCGGGAGGCTTTTCTGTAACTCCGCGTTTTTTGTGTGCAATGGCATTGTGCTTGCATGCCTGTCTGTGTGAGGCTGTTGGAGCTCCTGGGACTGGAGTTACTGGCAGTGTGAGCTGTTGTGTGGGTGTTGGGAATTGAACCAGGCTCCTCTGTAAGAGCAGCCAATGCTCTTAACCTCTGACCCATCTCTCCAGCCTGAGAGTCTATTTTTCATCTTAAAAACATGAGCAGGGAGTTTGGTGAGGGAGGCCACCGCCTTAGTTAGGGTTTTATCACTGGGATGAAACAAGACCAAAAGCGAATTGGAGAAGAAAGGATTTATTTGCTTATACTTCCATATCATAGTTCATCATCAGAAGAAGTAAGAGCAGGGATCAGGAGGCCATGGAGGAGTACTGCCTACTAGCTTGCTTTCCTACAGAATCCAAGACCACCAGCCTAGGGGTGGCCCACCCACAGTGAACTGGGCCCTCCAACATCAATCATTAACCAAAAAAAAAAAAAAAAAACAAACAAAAGAACAAAAACAAACAAAACATACAAACAAAAAAAAAACATACAAAAAAACAAAAACAAAAAGCTCTACAGGCTTGCCTGCAGCCACATCTTTTTTTTTTATTTTTATTTTACATGTTGATCCCAGTTCCCTCTCCCTCCCTCCCCCTTTTTCCCTCTCTCCCCCCTCACATGCACCCTGACCACCCTCTCCTCCCATCCCCCCACCCCAATTCCACATGTAGGGCAATGCCATCCAGGAGGGGTCATCTAAATCTATCAAATCATTTGATATAGGGACTAGGACTTCTCTCCTGTCTTTAGGTTAAGACAGTATCCCTCCATGAGGGATGTGTCTGCAAGGTCCTTTTGTGCACCAGGAATACATCCTGGTTTCATTGTCTGAGGTCCCTTAGACTGCTCAGTCCTTCTAGCTGAGACCCATCCATGTTCAGAGAGTCTGAGTCAGCCCCATGCTGGATTCCCAGCTATCAGTCTGGGGCCCGTTAGCTCCTCCTTGTTTGGGTCAGCCGTCTCTGTGGGTTTCTGCAACCTGGTCTCGTCCTCTCCCTCTGCATCTGGGTTCTAGTTCGACTCAGTGTTTAGTTATGGGTGTTTGCTTCTGTTTCCAACAGTACTAGATGAGGGCTCCATGGTGGTGGATAAGTTAGTTGTTGATCTCACTATACAAGAAGGGCATTTATGGTAGCCTTTCCACAGTTGCTCAAATTGTTAGTTGGCGGCAGTCTTGAAGGTCTCTAGATCTTTCTTTAGGTTCAGTTTTCTCTTCAAACCAATAATGGCTCCCTCTTTTATGTTCTCTCTCTCTCTCTTTCTCTCTCTCTCTCTCTTTCTCTCTCTCTCTCTCTCTCTCTTCTATTCCTACCCTGGCTCAATCTCCCTAGACACACGTTTTCCTCTCCTCCCCTTCTCTTTCTCCTACTTCTCTCTCCATTCACTGCCCCCCCCACTTCCCCTGTGCTCTGGGGGACTTGTCCCTTCCCCCTTCTGTGAGGGACTTTATATGAATCTCTTAGAATACACCTTGTATCCTAGTTCCTCTGGCAGTGTGAATTATAGGCTGGTGATCCTTTGCTCTAGGTCTAAAATCCATATATGATTGAGTACATACTGTGTTCCTCTTTTTATGACTGGGTTACCTCATTCAGGATGGTTTCTTAAAGTTCCATCCAGTTGTCTGCGAATTTCAAGATTCCATTATTTTTTTTCTGCAGAGTAGTATTCCATTGTGTAGATGTGCCACATCTTCTTTATCCATTCTTCAGTTGAGGGGCATCTAGGTTGCTTCCAGGTTCTTGCTATTACAAATAGTGCTGCTATGAACATAGTTGAGCACCCATCTTATGAGGGAGCACCCTCATTTTCATTTAGGGTTCCCTCCTTTCCGATGACTATAGCATGGGTTGAGTTGACACAAAACCAGTCAGTGCAGCTGCAAATCCTCAAAATCCTACCCCAGTGGCAGGCCATGGAGAAAGACTCCACCTCCCAAAGGTGGCAGCCATGGAGAAAGACTCCACCTCCCAAAGGTGGCAGGCCATGGAGAAAGACTCCACCTCCCAAAGGTGGCAGCCATGGAGAAAGACTCCACCTCCCAAAGGTCCTATAACCTCTGCATACAGAACCACCTCCTGGGGAAGCCAATAGGGACCATTTCTCACTCACATCACCGATGTACACACAGACAGGTACCCATTCTATGCAGCCTGTTTCCAGTTTGTACCATTCCAAATGGCCCGCCGTAACATCGTTGTAACTGCCTTTCGGTGAGTACTTGTATGAGTTTCTTCTGGAAACTGAGCTGGGGGTGGGATTATAAATGTAAGGAGCATAGAATATGCTTCCTTTTTGTCAATACAGACAACGTATCCTCGGAGGAGATGCGCAGGTCCTCAGTTACTGTAGGCAAATCTTCTGCATCCATAGTATTGAAACTGAGGAGCGTCTCAGAGTCGAAAGCAGAAACTCACGCATCAGAGCCGGTTCTCAGACTGGGTGGGTAGAATACAGGGCACAGCTAAAAAACACTCGAAATTCAGTACAATGCATGCAACTATCAAAAGCATTGTAATGATTCAGGCCGCCCAAGAGAGTTCGAGTGGTCAACCCCTTGGCCTATCTCATTGGCCACACACAGATGAAAGCTTTTGAAGCTGGTTACCAAGGCACATTGCAAAATATATGTGGGTTGAAGGCATTCACAGTAATGTCTACAACCTAGTTAACTCTGGAACCAACTCAGAGTGGATAAAGGAAAGGTGTTTATACACAATGTACTACGACTCAGCAAAAAGAATGAACAAGCTAGTTAGAGCCTGCAAAGGGTTAATTTAAAGGGGGAGCTGAGAGTCCTGAAAAGATTGGATAATTTGAGCCTGGTAGTAAATACCATAGAAGGATATTTCATTCCTTTTTGTTTTATGAAAGGACAGTTTATTGAAATGTTATTTATATATGTATGTATGTATGTATGTGAGTGCATGTGTGTGTGTGTGTGTGTGTGTGTGTGTGTGTGATAAAAATAGTCCCCTTAAAACATGGAGTTTCATAATGAATTTTGACAGACTATGCACACAATTTGTATTTATCTATACCTACTTAATATCTAAAGTGATCAAGATATCAAGCATGCCTATCTCTTTGAAAGTTTGCCTTTGCTCAGAGGCCCTTCAATGCGAACATGCAGAGTGCACTTGCAGAGAGCCCCTCCCCTTAGAAGAAGGCTGAGCTTCACTACAGAGAACTCCCTTTTTTACACAGTGTATGATTTTAGTGCGTGGACTTTGATCATACAATTTCCATTTGATGACCGAATGAAATATTTTCAGTTTCTGCCTGGAAAGCATCTGTATGATTTGCATGTGGGTCTTTTTAAGGAGGTGAGTTTCTGTTTGCCTAGGGATGATGCCCCTGCTTGGAATTGCTGGGTTATTTTCTGCCAGGAGCCGTCGTGGCATAAGCCTTAGAGATTGCCAGCCTTTTCTTAGAATAGCCCATTGAGTTAGAAGATCGCTACCTTCAGTCCCAATCTACCTTCTCCCCCTTCCCAGCTTCCTGACAGGTAGAGTTTGGGGCTTACAGGAGTGCAGTTAGGTTACTCGGTAACTCTCCTTATGCAATTAGGGTATTGGCAACTCCTGAGACCTCTTCCCCTGCTAACACCCTGCTTATCTCTACCTGCATTTCCTCCTAGCCAATACCCTGCTCACCTTTAATGACCTATGATTAAGACCCTCCTGAGGTCCATGACCTCCCCTCATAAAAATCCCCGCCTTACCCCATCTGAATCCCTGCCTTACCTAGCTCCCCGCCCTAACCACTATATAACATGCTTGAGAAAACTAGTTTTGCAGCTTGATCAGAAAGCCCGCATGCTGCTAGTTTCTTGGTTTCTCCTGTCTCCTGTCCTTCATTCCAGGTTCTTTGGGGTTCAGGCCTTCGTTGCTGCCCCGCTGGTCAGGGTCAGAAACTTCTCTAAGCTGACTGCTCCATTCTGCATGCCCCTTAGAGCTGGCTTTTCACATTTCTCTTAGCGCCTGACCTTGTCAATCCTTTTAGATTGAAGCCTTTCGGTAAGCTCTTGTGGTTTAATTTACAGTTGCCCAAATGGTGTTGGCCATCTTTTCTGTATTGCTATTTTCAATTCCTTTGTCAAAGTGTCTGCTAAAATCTGTGTCTTTTTCAATTGGATTGTTTCCTTTTGTGACTGTTAAGACTTCTAAATTCGTCTTCTTTTAGTTACATGTTTTTCCTAAGGATTCCGTGCCTTGTGTCTTTATTTGAGGAGCAGAATTTCAGTGGTGACTCCCTGTGCTCTTGAACGGCTCCAGGGTTTGATCTAACTGGGAATGAAGAAATGGCAGACACAGACATGTGAACACGTATAGGAAGGATGGGATCAGGTGGCCTGGGATCTAGTATGGAAAAGCTACAGTGCCTTGTCTGCTCAGCGTGTTTATTACAGCTGAACAGGGAGGCGGGGTCATTGAATCCAGATGCAGGGTTATTAAACATAGCTGAAGAAGGAGGCACGCTTAACTAATCTCAGTGGGAGCAGTCTCTACAGGAGTGCAGCCTTCAGGCTGGAAGTGTCTGGGGGAAGAAAGCTATGCTAGACATTTTCTACACACACCACCGACTGGCACACAGACACAAGGAAGTCTTTGCCGTCTGAGCCTCACCTGGGGAGCATTTGATGCTCAAATGGAGCCGAGACATCCGGGGTTCTTGACATGGCAATGCCTGTACCAAACAATACACATTCATTCAGGCCTTCACACACAATCTACAATGTCTACTTTAATTTTTTTATTTTTAATTTTAGGATCATGCTAAGAAATCTACTGAACTGGTCAGAATATTTTTTTCTCCTGTAAATTTCTTCTGTTTCTTAGCTTTACTAGTATTACAATAATCTGTTGTCAGTGGGTACAGTTGCTTTCAGAGTATGCTAAAGCTAAAACTTGGTTATTTTTTTCCCATTTAATGTACACATGCTCCCAAATTACCTGTTGAATAAACTACCTTCCCTTTGGTACCTTTGTAAAATCTTCCTAACTATGTTCATCTAGGCCAGAGCTGAAGATGGAATTTCAGAAAAGCTTTCCTCACGATCCCTGGTCCCTCACCATGTGTGTGTCCTCTTCACTGCCAGGGTGAGAAGTCTTATAACCCTACGCCTGGGTGAGAACTCTTATAGCCCTACACCTGGGTGAGAAGTCTTATAGCCCTACGCCTGGGTGAGAAGCCTTATAACCCTACGCCTGGGTGAAAAGTCTTATAGCCCTACGCCTGGAGATGGAGTGAAACCCATCTAATCATCCCACAAGTGCTGGGAAAAGGCTGGGCAAGGTCTTCTCATGCTAGGGAATTGGAAATTAACATTTGTTGTCTATTGAACTATCCTAGCCATGGAGACAGAGATGTGAAGACCATCACCTCTATCACTGGATGCCCTGTCAGGTGTCTTTTCTGTAGCACTCAGATCTCTCTATAATGAGAAGTCTGGCCTTCTCCAACTCAGCTGATTCATTTTCTTATGCCACTGCTGCAACCTCCCTGAACATCACCACCGCCAAGGGCAGAGCTGTTCCTGCCCTGACTGTGCTCATGTACAGCTGGCCTTAGAAAAGGAAGATATTTTCCTGGTGTCTTTATCTTAAGCATGAGATTGGCTCTTATTGATTTCCCATAGTACAGCTGAGAGTTTCAGGAAACCCAAACGGAACTGGAATGATACACAGGAAGGGCCCAACTTGTCCCAGAGAGTCCTAGCTTGTGAATGTAACCTTCTCTGTGATTGTGGCAGCCAAATGGTCATCTCATGAGCATGTCAGACTTCTGCATCCAGGAGTCCAAACCATATTAACAATGACCTGAGGACCAAACCATTTTCCATTTTCCTCTGTGGAAATCTGTGTTGTCCACATCCTTTTCAGAATGTCTGGCTGGGAACATCCATTCCCATTCAAGTAAACTATTCACTTTATCAATGGACTTAAAATATGACCAAGCATTATATAAATCTCTAAAAACATCTAGTATTTATTCTATTCTTCTTGTGCTGTTAAAATATTTAAAGAGTATAATTTTGGAATAAATAGGCATATGGCGGTAGGAAATCATCTCAATATCTTTTTCTTAGCTTTACTTGCTGTCTAGTTTTGCTGACTTGAAGATAGATCAGTTGAGTCTGAGATGTGTAGGTGATGAACAATAGATACCCTACTGATGGGGGATGTCCTTCTGTCTATATGTTTCTCTTATTGGTGGATGAATAAAAACACCTACTGGCCAGTAGAGGCAGGAAGATGGGCGGGGCTAGGAGGCAAGGAGAATGCTGGAGAAAGGAAGGCAGAGAGAGACCATGAGGAGAGGTCATGTAGAAACGAGAAGATAGGACACGTCAGGCACTCTCTGGTAAGATAAGGCCACATAGAAATACATAGATTAATAGTTATGTGTTAATCATTAAGACAAGCCCTAGCCATCACCCAACAGTTTTATAATTAATATAGTGTCTCTGTGTTTGCGTGTTTATTTGGGGCAAAGTGGCTGTGGGACCAGGTAGGACAGAAACCTTCTTCTTCAACCTACTTCAAATAAAGGACTTTCCATTTCATAGAGCATCGCTGTTGATGGTACATACAGCATTCCATGCCTCTCTCTCCCATCAGTGTTCTGCCCCAAGCTGAGAAAGAGTCCAGTTCTTCCCCCTTGCACCCTCCCATGTAGACCTATGAAGCAGTAAGGGTCATGAATTGTGAGGGAGGATTTCTTCATCACAAATGGTGCAAATGCCATCCCACCAGCCCCTTTTCCATTGGGTCAAGCTCTTTCGCATTGGGAATTGTACTATTTAAGGGAGAAACTTAGATCTTGACTTGTCTAGCAAAACTCGTGGTTAGGAAATGGGTACCACATTATGAACTTCTTAGTTTAGGATTTTTGTTAGTTTTTACAGTTAGCAAATGAAGTAACTGATACCCCCACAGAATTTTTGTATACTCTTTGTTCTTATTGCTCTTCCTTGGAGAGGCCATCCCCTGCCCCTTCTCCCCCAAGACATCTCCTTCTCTCTTCATGGTTGTCTTACTATTTTAAGAACCTTCTTGGTTTGATTGCCATGGGTCCTGGTTCTCCTCATTCCTAGGAAAACTATCCAAATAGTTTTAAACAATACAGTGGCTGTCGGCAAGTTATTTAGCCAGTGAGCTTTATGTGGCTTGGTTGAGAGCTTTCAATACGCTGATGTTTGCCGAGTTTCTACAAGCACCACGTTGGATGATGGTAGCAGAGGAGGCTGCCCAACTATATGAAATGAAGCATTGGAGGGTGCAATTGATTGAAGAGCATTTAAAATAATAGTAACCAGTCATTATCAGGGTATGGTTTACTATTGCCCTATAATTACAATAGTAAAGTAACTTCCCTGATGAGTTACCCACTCCCATCGTTCCTATCTGGGTGTATCACTAACTACAGATGGCATAAGCACCATAGAGCACGGCCATACACGGTTATTTTGGAAATTGGATAAGGGATAATCTGAGCCTTAGTTCTGAGTTGTGAGAGAGAGAGTGAAGTTCTCTCTCACACATGAGGATGGATCACAGCTTTGGTTCCTTCAAAACCACTTCCTCACGGAGTAGTTCGATTTTCAAAATTTAAATTTAAATCAGTTTTACCCCCTTCTGCCCCTCTTCCTTTCTCTCGTCTCCTCGTTGTCCTCCTCCTCCCCTACCTCCAACTCTCTGCTGGAGAGATGACTCAATGTTGACTGGGCAGTTAAGATCATCTGGACTTGGGTTTGGTTCCTTGCACCCAAGGGGCAACTAACGGCAGTCTGCAGCTCCAATCTGAGAGAATCTGGTGCCCTCTTCTGGTCCCTGTAGGTACTGCAGACACATGGTACATAAACATATGTAAAGTGAAAGCTTAACACTTGCATAATAAAAATGTCTATTTAAAAGTTTATTCTCTCTGTTTGTCTCTGTTTCTTTTTCTTTCTCTTCCCTTTCTATGATAGCCAGAGTGGTGATGAACTCACTCAGACCCCAGAATCCCAGGGGTTGTAGGCATGCACCATTGTACCTTGCTCTTAATAAGCCCTATTTTGAAAAAAGAAAAAACCGTCTAATGCCAATCACTGCAGTATTCTGATTTTTTCTTCAAAGGAGTAACTGTTCACCTTCAGCATTCTATTGAGAACAGAAGATGTTTTGAACCTCTAAAAAAAAAATAACCCAATTACTTCAAAAAGAAGTGTTCACTATTGAGCAATTAAAGTATTTGCTGAAGGAAAGTCTGTCTTCCTTTCTGCATGAGATGCAGAGGTATAATTAGCTCCAAGAGGGAGCGATACAGTTGTCACTCAGAGAGCCCTCACATTGTCTTTTATTAGATTAAATACTCTCCATGCCCTTGTTTTCTACCCAGTAGATAGGGCAGATTCAAATAGACCTTAATTCTTGTCTTTTAATTTCTTTTTCTCCAATTCCCTGGGCCCAGCCTGGCTTTGAATGGTGGTTGATATTATTAATGGCCTTTCTCATTTGAAAAGAAAGTTAAAGTTTCCCCATCTGACATATTGGGAAGACCATTGGGTATGCATGAATTATGCAACAGTGCTAAAAACTTCGACTGGCCGATCCTTTGTTTGTGTGCAATCAGTTGCGTAAAAAGTAAAATCCTTGATATTAAAGGAAAGTCAAAAGAGACTTACTTCTTTTATTTTGCTACAGTAGTCTTTTCCCATCTTGGTACCCAAGAGCTGGCGTTACTCTGGCATGGTGTGGAGGCACCGCTATGTTTCTAAACTAAGCAGCTGTCTCATGGTTCATGGAAAGGTGCAGGTGTGAGACGTTGTTCTTTTTGATAATAAAGTGAAAACCACTCAAGATCTCCATGCAGGAAATGAGAACCTCGGGTCTTTTGAGGGCACCTCCTCTCTGATAATCTGATCCATGTTGTCAGAGGTCGTTGTTACTATTTTTTATGTGGTGCTAAGGATGGATCCTAGACACTAGCACCAAGCTAGTCTACATCTTCAGAGACTGTGCTTAGGTTCTGACACCCAGATCCGGAGAAGTTCTTGCTGACAATTGTCTATTTCTGTAGCTGAAATCCCTTGAATGCAAAAGCTAATCTCCAGACTTGGCACAAATCTGACCATCAGTGATCACTTTAGAGCCGTTCATACATCTTCACAGATACAGCAAGGAGGAGCTCATATTGTCTTCTCCCATAGACAAATGGTCGACCCCCCCAGCTTTACATTACCAACCACAGGAGTACAGGGATGAGAATCCAACTGCTTTTTCTGTTGTCAAGTAATCACACATATTTACTGCAGAAAAAAGATAAAATTTGTCACTACTTTTGTTTGTTTTGATTTCATAATATGTTTAATCTATAGATAAAAACCTTTATTTTCATTTACAGAATAACATAGAAGGAATATTACATTTTGGGTCACAATTTATTTCTACAGTTGGTAAGGATTATAAATTTTTTATAATATTTTTAAGTTAGTGAGTATATAAGCAGCAATAACAAAGTAAATTGTGCTTTTGATCATTTATATATATTCATTTACTTTAAAAAGTAGGAGATATAGAGCTCATCACCCAGGAAACGCCATCCTCTAAGACAGACCTCCATGTGTGCTTACGTATTATGTAATGAATCTCTTGGTATGATGGTTCCTTTGTCAACTTGGCACAACCCAGAATCACTTAGAAAGAGAGTCTTCAATGAGAGATTATCTGCAGGTGTGTCTATAGAAGAGCATATTGATTGCTGTAATTAAAATGGGAAGACCCAGCTTGAACATGAGTGGTACCACCACTCCATGGTTTGGAGCACTGAACTACACTCCAGGCAAGACAGTATGCTGGGTGTGAGACATGCAGGCACTGACTTCTTTCTTTCTCCTCTTTGGTGTGATGGGGCTAGCTTCTCGTTTCCACCTTGACTCCCCTGCAATAGTGGATTTTTAACCTGGATCCTTGGGACATCGAGGCTCTTTCTCCCTAAGTTGTGATTGGTTGGGATGTTTCATCATAATGACAAAAACAAAATGAGGAAGTTGGGTAAAGGGGAAATATGGCAATGCTTATTTTCTGCTTTCAGTGCATTGAGGATGTTTGTGAAAATGTTAATAGCAACTTAGTCTTATAGGCAGAGCCACAGACAGAGCACAAGACTGGAAAACACTGTTCATAATGGCAGACTGAATTTTATGCGATGTGGCCTTTCAGCGAGTAGATTGCTTCTGCAGTTTTCTGCTGCAATATTTTTTCTTTTTAATGAATTGCTTCCATTTTCTTTTTGCTCCATCCAGATCAATTGATCTGCAAGAATGCATTTGACATGTTTTTCTGTGTAACAAATTGCCAAGAGCTTGGCAGCTTTAGATAGCTCACACACATTATTTCATGGTTTCAGTGGATCAGAAGCAAAGATGTGGCTTACCTGTACTCACTGTTCAGCCTCTCTTAAAGCTGCCATAGCCAAACTCTTCCCTGAAAGCTCTGCTAGGTAAGAGTGTGTTTTCAGGCTTATGTGACAGGATTCAGGGAGTGTGTGTGTGTGTGTGTGTGTGTGTGTGTGTGTGTGTGTGTGTACCATACTGAAGGTCTCAGTTCTTAGATGACTGTTGAGTACCTGCTTCACCAAAATACGGAAGTCAAAAAAGTCAGTGGATATTGTTAGCAAGATGGAAGTCCTTGGAGAAGCAATTTCCTCTAAACTAAAACATTCTATCCTTTGGGGGGTGCCTTGGGAACTCCCCACCCAGATTCACAAACTCCTCACTCCCCAAAGCTACATGAGCAGTAAAGACAAGAAGCCATGCTCCATCCTGTTAAGCTGCCCACACATGGTGCAGTTAACAGCATGTGATGCAGAATGCCCAAGTCAGTTCCAGGGATGGTTCAGTGATGCACCCGCCTTGAGCTGTGCCTGCTCCTTTAAACGATTCCAACACACTTCCTGGTTCACTAAATTGAACTTGGATGGCATTGCTACTTTCTTCTGTTGCTTGTTCCCCATGCAGATAGAACAGGCATCTCTTAGCTTTCCCCCAGAAGATGTTTGACAGAACAAAGTCACAGTCCCAGGCCACCTTACCACAGGCAGAGAGAACCCTTCCGTGTTCTCCAATTTGCTTCTCAGAAGGGTTTGCTTCTGGGACAGACACAGTACTGTAGGAAGTGGCAAACCGCCTCCTACAGGCAGTAAGTTAGTAAAGGAATAAATGGGTGCACACTTACGGGGGATCTAAGATCTGTGAAGACAACATGTAAAGTTATAGTAAAGAAGTGTAATTTTAAAGCCATAGGCATTGTTCTTTTGTTGTTTTGTTGAGTGAGGATGGGCTGGAAGTACAAGGCTGTGCAAAGCTCAAGGTCACTAGACCCTAGAGACACTAAGAGAAGCCTAAATTTATCTCAAGTGGATTTGAGATCTATTGTAATATTCTTTACCAGGGAGCATTCAGGTAAAGTAATTAGGGCAATTACAGTTACTCTTATAAAAAATTCAAAGACATAACTTAGCACTACAGGCAAACAAGATCATTTCCTATTAACGTGAAACTCTGAACATTTATTGCTCATCAGGAGTTCCACCAGATACATGGCTTTATTTTATCTGTGAGCAAACTGCCTGCATGCTACAAGCCAGAGAGGGACTCTTACACGGGAAGGCTTCGGGAGGGTTACATTCCTCATCTGCAAATACTACAACCTTTTCTATTCCACTGCCTAAAACTGAGCCACACACCTAGTTAACAACAAGGCCATTCTAAATTTAATCTAGGCTTGGAAGTAAGAAGCAAAGGAGTTTGCTGAACAATTAGTTCTTCTCTGGTAAGAGCATAGAATGTCTTAACAGTTCCAGTAACCACACAGCCAGAAGAGCATAGAGGATAAAAATAGAAGCTGTAAGTCCAGACTGATAAGGAGATGGTCCAAGCAGGACAAGCTGACTCCTGGACTATACAGACAGATGTGGGCACAGGGATGGTTGGACTTGGGGTTTATTTCAAAAGTAGAATTGTGAGGGGTTGCTGTGGATTCTACCTTGGAAGACAAGAAAACAGAAAGATCAGAGATGTATCTCAATTTTTGGTTTGAAAAAAAATCGATAGAGGACATAGTAGCAGTTCTTGAAAGGAGAGACATGTGTGAAGGGGAAGGTTTGTGGTACAGGTGTAAGAAACAAAGATTCTCCTTAAACTTCTTAAGAGGCAGTTAGATGTACTCATTGAAATACCTTAGAAATGAGGCTGGAATTCAGAGATGTGCTGGCAATTCACCTTGGTGACCAACACATACAGAGCATATAGAGTTATGGGTCTGGGTGTGATCCAGCAGACAGATAGTGAACATTTCACAATTACAGCCTAGGGCATTTCAGCACGAACGGGAAGTAGAGTCTCCATAGATACCCAATGAGTGGGGAAGAAGGGACATGAATGTCATGTCATTGACGCCAAATCATTAAAAAGTAAAAATAAAGACAAAACACGTGCCCCCTGGGCCAAATGTACATGAATTGGGAGAGCCTAAAAAGTCAAGGCAGACGTTGTCTTTGGCAGTTAAGACTATGAATAAAGAAAGTTCACTGTAGCGTTGGAATCAACATGTTCAAGAGGAACGTGGAGACAGGGTATTTGAGACACGGACACGGCTCTTCCTGCAATTGCTGCCGTACAAGGGGCAGTTGGCTTAAAGCCTGAAGATAAAAGGGAGTCTTTTTAATAACGTAAAATACAATGTGTTCGTGACTTATTAGAAATGGTCCATAAAGAGGTAGAGTGAGGGGGAGTGGTGCAGGATGGAGAGACGATGCGTGGCCTGTGTTAGGGGCGGAGCTAGTGCGCTATTTTGGAGAACTGGCCTCAGGAAGGAGGATAGACAGGTAGTACTTAAAACAGAAGGGAGCAGAATCAATGAACTCAAACCCCCAGTGGTCCAGAATGTGACGTATGTCTACGATAGTAACGTTTTTTATTTACCTAAGATCGCCCTCACTGTGTTCTCCAGGGTGTTCTTAGAACTCTGGGTCAAGGTGCTAAAGCATCCCAAGTGGTATAATTGCTTCTTTTTAATGGATCAGATGAAGGGAGGCGTGGGGAGCACAGAGCGAGGAAGAAGCACCCAGTTCTTTAGTGGAGAGGAAGCTCCCTGTTAGTGAAGAGCCTCCCATCCTACGAAGGGAGAGTTCAGGCACTGAGTTTTATTTTATGATGTTCATTCTTAGAAATGGAAGAGACGGGCAAGGGATGGGATATGAGGAGGGACAGCTAACACTAGGGCCCTTGGGGACACTGCAGAAAACCTATTGTATAAGCTTTCTAAAGGATATACAGACATGAAAGGGAGTTAAATGACAGCTCCATATAACGGGGGAGACAGTACCCAGACTTAACATCTTATACCATCAAGTATACCTCACCTGCTCAACATCTTGTTGAGTAATTGGTTAATAACTGGTCCCATGGAATACTTCAAAAACCACAGGCTATTCCTAAGGCATTGGTTGTCCTTCATAACCTGATGGTAAGGCCCCATTACTGAAGACACTTACTTATGTTATAACATGGAGGGGTGGATCTTGTGCCCAGTCAGAAGCTTTATCCATACTGACTTGCAGTCATGGTGCTGGAAGTTGCTCTGTCTGCTACTGGAGGGAAAAAGCAATGCTCAATATCATCTAACTACAAAGCCTGAGACCTACAACACTGACCTGCTTGCAGGATATACTGTTGTAATAGAGGCACGAACATAGCAGTAGTAGCCAATCGCGTCTTTAAATAAATGGGTTTAAGGCCCAGTCCGTGAGATGGATCCCATACCTGACACTACTGAAGAGCCATGGGCCCTAGGGGAAAACCTACTACTACTGCTAAAGGGATGTAGCAATAAAACGAGTCTTGAACACTTATTGCTACTCCGCAGATCAGTGTCTCAAACAACCCTCATTGGAGGAGTTTTCTTCGCAATAGATGGGAACTAACACAGAGCTCCACAGCTGGACAATGTGCCAAGAGGGAGAAATCTTGGAAGACTCAGTCCCAAATGGGATGTCTTCCTTCAAGGCTCAGGAATCTATGCCGAGGAGGAGACAGACAGATTGTAAGATCCAGAGATGATGGATGACTCCAAGAAACACTGTCTTCCAGCTACAAGGGGACAGATGCACATATGAACTCACAATGATTATGGCAGCAGGCACAATGTCTGCACAGGTTCAAGCCACGTGGGGTCCCAGAAAGGAGAAAGGGAAATGCACACCGGATCTAGACAAGATGCTGTTTGCTACTGAAACCCACTGGCAAAGGGGAAATAAGTTTTCTGCAGTGGAGTGTCAGCAGGCAGGAGGGGACCTGGGGGTGAATGGGGCTGAAAGGAACGGGCAGGTTGTAGTCTAACGCTGCAGACAGCGTCATTTTCGGTGCATTTTTATACATGAATGCAACCAAGGAAGCAGTGGCCCAAGGAAGTTGTTCAGAAAAGCATGTGAGTGAGAGCTAACTGAGCACAGCACTAAATAGTAACAGGGCAGCCCTTTCCCAGAATGCACTCGGGACAAACTAACTAGACACAGCGGTGTGGTGTGGTGTGAGCTACAGATTACATGTCAGGGGACATGAAAGCAAGGCGTAAGGCTATGTCAGTATCGAGGGCACTCTGAGAAGAGTCTTTGTCCTGTGTCCTTTGACCCTTCCTCCAGAGGAGAGGGTAGCCAACATAAGCTCTCACAGAGGGCCGGGGGGAGAGAGGGAGGGAAGGAGGCTGGGCAGGGTGATGAGGAGGATCTGGGAGAAGTTGGGGGAGGAGGAAAGCATGACCAAAATGTATTGTATGAAAGAAGTAAAAAGGGAGGCAGACGATGAACTTCTAAAGGCCCTTTGGGATTAAAGACTTTATTATGTGATTTTCCTCATTTTTAACATCACTTTTATTATTCGATAATCCAACAAGGCCTTACTGAAGGCAGATTTCATGAAAACACAGTTTATGCCTTCGAGGGACTTACAGTACCGTGTGAGGATCTGAGGTATGGCATGGTCTTTAGGGCAGTTTCAGTTCATGTTTCCACAGAAAAACAGACCTGTGCCAGTTTGGGGGCTTAGGGAGGGAAAGTGTCTTTGTGTTGTTTGTTTGCTTGCTTTTGAATTGCTTGCTGGAATGATTTCATTAAGCAAGACAACCTATATCCCCCAAATCAATTATTTAGCTTTGAGCGTTAATGCCTCCCCCCCCCCTTTACTTTCCTGCAGAAAGACAACCCAAGATCCCAAAGCAGAGTTGTATGCTGTTCTCATTCTTATTTTCCTTCCAGCTCACCCCCCGAGCCCACTGCACTCCCAGTTCACTCCATCACACTCCATTGAGGTGACTTTCATCGAAGCCAATGTGTTCAAACCCAATAGACACTCTTTAGCTTTTATCTTCATCCCAGCAGGGTTCAGTGATTTCTTCCTGCGGTGGCCTGTTCCCTCGGGTCATGGGAATCTACTCCCACTTTTTCAGGGTTGGCAAGGGCTGCTCATTGTTCTCAGATTAAAGCGTGATTTCTCCAGAGACTTTTTCCTTGCATTCCCGCTGTAGTTTATATTTGCATTTTGTTTTACTCTCTTGGATTGATAGTCTTTGCGATCGCTAATGAGAATCTAGGCCACTGCTATTTTGAACACTGTTTAATCTCCAACATTTAATCAAGTTTATGTATCAGAGCAGAAACTCAACAAATTTGGCCACCTGTTCACACATGCTATTTTAAATGCAGCCGATCTTGTAGTGAGATATCCACCCCGCCAGCAACTGCTGCACTGACCACGCCCATTGGGGCATGGGGACAGGTGCAGACATGAACTGTGGAGTCTAGGTCTGGGGTCCCGGACCCCAGCTCGCTCTCTTACTTCCTGGTCAGAGACAGAGAGCATCGGGGACATCCTTGGAGCGGGAACCCACAGTGCTCATCTGTTTCTGGTGTAAGTGATTTCTCCCCGAACAAACACCAATCAGCCTATACTGTGCCCCAGAATCTTATTTCCCACGCAATATGATCTTAGGTCACAACTCTCACGTACCACTTTCTTGTTATCACCCATCAGACACTAGAAAAATGTGCCCTTGGGCGTTGGGGCCAACCCTGAGTTTCTATGGTGACTTTAAGCACGTGCTTACACTTGTGTTGTGTTTCTAACCATTTAGAGAGATGATCAAACCCCCAAGGGAAAAGGATGGCTGCTGACAGGAGTCCACGCCTCTATGGCTGTGCGCCATTTCTATGCCCTTATCCTAAGGCCTGGCTGCTGCCCTCTCCCATCCACTACTTATCCAGTCCTTCTTTTCTCATGTTCTTCACAGACAGAGATTAGTGTCAATAGTAAGTTCAAGCTGATAAAAATCTAGCCAGTATAGATTTACTTCTGATGGGGATGTCCTTCTGCATATAGGTTTCTCTTATTGGCTGATGAATATAACCCTGATTGTCCAGGAGCCAGGCAGGAAGGATAAGCAGGGCTGTAAGGAGACGCCATGTAGAGACTGGGAAGACAGGACGTGCCAGGCATTCTCTGGTAAGATAAGACCAGGCTAGTCTGGTAAGATAAGATAGGCTAGTAGTTATGGATTAATAATTAAGAGAGAGCTAGCCAATAAGAAGCCCTAGCCATCGGCCAACAGTTTATAAATTAATATAAGTCTTTATGTGTTTATTTGGGGTTAATCGGCTGCAGGACCAGGCTGATAAGAAACTCCGGTTACAAACGATCTCTTATAGTTTCTATGTGCATGTATTGTCAAGCTCTGAGAATTTAGGCAGATAACAAGAAAAATAAAGTGATCAATAAAATGAGTGTGCCATGGCAACAATACACCACACACACACACACACACACACACACACACACACACATCTCCATATGCACACATCTCCATATGCACACACGGTATCTTCATGACATTGCTATTTATTCAAGTTGTCTTAAAGATGTGTTCCTACAGCTTACATTACTCTCCTTTGATAGAGAGTCTGTGTGAGGTTGTGTGATGTCTAAACAGAGGTTTCTCTGTTCTGCCCTGTCCTGCAGTCTCTTATAAATAATCACTCAGAGACTTAATATTGATTGCAGAATATTTGCCCTATAGTTTAGGCTTACTAGTAACTTGCTCTTACATTTAAATTAACCCATTTCTACTGAATCTATGTATTGTCACGTGGCTGGTCTACTGGCATCGTGCTTCTGGAACTGCTGCTTTGCATCTGTCCAACTCCTGAGTCCCTCTTCCTCAGTTTGATTGTCCCGCCAACCATATCCTGCCTTGCCACGGGACAGAACAGCTTTATTATCAACCAATGGGAGCAGTACACCTCACAGCATACAAAAGGGCCATCCCACCATAGTGATGAATCCTTAGTACTCAGGAAAGAGGAGGTGCTCCTTCGGTATTTATTGAGTGGATGAAATATAGACTGAGCCACAGCATCTGTAATGAAAGCCACAGCATGTGTGATGAAGTCTGTAAAGACTGTCATGATGGGAGATGTCATTCTGTAAACATGTTTCTCATACTGGTTAATGAATAAAGCACTGTTGGCCAATAGGAAAGGAAGATAGGAGGGACTAGGAGACAAGGAGGAAAGAGGAAGGAGTAAGGAGGGTCAAGATGGAGAGACCGGGGAGACCAGATGCCAGCCCACTCCCCGGTAAGATAAGACCACATGGAAATACATAGATTAACAGAAATGGGTTAATAATTAAGACAGAGCTAGCTGATAAGAAACTAGTACCTGGCCAACAGCATTATATCAAATACAGAGTCTCGGTGTGTTAATTGGGGCTTGTGCAGCAGCGGGACAAGACCAGCAGCGGGAGGAAAAACCTATTCCTTACACTGTCAAACCTTAAAGACTACCAAAAATTCTATTACATGTTTGTTATCTATCAATTTTTTAAATCACAAGTTCAATCTTCATTTCTGCTCTGTGAAAATGGCTCTGGGTCCTTTACTCATTTCATTTCTCTAGCTTGTATGGGCAGTAATAGCACTGCAAGAGGAAGAGGGTTTCCTTCCGGATCCTAGCCCTGTCACTGGGACAGTCCCTGCAGGGTGCCCAGGTGCCGTCAATGCACCCTTTCCAAGCAGATCCGGCTCTCAGCTGTGGGCTGCTTATACCTGGCTGTTCAAACTCGATTCCTCTATCTACTTTTCCTGTGTTCTTTAGAATGATTAGGCTTTTGGCTCTGGGAAGACAGAAGAGGAGGCAGACAGACAGTAAGAACCAGAGGACCCACCCGTCTTCCAATATTTTTATTTGCCATGTACTTTTTTTAATTTTAAAATTCCCTCTTTCAGCTTGTTACGTGAGCGTGCTCTCTTAGTCAGATCTTTTGAAAGGTTACTTTTATTATCATCACATGTGCATATGTGAGAGGTGCATGTGCGTGAATGGCGGGGGGGGGGGACTACAAAGCGTGTGGAGTTCAAGTCTCGGCTTTCTCCTTGCATTGTTACTTGGCTTCCAAAGATCCGACTCAAGATGCCATTGGGTTTGCACCTTTACCCCCTGAGCCATCTCGCTGGCTCTTAATTGGATCCGAGTTTATAGAATCCCATTTTACAGATGAAATTTATGTCAAGAAGCATTATCAATTTGTGATAGTTCTTGCTAAAGAGAAAGAAAGAGAGACGGGAGAGTCAAACTGAGAGCTGTATGATTTCGGAGCCCATGTGCCCGACTGCCAACCTCAGCAGCCTCTTACACGTGACCATGGTAAATATACTGTGCCCCATAAAGTTGCCAGTGCTGTTGTACGAAGTGACATTTATATTTGCTCCGCTCTTGGGGGTGGCACACAAATCAGTGCACATACAGACTGCAGCTCTGACTCGAGAGCCTCCTGCCACATTTCACGCTCTGTTCTGCTCACTCAGAGCTCTCTCTATATCTTCAGTGAGAGGGGTAGGTACATTATTTCACTCCCTCCTCAGACACAAGAATCCTCTAGCTGTACTGTTGTTCTCCACCCAAGTGATCCCTTCCTTCCCACAAGAATTCATACCATGGAAAACATTTCTGAGCACACACTACCCAGTTAGGTACATTGCACGTCACCTTTTGATTGTTTCTTCAGTCCACACTTAAAATTAAACACCTCATCAGGTTGTCCTTTGTTTGTTTGCTTGTTTTAACGTGTCTGTATACTCTGTGTGCACGGTGCCCTTGGAGGCCAGCAGAGGGCAGCAGATCCCCTGCAATGGAGCTTCAGCCAGCACTGAGCCACCACATGGGTACTAGGAATTGAACCTCGGTCCTCTGGAAGATCAGCAAATGCTCTTAACCATGGAGCCAACTCTTCAGGCCCCAGATTATGTTAAAGATCTTAGAAAAAGTATAATGTGTAGATGTGAGTTTCTCATGTTAACAGTTTGAACACAGTATGAATTTGAAAGCTGAATATTTAAAAGAATAAGAATGAAGGGAGGGATTAATTAGAGTTGATGCCCTTAGATCTGCTCTTAAATCCACCCTCCCCCGCTTTTTCTTCCATGCTGAACTTGGCATGAAGCAAGCGTAGGAACGGGAATGAGCTGAAGCACAGGAACCAGAATGAGCTGAAGGCAGGAACGGGAATGAGCCGCTCTCACACCTGATAGCCAGACAGATGCTGCAGGGGCTTCTGTGTAGTTTGGCTGTGCGGCCTGCTATTGTTTCCATCATCACATGTCCACTGCAAAGCCTGAGCTCCCTCAAAAGGACTTAATTTTTTTTTTAAATGATTGCCCCCCCTTTCCCGGGAGCGCTTTGCTCAGACCTCCCCCTTTCTCCCAGAAGGAAGGGATGGAAGTCAGCTCTTAAGATGTTTCAAACGGCTCTTGGCATGGACCCCGTGGATCCTTACTCCTCTTTTCATTCCTCTCCAGAAAAGTCCACACAGACATTCTAGAAAATTCGCATGCAGGAGACCCGAGTCCCTGTGGAGAGCTACATGCACTATCAGGGACACGGTTCCGTGCAGAGCGAGCCATGTTGTCTGTGACCATTTCAAGCCCGTTACCTTTCACTCTGTGTGCATGTGTGTATCCCAGGCATGCTTCCGTATTTGTGCAGGGCTGTGCGGAGCCCGAGCTTCCGAAAACACAAAACGGCTGTTGGTGGCGCTGCTTCCATCATGGGTCACCTATATTTTGATTTTTTTTGCTTAACTATGCCCAAAGGATATTACTTTTATCCATTTTCCCATGAATAAACCCATGTTAGCAATGTGAGTAATTTTTCCATTTTGTCCTCTTTCAGTTAATTTTAACTTCATTATTAAGATGAATTGCAATGATGTTAAAACCCCAGAGGCAAACTGGCTTCATTTAATTTCTTCTGGTAGATGAAACAAAAAAAAAAAAAAAAAAAAAAAAAAAAAAAAAAAATAAGATAAAGAAACAAAGAAAAGAAAAGGCAGTTCCACTGTTCTGTGAAATGTGCCCTGTGCTCCGTGCTTACATTTTTAATGTGCCTTTCAAAATAGAATTGATTTGGTTCTTTCTTTTAAAATATAAAGCAGTAAATATTTTATAAGGAAAAGAGTTTTCTTCTTTTGGGGATATGAGTAACTGAAACGGCAAGAGTGTCCTCACCGTGGAAAGCAGCAAGCCGTGGAGAGCAGAGCCGGGCAGAGCCGGGCAGCTCTAGGCTAGTCAGAGTCCCCACACAAAGTCGCTTCCAGCTGATGTGTCCAGGGACGTTGACTTGGTTCTACACCAACTCAGCCTCGGCTCCGGCCGTGTAGCCTCCCAAACAGGAGAAAGACTGTCACAAGGCACATTTGTCATTTCCTCTAAGAAAAACATACACGGGTTGCGCACGCCTCATGATTCCTGGTGGAACCCCCAGGAAGGAGCCAGAAAACCCGCAACACACATCCTTCAGTCATATGGCTTCCAGGGGTGTAAACCTCGTTCCACAGAAAGAAAGTAGCCTCTTTTCTGTTTTTTTTTTTTTTTTTACCTCTCTTGTTTTGTTTTGTTTGTTTGTTTGTTGCAGGCTTCCTGTTCAGGCCTGGAGACGGTGGGCTGGTGTTGGGCCCTGAGCTTTTACATCATTCCTTCATGTCACCAGCACTAGCCAAGCACTTTGTATATGCGTTGTGCTGTAGGAGATCCAAAGATGAATTAAACACAGGTTCCACCCTCAGGGAACTTACAGTCTAATGGGAAAGCTGACATTTCATGTTAATATGGAAGGCAAAAAGGAAACAAAGTGCTTTGTGCAGTGGCTGGGAAAGGCGTAAAGTCCACCTCATTGAGAACCGGGAGGAGCAGAAAGTGGGCCCACTTTGCACTGGGAAGCTGGTCTTCTGTGAGCTTGTTCTGTCCCGAGACTTGGTGGACATGACCACTGGCTGCCTCTTCTGCTTTCTTACGGCAGTGGCTTCTGTGAACCAAGGCCCATTGCCGCCTGCTTGGGAGTAGTCTGAAGCCTCCCTCGACAGCCTAATCATTAGCAAATTGCTCTTGCTAGATCAGTGGGCACACTTGGAAGTATAATAAGAATTTTTTAAAAAAATAATAAAACCTGTTCAAAGCTGAGATATTTTTAGTCCTACAGAGAGATCGATTTCTTTTTTATGAGGCTGAATTTCTTTAGAGTCCCCTAAATTACAGCCAACATTTCAGGTTTGATGCTCACCATTGCAAAAGGGTGGTTTTTTTTGTTTTGTTTGGTTTGGTTTTGTTTTTTAAGACTTTCACCATTTTCCTGAGTTGGAAATGCACTCAGCGTTTCTGAGTGAGCACGCAGCACGATGGCACTAGCTTTTGTTAGTTAACAACTGTTACTCAGGTTTTTAAAATAATAAACATCGATCGCTACTCTTATTCCTCACTCCCATGGTTAAGAACGCAGCAGAAACTGCTCTCTTCCAACTCAGTTTATTGTCATTTCTTAGCAAATGGAGTTATGAGAGCAGACAAGAGGGTCAGCCTCAGTTGCACGGGGTGTGGAGAAACTGGACCTCTTACACAGTATTGGTAGGAAGGTGCAGTGGCCAGGTGATACATAAAACCATGGAGACACTTCTTAACAAACAAACGGACAAACAAAAACCAGAACCATTATGTTCTTTAGTAGTCCCAACTAAACATTCAAAGATATTGAAATCAGCATCCCGCATAGATCTCAGTGCGCCTGTGTCCATTGACACCCCCCCTCACAGTTGCCAAGGTTTAGTTTTTACAGACAAATGAGTGTGGGGCCTGTGGCATTCACATAGTCTGTAATACTGTTATACTTTAAGAGGAAAGTGTTTCAATATGTGACAAGGTGGAAAAGCCTTGAGAACATCATGCTAGGTGACGTGATCATGCTAGGTGGCATGTGCTAGCGACAGACGTGCACGCAGTGTATGATCCCATGTAGAGAAGGCATCAGAACAGTCAGGTTCAAAGACTTCCCCAAGTAGGATATGGTTGCTAAGGGCTACAAGAAAGAGCAATGAGATTACTAATCAGCGAGCATTGTTAGGTGACAAGATCAGTGAGCTCTGAAGAGATACAATACAGTGCATTTCTATAGTCACCAACATCCCATTGTAGATTTACATCTCTGTTAGTAACTCTCAAGGCAGAAATAGCCACAATACAACAAAAACGTGTGGGGCGAGAGGCTCAGATCTGCTCTGAGGGATTTGCACTTGAGGTGGGGGCTGCAGGCTGTTTCAAAGGGCAGCAAGTGCAAGCTGGAGCAGGGCTTTGCAGGCACAGTGACAGCCCTCCATCCCTGCATTTGTCTTCCTTGCATGGTAAGGTTGCATTGTGTCCCCGGCCAGATTTGTGTGAAATGCTAATTTCCAGTATATCAGAATGTGAAGTTCTTCGCAAACAAAGTTGTTGCGGGTAGGGTTAAGCTGAAGCCATACTGGATCAGGGATAGCTTCGTCATTTAATTCGGGAGGCTTGGTGTCCTTATTAGAAGACAATGTGAGGAGCAGAAGGAGAAGGGGCGTGGTTATTGGTGGAGAGATTAGAGATAGGAGGCTGTAAACCAAAGAATATCAACGGCGCAGCAACCTCCAGACACAAGAAGGGAGCAAGGAACGGCCACCCCAGAGACGCCAAATGTCGGCTGTGTTGATAGATTGGCTTTGAAATGGTTGCCTCGAAAACTGTGACAGAATAATTTTTAAAACAATGAACAGCAGGTAATGGCGAATAGCCTTTGCTTCCGAGATGGCAACGGTGAACCCTAACTAGACAGCTGAGACACAGAGAGAAGCCGGTCTCTCCCCCATCCTTTCCTTTTCTTTATTAATTAATTTTGGTTTTTTTGAGACAGGGTTTCTCTGTAGCTTTGGAGCCTATCCTGGAACTCGCTCTGTAGCCCAGGCTGGCCTCAAACTCACGGAGATCCACCTGCCTCTGCCTCCCGAGTGCTGGTATTAAAGGCGTGCGCCACCAACGCCCGCCTCCCCCATCCTTTTCATGCTCTCAAATTTTATTTCTGAAAATAAATAAGCCTGGGAAGAGAATGATAGAAAGGTTCCATTTTACAAATGGTGAAACGTGGAACATGGCGAGCACTGGCTGCCTTCCCACTTCAGCTGGACGTCTCGGAGTGCCCGTGCCCTGGTGGCAGAGACACCGGCTCTCTCTGTCCTAATCCGAGAACCGTGTGGCCTCCAGGGTGGGGCCAGAGACAGAGTACAGGCTTCTTCCTCCCTAACCCATTCTAAGAAGCCAGTGTTCTACTGTTCGGTGGTACTGGGGAAGGGAGGGGCAGACTGGGGGGGGGGGGAGGTAGATGCTCTTTAGTCTTTCCCTTTCCACTGATCTTATCCCTAGTCAAGGTCCCCATCAATGAACACTGACCACCTGTCTCTGCCCTGTCTAATGAAACAATGTCACAGTTTGGGAGGATGAGTTGTGAAGAGTAGCAAGTGCTTTGATGGCTTCCCTGGGAAGCTAGCATGAGAAGAGCAGCTCAGAAGAGACGTCTCTAGAGCTCAGATGAGTTTATCATGCTCGGCATCCAGGCTGTCCAGGCTGCAACAATGTTCTGATGAAAAATGCTCCAGAAGAGACTGGAAAAAACAAACAGACATCTGCTCATCTTTGAATATTTGAGAACTTAAAATCTTTATCTTCCAAGCGACTAAATCCTTCCTAATAAGCTTTGTGAGAGTATCTCCAGGCAGAAGGAAATGAAGCAGACACATTAAAGTCATTATTTCTGAGATGCGTTTGTTCAAATAAGCTGTCTGGTCAGAGAAATGCATCATGGCAGGCAGCGCTCTAGCTCTCAGACAGGAAGCTGCATAGTTACCTGTTTATTTCAAAACAGTGAGCTGTGGGAAGGAGGTGGCATTCAGTAGAATCCCTAACAACCAGGAAGGGCATTTTCTAAAGTAACATCACCTGCCAGCACATTTGACACACCTCTGATGCAAACACTCCCCAACCCATCAACAATCCACCCATCTAATTGAGGGAACATTGTGATGAAACATTCAGAACTGTAGTCAGATCAGTAAAGCCCCAGACTTACATAGGAAACAATTACAGCTACACTACGTAGTTATCCTACACAGCGAATAGTTCACACTAGGTGAACGATGTTTTTAGTAACTAAAAATGCTGTTTTCAACACAGAGACATAATAATTAGAACTTGCATTGTGTTGTCTGTCAATGTTCATGGTTTAGTGTGTGTATGTCTTCTGCATTGTGCTGTCTGTCAATGTTCATGGTTTAGTGTGTGTATGTCTTCTGCATTTGTGTTGTCTGTCAATGTTCATGGTTTAGTATGTGTATGTCTTCTGCATTAGCAGAGAAAAATATTATGTATGTGGAAACAACAACCCTTCATCTCCATGCAGTCTTCCCTATGAATAAATGAAATTCTATTGTGTATGTATACTAAATTTTGCATCATCTGTTGGCAAACACCCAGGCTGATTCCATAGCCTGTGTGTGTGTTGTGAATAGTTTGGATAAATATAGATGCGTAGGTATCTCTGAATTACAAGTGGTCGCTGGACACTGAACTTCATCTTCCCATCACTGACCCCCTTGTTTGCTAACTCACAGACTGGATTGCTTGACTTTTCTTTGCCACTTAGATATTTTAGTAATTTGCATATTCTGGGCATCAATTTTCTGTTGCATGTAGCTAGATAGAGGTTGGTCTATTGGGTGAAATAAGCTATACTTAGACATATATCACATTTTTCTCTCATTGGTGGATCTTAGATTTCACAAGACATACACACATGCTTACATACATACACATATACATGTATACATACATACACATGCATACATGAATCTTATTCCTAACTATTCCTAACTGCACCCTAAGCACTTACCCTTATCATCACAGATAGGTTGATCTCTCACTCCTCATCAAAGTAACTTCTCTTGACAACAGATGGAGATCAACACACAAAATGACAACTGATAAAAACAGAGGCAACAGCTGATCATAGGATACCCTCAGTGGGCATATCTGCAACACAACCCCAATACCTAAAGCTCAGGGAGCATCGTGGAAAAGGACATGGAAATATTGTAAGAACAGAGGACCAGGAAGTCTACCGAGACTATGTCTTCTAGAAATGACGAGGAAGCCGCACACACCCACAATATCAGTGTTATGGCTGCCTAAATAAGACCTGAACAAGTGCAAGAGCAAAAGTCACAATAAACATGGTGTCCTGATTGGGGTTTCTATTGCTGGGAAGAGATACTATGGCCACTGCAATTCTTATAAAGGAAAACATTTAATTGGGAAGTCTTACATTTCCATAGGCAGACAACAGGAAGTGGTCTGTGTCACTGGGTGTATGTAGCTTGAGCATATGAGACCTCAAAGCCTGACTCCACAGTGACACACTTCCTCCAACAAGAACAAACCCACTCCAACAAAGTCACACCTCCTAATAAAGCTACTTCCTTTGGGGGCCATTTTCCTCCAAACCACTACACATGGAGAGGAGAAATCTCAGTGAGCCCCACCCCTAAACAAAGAACTACAGGCAACCAAGGACTATTGAGTATGGGAGAAATAATCTTCCCCAGGGATGAGTCCCTTAGTTGGTTATCAAATACCAGTTCCCAGCCCTAAAATAATATACATACAAGTAATGGTAAGTGTGCTAGACAAATTGAATTTATATATTTATCCATATATAAAAATTGAGGCCATGAGTTGGCATGGGAGAGATTTGTGGGCTTAAAGGGAAGGAGAGAAATGTAGCAAATGTATTTAAATTCCAAAAATAAAAATTGTAATATATATATTTCACATATATGTATATAAAAAAGAAAGTCTCATTTCCTATGCAAAGGGATTATAATATGTATGTATGTATATGAAATATTTAGTTGTCTGACCTAAGGACAATGGGAGTCCAGAAATGAGAAAGACTTCAACCAGGCCTTCTAAGAACTAAATGAATGTTCACTTCTGTAGCGAAACTGAGATTGTAACTGGTCAATCATCAGTGCAACTCACACAGAAAGAAACAGACTTGAAGAGGCGTATGGTTTCATGCCAGTCCTTATTCTGCATGTTCTACACGAGTTCTACCATTGAACACCCTTCTCTTAATACACGCCAGCCTCGAGGTTTCATTGTGGTGTGTGTGTGTGTATGTGTGTGTGTGGGTGGGTGGGTGGATGGGAGAGAGAGAGAATGTATGTGCTTGTGTGTGTAAAAGAGCACGTGTGTGTGTGCATGTGTGTGAGAGAGAGTGTGTATGAGAATGTGTGTGCATGTGTGTAAGAGAGAGTGTGAGAGTGTGTGTGTGTATGAGAGAGTGTGTGCATGTGTGAGTGTGTGTATGCATGTGCGTGTGAGTGTGTGAGAATATATACATGTGTGTGAGAATGTGTGTGTGTCAGTATGTGTGAGTGTATATATGAGTGTGTGTGTGTGTGTGAGTGTGTAAACAACCCCATGCCCACAAACATGGAGGCTAGAGCAGGGTGTCAAGTGTCCCTTCATCTTATTTCTCTGAAGAAAGTTTCTCATGGAACCAGAAGTCGGCCATTTTTGCTAAGCTTGGTGTCAAGCAAGTTCTTGGGAACCACCTGTCTCCTTTCTTGTGCCCAGTGCTGATGTTCTCAGGCTTGCAGAGCAGGTGCTATTCCTCATCAGCCCTACTTACAGTACTGCTAGGCCTCTAGGAAGCTTCCACCTGCGTCGTTAACCCCTAAGTGACCACATCGCATGAGACTCCGGTTCCTGCCAGACCTTACACAGAGAAGGTGATAGTATTTTAGTGCATCAGGGTCTTTATACTCACTCTTCCCAATCCCATTATGTCACAGCCATCTTATATGCTCCTGGTGGTCACAGTGACTTTCCACTTAGCAGTAAGAATATTAATTACTTACAGCAGTTTATTGTCACAAAGAACAAAAGGTGACTGGCAGCAGCCATCATTTTGAAATATTAACAAATCATTTAATTCCCTTGCTAATAGCAACTTTAAAAATAATTTGTATTCAACCAAATGCACTCATCCAGTGTCAGCTCCTTGGATCATCATCAAAACAGTAGACGTTTTTAGCACACCCTAGATTTCCCTGGTGTGCTCCGGTAGCCTGCTAGAAACAGACACTGGGCAGCTTGCTCACAGACATTGATGGTCACTGATGGTTTCTGAGAGACAGGTGGTAGATCATGCTTCTCTTTGTGTGTGTGTGTGTGTGTGTGTGTGTGTGTGTGTGTGTGTGTGTGTGTAGACTTGTGTTACTTGGAACACAGATGTATCACCCAAGGTCTGCTTTCTTCTTAATGTACTGTTTTCCCTTTTAGCTCTGTTGCTTTTGTCTTCCAAATGCATCCGTTTTATAAAGGAGGCCCAGTTGTATGGAATCAGGGGGTCATTGTTAGGCTTTGGCTGCAAAAACCTTCTTTCCAAACTCAATCACTTTGAGAGAGTCCAGGGGATGGAGCTTGCATTTTTGCACGGTATGAAATTTAAAATACTATTTGCATTAGCCCCAAGATTTTCTACCTAGTGGGGATGAGGTGATTTGCAGAAATGGCAAGAAAAACGTCAGTGTGTCTTAGCGTAAGGGGGCTTGACCTATCTAACGTCAGAGAGACATGGTTGAGCTTCAGAGAGGCAGCAAAGTGCATGTGATGCTGACATTGATAAATTCAGAGAGGAGAGAATTGACTCCTGTTTTAGAGGTGCACCCTTGAAGAAAATAAATGCCTGGTGACTGCTTTAGACAAACATGGCTTTATCCCCGAACAGACCTCATTCGCCCAAAAATGGGAAGTATCAGGTGGATCTTGGAGGATGATGGAAGATTTCTATGACACTGACTGACTCGGTGTTAACACAATCGTACGCTGAATGCTGTATTTACTGGAATGTATCTGATCTCTGGCATTTGGCATGCAACTGAAGACCGCTAACTTTGCTATTTTAACATTTCTGTAACAAAGAAGGTCAAAACCATGTCATATTCATATGAGGAGATGACAGTGACATTTAGTAGGTTATGGCCTCTGTTCTTTCTCACAATGCTGGGTACAGGGCCTACGAGAGTCTTGACATTCTGAAAAAAGTTAATGCCAGTTCTTTTTGTTGATGATGTAACAATATTTGCTGTACCTGGAAATCAATCATCTTGCACAAATGTGTGATGGAGAATGTGAGATAATCCCCTTGAATATTTTTGTGTTCACTGTGTATCTGTACTATCTCTACAGACGCAGTAATGTGGGCTGTGTTGGGATTTCCTGGTTAAAATAGTGAATAGCATTCACACCATGAGCCTCACTTCCAATTATAAAAGGGAGGAATATGTTTGGTGAGCTGATTTGGATTTTGCTAGAGATACACACTAACATAGGATTACTGCTTAACTCCTTCATGGGTGATTTAGAATATTCTTCATGTTGAGTGTAACCCATAGCCAAGGGAACCATTCGGTAATTTTGGTTGCAATTAAAGGTGCTCTCCCCAACAGCTTCACCATCCAGCTGTTGACCTCATAAGCTAATAACAACCTACACTCAATGCCCTCAAACAAATTCGAAGTCAGTTCTGCTTTCCTTCAGAGGCTACATCACCTGTGGAGGTGGACCTCAGCCAGTGTCATGACACCCATGGGGTCTAGCTATGCTGCCCAGGAAGGACTTGCTAGAAGACTTACTCTATGATTCCTCACTGATCAGTTGAGGGCTGAACTCTAGTTGAGACCAGTCCCACTGCCCCTAACCCATTCATCATCACTCTACTCTTCTGGAAGACATTCTACTGTACCCCATACGAAGAAGTCTCTCCACAGAGTGTCTCCTTCTAAGGAAATAGCTAACAAACACAGTGTGCAGAGCTTTGCCTTGAGCTGTGCAAAGAGTCTGGGAAGTCCCCATAGCAAAGTCAAGTTGTGGGCTGCTGTGATTCTTAGCATGGCCATTTTCTGGGGATTGAGGATCAGTTGTTGTTTAAAAAGAAGTGAGTGGTGTGTTATTTTGCCCTAGCAGACACTGGAGTCTAGAGGAATATTCAATAAAAGATACCCATCATGACTGAAAGGCTAGAATTTCCTGGTCATGTTGGACACACGCCGCAGGTAAGTGCCCACTTATGATAGAAATGTCCAAGTCAGTAAAACACACGCAAGCATACTGCGTAAGATGTTCAAGTTTCTGTGTTATCTGTCTCAAAATTCATTTGTGATTCCCATACAGATTTTTTTTTTTGCAACAACGAAGAAAGTTTAATATATCATGCTTTGCAAGAATGTGTCACAGCTGAGTTAAAACTTTCCCAGAGATGGCCTTGAAAAAAAATATGAGGCAAAAACTTTCTGGTTGCAAAGAAACTATGAATTTGAATATTCACATTGTATGAGTGAAAAAAAATGATCTAGGTTTGGCTTACATGGATTTGTGGTCTGTTCTCATGTTTTGCTGGTTAGTTAAAGGATACTGAAAGAGCACGTGTAGAAGACCAAACAAAAAGAAATAAGAGGGAGAGACATGTGGACATGTTGTGGAAATGAACACAAAGACTATGAATCGTTGTGTCTCCTATCCCACTATAGACCTACCTGCAGCAGAGGAATTGGTGGTTGTTGACTACACAGGATGGCAGACCCTGTAGATGCTAGCAAGTCTATTATATACCCTGTTGATCACCCAGTTCAGCAGGCCTGCAAATGGAGCCATGGACATGGGAGGCGAGGGCTGCCCCTAGCTAAGCTGTTTGTGTGCTGTGTGCACAGGTGTGTGTTCAGGGGCATGTGTGAGATCAGAAGAGGACATGGGGCGTCCTGCTCTTTTACCTCCTGCCCTATTCCCTCCAAACAGTGTCTAACTATATCTAGAGCAAGGCTGGCAGCCATCAAACCCCAGAAACACTCTTGTCTCCTTCCCCCAGAGTGCCAGGATTACAGGTATGTGCTTCCCACCTGGCTTTGTACGTGAGTGTAGGGGTTGAAGCTGAGATCCACATGCACAGAACACAGTCTTTTGCACCGAGCCAACCCTCTAGCTCCTAAGAGGGATCCTTTCTAAATGTTCTTTTTCTAACATCAATCAATGTGAAGTCCTTGTTCTGACATTATGTCTTCAGGGAACCAGGTTGCCGTTTGGAAGCATGTTGAATATACTTACCTTTAATATAATATGATAATGTGCATATGCATGCCATTTTAAATACTGACTTCATTTGTCTGAATTCAGTAGCTCTGTTAATATTGTCTGTTACATATCTAGATATTTTTAACGTGAGAAAGATGTGAATAATCATATCCAGGGTAGAGTGTTGCTGATTTCAAGAAACAGTTGTGTTTCTTGAAAAGAGATTGAAATCTCTTTTCCCACTTGGGATTTGAGTTAAGTTTGTGATTGGAGTGTGACACAAATGGCATTGTCCCAGTACTGAGTATAGACTTTCAGTATATTTGTCCATCTCTACTCAACATGCTCTCGCTGATAGGATTATCACAACCAAGGCTAGTTTGTTGGGTAGCAAGCACTAACCTCTGTACCATTTTAGCCCAGCTGGGATTAGTCAGGCAGAGGACTTCCTTGCTGGCCAACAGCAATGATAACCCATTCATTGCATGGATAGCTTCCACTGGAGCTCACTCACATTTTTTGATCCATGAAATTGCAAATTAAACATGGGATTATTGTTTTAATCAGTGCATGGCTCAAAGACAGACACATTAACCAGTGGAGTGAATAGGGAATCTACAACAGACTTAGATACCAAAGTCATCCTAATTTTCAGAAAACAGTAATGTACAATGAAGTTGCTAATAGGTGTTTTGTGTAAATGATATCAAGGCAAATAACAAAAAACATTAATAAGTAAATATCAATTACAGATGAACTGTGGATCTAAAGTTACACTGAAAATCTGAGCTTCTAAAATAGTATATTAATATTGTTAAGCATAGAGATAGTTCTTAAATAGAATCCAAAAATCATAATCAAAAAGGGAAACATTAATCAGTTGAAATTTGCTTATTAAAATCAAGCATTTTCTGCTCATCAAAAGATGCAACTAGGAAAAGGCAAACCAGATACGTAAAATATGGTCAATATCTGTGAGTTTAGAAAAGCATGTGTGTAAAATGTGTTGGAAAGCTCACATCAATTGCAAAAGGCAGATAATATTTTTTTAAATGAATGAAAATTTTATTGTGAAGTAAAACAAATGCTGTTGTCACAGAGTGGATAAATCAAAATCAATAAAAAAAAAAACACTTGGCTTTTGAGAATGGGATTATGATACCACTAGAATCTGGTGAGGGTCTTCATGCTACATCGTAGCCTGGTTAAAACACACACACTCACACACACACACACACACACACACACGCACACACACACACACACACAAGACAGAGCAAGGAGAAAGGGGGGAGGAGGAGTCATTTTTTTTTTTTTTTAACCAGGACCTTCCTTCTAAGTCAACTTATCTGGCTTGTACAAATAGAGCCTGTTCGAGGGTCAGAGAACGGAGCTTGCCACTAGCTAACCATAGAGGTCTGGAGGTCTGTACAGAGAGACAGGAAGGAGCTAGCTGGGTGGAAACAGGATGTCATGCTGGTCTGCTGAGACCTAAGGAGGGGAGGTGTGCCGTGGCTAGCTCCTTCTCTCCGACCTCTCCACGTTTCCCTCTATAGCCGACTTTTTATTATCTAGACCAATTAAGAGCTCAATTTACATTTTTGTCTCACATTTTTTTGGAAGTTGCTTGCTTGCTCTTCCTGTTTACACAGTTAATGTTATTTCCATCTTGGGTCTCTGAGGGAGTTGATGACTAAATAGTACAGTTATCGTTTTCCTTGTTTACCAGAATCAGTAAATAAACTAACTGTAGATGTGTTAAGTGTAATAGGTTTAAAAGACATTAAAAGATGGTCTGATAATGCAAATTAGAATAGAAAGTAAATTAGACACAAGACTTTGACAAGAAAGAATAGATATGGAGTATTTTCTTGGAATTTGTCATATGCTAATGGGATAGACACTAATGTACTTATTGCCATGTGCATATTGTATAGAGTTTTTCTTATATTAATTATAACCTTTTTTAAAAATATTTAGACAAAAATGGGGAATATGTGGTGATATCTTGCTTATACCCTGTTTCTGTCCAGCTACCTCACTTTCTGTCTGTCTGCACAGACCTCTGACCTTCAGATAGGCTTTATTTGTACAAGCAAGACATCCCCGCACTAACTGCCTTGTGTGTGTGTGTATTTGATATCTTTACTTAATGTATCTTTAAAGTATAATTACATCATTCTGTCTTCCCTTTCATGACCTCAACTTCTCCCACGTGTCTCCCTTTTACCATCCAACATGTCTCCCTTTTACCTCTCATATTGAAGATATATATATATATTTTTAAATTAAAAACAATCTTATTTTACATACCAATCCCAGTTCCCTCTCCCTCTCATCCTCCCGTGCACCCCACCATCTCCCCATCCCACCCTCATCCACTCCTCAGAGAAGGTGAAGCCTCCCATTGGGGATCATCAAAGTCTGTCACATCATTTGGTGCCAGGACCTTGCCCCTGTCTAGGCTGAGAGAGTATCCCTCTGTAGGGAATGTGCTCAAAAAAAGCCTAGGGATGAAACCTGGTTCCACTGCCAGCAGCCCCATAGACTGCCCAAGCCATACTGCTTTTTAATACAGTTGCCATGGAAACACTTTCAACACTAGTTTTAGGCAAGGCATTTACCACTGCAATCCTGCTTTCATCACTAACAGCTTAACTGTATTACTGCAGTTAGATCTGGGCTCGGTGAGGCAACTCGGTATTTAGTACTGTCCAACTTCCAAGTCACCAATTCAAGCAAGACTGTTCATTCCCCTGTTTTTCTCCTACCCTAGAAGAACTGAGAATATCTTCATGACATCTGGCTGAACTCTGAAGATTTCCAAGCAACCCCTAGATATTTCAATGACAACACCTTGGGACACTTGACTGTAGGAGTGATGTTCAATTCTGTGAGACCACTCTCTGAACTCCAGGAAGCAAATGTGTGTGTGTGTGTGTGTGTGTGTGTGTGTGTGTGTGTGTGTGTGTGTGTGTGTGTGTCCTAAGGTTCTAATTCTTTGCCAGATCATTCTTTGTGGCCCAAGGTAAAATACAAAAAGGTCACCAGTGTTGTGACTAAGGAAGAAATGAGCTGTGACATACGGAAGAGAAAGCAAACAATCTTCTGCAGGTTTGTCATCCCCATCAGAGAAAAATATTAACCGAATGGACAGTAACTGTAGGCTGTGCGAAGCCCAAATGTAGTGGGCAGAGAAATGGAGATGCAGGCTCCTCCCGACACATTTAAACCCGCTGATTGATGATTTACCTCATGCGAGAGCCGTTCTGAGACCATGGTCTAAAATGATGAGCATTTTATAGGGCCCTGGATCAAGATATCTTCTCCCTATTTAGAAAATGCCTTAAGTCCCCTCTTAAAGGTTTAATCTTCACGGATCATTGAAAGATTACAGATTTCAGCTTTTCCCACAGGATGCTGGTGACAACCAGAAATAAGGTCACTGGTATAGTAATCTGGGGCTTACTGGATTCATAAAGTTCTTTTCCAGGGATATTTATAAAAGAAATGTAATTGTAGGAAAAAATATGCTGTGAGTAGATGAAAATTCTTTCAGGTCTTTACATTTTATTACAACAGGCATGTCAGAATAACGTGGATTGGTGTTACATCAAAAGTTACCAACCACGGTATTCCACAGAATAACTTTCCACAGAATGACTAGGGGTTTCTAGCATCTTTTGTTTTGTGCCTTCCCTGTTTTACGGGCTACACATTCTGCTAGATGTTTCCACAAGGGATAAAATGTATGTCTAAACCTGATCCAAGGAAATTTAACTGGAAAGGATTTCTTCCAAAGCAGTGCAAGTGTCTGTTGTAACCCTGGATCTTGGTAGCTGAGCTGAACAGATAAAATCATATGGCAACAATGTACTAATGTCAATAATAGGGACATATACAAAGAAATGAACTTAGAAGACAATGCAATGCATATTCTTTTTCCATTACTTTCTGCATAGTAATTTCTATTTACCTTCATGCTCATACTTGAGAAATCCCTTGGGAATATGCCTTTGATGTTTCTCCCTAGTCACAGATTTGCTTTCAAAGAACATTAAACACAAATTTTGAAATGAGTTCTGCTCGGACCACCATTTTGCCCTATTTCATAGTTAAACTAGTGTTTGGGTTAGATATTGTTGAGACCTTTGGTAAGTTTCATATCTGCTTCTTGCTTCTTCTTCTCCTTTTCATTTACACTAGAGCCTGGCAAGTTCACGATAAATCTTTCCACTCTCAGCGAATATTGTACTCTAGCAACAGTGACACCAGGATGATTAGAATAGATTTATTCACCAAGCAAGACTGGCCGGCAAGGTCTGTGGTCAAGACTTGGTACCAATAATGTTGGCAAGAGGAGCACACTCCTGATAAATACACACACACACACACACACACACACACACACATACACACACAGATACACACACACACTCACACTCACACACACAGATACACATACACACATACACACACACACACTCACACACACACACAGATACACACACACACTCACACACACTCACACACACATACACACACAGATACACATACACACACATACACACACACACTCACACACACACAGATACACACACACACTCACACACACTCACACACACATACACACACAGATACACATACACACACATACACACACACACTCACACACACATACACACACAGATACACACACACACATACACACACACACTCACACACACACATACACACACAGATACACACACACATACACACACACACACACTCACACACACATACACACACAGATACACATACACACACATACACACACACACACACACACACACACACACGGCTCTGAGGAGAGGGAGGAGGGTAAATTATTAAAAACTCCTCCATTCCCTTGTCTCCCTTATATAAGAGAGTAATCTCGCTCAATACACGTTCACAGATGAAGACATTGCAGAGGATATACTTTTTAACCTTTAATTTTTAAAAATCAGTTATTGAGATTGTGAATGTTAGTTAAAGTATTTCTACCCTTAAACAGAAGGTATTTCTATTTGAAAGAAACTCCTTTCTTTTCCTCCCTAAAAACCCTTTCACATAACCCTCCCCACTATCCTTGAAATTCACGTCCTCTTTTTCCATGAATTGTAATTGTATGCATATATGTGTTTGTGTATACATACATATTCTTTGTATAAACTTTTGAATCTGTATCATTTTACATGTATGTATGTGTTGAGGCTGCCTCTTTGGAACTGGGCCCATGGTTGGTGTGCTCTTCCTTGGGAAGGACGCCTCTCTCATTTCCAACTTTACCCAGTTGCCCGTAGTCGTTGTGTAGAACTGAGGCTTTTCTCTGTGCATGTAGTCTTGTTCATTGCTGTCTTCCTGATCCAGCTAATATTTGTGTAGTCATGTCAGAGACTTTACAGTTCTAGCTGCTGGCGTTACTAGAAGACATACCCTCACAGCAAACTCCCTGATCCTCCTGCTCTCAAAATCTTTCTACCTCTTCGGAAATATTCGCTGAGCTTTATGTGTGGGAGTGCCTTCTGGTACCATGAAAGGTACCATGGGGAGAGGGTATTTGTAACCCCCAAAATAAAAACACAGCGACAGATATTGGGGTTCAAACTGATGGATACGTAAGCAAAGCAGCTCCTACCTCTACCTCAGACTGAAAGTGTGACCCTGGTTCTACAAATCCTTGGAGATAATAGCTCTCTCTCTCACTGTCTGGAAACTACGTCTCCACATGAGACCCTTTGCTTCTTCCTTTTATACCTCCCTAGAGCTGGGTTTAAAGGCATGCGATCCCAAGTGTTGAGATCACCGTTGTGTGAGCTGTTTCTCTTTAGGACTGGATCAATTTCATGTAACTCAGTGTGGCCTTGAACCAACATCAGCTCATCTTCCCAACTCCTGAGTCCTGGGATTAGAGGTGTGTACCACCACTGCCTGACTTCTATGGCTTGTGGCTAGCATTGAATTCTGAGTCCTTGGCCAAGCTTTATTAAATCATAAATAATAAATCACCACAGTCATTTATGTCGGTTCCTGCGCAGGGACTTCTATGTCTGTGTCTGAAGCCCATGGTGTCTTCAGCGATAGGCTCGCCGTCCAGCCTGGGGCATAACAAAAGGCAACAGCTGTACGTTCTGGGCATCTCTTGGAAAGCCCTGGCCACCAACTGAAAAAAAGGCTTTGTTTTCTTCAAGGCTATTGTGAATAGGAGTGTGTCCATGATTTCCTTCTCTCTGTGTCTATTGGTGGTGAATAGAAAAACTATTGATTTGTATAAGTTGATTCTATATCCTACCACAATGCTGTCTTTTTTTTTTTTAATCATTTCTATAAGTTTCCTGGTAGAATTCTTAGCATCTCCAATATAGGGATAGTTTGAGTTCATCTTTTTCTTTAATTTCCTTTTCTTGCCTTATTGCTGCAGCTCGAGTAGTGGGGCCAATGACCATCCCTGTTTTAGTGGGACCATCCCTGGTGTTAGGGGGATCACTTCCTGATTTCTTGGACATTTTTTTTCTTTCTTTGAAAACACTCTATTGAGGTTCCAGGCCCATTTTTTAATGGGTTATTCGTTTGTATATCCTGAATACTAATCTCCTATCAGATTACAGATGACAAGGATTGATTCCTTCTACTCTGTGGACTTCCGCTATAGCCAGTTGGTCATAATGGTTTCTAATCTATTTTGTATCTGTCTGTATTTTGTTTGCAGATATTGTACTGAGCATTTTTGAGTTTCTGTTTATCAAGGATATTGGCCTGAAGTTTTCATTACAGTTGTGTCTTTACCTAGTTTTAGTATTTGAGTGATACTGGCATCAATGTTATGTTTTGTTGCATTGTGGTCAGTTAAGATGATACGAGAAGTGATTTTAAACCTTTTGAATTTGTAGATATTTATTTTATGCACCAGAATGTCCCTTTGCTGCTGAGTCCTCTAGTGTTCGATAGACTACCATGGAGATATCTGTTTAATATCCATCAATGCCATTAATCCGTTCATTAATTAATTCATTAATATCCATTAATCCAAATTAGTATCTATCAATCCAAATTAATAACTATCTATCCAAATTAGTATCCATTAATCCAAATTAATAGCCACTAATCCAAATTAACGTCAATTAATTCTGATTTTTTTTGTTTATTTCTTTTTTGTCCTTATGACATGTCTGTTGGAGAAAGTGGGCTTGATGGGCATGTGAGGCTGTGTTCTCTCTCTCTCTGCCTCATGGTTATTATTTCAAGATGCGAGCACTCATCTAGAGCATCACTGTCATGCCTGCCTGCCGCCATTTTCCCACCATGGTGGCCATGCTGAGAAGTCCCAATAAACGCTTTCTTCTTTGTCCATAGTGTCTCATTACAGAGAAGTACCAGGAAGTAGACTACTGCTATGCCACGCAGGACTGTGCTGTATTTGTTTCTGTTTTCCTGGAGGAATCTGGAAGACTTTGAACTGGAAGAACAGATGAATGATGTAAGGTGACCTTAACGGATCATCCTGGTTGGAGCAAGAAGAGAGTAATGCTGGGAGAAATGTGGATGGATGTCCAGCTCAAGAGGTTTCAGAGGGGAACGATGATGGGGGATGTCCTTTTGTATATATGCTTCTCTTATTGGTGGATAAATAAAGCACTGTTTGGCTAATAGCCAGTAGAGGCAGGAAGATAGGTGGGCTAGGAGATGAGGAGAGTTCTGGGAAAGGTAGACAGAGAGGCGCCACAAGAGGATTCCATGTAGGGACCAGGAAGAAAGGGCATGCTAGGTATTCTCTGGTGCGGTTAGGCCATGTAGAAATGCATAGATTAGTAGTTGTGGGTTAATAATTAAGAGAGAACTAGCCAATAAAAAGCCCTAGCCATCAACCAACAGCTTCATAACTAATACAGCATCTGTGTGATTATTTGGGGTCCAGGGTGGTGGGAGGGATCTGGTAGGACAAGAGAATGTCCAGCAATAGAGCAACAGTAGCAGCTGGGCTACGGACCAATCTTGTTATTTGTGGGGAGGGGCTTTTCATTTATTTATTTTGTCATTTGTGTGTGTGTGTGTGTGTGTGTGTGTGTGTGTGTGTGTATGTGTGTTTATCCTTTTCCGAATACTCTGTCTGAGGCTACATTGAGGACTTGTGGACTAATATCACTGGTGATGAGATTTCCATATAGCCTTATGTTGACTTCATTGTGCCGTTATTAGTAATCTCTCTTATGCAGACGTACAATGGAAGGGAGTAAATAGGGCAGGAAGAAACACACGTGTACAATTTGAGCAGAAAAGGAACACTAGAAAATTTAATGTTGGAGCTATAGTCTGTGCTGAAGGAAATAAGGAATAAAGCAATAAAGGGTGTGGTGAGCTCAGGGCAATACTCTTCCTGGGTACTGCTGAAATGTGTGGACCAAAACATCCCAAAGAGAAACGAGGAGGGAAGGCTGACACAAACGGAATCCAAGGAGGGAGTCAGGTTCTACTCTAAGCAGGCAAGATGAATTTGGCTACACCAGTCTCATGGTTCTGTGCTCGGAGACTCGAAGGGTGCAGGAGGAAAAGGCTCGAGGCAGGTTTGTGGTAGCGGCATTCTGTGCTCGGAGTCCCAGAGAGGCTATTACATGGAGCTATGAGGTGAAACCTGAATGGATCTGACACAGTATAGGATGCCTGCCAGGGACAGCAGCAACAGGCAGTAGATCCAGCCATGGGTGGGGGGGGGGGCGAGGAAGGGAGGGGGGACAGAGAGAGAGAAGGAGGGAGAGAGGGAGAGGGAGGGAGGGAGAGACAGGGACAGAGAGTGTTATAGCCAGGAATGCAGAAATTCGCTTCTGCTTCCTGCCCTCTAATCCATTTGGCCTCAAACATGGAGAGAACTACAGAATTTGTTTTGTTTTGCTTTTGGGAGGGGGGTTTTTTGTTTGTTTTCCTGGTGGGTTTTCCGTCTTGCTTCTGCTCAATATCTTCTAACTATTCCCCCATTCCTCCATTTTTTAATAATAATGTATATTCTGAGCCTTTGTACGTTGGAAGTATGTAATGTGCTCTTTGGTGCTCTAAGGAGTTACAGTTCAGAGGTGCCTTGAGTCTCAGGAGAGACTTTGGACTTTGAAACTGCCTTGAGAATTTGAAAGACTTTGGAGACTCCTGAAGTTGTAATAAGTTCATGTTTTGTTGTGATATGGTTACAAGTGTATTTGGGGCCAGAGATGGAATATAGGGTTTTGAATGAGAATGAGCTCCATAGACTTGAATATTTGATGTCTGGTTCCCTGCTGGTAGAGCTTTTTGTGAAGGACTAGGAGGTGTGGCCTTGTTGGGGGAGGTGTGTCACTGGGATGGGCTTCAAGGTTCCAAAGCTTATGCCATTCCCGAGGAACTCTTTCTCTCTGCCCTGTGGTTACTGCCTCATGACACAAGGTCTCATCTATTGCCTACCGCCATGCTCCCTGCCGTGATGGTCATAGGCTAACCCTCCGAAACTAATCTCCATCGGTAAGTGGCTTTGGACATGGCATCTCATTACAACTCTGGAAAAGGAGCTGAGTCACACCAGCTAGTGATAAATGGAGGAGCTATGAAGTTAACAAGGCTGACCTCTTGCATTTCTTTCTTTCTTTCTTTATTAGTTTTTCAAGACAGGGTTTCTCTGTGGCTTTGGAGGCTGTCCTGGAGCTTGTATTGTAGACCAGGCTCATTTCGAACTCACAGAGATCTGCTTGCCTCTGCCTCCCGAATGTTGGGATTAAAGGCGTGTGTCACCAACGCCCGGCTCACCTTTTGCATTTAGAACTGAGCCTTTTCTATATTGTGTATGATATAAATTCTCTTCTAATAAGATCCCTAAATCAAAAGATGAAAACAGACCATCTACGTCCTTTATTCCATTATTTAATCTTGCCTTTGTTCACCTGTGCAAACCTTCTCTGTCTGCTTCCTTGCTTCTGATCCTTCACAAAATCCAAATTTCTGAACTCTTTCAGTGGTAGGAGCATGTAGTAAGCAGTTTTTCACTTTCATTGTTAATTTCCTTTTATATTGCTCTTTTAACCGTATTTGTCTCCTTAGTATTGCCCATTAAACCGCAAGCCCTGAAATCCAGGCTATTATTTTATTTTTCTTTTGACTTCACACTAGAGACAACACAGTATGGGATGCAGAATTGGCTTACTAAAATACAAAAACACAAGAGCCCCATGGCTTCATCTTGTGATCATAAAAGTTATATATGTTTATTATGTAACACTAGAAAAGAGATGGCATAGTTAAAGAAGATAAAAACATTCTCAATTCCCTAATTCAGACATGATCACTATTAACAGTACATTTTATTCATGAATAATTGAAAATAATTTGAATTATAATAGGAGTAAGAACAAAGTTTTGCATATTATTCTTTCCACTAACACCACAAAACAAATAATTTTACCGCCAAAGAAAATCCCACAAGCTTTATGGTAGCTTTATGGTTGATTATCCAAATGGAGCATCATTTATTGAACTGTTTTCTATTGATGAATATTTAGGTTGTTTTCTGCATGTTTTACTATAAACAATGCTGCAGTAACATTGCATATTAGTCTTCTCAACACCACAAACAAGTTCCCAGCATATTGTTTTCTTAAATCGGAGGTACTTGGTGATTATGCATTCAAAATAAATAACATAAGAGAGTATTTTGTGGCTAGAGTTTTGAAAAATGAAGAGGAAAAATGAAATTCTTAATGGGATAGCTTGCCTTTGGCATTCATTAGTGAATAAATGTTTAAATGAAGGGACAAATAGCCCCACTGCAAATTCATTTTGTCTATGGCACAGAAATAAACTAGTCAAGAGGGATGCTTCTAAGTGTACCTTATTTCAGCATGTGTCATTTACACAAATACTCTTGGTTTTACGGGATTGATTTCTTGGACATACAGGTCTATATACAGTTTCATTTTACACTTTACCCATTATCGAGTTTGAGCTTTCTTCTCCACAAAGAGTTGATCAAAACCTATTCCACATTAACATTATGGGGCAAGAAACTTATTTCACCTCTCACTGATTTAAGAACAGACCACTTAAACCCAGTGAAATCCAGACAAGAGGGTATGCTGAAAGCCCCTGGGAGATAAACAGGAGACCCTTGATGCTGTGGCTTCCAATAAACAACGGGGTGGGGCACAACCCAGTGCTGAGGTAGATGTCCCAGTGCAAAAGTGCTGGGCCTAAATGGAATCATTGGAGATGTAATCATTTCAGGGAGCTTCTGTCAGAAGTATGACCTAGATGAGCAATATGATGAGATCACTTCTCAGTGAGGGGATTGCAGGGATGGAGCAAAGGTAGCCTCCGGGAAGTCATTCCTGGAATTGGCATTTGGCATACAGGGTATTAGGGGTTTTTCTTTTCCTTTCTATCTTTGTTTTTTTTTTTTTTTTTTTCTTTTTCTCTTAGTGCCATATTGGCTCTTATAAAACTATATCACACACACACACACACACACACACACACACACACACACCATAAATAAAGGTCATTTTTGTCTTTTAAAGGAGTAAATTTGGTGTGCTATTACAATCTCTGGAACTTCAGCACTGAGCATGTTCAGAAGCAGCTATGTGATGGAAAATGCTAGAGAAATTTTAAAAGGACACATCCACAAAATCCAGTGGGCAAGATTCCTTTCAAAGAGTGTCACGGGAGATAACCCTGAAGAAAGAATGATTCTATAGACTTCGATGGCTTAGGAAATGGAGAAAGGGTTTACCTTGTATTCTAGACAGCTGCCTCTCCTGTGTGGCAGGAGTGATAACCAGCTAGTCCTTTCACACCTGGGGCTCCTGGCACCCCAATCTGTGTGCAGCAAAGGGATCTGGAGAGGAGGTGTCAGTCACAGCAGGAGCTGTGACACTGAACCCTGACAATGACAGCAACTCAAGACACCACACTGACTCTGTCCACTGCAACCATGCTCTGTGATCCAGGAAGATGTAAATAGCTCGTCTCTCAAGTAGGCCTGAAACATAGGTCAAAATGAGATATTCATCACTGAGAACTATAGTGAGAGACATTTGGTGTGATTTTTTTGCACTGCTTTTAGAATTTTACATACATTATTTCATTTAACAGATATGACAAACCATCAGAGAATGGTCCTAATATTAACCACAGGTGAAGAAACCGGGAAAACATAAAGGTCTGTAGACCTCAAGGAATTTCCTTGTCAGTGAGCAGAGAGTTAATTCTGGGAATCCATCTTTCTGAAATGTAACATAATGCCTTTTTTCCCCTCTGATATCCCTTGAATGACTTCCTAGTGCATGTGGCAATTAAATATTACTAATTTGTCCCTAAATGTCTTCTCTACCTTATCTTGTCTACTGTCCCAGACACTAGTCTAAGCAGCTAGAGTTTTCTCTGTTTCTTAAATGTGTTTGACTCACTGTAATTTCACCTAATACTTATAACACCTCTCCACTGTACAGAGCATTCCAATTTTAAAATTCAACTTAAGCGATCACTGTAGTCATTTCCAGAATCTAAATAGATGCATCATTTGCTGGAGAAAATAACAGTCTCATTAAGGCCAATAGATGTCCCTTTTTGTCATGTTTGGCATTCATCATATTGTCATTTTGAACATACCTCTCAAGTGGTATTTATTCAGAATGGTAATAGCCACACTGTGTTACTGTTTTCTTTTAAAACAATTGATCCATCCATTGAAGAATGTATGGTGTGAAATATGTACTTACTAAGCTTATGTCGAATTAAGAACTTCAAAAACTATTGACAACATAAATGATTATTTAACAAAAGAAGACTGGAAACATTATTAAACAGATTCAGTATAGAAAGTGTTTAATTCCTTGCACTTCTAGAAAATATCTGCAATTATAAGCTAATTAACAAGTACCATTCAGTATAGTATCTGGAGTTATACAGCTGCTATTATAACTAGGACTGGCCCTAGTTATATGTTTATGATAAAGTATTGCCTATTTTTCATTCCACTGTTACCTTGAACTCTTGTTAACTCTGGTTAACTCCAGTTATCCATGCCCTTGTGGATTTTCACACTACTCACTGGTTCTTAGGTCAGAGGAACAGCTTCTGGTGAAGGATCAGAACTCATTGCTTACTTTCCCCATCTCTTGGTAGACTTCTGCATCCCTGTGAGGCTCACTTCAGCCCTTAACACTACCCATGAATACCTTCTACTTATAAAGACTGTTTGGGGGATGCATGAGACCAGCAGGAAAGCTACAGTTCCTTCTCTCATGGGAAATAGAAAGCTCACGTTGGAAAAAAAAATTAAGATCTTGGCTTTTCAACCTTCATTATGATTTTCAATGCTATCAATTGTTAAATCTAGCTTGTGGTCACAAATGTGAAGAAATTAGCTCATATAATCAAGCAATCTTGAACATGAAGAACACAGAAACACCACCACACTTGACTTTTCAATGTGGGTTGTTTCTTTGTTTGGTGCTTAGGTTTTGAGTTGTGCATCTAGATACTAACACTCCGTCAAGTGTATTAAAGACTGAGAATTTTTACCCATTCTGTAGCCTGACTCTTCACTTGAATGATGGTGTTCTTTGCTGTAAGATGAGTTTTAGTTTGGTGAAGTTCCATTTATTGTTAGTCTTAATGCCTATGACAGGGAGGTCTTGTTCAGAAAGTCCTTTACCCTGCCAATCATTTCAAGTGCATTCCTCCCAGACCCAGGGTCCTAAGTCTTAGGTTGAAGCTTTTAATCAAATTGGAGATGAGTTTTATGAAAGATGAGAGAAAAAGAATATTGAAAAACTAAGATTATCAAAACACCAAGATTTTGATATAAACCTTTGATAGAAATGCATAGGAAAAATACACTGACTAAAGAAACAGAAGAGAGAATACAAGAATAAAGCCTTACATCTACAGCCAATTGCAAAAATATACCATAGGGAAATGACAGCGTTTCAAAAAATCGTATTAGGAAGCTTGAATCTCTGTATTCAGGAGAATGAAATTCTGCCCTTATCTTACATGCAACAATCAATTCAAAGTGAATGAAAGATTTAAATTTGAATCCTAAAATTATGAATATCACTGATTATCAGAAAAATGTAAATTAAACTGTAATGAGATTTCACATAACACCTCTTAGGATGAATATTATTGAAATTTAAATAGGTTGAGGATAACTCAGTACTATAGTTTGTTCTCATCATGTACAAAGCTCTAGATCTAACCCCAAGCACCATAAAATAAAAATAGACAAATAGGTGAACAGGGAAATAAATAAATAAATATCCAAGAAGCATGAAATGTCTGTGAGGATGTGGAGAAAAGGAAACATTTCACACTGTTGATAAAAATGTAAATTGGTACAGCCATAGAGAAAGCAATAAGCAGGTTCTTCAAAAAGTTAATACCATAACTACCATTCAGTCAGGCATTCATCCCCTACTGGGTATATATCTTAAGGAAATAAAATCAATATGCAAACAGATAACTGCATTCCTATGTTCACTAGAGCCCTGTTTTCAAAGTGTGGAAGCACCCAAAGTGTCCATCAAAGGATGAATGGGTAAAGATATAAACTATTATTCACCTATGAAAAGATGAAACTCTGTCATTTATGACAACGTGGATGGGACTGGAGATCAGCATGTTAAGTGAAATAACCAGTCATAAAATGACCCGATTAGGAGTCATGAGATCAGAGAGAAGAAATAGGTGGCTCTCATAGTCTGGAAGACGAAGATCTGACTTGGGAGATGCTTGCCAAACACTACAAAATTTCAGTGAGGAGAAGTCCCAGATGTAATGTATATCATGGTGGCTATAATACAGTATATAGTTAATAATATACCGTATATAGTATGCTTGAATATTGCTGAAAGAATGGATTTCAAGCAGTTTGTCTCATAAGCATATAAGCCTAATCATCATTTCTAGTTAGATATTTCACAGCATGAATGCATAATGATGTATCACATGCTAAAATATGTATAGGAGTCATTTGGCAAATAATCAAACAAAGAAGATGGGAGATTTATGATACAGAGCTAATATGGCAGGGGTTGGCAGGGGACCTAGCAAGTGAGAGAGAGGGAGTTCAGCTAGAATGTAGACAAACTTTTCAAACTTTTTTTCCATGAGGAAACATTGCTAGTTCTTTAAAAATAGAGATTGACAAAAATGAAGGAAATTAAAAGCAATAAAGTGTGTAGTGCTTTTATAACACTGTCTATGTATGCTGCTTTTTTTAAATGAAACATTTTACAATATTACCTCCATCTTCTGAATGAGACTGAATTACAAAGAATTCGCTTAAAGCAGTGAATGAGAAAACCAGACTTTAGACCCAGGAGTTACAGATGCACAGTAGGAAACCATAGTCATCTATATTATATATGCACAATAGAAAACCAGCATCATCTGTATTCCTTTGAGTACCCAGACACGAGTGGTCATGCTTCTGCACTCTATGTCCACGAGATAACATTTTTTGATCAATGAGACTATGTAGAATTCATCCATATGCGCCTGTCTTATTCGTGTACCACGATGCCTTCAAGGTCCATTCATGCAAACAACAGAATTGCATTTATTTTTGTGATCAAATGGTATTGCTATTGCATATCTGTGTAATATTTTCCTTATGAATAGTGCTGCTACAGACATGGCTGCTTACATAAACACAGGAATGCAGTTGTGTCTTTGCCATACTGATTTCATTTGCTTTGCATGTTTACCCAGTTAGTTATAGCAGTGGGTCATATGTGAGTTCTCAATTTAATTTGCCCAGGGCCCTCTGTGCTGCCTCCGGCTCACACTATACTAATTCACATTTCGAGCACCTGTATCTAAGAATTCTGTTGTCTCCTCATCCTCACCAGCTGGGGTGTTCCAGTTTTGTTTCCTGTTCTGAAGGCTGTTTATCAACCTCCTGATTTCTCAGGTGAGTAAGAACTAAAGTGGATCGCACTGTATTGTGGGATACCTTGCTCAGCCTTGATAAAGTGTGAGGGGCTTGGTCCTGCCTCTGCTTGATGTGCCAGACTTTGTTGACTCCCCAGGGAAGGCCTTACCCCCTCTGAGGAGAGGGTGGGGGATAGGAAGGGTGAGGGGGACAGGAGAAGGGGGAGGAGGGGGAATAGGTTGGTATGTAAAAATGAAAAATAAGTTATTTCACATAAAAAACAAAAGTGGCATAAAGCAAGCCTTAATAAATAAAAGAAAATTGGAGGAAACAAATCACAGAACTAAGGTAGATTTTACTGTTTCATATGTCTGGCCACTCAGCTCCACAGCTTGAAAAATTCAAGATTTGGTGCCATGTGTAAAAGAAACTTCCGTGTGAATGTATGCAGAAATTACTAATGGGATTCCAAGTAGCAATTCTGGTGACTTTTAGAAACTTAGGAAAAACTGATGGTATTGAAGACCATCCTCACATAGTAAATGGCCACCAGTGAGGTGACATATCAGTTCAGTTACAAGAATTTAACATAAGGACCCTTAGCACAGGACAAAGTGGTTACCAGAGGGACATTATTCTGGTGAAAAGGAAGGTCAGCAAAGAAAAAGTCAGGAAGGACATTGCTCTATGGTAAATATTTCAGGATCTGTGCTTCTCTGACACACATGCAGCTAAAGATAATACCAGCATGAGCAAACATAGGCATGGCTGCATTCCAGTACATCTTTTAATGTAATTAATTAAATTAAAAAATAATATCCCCATACAACATATTCTATCATGGTTTCCCTCCACTTCAGGTCCTCTTCCAGCTCCACATCTTCTTACTTTCTCTTTGGAAAACAAATAAGAAAAAAAAAACAGTAAAACAAAGCAACAAAGAAACAAATAAAAAACATTGCACACATACATAAACACATGCATGCCCAAACACATGAGCGCGTGCACTCACACACATACACACAAACCCTACAATGACAAAATTGGAAGCCATGATATACAAGCAAAGAACCAATAACATAAAAAGAGAAATTCCCAAAGAAATGAGACAAAAATCTCCAAAGCCAGCAGTAGATGACCAACACAACACAAACTCAATGGGTTTTTTTTGGGGGGGGGCAATTCTTTTGTTTCAGATTGCTTTGTTTGCTTGTATTATGGCTTCCAGTACATCTTTTTTTTTAAAAGAAACAGTTTGTCTAGATTTATCTAGATCTGACTTGTGGGTCATGATTCTCTGACCCCTAATTTAAAAGCACAGGTGAAAAATCCTATAGCCACCTTAACAAGGTAATATGACTTTACTGTTTATTATGCTCCCACCAAACAGTGAAGAATAAAATAAAATATTCTTGTGTTTCCAAATTATAAATTCTATGACTAGAATTCTGAGATGTCCTTTGAATAACTGTATCAAGAAAGATGTTAGAAGTAAATAAAAAGATGACAAATAGTATTCCAATTTCAAAGAAGAGATGTTCACAGGCAGATAAAGAAGCATCTGTGTCATTTGAGGGCACACAGCCCAAGACTCCAAGCGTCAGTTCCTGGGTCCCAGGGTCCCAGCCATAGTAATAGATCCATGGTCTAAAGCTTATTCCATGATGCTTAAAAGGAAAACACAGAGCCTGTTGTGGAAACTTCCAGGGATAGATGCCAGCTCTTTTCAATCTCTCCACAACAAAAGGACTAGAAAGTAGAGGACTAGAAAGTAGGAGCTAGAATAACTTTGGGCTTTGAGGTGTATACAAAGCAGGAGCCTCAGATAAGATAACCGCACGATAAGGAATCTTGCTGTATTGATTCTTCAGTCTTCACATTTTGTTTTTAATCTAATTTCATTATATAATTTCAAAATGTTTTCGTGTTCCGTGATGCATACCTGTAGCCCCAGGACTCGGGAGGTTAAGGTAAGAAGAATGCTTGACTTTACAAGTTCAAGTTCAGCCTAGGCAATATAGTGAGAAGATAGCTTTTTAAACAATATTTTATTCCAGGACTTTTTAATAGTTATTTTGATAAGCAAATGCAGGTTCTGTCTCCCTGGTCATCCCTTTGCACAGCCTGCATTCAGGCTCACATGCTTCTGGCAAGGGTTATGGAAACAGGTTCGTAGCCATTCTCAACGTCTGTCACAGCAACCGCAAATGTTTTCCAGTAGCCAGTAATTGATGGGACATGTGACATCTGGCCATGTCTCACTGTGGCTCAATATCCTTTATAAGTTCCCTGACTCTATAAGGAAAAACAGTCCCAAATTCTTAACATGAAATAAGGGCCCTTTAAATTTTAATTTTCTCTTGTCTGATTTTCCAGGGTTCCTTTTTACTAATTACTGCTTTGAACTTCACATCTGGGTGATAGCTAATCTTTGCACATTTCCCATTGCCTTGAACTATTCCACGCCTTTGTGGAATAGTTCATGCCAGCTGTCATGCCAGCATCCCAAGTCTTGACTAGACTTCCCGACTCCCATCACCATTAAAGGGTAGCATCTCACCACCCCTTAGTCTGAGTGCATGTCCCTCCCACATTAACAAAACATGCCTTCCTCACCCATTCCTTCCCTGCAGAATGGACAGGGCCAGCCTTTTTCTGTATGTAGCATGCGTGGCTCTATTTTGGCCCATGTTAGATATAAATCAAATCACTCGCAAACGGAATATTGGTAGATGAAAAGCACATTTCCAGAAAGGATTGGGTTGGGAAAGAGGAATAAAAGCTTGAATACTGAGAAGTGAATGTAGCTTGCACACTAGCTACTTTGGATTAGTTGTAGACCAAAGGAAATGCATGGTAAATAAATAAATAAATATATTTTTAGTAATAGCTCTTGGCTTCTTTGCAATTATCTGTTTTTCAAAATGATATTCAATACAAAATTTTTCACATTATAGTCTAAGCAGGTTTTTGACACAGGTATGAGTCCTGGGCAGCAAAGACATTCATAGAAGTGTGCATTCATTTAAGTTTCCTCATCACAATTGGGAGTCTTAGCTTTTAGTGATGGTCTCTGCCCTTGGAGTTGCATGCATTCAAAACAAGTTGGTTGGATATTTAGTGGGATGTTATGCTGGATATTTTCATGTCAACTTGACACAAGATTAAGGAAATGCTTCTCTAAGACCAGGTTGTTGGCAGACTCATAATTCATTTGCTTACTTAGTGATAATGCTATTAACCAACATATCTCCCGTTGCTGCTGCTCAGCTGTGGCTATGGCAGGGTCTGCTCCATTTCAGCTTTAGTCTCAAAAGTACTGACTCTTTTGCCAGAGATTTCTGTCAGTGACGTGTGTGAAAGGAGAAACTCGAAGCACTTCCTTTTATGGACAGAGACACATTGGCCAGTTGGGAAGAAACAGGGCTACCTTTTCCACTCACCCAAAAAATCTACTCCCTGTGGGGGGGTAGAGTTTTCCATAATTTCCTTCCTAGAGGATAGACAATGGGGCATATCATGTCACAACAAGGAAAGCCAAGCTAAACCCGAGATACACATCAGCAAAATGGCTCTGGGATTAATGAGGTACCTGTCCCCATTTTCTCATTTAATTTTGTTTCAGAGGAAATGTTACATAAAACATACAACAATAACTCATGATGTTTTAAATGTACTTTCTCCTGACAGCTGCAAACAGGGAAATCCATCATCATTTAGCTGCTGACCCATGTTAAATGCAATCAGGTAACCCAACTCCAGGACCGCCCATCCCAGGGGCCGCCCATGCCCCAGCAGTTAAGTACTCATTAGAGGTCCAGCATGAGTTATCCTGACTTGGATATGGAAAGATGGTCGAGTCCCAGGATTCAACTTAACATAAGTGAAATGGTGTGCAATGTGGCAAAGAGCAACCCTAGCATCTGAGAAGACAAAGGCATGAACTGTGATGGAGTGGCCAAACATAGTAAGCATTTGCTCCCTCTGTCTACAATCTACTTATTTTTTTTTCTCTAATGATGTGATGGGAATTTTGCTCTGAGCAATCACACATCTTCCCTTTCAGTCTATTTATCGTGAATGATGCCTAAGACAGGAAAGGGTGCATAACTGAATTAAAGCCAGGAGAGGTTCTGTTTTATTTAATGTTTTAATTCCTAGATTGGCAGTAGCAGAAGCCAGCCACTTTTATTTACGAATGGAACCATCAGTCAGAAGAAATAATTAATGGGTTTTCTCCTAAGCGCTATGTGGCTACTTGTAACAAAAGGGTTTTTTCTGCCTGCATGTAGATCATAACAAACCTGAGCTTCTGAATAGGATACAGCAGTGGCCATTGGGGTAAAGCTCCTGCTACAACAGCTAGATGCTAGAAGACAAATTGCAGAAGTTCAAGAAAGAGCTGTGTCGGTTAACAGAAATGAGGTACTCCCTGATTCTGGGAAAGAGAAAAGCCACCTGATCACACTCAGCCATTGTTTGTGCTTAATGTGTGGCAGACAACTGGCTTTGCCGACACAGCAGAGTCCAGCTGTTAGAGACCCTCACCAGGAAGTACTTCTTGGATGCTTTAATAAAGAGGTGCTTCTACTGCCTGACCTACAAAACTTCTTCTCTTGGGTTGTTGGGCACAGAAATCCTGCATTGGACATGGCATCCATCAAGAAGACAGCGGGGGCGTGGCTCTACCCCTCCAAGTCTCCATCATTCCCAGTTTTCATCAACAGCCAATCTACTTATCAATTTGCCCCAGTGCTTCATATTAATAAATATTAATAAGATTCCACTTCAAAGAAATTAATTTGATGATGGCATTTGCCCCATATATTTGAGGCTACATGGTTTCTTTTTAGTTAACTGTGTATGTCTCTTAAATTACTGTAATTCCCTCAGTGTTGATATATGAAGCAGGCACTTCCAAAAGACAGTGTGACACAATTTGGGAGAATGTGAGCTTTGTCATTCATGCACTGGCCTGTGTGCAGGTTCTTGCTCTGGTTGCCTTAGTGACTTATCTGATCACTCTGATCAGTGGTCATCTTACTTTATGAGAAAGATCTAGACTCTGAGGGACTCTACCCCATAACTGCTTATAAATTAATAGAAAATTCCATCTCACTCTTTAAACCTTGAGAAATATTCCTCCAGATATTTCTTATCTGTAAAATGAGAATTCTTATAGTTACTTACTTGCTGAATTCTTATAAAACTTCAAAGGTACAATTTGCCTGACACATACTATATGCTCAATAAATAGCAATTACATGAGAAGATCCATATCCTCATGACCTTCCTTACAAACACCCTTACACACATGCCTGCATAATTATTGCTATTTCACAGGTACTGGGGATAATTTTTATTTGGCTCTAGTAGCCACTATTGACTTTCCCAACAAATGTTTTCTGCTTTACACTTGCACAGGGCTGTAAATTAAAGACCATTGCATCCTGCTGACATCCTCACTGAGCCCAATACCGAAGGCCTTCTAAAGTACACAGAAACTGACCTCAATAGCCAGATCCTCCTTCTACTTGGGTCTAATTAGATTTCTAACAAATAAGGACAAATGTGAAAGGGGTGTTAATTAATTTTTATTGTGTTTCTTTGGTGGAAACAGGGACAAAAACACACTCTCATTTGGAACGAAAGTAAGCTTCATAGGTAGCCAGGATCTGGGTGAGTGGTAGAACATGGTAATAGTGTTTTATAGCTCCCCTTGTTCTATGGGCCAAGATAACCCCCAGCCCCAAAAGGAGAAAGATGCTAATGATTTCACAAAAAGGATATGATGGTCTTATAACTTCATTAGTTTTGTAATGTCTGGTTCCTCTAGGCAGTAGAAAAATTTGCATCGGTGCTCAGTGAGGAGCAGAATAAAGAGGGTTGTATGACGATATGGAGAAAAGCATTTTTTCTTTTTTTCCGTGTGACTCATTGTGAGGAACAGCCTGTGTCTATAAGCAATGAGGAAACTTTATACCTAACTCTTCTGCAGTCATCCTAGCACATCTGCTGTGGCCAAGGGCATTGTCAAAGATGTGCGCCCTTCCATGGTTACCTGAGAGGATGTTGTTAGAAGTCTGAACTTGGAGTTAAAGTCATTCATGGTGGAATGATTACAAGAAGATTGTTTATGCCTAACTTTTATGAATTCTATGACAACAGGACAATATCTTCCTCTCCTGGGCATCTCTAATTGGTGCTATGGTAAAAAAATCATTTCAATCACTAAGATAGCCTCTCGTTCTAAATAATATATTCAAAGTGGTACATAATCCCACAATAGATGGTCTATTGACATGAATTTAGCTTAAGGCATAAAAGACAGACCAGAGAATTTCCCGGGTTACCTCTTTATTAACTAAAATTGTTCTTTGATCATTTTCATACACATATATAGTATGTTTGGATTATTCACATCTCCAAATTTTCCTCTCTCCCACTCACCCATATCAACCTCCTCCTCTAAAGCTAAAGTTCCTTTCTCACATTCTTGTCTTTCTGTTTTATTTTGTGATCCACTGACTTTAATCAGGACCATCTGTGTGATGATGTGTTTGGACCTATCCATTGGACTTGGTGGGCTCACCACCAGTAAACAATGGAAGACAATTAACTCCATCTCTTCTAGAGTCTAGAAGACCAATATCTATAGTTTAGCAGAGAGAGTGAAGCTTTAAGATCCACACACACACCCATTAAACTGATAGCTGCAGGAGCTGCTATGAGTTTGTGATTTCAAAGGCTATGTCACGCCCAGAAGATAACATTTGATAGCCATTCTTTCTACTTTTCTGGCACTTACACCCCACCCCCTCCATAATATTCTCTGAGCCCCAGAGAGGTTGCTATAAGTGTCTTGTTTAGGGTTGAGCCTTCAACTGTCACATTTTTCTCGGTACCTTGTGCACCCATAAGTCTCTGTGCTTACCACTGCTCACTGCCGAAAGAAGTTTCTGTGGCTAGGATGACAGCGCCATTTTTCTATGGGTACAAATATAGATTTAGAATACAGTTTGATCTGTGTCGATGTAGCTAAACAATAATGTGAAGTTCGCTCTGAGGCTTAGGTATTTCTCCAACCCAGTGTTGTTTGTTAACCTGATTTCCCAGTTTACAGCCACGGATCCCCCTCCCCCCCCCCCCCCGAGCAGGTGGAGCAGGCTAATCTAATTAGAAAATGATTGGCTATCTCTACAGCAGTGGTGCCAACATTGTACCAACGGGCACATCTTGCATTGCAGGTTGGTATTGAAGTTCATAAAGTTCACAGGAAAGTAAGACTTCTTGTGCCCCTTTCTCCCCCAGCAGCCTTGTGGTGATTCCCCTACAGGAGATGTATGTACGTATGTATGCGTGTATGTATGTATGTATGTATATGTGTGATACCATATATATCATCATTATTAAACCGATCCTAAGCATATACGAAAGAATTTTATGTCCTACTATAGAGACATTTGCAAATGTTTTTCTTCCATCCTGTGCCCCTCCCCTTCACTTGATTGGCAATTTCTCTTGCTATACGGAAGCTTTTTGATTTCACGAGATCCTATCTATTGTCTTATTCCACGCACTGTGAGAGTACTTACTATTCAGAGCATCTTACCTATGCCTCCAGCGGTTTCAGAGTACCGGGTCTTATGTTGCAGTCCTCGGTCCATTGGATGTTGGTTTTGTGCTGGGTGAGAGATCTGGATCTACTGAATAGTTCTGTATGTTGATTCCCACGTTTTACAGAACCATTCGTTAAAGAGGTTGTCCTCTCAGCATCCTTTCTCCAGTACATAGCTCTGGAGTTTATCAAAACCCAGGTAGCTGTCGTTGTGTGGACTTTGAGTCATGTCCTCTCTTCTTTGTCACTGATCTGTATGTCTCTTTGTACTAGTACCATGCCATTTTTATTGCTATGGCTGTGTAGATAACTAGAAACAAGGTATGATGAGTCTGCTGCAGTGTTATTTTAGTTCAGGACTGACTTAGCTACCCTGGACCTTTTGACCTTCCTTTTCTATTTCATACCCATATGTGTTGTACGCTGCTCATATCCATCCCAACTACCTCTCTCCAACCACCTCAACCAACTCCTCCACCACCTCAACACATCCCCTTCCTAAATCCAGTACCCTAGAAGAGGGCTATGACCCAACTAACCCCAGTTAGCACTAACAATATGCACATGGGTGTGAGGTGACCCATGGGTAGACTGGCAGCCTACCAATGGCTGCCCTTAAGAGAAAGAGGACTGTCCCTCAGTAGCCATCAACACATCAGCTAGGAGTGGGGTGTTGGGAGCCCCATATACTTCCCTCTCCACGCTACAATTTTAACTGGGTTGATCTTGTGTATGTCTTATCCACGCAGCCACAGCCACTGTGAGTTCATGTGTGAAGCAGCTGTGTTGATTTTGGCTTTGTCCATGCAGTTTTTTTTCTATATCCATGGAGAATGGCCCTGGAATTTTATTGGGGCTACGTCGAATCCATAGTTAGCTCTTCACGGGTTTTCCATTATTACAATCTTAATTCTTCTGATCCATGATCATGGGAGGTTTTTCCACCATCTATTGCCTTCTTCAATTTTTATGTTCAGGGTTACATTATCTTCACTGTAGTGTTAATTCTATCTTCTTTTTAAAAATACTATTATTATTATTATTATTATTATTATTTAGCTTTATCTCTAGGCACTCGATTTTTGTGCTCCTGTGAGTAGGATTGTTTTCCTGTATTTTCAAAAGTTTTGTTTGTCATGATGTCTAGGAAGGCTATTTTTTGTATTGGGTTTGCATCCTGCTACTTTATTGACTATTTATTTAATAGTGTTTCTCAACATTTCTAACTCTATGGCCCTTTAATACAGTTCTTCCTGTAGTGGGGACCCTCAGCCATAAAATTATTTTTTGATACTTCATAACTGTAATTTTGCTATTCCTATGAACCACAATGTAAGTATTTTCAGAGACAGAGGTTTGATGGAGGGGTCATGACCCACAGGTTGAAAAACACTGCTCTATGAGCTTTAGTGAACTCTTTAAGGGTCTTCTGTATAGAATTATTCAAATAATAATATTTTGGCCTATTTTTATAATTTGTATATCTTTTATCCCTCCTATCTTTTAAAAATAGTGTTTATTAATTCTCTAAGAATGTCATACCTTGTACAGTGGACAAACTCGCTCCTCTCCACCCCTCTTTGCACCACCCTCTCAACCCTCCCGCCCCTTCCCTTCCAACTTTGAGATTACAACTTTTTCTTCTCCTCTCCTCACTGAGTCACCTTTGTGCTGTTCAGACAGTTCTGGGGTTGGGGTTTTGGGGTGCAGTCAGTTTGCCAGCAGTCACATTAAAAAGCAAGCAAACAAACAAAAAACCCAACTGTTCCCCTCCCAGAAGCTATCATATGTTAACGGAATCTCTTCTAGCGGTACGACTACATACTCCCCTTCCCGCTCCATGCTTTCGTCTGGCTACAGCTTTGGGTTTCCATGGGCCCTGTGGGTACTGTCATAAGTGTGTGTGCTTCTGCCTTCTAGTGTCTGAAAAACATTTTTTTCAAAGTCATTCACCATCCCTATCTCTTGGACCCTGTTCTTCAGAGACCCCTGAGCTTTGTGGAGAGATAAGAATATCTGGTTCTGGAGTGAAAACTCTATAGTCTTTTGTTTGCTGCTTGTATATCAGTTGGGGGTCTCTGTACTACATGCCATCTACCACAAGGATCCTTTTCTTGTTCTAGCCAAGACTCCAAACATGATATTGAATAGCAGTGTGTTGGGGAGAATATCATTGTCCTATTCCAGGTCTGTGTCGGGAGACTGAGTTTTTCTTCACTTAGCATGCTGTTGACTATGTCTACCCTGTATTTTGTGAGATGTGTTCCCTCTGCACCTTGACCCTCAATGACCTTTTACATGAAGAGATGCTGGAGTTTTATCAAAAGCTTCTTTTATGTCTATTGACATGATTGTGTGTTTTCTCTCTTTGAGTCCATTTATATGATAAATTACATTTTTGATTTATGTTGAATCAACCTTGCATCTCTGGAATGAAGTCAACTTGATCATGATGAATGATCTTTTTAGTGTGATCCTAAATTAAGTTTGTGTTTTACTGAGAATTTTTTATGTCTCTATTCATGATGGAGATCAGTATGCAATGTCTCATTGTTCCTTTGGTTGTGTCTTTACCTGGTTTGAATGTCACAGTAATGTGAGCTTCATAAAAAGAATTTGGAAGCATTCCTTCCTTTCCTATTTAATAAATGAGCTCAGTAGTACTATTCAGGCCTCTATTGATGATTCTACAGTGAATCAATATGGTCCTTTTTCAGATGGTAAACATTTTAATATTGGATCAACTTCACTGTTTTTTGTAGATCTGTTTCATTTATTTATTTAACTTGTTTAATTTATTAAGTACTTCATAGGTATTCATTAGAAGTTTATCCATTCGTCTTATGTTTCCCAAGTTAGTGGAATATGGGCTTTTAAAGTATGTCCTTATGATTTCTGAATTATATTGGCATCTATTGAAAATCTTTCCCTTTGCACCTCTGATTTTCTTAATTTAAGACTTCTCCCTCTTTTCGTTGGTTAATTAAGCTAAGGGATTGTGTGATGGTTAGTTTTATGTAAAGTTGACACAAGCTAGAGTCACACCAATGCTAACCTAACTAAGGCAGAAGTTAGTACTAAATAGTAGGGTGCCACTCTGAGAGATTTGATCATGTGTCTGGAGGAGGACTATGGAAAGATTTTGAAAATTTGGGTGAGAAAAGTCATTGAGTGGTCAAAGCTTGGTGAGGTATTCTGTGGGAGCTTGAAAGTAAAGAGTGTTGAGACAAATGTTGATGATGGAGGCCTGGCTTGGGAAGTTCCAGAGGGAGGTTTGAGAGTACATTAAGATTCAGGGTCCTTTACTATTTTGTGTTGAGAACCTGTGGTTCTAATTAGCTGGGCTGAAGCATCAGTTGTGATTAACAACAGACCAGAAGCCGAAATAGAACCTTTGCTTTCCTGGGACGAGCAGATCTGTTTTAAATTTAGCTTTACTGAATGACCCTCCTCCTCACCACGTGTTCAAGCCCTCTTAATCTGCTTTTCTCATGATCCCTTTCACTGGGGGGCTTTCCACAGAGCTGTTTTATTTAGGTTATTACCCTTTTGAGTTCTAGCATTGCTTTAGATGGGCTTCTCTTCAGAAATCCCATCCCCTCATTTGATGTTATTTCCGGCTGCAAATTCACTTCCTATTTCCATCCAGCTCTTCTTCTCTGTGCTCTCCTGGAGCACTTTCATGCCTTGTTTGAGTGAGTCCAGCTCTTCTTCTCTGTGCTCTCCTGGAACACTCTCATGCCTTGGTTGAGTTGCTTGAACTTATTTACAATCTCACCTTTGAAGATTTTGTGTGAATGTTCTAAGTTGATTTCACTGATGGCCATTACTCTGGGACTGGTAAGATTTGAAAGACACATGTGTTCTTAATTTGGGGTGTGTGTGTGTGTGTGTGTGTGTGTGTGTGTGTGTGTGTGCGCGTGTGCGTGTGTGTGTGTGTGCGTGTGTGTGTGTGTGTGTGTGTGTGGACTTAAATACCTATGCTTACTTTATGCTTATTTGTTGAGTTTCTTTCTCTTCTTTTCTTTCTTGCATTCAAGTCATTGTTTTGTTTTGTTTTTAAATGGAGGTATTCTCAATGTTAATGAGTCATAATAGGGTTGACGAACCCTTTTCCTTGACTGATTAGACATGTATTCAAGAAATCAGTCTCTGTCCCTACTCTTCTCTTAAAAGTTGGCTAGTCTCTGAAGGAATGGCCACTATCAAAGGGTAAGAGTATCCTTAGTTGTTCCTTGTGGTGTGATCTGTATCTGGGCATTCTACCCAGGATCAGCTTGGCGTAACTCCTGCTTCAGCAGCCTCAGATACATACCGTGGCGTCCATAGACTTGAATACCTTACCCTGGATCATCATCAACTCCCTTCCCACTTTTGTAGCCTCTGCCATGTGGTGTGGGACCCTGATCACTCGGGCACCCCACTCTCCATCAGCTCTAGCCCCTAGTATATTTCTGCACCACATTTTCTGGATTTTTATTTTTATTAATTATATTTATTCGGTTTTTTTGTTTGTTTGTTTTGTTTTGTTTTTACATACCAACCAGTTTCCCCTCCTCTCCTCCCTCCCCCCAACCTCCTCCAGTCCCGCTTCCAATCCACTCCTCCTCTGTTTCTGTCCTGAAAGGAACAAGCTTCCCATGGATGTCAACAAAGCATGGCATATCGAGTTGATGTAGAACCAATCTCCCCCTTAGTCCATGGCAGTTGACAATAAGTAGAGCATCCTTAAGAGGAGAAAACAAAACATGTTTGGAAGGAAGCGCTGATTGCTTAATTTCTTCTAGTGTATTTTCCAGAACACAATTCCTTAAACTTAGGGTTTGTTTAAAAGTTCAAAGTGCTGGGCCGCATCAAATGCATCCTGGATCAAATTGTTGGTGGGTTGGGTATTTATGGGAGGATGGGAAAGCCTTAGGGATAGGCACATGTGCAGGCTCCAGTGTGAGAACATCTGTCCCAAGGTAATCAGATCATTGATTTTGCACACACTGTTGGACACAATAATTGAGAAAGAGGACACCTTGCTGACTTCCTGCCACTGGCCTAAATCCATGTGCTGCTTCTTAGTTAGGAAAGATAGCATTTAAGAGGCTATACTTAAGATACTTCTCATGTCTACTTCCTTAGATAGTTTATGTTTATAGTTCCCAGCATGGCTCAATGCAGGCACCAGCTCTCATCATTTTAATGTTTTCCCCCCAAGCTCTACGCCCACTGATAATATTTCTTCTGTTCCAAACTATGTAATATATTAATGAGCCCCCAAAGTCCACGCAGTAACTATTGTTGTTCCCGATACCCTGAAACACACACACACACACACACACACACACACATACACAAGGTGGAGGGGGGCGGGATTCACAAACCAACACCACAAGGTGCTGTGTCAGAGATGTGCAGTGTAACCCTTCCTATGCCTGTAGGAGAGCCTGGTGTTCATGTGTGCTAATAAAAACAAGACGCACTCACTGGCACATCCACATTCTCCTTGTGCTTGCTGCCGAGCCTGCCACTGGCTTGGCTGTCGTTTCAGAGTGGTCATGTAGTCCTGCTCCATGTTCTAGCTTAGTCTTTGCTTTTTAGCTTGCTGCTTTGCACTTCTCCTCAGCTACCCACGGCTTAGATCTCTGCATCGTGAATCTCTGTTCCGAAGCTCTCCTTAAAGGGAAGAGAGGGACGGAAGAGAGACAGATAGACAGAGCATGAATATGAGCCCTGGTGTTGACTCTGTTTGGCTCCCTGGTTCATTTCTTTTCCTTCTCACTTTGTCTTGGTCTTCTGCCTTGTCTCTTTCTCGGCAGTCGGCAGCCATATTTCTCGGGGGCTTCTTCATGCGGCCTCACTCGAGCTGTGGAGTTTAGAGGAGGTCTCTTTAGCTTATACCAGATCTAAGTGCAAACCTGCAAACTGGTGCAAATGGCCCCAAGCCTTTGCTATTCTATGGCATTTAGGAAGCTGCATGGCACTGGTCAGATGATAGACAGGTCTCTCTCCCCCATAGCCCGAGGAGCTAGGCTAGTTTACTAAACAGTCTCCAGGGATTTGCTGGAATCGGCAAATCCACATCTTTGTCCCTGAAATGTGGAGAACACTCTGCACCGAGAACTTTCGTTCTTGTGCCTCATTAGGTTGTACAACAGCTAACAGATTGCACATACCGACTCCCCCTCCCTACGCCGTGGCCTAATAATATAAGGGCAGGCAGTAAGACGTCTGGCTCCCACTGGCTTTACAAGGCTTGAGAAAGCAATGTTATAAACCGGAAGGATGTGAGCAGCTTTTACTCTGTGCACAGATGAAATTTTAAAATAGACAAATCTCTTTTTATATTGTGTAACTTTCCAAAGGAGAGACAAAAAGGCACACACACAGTAATGAGTCTTTTGAGTATGTGTATGTGAACACAGACAAAGAGCCGTTATATTGGATTTCTCTCTCTTGACAGACTAAAGATGGCAACCCTGGTCCAGTGTCCAACAAAGCTACTGCACCTCCCTCTGACTCCCCTTGGTCCCCATCAGAAACTGGGGTCTCACATCAATTATGGGATATGGATCAATTTTGGAGGCATCCTCGACAATACTTCAGAAACTTGAGTGTGGTCAATAGTGTATCTTACCAAATTTTAACCAATGACATTAAACAGGATTTTGAAAAAGACCTCCTAAGAGTCAGCAAAGCAGCGCTTCTGAAGTCAGTTTCTTTGGTCTGTGATTTCTTGGCATGGAGTTTCATGTTTCCTAAAAATAACAGCAGGAATAGATCTCATGCCCCAGTGGGGATTTAGACAGGACTATATGAGTTACGCTTTTTTATAATTAGGTATAGTCATTTATTTCTAGTGCCAGTGGATAATATTTTGAGCTTCGCTGTCGCTATTTGTCAGTTGGTTTATAATTCCCTAAGTGCATATGCACCTACGGGGCAGGTCTCTTGCCAACCTCATTACAGACAAAAATCAGAAGTGCACCTGAAGAGCCCTCGATCTCCTCTTTCAATTGTTTCTTGTCCTTCAGCCTGTTTAGAGTCCCAGAGGACCGAGACATCATTGAGAATGCTACCAGAGAGCGCAGGCTGAGGATGGCCACTGAGAAAGATGAATTGGGAGCATAATAATGGAACAGTGAGAAGAGGTCGCTTACCAGGCAAGAGATGTTGAGAGGGGAGGAGGCCTGCTCTCAGGGGAGCCACAGACTAGAACTGGGAACAAAGGCTAAGAGTGGGAAATGACCAGATGTAGGAACTGACATAAATCTACATATATATGGTGGATCTGCTTTAAAGATGTGGATAACTTTAGGGGGCATGTGGGGTGTGGGTGGGAGACGATATAACTTTAATTCTTCCGAATGGAACTGCTCCTCATAGCTGAGAGAGCTATGATCACCCAAAAATTAACGACAACAGCCTCTTTTGGCAAAATCTTTATGGCTTCGCAGCAGAGAGATGGGGTATTTTTAAAGCTGGCACGTGCTTATTATCTGAAAACAGATACCCATCGTAAGGAAACACGTGAGCATAGATAGTCATTTCCCCTGCACAGCTTTGACTGTGACAGTTCCTGCCATGTCTTTGACGCCCTTTGGGCAACATTAAGATCCTTCCTTGAAACCCAAGCAACTCACTCGCATTGCCAATGGTCCACAGAGAATCCCAAGGTGTTCAAAGCATCTTGGACTAGAGAGCATACCTGGAGGAATACCATTCTGGGGTTTACAGTAGTGTGGAGACCAAGTGTTGGAGAAGGGAAGGAGATGGGGACTGTGTCTATAGAATCACCAGCCCTCTGTGAATCCACCAGCCCTTAGCATGGGAGCTTCTATATGAGACCCAGGGTTCGCGTCTTTCCCTTACCTGGAAAACAATAAGGTCCCTTTCTTCCCGGACTCAAACACTTTCCTTTCTATTCGCTATTCAGCTGCATCATACTGTTGTGCCTGACCCTCTTCGACTATGCCTTTTGTAGCTAATGTTCTTTAACTGCCTCTCTGGCTCTTAGGGATGCATTCCTCTAGACTTCTTGCTACCTTGGTTTCTAGCATGTGCTATTTTTTATTGCCATTTCTGTCTCTTATCCTCCTCCTCTGTCTTGCTCTCTCTTCCGCTTTCCAGGACCTTGATTTTTGCTGAATTTTCAAGATTTCCTCCTCTTGCCTTCTGCCTTTTGTCTAGACATTCGTGTTTCTACTGAAGTCTCTTTGCATCACAACCTCACTGTAAAGAGGAGCACCTTCAAACTGGAAATCAGCATCGGCTCTACATAGTGTAGACCTAATATTTCCAAAGTTATGATGTGCCAGCCAGGACACTTATAAGTGATCATGTGATCCTTAGTCCATTTCTCTTCTTAAAGTTTGCTCTCTGTTGCAAATATTCTGATTTTGAAAACTAGGACCAATGTTGGACAAGTCCAAGCACCTTTGAGGATCTCTAACTCTTGCTGGGATGTGTGTGGTGTGTGTATATATCCTAGAGATGTGCCCTTTCCTTATCTGCCACCCCCTTCTCAATCCTACCAGAACTTTAACTCATTTTGCTATGCATATGTACATTGTCAGTTTCATTCTGAACGTGTGGCTGGAGCCTGTATAAAATGAGCTGTGAAAATGATGACTGGGTCTTTCCAGCTGTATTTACCCATTCTTTCCTCTTACCCTTTCCCTTAAACTACTTCCTGGCCTCCATGGTGGTACACACACAATGCAGGTAAACTGGATCTACCAATTAGAAAGAGAAAGGAAGAAAGAAAGGAAGGAAGGAAGAAAACATAAACCAATAAAAATAAAACCAATGATGTACCCCGGGACCGGGTGATGAGAAATGTAACCCTGGGAGAAGTTTACTCATCAGGTTTCATATATTACCAGTAGACTTTCTCCTTCTGTGTCTCAGTGGCCTGACCTGAATGTGGGCATAATAATAGCATCCACAAACTGCCCTGTCTTCAACTTAACTTAAAAATATTTTTAGATTAAATTTCCTGCCTTCTAGCCTAACCGGTCTTCCACCTCAGCTCTCACAGGACCCTGATGGACTTGAAATATGTTTCTCCCCTCCTTAAAAACATCTTCCCATGTAGGAAGCTGTAATCATAAGTACTTGCTCTGCACCTTTGGGGGTAGAAGTTATTGTAAAAGCCAGTCTAGGCTCACTATATAGGCCTGCCTATCTTCAAGACCAGAGGCCTGTCATTTCAGAGAGAGAAGGTGATGTCATATGGTCCCTTTCTGTGGAAAGCTGGGGTCTTGGCTGCATGACATCTCTCCTTACTCTAAGTTGTAGATTTACCTTCTATGAAGAAGATGAGAATTCCTCTGTCCTTTATGTTAGGTCAGCAGCAAACACAGACAGATTATGGCCTTCTCACCCCAAATACACCTTAAAAACCCCCCAACCCTTTGATCCAAAGGAACTGAATTCCCATTGAGTTTTGGAGAAAATATAAAATTTCTGTCATGCCATATAATCTAAACAGGACTGTAACAACCATCCTACCAACACACAGAGAACAGCAGTGATCAGAAAACAACTTTGTAAATTTTTTTAAGTGTCTGTGTGTGGGTATGTTCACATGATCAAGTGCCCATGGAGGCCAGAGGCACTGGATCCCCCAGAGCTGGAGTTACAGGAGTCTGTGGTCCACCTGTTGTGGGGGTTAAGAGCTGAACCCAGGTCCTATGAAAGAACGGTGCATGCTCTAAACCACTGAGCATCTCTTCACCCCACTCACAGGGCTGCTGCCTGTGTGCCAACACCAGGAAACATTGAGGTAAAGGATCGGGGGGGGGGGGGGAGATATCTGAAGTACCGAGTACTCCACACCACTCTTGAGGTGCCTTAAGCCGTAGGTGAGTGTGCCAGGATGAGCTGCATCCAAAGCCAGTGCATCTCAACAATCTGCCCAAAGAGAAGGTTAAAAACAACATGCTGACATTAGCTGAGAACAGACAGATTTGTATAAAATTGATCAGAGACTTCCGGTCTACATTCATTTATGCCTTGAATAATACTCATATTTTATGTTAGAAAATAAATACTTGGAGTTAAAAAGTATAAGCACATTTTTTTTATCTCTCCTACTACACAAAATCAAATTCAAACAGAATACCTCAATCATTTTCGTCTATTATTTAACTTTTAGAGAATTCTCTCTCTCTCTCGTGTGTGTGTGTGTGTGTGTGTGTGTGTGTGTGTGTGTGTGTGTTTCCCTCTCTCTGTCTCCCATCAAATCCAATATGTATTGACTTACTACTCCTGGGCATGTGGCCCTGTTTGGAGTGCAATCAATATACAAGAAAACATATGAAAAGCAAGCAAATAACAACAGAAAACCCGATTTTCATTCTCCCAGTGGTAATCAAATGCTAATAGCTCCTCAGCAAGAGGTGAGAGTTTGTACCCATCTCCTCTTCTCCATACTGGGGTTCTGTGTGGCTTGGGCTTGTACAGGTCTTGTGCATGCCGTTGTAATTGCTTGGAATTCATCTATACATCTTCCCCTGGTGTCTGGGAAGGACACTCTTTCCATCAAGTCATCCATCACCTCTGGCTCTTAAGAGTCTCTCACGTGCCCTCCTCCCAGAGCACTGGAGGAAGGAAGTGATGTGGTCCTCACATTAGGGCCAAGCACTCTGGAGTCTATTCTCTACACATGGACCAGTTTGGGATCTTTGTGTAAATCATTGGCCACGGCATATCTGCGGAAAGTAGAGGTTCTGAAGTAAATGGTCTTCCTTACAGGAGCCTGCTGCTTCCTCTCAGATAGCATGCCTCCAGGCTCAGGCCTCCCTGGTTAGTTGCCTTGGATGCCCTCCTGCCAGGAAATGCGAAAGCGGGTGGGATTTGCTTTTATCTCAGCTACAGATACCAGCAATATTCAGTGGGTAAGGAGAAAGAAGCTGAATCCATTCCATCCTCCACACACTTCCTCTGTTAGCCCTCAGCACCCTGCTGGTATGCAAGAAAAGTGTGTGAGTGTGGGGTGCAGGTGTGTGTGTGTGTGTGTGTGTGTGTGTGTGTGTGTGTGTGTGTGTGTGTGTGAGTCATCTGGAGTCTTTGCTGAACAACGAACAACAAACAACAAGAGCTAGATCAAACATACCCTTGTTAAAACTCCCGCCCCATCAGCAGAAACTGAATGAGCCCCATAGCCTGGTGGCTCAGGCATCAGAGATAAACTCCAGTTACAAGCATGGCAGACGAGCAACCCCAGGATTCCGCCACCTTCATGCCATCACACGGGCAAGGGATATTCACTCTTCACCGTCTACTTCACTTGAAAGGTCAGCATGAAGGGACCCCAGCTAACCACTGACGTTGGCTGGATTTAAGACTCCCTCCTGAGATCTCTTTTCCGTTTCTGTGAGGATAAACCGGTCTCCTCCATCTATATTATTAAAGGTATATAGCAAATAGCAAATAAGTGCTCATTAGCCCTCCCAACTCTAGCTGGAACACTATCTTTTAATTTTCTTTTTACTCTCAGTAGTACGTACTAACACGCCAAGCTCAATTTTCTCCTATTGTTATTCTGTATTACACTTCTAACACAGCTCCTGACATCTTTTCATAGTTTCTTCCATTTTAATCTTCCCTTAAACAAACTTCAGTGGAAACCAATGTTCCAGGAACTATGCCAGCCTCTGAGAAAACAAAGATTAGTAATATAACACTCCATGGCTTTGAAACATTCACCAGGCCACCAATCTACAGAGGAACAGACGAGGGACATTAGATGAATAACCAATGCTACACAAATTAGATCTGCTGTTGGCATATAAAGAGAACAAGCCTGGTGGCTGGCCTTGGAAAAAGGAGAACAGAAGGGTATAAAATAATAAATGTTTGCATGCATTCGGGGAGAGAGCTAGATTAGGACCTCTTCTGCTTGCAGACTTATTATTGAAAAATTATTAATCACCCAGTGGTGTGCTATTAAAATGGAGTCAGCGGTGACCTCAGAAGGAGGGCAAGAGCTTTCAAATGTTCTCCCTTGTCTCTTGTTGGGAGCAAGCAGACAGCGAGCTGGCTTTGAATGGCCACGCATCTGCAAAACTGCTTTTATCTTTTTTTTTTTTTTTTTTTTTTTTTTTTTTTTTTGCAGTTGTTTTAATATTTAATTGGAACAAGTATACTTTGACTCTGCACCTTGTTAGAGCCTTCTGAAAACTGAATGTGAGGAAGGGAATGATTTCACTTTTTCCCTCCTGCCCTCAGACCCAGGCTTTTGAAATTGGTTACATAAGGGCTGAAATGTCTGATGATGCTTAGGAGATGGGTGTGGGTGGATGCTCTGGGGTCAACTAGCACGATGCCTGCTTCTTCCAGCCTTCTTTCTCCTGGCCCGCCTGCTGACTTTGATGCAGGGCACTCTGAAGACAGATGGCCTCCCTAATTCTCCCGACACTAACACTACAGTCAGTATTTCACAGACGACAGAACTAAGGTTGTAGAGGTCCAACCTGCTCCACGTCACATAGCCCTGCAAAGCGGTGATTCCAGGACTTGAACTCAGGTAGCCTGACACCAGAGTCCTTTGTTTTTTAACTGTGGTGCTGTTGTTTGTCAAATAAGAGCTCACAAGTTGAGGGAAGCTCAGAACTTGTCTGGGAAGGGAGTTTAAGTAACCCTATTGTTTTCTGTTATAAAGGAGGGGCTAGAGAGACAGTTCAGCAGTTAGGAGCATTGGCTGCTCTTCCAGAAGGCCTAGATTCAGTTCCCAGCACCCACATGACAGCTCACAACTGTGTGTAACTCCAGTCCCAGGGATCTAGTACCTTCTTCTACCCTTGTTTGTTACCAGGCACACATGTGCTGTGCAGACACATGCAGGCGAAGCCCTCAAACACATTAAATAAAGAAAGAAATCTTCTAAAAAACAGAAATGGAAGCGCACATTCTTGTAGAAGAAGGACCATGACTTAATTAAAACTTGAAACGTGAAACTGACACATGAGCCTTCTCCTTGAGATGACCTTGAGCTGCCTATGTGTCCTGTGCCGTCTGACTAATGAGGTCTCCCACTATTGTACTCACAATCAGCCTTGAGACACTTGGAGGCATCTTCGCTACCCATGACTACAGGGGCCCTTACTGCAGGCTGTGTGGGAGACACAGCTAGTCAGCTGACAGTTCTGGTTCTTTGTGAGGGTTTGAAACAGTTTCTCCAGTGGATCCTTGTCCTTTTACAAGCTGCCATAAAGGAGGTCACACTCAGACACCGTCCTCCCAGGCATGGGCTATCGTCTCGGTCAGGGATCGGGTTGGTCACCCCTGGAAATAAATTAAGGAAAGCAGTGACCTGTGTGTGCACACTTGGCTTTGCCTCTCTCTTCGCACAATTTATCTCAGTGGAAATTTTACCTCTCGGATGCCAACCTTTGGCATCTCCCTCCTGTATCACCCTGCCCTGCTTTTTTTCAGGGAGACTGATACATGTCTCCTCAACCGCTAGTAGGAGTCATTAGTTACAGCTACCGGAGTTACAATGCATAGCGGTTACACATCACCAGCGGCATGACTAGCGATGCAGAGCCCTTCTCATTAGCTGTAAGTGCACCGGAGACGGCCCTTTCTTTTGTTCAGTGCTGTGGTTCCTCGGCTTCTACCATTAGAACCTGGGATCCAGAATGAGTTAACTCAGCTTTGGTTAGGTAGATGAATGATTTGTTTTGGCTAGGACCAGCAAAACCATCCTGTAAATCATACCTACAGCTGGCATATGTGGGCCAGTTCCCAAATTGCATAACCCTTTACAGAAAACTCCCAAAAGGAAGAAGATTCTTTCTGTCAACTGACCAACATGTGAGCAACACACTAACTAACCAACTCTCTCCTAATTGGTTCTATTCAGAGATTGTGCTTGTCCTCCATCCATGAAGCAACTGAACTGCTTCATGGTCTGCAGGTATCTGGTTCTTAGTCTGCAGTTATTTGGTGCATGGTCTGCAGTTATCTGGTGCATGGTAAGCAGTTATCTGGTGCATGGTCTGCAGTTATCTGTGCATGGTCTGCAATTACCTGGTACATAGTCTGCAGTTACCTGGTGTTTTCCTTATGTGACTTTGTAAGGCATGCACAGATGCACTGCATGTAAGGTCCCCTGTAATGTAGTATGCATGCCAGAAAGCTTTTTGGTATCTAACCAACTGCCAAATTAAATTAGAAGAACACTGATTACATGGTCCAGATACTGGCCAGAGATCTTCAGGGTAACTACTGGCTGGCATAAAGGACAAAAAGGAAGCTCACCCTCTCAACTTTTAAGGAGAAGAGTAAAAAAGATGATAAACTTATTATGAAGCCCAGAATGAGGCTTTTTTTGAAAAGGTTTTTGGTATTTTCTATTTTTATTATCAAAAATAATTTTTCATACAATACATTCTGATCATGGTTTCCCATTCCCCAACCCCTCCCAGATTCCCGCCCCCCCCCCCCGAGACCCATCCCCACAATTCCATGGCTTCTTTCTCTCTTCCTTTAGAAACCAACAAAAAAGCAAACAAAAATCCAAACAAATCAGAATAAAACAAAACAAAAAACAACAAAAAAGAGATAGCATGAGAAACAAACATGCAAACAAACATGACCCATAAAAACACAAAATCAGAAACCATAATATACAAGCAAAAGACAAGCAAGACAAGAAAAATTTACCTAAACAAAGCAATATGAGATGAAAAGTCTACAAGAATACAGTTGAGTTATTTTCATGTTGGTCATCCACTGCTGGGCATAAGGCCTGCCATGAAGTGTATTTACTATACATAGTGAGACTCCATGGGAGAAAACTAATTTTTTCTTTGCAAGCAGATGTCATTTGAAGATATATTCGTGGATAGGGATGAGAGCTCTGGTCCACTTCAGTCTCTTAGCACCAGGACCTTGTCTGGCTTGAACCTGTATAAGTTCTGCACATGCTGTGTATCTAAAAGGTACTGTTCTTGGAGTCATTCAACCTCTGGTTCTTACAATCTTTCTACTTCCTCCTCTGTAAGGCTCTCTGGGCCTTGAGAACAAGGGATTTATGAAGACATCCCATTAGGACTCAGTGTTACAAATTCCCCACTCTCTGTACATACATTGTCCAGTTATGGGATTTTTCTGGTAGTTTCCATCTACTGAAAGAGGAAGCTTCTCTGTTGATGGCTGATCTATGATTATAGAATGTCATTAGGAGTGCTTTTTCATTGCTATGTTCCTTTGGTAAACCAATAGTTTTTGCTTTCTCCTAGGCCTATCACTATCAGTCTCAGGTGCTTAACTACCAGAGCAGTGTTCAGCATAGACCCACCTTGTGAAGTGGGTCTTAAGCCCACGGATAAAATGGTTGGTTACTCCCATGATGATTGTACCGTTATTACACTAGCATATCACACAGACAGGTCACTGTTGTAGATTGCAGGGTTTGTAGCTGGGTTGGTAATAGTTACCAGCCACTCTAGTAGTGTACAGAATAACTTTCAGTACCGTGCACATTAGTCAATAGAGGTGAAGGTTTTAGACAGGCACTAACTGGACTTCTCCATGTTCAACGACGTATTTAAGTGTTGCAGTGCAATAGGGCCTTAGTATCAGTTTGTGGGGAGCCACTGGTAGCTTTGGCAATAGCTTGAGTTGTTTGGGGGCTTCCATGGGGCCCTTTTGACCAACAACTAAACTATATATAAGTCACTCCTGACACCAGATGATTCACTTAGTGGCAAAGGGTGTGTAGATACAGCAGTGTCTTGCCTGTCACCTAATGATTCCTTTTATCTCTTTGTTTATGTATATATTTTAAGAATCTTCTTATGGGACAGAGAGGGAACTGGGGTTGATGTGTAAAATATGAAAAATTAAAAATAAAAATAGTCTTCCACACTAGAATGTTTCCATAGGATCCCTCAAATGCCTGTTAGTTAGTTGTATCTAACTAACTAAATGTTTCTTCCACATTTAACCTCCTCACTCCTATCTCTCTATAACTATGCATTTACTTCCCCTTCTCCCCTAACCTCTATGGTTATATGGTTTATAGCATGCCTATCAGAAGCTCAAAAGGTAGCATCTACTTATAAGAAAATGTAAACAACATTGTTCTGGGCAGTCACACTTGGGAAACATTTTTTCTAACTGTGTTTTGTTTCTTTTAACAGTGAAATAATTTTCCATTGTGTGAACAGCACATTTCATTATCCATTCCTCTGTTGATGGACATCTAAAATGTTTGGAATTTCTGGCCACCACCAATGAACAAGTTTTCACCCCTCCCCCACACCCTTGCCAGCATGGACTGTTATTTTTTAAATTGATCTTGGCAAGTCAGCATAGCATAAGATAAAATCTAAAGTAGTTTTGATTTGCATTTCCCTCATGACTAAGGATTCCAACGTTTCTTTAAGTGATTCTCAGCTGTTTGCATTTCATCTTTTGAGACCTCTGTCTAGATCTGTATACCACTTTTACATTCAGTTGTTTTCTTGTCTAGTTTTTGGGGGTTCTCATATAATTTAGGTGTTAGGGTTTTTCCGATGTATAGTTTGTGAAAATCTTTTCCCAGTCTGTAGGCTGTCCCTTGGCCTGATAATGATGTACTTTTCAATAGCTGGGCTTAGTGCCCGTGTTTATCAATGTCCTGTTCAGAAAGTCCTTTCCTGTGCCAATGAATTCAAGTCTATTCCTCACTTTCTCTCTGTCAGATTCAGCGTGTCTGGTCATATGTTGGGTCCTTGATCCATTTGGAGCTGAATTTTGTATAGGATGATAAATAGGGATCTATTTGAATACTTCTACATGTAGCTATCCAATTTGGCCACCATAAATTTCTGTACCTTTGACCTGGATTTCATTTCGTTCCTATATTCCTATTATTCGTAGATTTATCTTTTCGTAGTGTCCCAGATTCTCTGAATGCCTGGGATTTTTGTTATTTTGGAGCTAACATTTTCTTTCATCGAGGTCTCTGCTTCTTCTGCCTTGTCTTTGGTACTAACCGTCTCTCTTCTAGCTCCTGTGCTCTGTTGAAGACTTTTCTATTTGACTCTCTAAACTTTTTGCATCGTCTTAATTTTCTTTAGTGGTTCTGTGTCTACTTTCATGTCTTGAACGGTTTTCATCCATCTTTTGTTTTTGCTTAATAGGCTTAATTAAGGCGTAAGGGACCGATTGTCATCATCTTCAATGTCCTTGGGCATATTCGTAATTGGTATTTTCAAGTCCTTGTCCTATGCTCTAGCTATCTTGTAGGTTTTAGGCCCCACTGCAGTTGAGTTACTGGGTTCTTTTGGAGGTATATTGTTTTGTCTGCTAATATTTATGCTTTTGCACAAGTAAGTGTCTAGGCACCTGAAGTTAGGGTAATTGAGGTGACTGTAAGTGCTGATGAATGGTCCTGTCCTTGTTGGGTGGGTATTCCACCACTTGGCCTCTGTTACCCTCTCTGGATCTTAAGGAAATGCAGCTGTGAGCTGCCTGGTAGAGGCTGCTTCTTCAGGTCGATCAATGCAGAGAAGACTCGAGACAGGCAGAGAGAAAAGGCTGAGGAGGTTTTGAAAGAGCTAAGTGGATCTTGTTCACTCCAAGATGCAGGGTCCTTGGGGAATTAGAGGTGTGGTTAGAGGAGGGACCCCTTCAAGCAGGCTATGGAAAGACAGACTGATCTGGAGAAATGGGGATGAAGGGTTGGGAGACCTGGAGGTCTGTTCCAATACTTAGAGTCTCCAGTGAGTTGAACTGAATCAAAAGCAGGGGCACCCGCGAGCAGACTGCCACAAGGCTGAAGGCGAGGATGGAGAGATCTGAATGCAGGACAGGGGCTACAGTGTGAATCACCCACCCGTTTCCCAGCTCTGTGTGGCCATTGGGGCTACCAGGTACAGAGAGTTTCCAGGTATTGGAGCCTGACCCAAAGTATGGAGAAAAGACTAGAAGGAAAGGCTATGGGGGTCCACAGGAAGGAGGGAAGCCGGTCTACACCAATGCTTGGTGGAGTCCCCAGGGAACGGAAGTAGGGCGGGGGGTGGGGGGGGGAGAGTCACCTGCAGGCAGGATGTTATATGGCTGGGGTGAGACAGTGAGGCCATAACAGAGGACAGCAAGGAGTGAAAACCATATACATGAATCCTGTGACCACTTTGCAGTGCTTTCTACCCTTTCACCTCTGGGGTTGTCAGAGGACCTAATCCACTAAGGAAAACAGGCATTTCTGCCTTCCACTTGACTAAGCCTATACGATAAGCCTATACCATGTAACTGCTGTGCTTAGCATCACAGTCAGAGCTGAAAAGGAGGCATAAAAGATATGGTCTACTACTCTAGAGCTCTGTGTTCTGAGAAGGCATGTACGATCTTTCTGTTTAGCTCAGAAAATAACTAGAGCTAAGTGGGAATCAGGGACAAAACTGTATTGTCTATAGCATCATTCTAAGATAAAATATCTCACGCCCCAAAATGAGGGGATATTGTGATGTGATGGTAGCTTGTACCATTTATGATGTGTTCTGTCTATACTGTAAGTGCTGGTGGAGACATGGGAGCTGGTATAGGCTGCTCATTTGCAAATTAAAAGGAATAGGAAGCAGATGGGTAATCTCTGTTCCAATCCCAGGGCAAATGCAAAAGACAAAGTCATATAAGGAATCCCATGAAAAATCACTGATTTGCCAAAGGAAAACTGGCTTTCAGACGGGTCAGAAAGCTTTAAGGCATCCCTAGGAAAGATGCTAGCTACAAAGCTGCACATCTTGTGTGTGGGGACCAAATGGTGTTTTGACTCCTTGGACTCATTTGCCAGGCTATTGCCAAACCTTCAGCAGCCCTCACTCCCTCAGAGGCCTGGGAAGCTCAGCGCGGTCAAGGTGCCATTGTTTGCCTCCTTTTGTTTGGTTGCCTGCTCTTTTGCTGAGTTTAAGTTTGCCCTTCTTTTGTTCAATTCACTTTTCTGCTTAGCTGCCCTGAACCTCATTCAAATGCCGTGTGTGTGTGTGTGTGTGTGTGTGTGTGTGTGTGTGTGTGTGTGTGTGTGCTTGAAACCTGGCCGTTTAATCCACAGAAGAGCCTTGGGAAACTTTTAGGTTTCAGGTCGTGCAAAGGGTCACATCGCTTTGAGTTTTGCCCTTCAATTGATGTTTTAAAAAGACTCAAAGGAAGGCGCCAGCTGCACCTTCTGAGTCTTACCATGTGAACTGGGAGAAAAAAATAGAAATGGAGACAGACAGCTTGGAGTTATGTGGGATATGAAATGTCTTGGAGACATGTGGGGTATGAAATGTCTTAGGGCACTTGTTATATTTTCACACATACTCATCACTATTCATCACAATGCACTAAAACTGTAAAAGAGGAGGATGGAACAGTGCTGGTAAACAAAATCAGGCCCAAAGCCAAGAGCCAGGGAGCTTAGTACTCCAACAATCCCTTCCCCAGGCTGTTTGTCCTTCTAGCTGAAGCTTTTGCAAAGTTCCTGGTTTGGGTGGATCTCTACAAACGTAGTTGATAAAAAGAACGAATCGTTGCCCATGTTCCTGGAAACCCAAGGCTAGACTCGAGTGTCTTAGCAAAGGCGTCTTCTGAAAATAAAATTCCATAGAGTCTCAACACTGAAAAGGAGCAGAGACTTCATCAGGACCCGTCCCTTATGTCCAGCATAGTGTCCCCAGCAGTCACCCAGGAAGACAGACATCTTCCCCTCACTTTGGAAATAACCCATGGAAATCATATTTTTATATAAAGTCAAGTTTTAATTCTCACTACACTAAGAGAGGTAGACCATATGAGTCTCCCAACTTAAAGAAGACGTGCTTTTCACTCATGGTTTTCAGAGATTTAAGTTCATAATCGTAGGCTCCGTTGGTTCTAAGACCGTGGAGAGATGGGACATAAGCAATAGAAAGTACATGGAGAAGGAGGCTGCAGTTTCATAGAGACAAAAAGTAGAAAGCATGGAAAAGACTGGACCACATGCATTTTTAGTTACTGTTCTGTTGCCGGCGGTGCATTTTATATTCAAAGCGTAGCCCTCCGAGTTACTGGCCCAGGCAGAGTATCTCAAACCCCACCCCCTTACCACTTCAATACCTGTTTCTTCAACATGTTCAGCCATCACTTGATTACCTACGATAGGTATTTTTTTTCCAGGGAAGAAATAGGCAACTGCTATAAAATATGCCATGGTGTGGACAGTATGAGAGCTTGGAGAAGGTTCCTTTGATATGGACAAGGTTAACTGCTAGGGCACTCAACTTTGCAATCATACCTATCTTCATGCTACCTTCAAACACTGATATTTCATGATAAGAGTCTTTTTAGTTATATCCTTTGTACTTCAGATGAGATTGCTACAACTTAAATTCAAGTCATACTAGGTTGAAAGTATTTGAACCAACAGTTTAACTATAACCTCACCTCAACAACAACTAACTTATTTGCCAGTGGATTTCTTTCATGGGAAAACAAATCTTGCATTGATAACCATTTGTTGTTTGTACTTTTATTGCCATTGTCCAGTAATCACGACACTGCTTTCTCTGTCATCTACAAATCCTCAATCCTGCCTTATCCCATTCTTGACTAAATGATCTCTTATTTGGACCAGTTTTAACACATTTTCTGTGATTCTTTACATTTTGAACTTATTCTGCATGTTGATGGTGTAAATGAAGGTTTGTCTCCTGCTTGACAGTTCCCAAATAACCACTCTAAAGCTTAATATTAATTATGATTGTCTGTTCAGTGGCTCAGGAATATTACTGACTAGCTCTTACAATTAAATCAATTATTCTATATTTTACCATGAGGTTTGTGGCTTGTTACCTCACATCTTGCTACTCTGGTGGCTACATGCTGTCTCCCTAACTCTGCCTTCTTTCTTTCTGCATCTTTGGATTTTCTGCCTGGCTCTATTGTGCCTAGACATTGGCCAAATCAGCTTTATTTATCAACCAATAAAAGTAACACATATTTGCAGCATACAGAAGGACATCCCACATCGCCATAGCAACATTTCAGTGCTTTCAAAAATTATTCTTTATTATTTTGTGTACTTTGTCCACAGTATTATTTTCAAAATAAAGTGAATTATTTGCTTGCTTGCTTGTTTGTTTACCTCAACATAGGGTCTCACTATATAATCTTGACTGACCCAGAGCTTCTTATGTAGACCTGCCTGGCCTCGAACTCACGGAGAGCTGGAGATACATATACTTCCAGTTGTGTGGCAACAATGGAAGGAAATAGAGCCCATGAAACTGAGAGAGAACAATGGGGGGGGGGTTGGAGGGAAGAAAGGGAAAGGACAACAATGATGCAATTATATTTCAGTTTCAATAAAAGCTTAAAAAGAAAGATGTATTTTAGTCATGGATTCATAGGTTTCCAATCATCACTGTAAGGAGAGAATGGGGAGCAGAGCTGTTCAGTCCATGGCAGAAGGCAGTAAAGTTAGAGAGCCGAGGCAATGTCTGTCATTCAAAACTGCCCGGGTGACAGCGGTCGTAAACGGAACCGCTCTCCCCGCTCCCCCATTGTTGACTATGCCAGAGCTTATAGACATTCACAAAGTTCAAGAAACTGCCAACTATGTTTCTCACCATATCTGACGGTGTTACTGCCCCTTTCTTCACCAATCACTGCACTTAGGGAACTGTTCTGATTGGCTCGGGCCAGATCACGGTGTCCCCGAAGGAAACTGAGAAGTCTTCCCCCAAACGAAGAACTAGCAGCAGCAGGAACACAGCAGCATGCACGGGTGTGATGGTCTTCCCACTCCCTGCTCTTAAAAATCCACACAAGTCTAAAAACAGCAGCAGCTGAATCCGATGTGGTAAAATCTCCATTTAATCCTTCTATGACATTGAATAATGGGCTTTCTGATTTCCAGTGTACTTTAACACAGCTGAAAATGCACAGGTATACTGACTTGATGGTAAAGGGGGACGCAAATAGGAAACCTGATAATTCCTTTCCAGAACACACTCTGCTAGACTTGATTATATATAGAGAGCTCTTGGGATAATTTTGGTCAAGCAGTCTGTTATAGGGCAGGGCATATATTTAGCGTGTTGACGCATCTGTGGAAAGAGCCTTGTGATTTAAATAAAGCACTTTAAATATTTCATATCTCTCTGTTAATTCTGGATCTGAATATATCATAACATTCTTTAAGCTAATTTCAACATCATAGTACTTTCAAAGGACCTATTTTATTTTTAATCTTTAAAAATATATAAGAGCTAAGGAGAAAGCACAAAAGTCTTTGAAACTAGAGGCCCCGACACTCTACTGGGAAGATGAGGAAAACACATCTGTTTATTTGTATTTGAGAATGGTTAACACATTGAGACTTCAGAAAAACATGTGGGTCTTTCTCCCAGCAGACGGTCAGCCAACACAGAGGAAAAACTCAAGCCAGGAAACATTTAAAAAGGATCCCACAAAGAGAGAAAGAAAAGCAAGAAGAGACTTCAGGCTGTGAAAGGTAATATTGTTAAGGTTGTGTGGAAACATTCACAATAAAGACAAGCCAAGAATAAGGGCACTGCAAGCAGAGAGGTGAGGGTCAACGGCGGTGGGGACAAAGCCACCTCCACCGGGTGACCAGGAGGCAGGTGGAGGAAATATCTGCACTTGGACTTTTGCCCATAGGCCAGGCCTGGGGGGGGGCTCTCCAGTGGGAGGTCAGTAAATGTTTCTTTGAATTTATCCTGCCCTTATTTACTACTCTACTCTGTGGTCTGTTATTGTCTAAGGACAATATTGTCTTTTCTAACTTCCTAGGATTCCACACTTAGCTTCTCCCTGATGGGTCTAATGCATATCTCACCTCTCAGGCTTGGATGCTGCTTCTCACTGAAAGGCTAAGCGTGGGTCGATTTCATTTCTGATATAATTCCCACCCAGTGGGGGGGTCTATTCAGGAAGATTTATCCCTCTATCCTCAGGTCTTCAGTTTAGTCCCCAAACTAGAGCTTAAGCCTGAAGGTAAAATATTTAAGCCATGAAGATATACCCAAAACACAGCCAATCGTCCCATCACAGAATGAGACAAGCAGACTCTTGTACCGATTTCATATCTGTTGAGGTTGGGAAGCAGGGGTCATCATAATATATAAGCGCTGAAACCTCAGTAACTCAGGGTGAATTTTGCTGTTGCAGTTTTTACTTGGTCTGTCCTTTATTCATGCCAGGTGGGTTCCCGCCAGCACGTAACTGGGTGAGGGGTAAGAAATGGGAGTCCAGTGTGACCTTCAGGGGACCAAGGTTGTCACACTTCTTGTAGCAACTAGGAATCTGGTTTTCGTGTTTCCTGTTGGCTCGTTGTCATGGTTGTGCGTTTTAAACATGTAGCTGAGACACTATAGCATTTTAAAATTCACACAAGATGTTTTACAGATGTGGGTTCTACTAAAGCTTGCTTTTTAAAATCAGCGTTTCATGCCTGAGGTTGCTCCCCATTGAGGCTGTGTAGTTGTAACACGTAGCTACACCGCACACTGCGTGGTGTGTCCTATCATCCTCTACTTAATGACCTGTGGGGTTTCATCCCTAAGCTTTCCGTTTCTATCCACTAGTAAATACTCTTCCATCAGCCATCTGCATGTTCTTACTCACTCTTATTTTTTTTTTCCATAAGATATGCACATGCAATTTTGCGTGCACTTGGAGGTCAGAGAACGAGCAGGGGGAGTTGGTTCTTTCCTCCCTCTGTGGTATCAAGCACTATTTCCCTTGAGCTGCCCCGCTGGCCATGCCCCTATGTCTGATCTTTGGGCATTTTTAAAGTCAAACTGACCTTTTCTAATTGGTTTTGCCCCTGTTACGTTATTTTGCTTTTGTGGTTGTTTGATATAAGTTTGCATCATGCAATCCAGTTATATGTTCCTTTCTTAGTTCATTCTAGGAAAGGTGATTTCTGCATTATTGAATTTGGCTCTGCACAGACATGAACTATCTGTGTAGCTGACTCTTCTGTTTCATCAACATCTCCCATACTTTCTCCAGTATCTTTTGTTGACTTGTATAATTTCCTCAATGGAGTTTTATAACATTTCTTCAGATAAAGTTTATACTATTATAGATAGTTCAAACAACAGCTTTTAAAATTAAAATGTCAACCATTTGAATCTCTCTGTGTGTTTCTGTGTATGTTTATCTCTCTGTGTGTATATGTGTGTCTCTCTGTGTGTGTGTTTCTGTGTGTGTGTGTGTGTGTGTGTGTGTCTATGTTGTAATAGACCATTGCATTGTAAGCTAGATCATTCCCCAACATTGTAAGCCCTGAAATTTATTTACCATGACAGTATAGGCAGGAGATCTCTATGGGAAAGATTCTTCCTTCTGCTATTACGTGGGACCCAGCTGACTGATTTTATGTTGAAGATAACAGAACAGACCTTACATCTTACATACACGGCTTTGACACTTAACCTGAGGAATGGAATGCATTGTGTGCACCCAAAAGGGGGAGGATTCCGTAGAGACACAACCCTGAGGGATGATAGACTGTATGAGTATAGGTATTTGTGCCCACAGATAAGCGGTAGGGAAACCAGGAACATTAAACATGCAGAGTTATCTCTTTAAAGGGAGACACGTAACTGAAGGCTGGGAAGAGATATGGTTAATAGCCTGGTGACCTCTGCACTGTCTCTACGGCCAGGCCACACCAATTCCCCACACCCTTACCTTGGACCTGATTATCTCAATCAATCTATAGCACTTTCCTTCCCCAGACCCTATCATGGGTTCTGTTTATCTTGAGCCTGCTTTCTTAGCTAATCTATGGAATGAACCTATCCTTATGGAAAAGGCCACTCATGGTTTCCCACCCAGAGTTTCCATGCAGTCCCATCTTGAGCTTTGCTATCCACAGAGGACTGAGTTAATCATTACTGGGAAACTTTTCCCAAAATTGTATTGTGCCTAACTGCCTAAAATAAACTTGCCAGTGTCAGACTTTCAAAGTTTGAAACAACATCGACTACTGAGTAGTAGTGTTGAACGGACCTGCCTTCTTATCTCACTTGGATTGTTACTCTGCTGACTGTGGTGGTCGCAGAGACCCTCACAGTAGGCCTCAGTGTTCATCATTGCCCGTCTTATCCCTCTGTAAAAACCAGGGCCGCCAGGAGGTTGGGAATCCACTCTGCATTCCTGAAGCTAAGGCATGCAATTGTAGAGGAGCATTGCATACCTTGTGGCGCTGTGCCCCGCTGGTCTCAGCATGAGAGGACAAGGTCCCACTAATCCCACTGCACCTCAGGACAATGTTGACTGGACATCCCATCTCTAGGCCCTCTATTGTATAGCTTATCTCTGTTCACCGCGCTAGAGAACTCCTCCATCTTCTCATTTTCTTTCTGTTGCTGTGATGGAAACACACTCACCAAAAGTAACTCGGGGAAGAAGTGTTTACTAGGCCTGCACTTCCAATCTATCACTAAGGGGCACAGACTGGAGGTGGGAACCTCCTACATTGGCTAAGACAAAATTCCTCACAGAAATGCTTAGAGACCGACCTGATAAAGACAATTACTCAGTAGATGCTTCCCTTGCTCCACAGGAGATCCTAGGCTGTGTCCAATAGACAGTTGAAACATTTGTGGAGCCCTGCAGGAGAAAGTAGGTTGTTATTATACATGATACTAATGGACTACGAGTCAATTAATGGATTGATCCATTGATGGAGTCAGAGCTCCCACAGTCTAGTCTCGTTCCAGAAGCCTATTAGCTGTCAATCATGCCCTTTTCACATAAACTTTTAGGGACATTGAAGATTAAAATCTCAGTCTCCAGTGAACTTCCACTGGGGTTGCTTGTTAGAATGTCTATTGTTTGCTTCTTGTAACATTTTCAAACCACTGACTTAAGATCTAGTTAATGAATTTATCCCACCACTGGGAGAGTGGGCTTCCATATCTGTTCCATATCTGTTCTATAAAGTTACCCACAGCTATGGAATCATGTCTGTGACGTGCACCTCACTCTCCCCTCTAATAAATAGAACAGCTCATCACTATTGGGTGCTTCCATTCGGCTATTATGTTTTGCATTGCCCTTCGTATGGGTGGGAGTGAGGCTTGGGAAAGGGACAGGGACAGCACAGGTACTTCCCTTGGTGAGAAAGAGCAATCGTGTGCCCTAAGAATGTACGTATTTTGTATATTCCATAAACGTTAAGCTAACGGCGAAGCTACGCAGCCATACTAAACCTGAATATAGTTTATAAGCTGGTGAGCAATATAATTTCAAAGACAAATACTTAGTTTTGATTACTTCAGAATGATGTGATCATTTGGGGGAGCTTAGGGAGGGTACCTAGAACCTGTGTGGCGATTTTTTGCTACTTGCATGTGAGACTAAAATTATTCAAAAGTCAAAAGTTTTCATTGTTTGTTTGCTTGTTTGTTGGGAAATTTAAGCACTTGTCCTTTACAGCTCTCTTCTCCTCACCCAGCTGTAGAACTTCCACGCAAACAAGGTTGAGCAAACAAGGTTGTTTTCAGAACTTTCCTGTGTGCGGTGCCCATACCTTGACCCCAGGTGTGGGTGGTGCATGACTTCCTCCTATGCTTAGCCCATCCCCCGGCTTGAGTATATAAGCCCATTACTCTCTGTAATAAACAGTAGTGGCAGCAGCTTCTTCACTTCTGGTGGTGGTCTGTTAAGTGTTTCGATCCCAACACCCTCCTCCAAGCTTGGTACCCAGGCTGTGCAGGCGTGGCACTTGTTTGTTTTTGCTTTTAAAAGAAGTTTCATATTCTTTTAAACTCAGGCTCCTGTTTCTACTGCTTGTCAGTATAAGAGAAGCCTGAGACCAATGTTGTAAGGGAAGCCACTGACATCCTCTTGGCCTGGTGCATTGCTTCTCTCTTACATTCACATATTTGGATACTTTGTGACTACTTTGACCAACCGGATGCAGTGGAAATGGCGTCACAACAGTTCAGGCTAATCTTTAAGAGTTCTGCCAGTTTCCTATTCTTTGAGAATCTTGGATCTCCTTGAAAAGATTTAAGTATCTTGTGGAAAAGACTGTACAAGTCATGGATGGGCCAAGTATAACACAGATTTCAGTTGCTTCTGTCTAGATATCATGAGTCCAAGGCAGCTGTGGGCCAGCCTAGGCGGCTGCACACCACCTCATGACCTAGTCAACGCTTGGGGACAGCGTAACTACCCTTTAGTGCTCTGCCTCTACTCTCAACTCCCCAAATTGTGGGATGACTTCACCAGGGGATGCAAAGCCTGGGGTACACAATCAACATGAAAGGTGGATGTTATAATTAGCCAAGGAAGGGCAGGCAGGTAAGAGTTCAGACTATAAATTGTCAAGGGCTTAGAGAAGAGTTGCTGTCATTGACCCATGAGGGGAAAGGCTCGAAGAGATGCTGTTTCTTCTGCAACTGGAACAGATTGTCATTGCAGGGCACACTGTAGAATGAAAGCTGGACAGACAACAGGGACATAGTATAGCATTCAGGGGCAAAATGGGTCCCACCAATACCAACAGGAGCCTGCATCAGGCTCTCACTACACCAGCCTTGGTGGTGGTCAAGAGCTGCAGGGGCATCTGGAAACTTCCCCAGAACTACACACATTCTTGGCAACAGGAAGTAAAAGGAAAGACTCTGTGGGAGCCAAAGTTCCATGAGTCAGGTGGTCGATTCACTCAGCAAGATGAGCTCCCAGAAGCAATGCATAAGCTTTGAAGGATGCCGGGCACAGGCCACTGCCACACCATCTCAAACTCCTATGCAAATTTCCTATGCCAACCTGAACCTACGTCTTAAAGTGCAGCAACACATAGAACATGCAGTTTCAGTCTATGGGAAAAAAAAAGATCAGTTTTATACATGATTTTCTCTATATTAGTTAGTGAATTAATGATACTCAGATTAGGGCCACACATACTGTTGGAAAGAACTTATTTTTTGAGGGACTACCAGAGGGTCTTTCACGTTATAATTTAATCAATAGGAAACTGACGGGAGATGTCATTCTGTAAATATGTTTCTCTAATTGGTTAATGAATAAATCACTGTTGGCCAATAGGAAAGCAAGATAGGTGGGACTAGGAGACATGGAGGGCAGAGGAAGGAGTAGGGAGGAGATCCAAGATAGAGAGAGCAGAACGCCAGCCCCTCTCTCTGGTAAGATGAGATCACATGGAAACACTTAGATTAATAGAAATGGGTTGATCATTAAGACAGAGTCAGCCAATAAGAAACATTAAAAACAGGCCACCAGCTTTATATCTAATACAGAGTCTCTGTGTGTGTTATTTGGGGCTGGCATGGCGGTGGAACCAGACCGGCTACAGGGAAAAGCCTACTCCTAACAGGAAACCAAACCAAAGTAAGTTGGCTGCTCTTTGATGGAGGGGTCAGAAATACTGAGCCTATCTCCACCCTCAACGTCCAGTTGAAGAAATAGTAAATCCATTCATCTCACTATGTCCAAAGCTGGATTTACCTAAGTGGCTGCTGCCTCCTTAGAGGAAGGTTCCTTACCTCAGTCTTTTCTTCTCTGATAGGACTGAAGGTTGCATCATTAGCACATAACACCATCTTCACTTCTCCTCCAGGGAACTGATGGGTTGGAACCTAGGTGGGGACATTCAGTGGAGACCATCCCTGTGATCTGGGCTAAATGTGACATGATTCCCTAAGTTTGCACCTCCTTAACAGCGAAGCAGCTTTATCAGAGACAGGAGGTTGCTGGTCCTTTTCTAGGGTTCACTGTGACCTCGGAGTCTTGACGCTTCACACTCCTTTGGAGAGCAAACTTGTCTCTTGCTGCTTTTACGTCTACTGAATGTGTTTTTCGTGAGAAGCTTTGCTGCCAGGTTATTTCTCACCTTGAGCTGTACTTTAATGTGTTACCTGTCAAATGCAACCAGTAGACAGGTTCAGTGTCATTAAATCACTGGGTGTCGAAGCTATGCACCTTCAGTTTTAAAGAGGCCACATTAGGAAGAAAATGGCAGTCCCAAATTTTAATTGACCTGTAGTCATATGGGGTAAGGTCTTCTATTTGCATGGTGCCATACTTGATTTTAAGTAACGTATTATACGAAGGTGGACACAGTTGGGTGATTGTAAGAACTATGCTGCTAAGACCCAATCTCTCTAAAATGACTAGGTTACACTCAGGATAAGAAAAAGCCATGGTTTCAAAACAAGGGGAGATAACAAGGAAGAAACCTCCTTTTGTTCATACTTTCGGAGTTGACTCCAACAGTGTTCCTAAGCTATTCCCAGTGCACTGGGATGGCTGAAACAGATACGTTCTGGGGCTTTCTCATGAGCTCCTAGACCAATAGCTCAACTCGGAATTCAATGTAGATTTTTATGTAGTGTAATATCTGCTTCTCACAGGAGCATGTGTGTGTGTGTGTGTGTGTGTGTGTGTGTGTGTGTGTGTGTGTATGAACACACTCATGTACATGTCTACGGGCTAGTTGTTAAGATGAAAAGAAATCCATCTATTGGGAATTACCCTGAAATTTCTTGCCTTAGCTAACACGACAACCAAGACCATGATTAATAACTCCACTGTTATTTCCATTCAGGGTAGTTCCCTCTTTAGAGCAAACATGTGCTGATCTGAGCCTGTGCTCAGGAGTGCAATAAACACTCAAAGAGTCTCGACTCTGCATTAATGAATGTGTTGCATTATGCTTGGTTAGTAGTCTCCTGACAATAGAAACGCTACTGGGTGTCATTATATCTGGATTTAGCTTTTGTGACCTTTGGAGGCTGGATAACACAGGAAAAGAGAGGAAGACATATCTTACTGTGCAGACGATGTGCATTGTGAGATGGGTTGCAAAAAGCTCCTGATTTTGTCACATAAATCTCCTTGCCTCAGAGAGGCTGGAAAAATCTTAGTAATTCATGGGCACAGGCTTTAATTTACTGTTCTTCTCGGGTGTTGCTGAGGATTGTAGATGGGAAAAACCTCATCACAAAGATTAATGCCCTTAAACTGGGGGTAAGAGGACATGATGAGTAGTCATACATCTGCCTATTCTAAAACAAAACAAAATAAACAAAAACCAGGAACATACATACTGCTTTGTGCATAATTACAGAAATGCCATGTAATTCTGCTAATTCTCCTTTCAAGTACATGCAAGCACCAAGACACTAGTCTGAGACTTTGAATGGTTGTGTCCTCTATTGCATCAGGTTAAACTGAAAGGGAATACTATCACATGCGTCTCCTTTAAATGAGCGCTCATTGTGGGGCATGGGGAAGGCTCATTCTGAGTAACTAGGAATGGCTGTATAATAATAGCAACAAAATAGGCAGAGGTGGATCTTACAGCCAGGCTTCCTGTGGTGTTTCTGGGGTGGGGAGTGGGGTTCAAATGTAAAATAACTTTGGACTGCTAGCTCTCATCTGTGATGTGTTACAAGTAACTGAGCTTCCAGACCACTGTTTTGTTTCTGATAATGATGTGCGGTTCCACCTCCCAGCCCTGTGATGGACTGACTCTTTCGCTGTTATTATGCCCAGTTATTCTTGGGGCATAATAGTCACTAAAATCCATCCACAAGCAGAGACCAGACCCCAAATGTGGGAGCTTTAAAAACTCAACAACACAGAGGTAGCCGTGTCAGAGAAGCCAGTCCCCCAGAAAGTTCTTTCTTTGTGTTCACAGGGTCACAAGTAGTCCTCAGACCTGCCAGTAATAGGCGTCCCTGGGACTGTTTTAAAGAACAGAAGCCTCATTTCCTAAGGCCTTCCTTAAATAGAGCCCCAGGAGACAACACCTGAGCACTGGCCCAAACTCTGCAATGTACCCAGGGTCTAATGAACACAAAGCATGCTGGCAAATAGCACTTAACATGTAAATCAAACAGCTTGTCCTTTTTACCTCCAAGGACCTTGAAGCTAGGACTGGAATTAAGGAGAATATCTGATTAGCTTTTCTCTGCATTGATAAAAATAGCCAAGAGCTGGAAACATGTTTTTTTTTTTTTCATGGAGCCCCAAAACAATGCAATGCCTGGAGAAATTAGTGGTTTAGGCATCTTGAAAATTGTGACCATGATAAAACAAAAGAAAGCAGCCTTTTGTTATCAAAAGACTGGCAGTTTAGTGGGTAAATATCAGCTGAATGAAGGCGTGAAGAATACATTCACCATTCCTATTTCTTCAGAGCAGGGAGAACATTCTAGACACTAGACTGTCTAGTTTAAATACTTGGAGGATGATATACTTGGAATAGGTCCCAGTGGGTATAAGACAGGGTATAGTGTTTAATTTTGATATGCAATGCCATTTTCATTTACATTTATTCAACTCTCGTTAAATTATTCTAAACCCATAAGCACTGTGTTTGTGTTGCAAATAAGCATATTAAAATATTAATTGTACTTTTCCCATTTTTTTTCCAAGCAAGTAAGTAACTTCTTAATATTTCCATGCCTCATGTAGATCCTAAAGCAAAATAGTATGTGAAGTCTGGTTTTCCACGCCTTCTGTAAAGCCCTGAGTTCTTTAAAGAAATACTGTTGATGCCTCAGAGGAAGGAGGAGGGGCCCCCGAGGCTAGCAGAAGCAACCTCCTGGATGCTGCAGTACACCAAAGGATGCTTGCAAACTCTGGAAGACAAACCACTAAATGATTGCAACCGAACTGAGGGTCAGACTTCAACATATTAAAAGAGGCACTTACTGTTTCCCTATCTAGTAGATTTTACAGGGCATCTAACCCTTCCCTTGGTCCCATGTCCTGTAAATATTAAACTACCTTCTGTAATACTTTGCAAATGTCAGTTTGCTAGACTGTTTGCCTCAAGTAGGCAACAGATAGTAAGCTCCTGCCCCAGTGTCATACTCACCTCTGTGACATTGGGTCTGACATCTCACTTTGCTTTGTCCCATCGACTTACATCCTTTTAAAATGTCTACTGAAATTCTTGATTATTTCTTTTGAGATTATAATATAATTCTATCGTTTCCCCTTCTCTTCCCTCTCATATACCCCCTCTTGCTCACTTTCAAGTTCATGGCCTCTTTCTTTCATTATATGCACCTATGAATATATGAGTACATATAGATAGATAGGTAGCTAGATAGGTAGGTAGCTAGCTAGGTAGGTAGATAGATAGGTAGGTAGGTAGCTAGATAGGTAGGTAGGTAGGTAGGTAGATAGGTAGGTAGGTAGGTAGGTAGATAGGTAGATAGATAGGTAGGTAGGTAGATAGGTAGATAGATAGGTAGGTAGGTAGATAGGTAGGTAGATAGATAGGTAGGTAGGTAGGTAGGTAGGTAGGTAGGTAGGTAGATAGATAGGTAGGTAGGTAGATAGGTAGATAGATAGGTAGGTAGGTAGATAGGTAGGTAGATAGATAGGTAGGTAGGTAGGTAGGTAGGTAGGTAGGTAGGTAGATAGATAGATGCTAAGTATAACCTGTTCAGTCATTATGTGTCTTGTATGTGTTTTTCAGGACTGACCGTTTGGGTTGGATAACTGATTAACATGCTTGTCTTTGGGGCAGACTATTTCGCCCACTCTCTGCTTCCCTTAGTTACCTGTAGTCCTTTGTGTAGTGTAGGCCTCGTGAGCTTTCATCGGCTTCAGTGTGTCTGTTGTAGTTGTCCTTGTTCAGCTCATGTTTAGGCAGTCATGTTGGTTAGACTTTATGGATGTAGCTTCTGACAATCCTAGGAAACACAATTTCACAGCAAACTTCCTCCTCCTCAGGCTCTTACAGCCAATCTGCTTCTTCACCTGCAGAACTTTGCTTTCCAGGGTTGTTTTGTAGATGTGTCTGCTGGGACTGGCCTCCACAACTCTGTATTTTGATTGGCTGTGGTTCCCTGTAATGGTCTGTCTCTGTTGCAAAGAGGTATTTCCTCCATGAGGGGTAAGAACTACACTTACCTATGGGGATAAGGACAAATATTTAGAATGCAGTCAGGGATTGTGTCGGTTTAATAAAATGATGGTTGTAGGTTCTCCTCCAAAACCCATGACTTCACTGCTCAAAGAGCCATGGGGATCTTTGTCATGGTTCACAGGTGTCATAGCTGAGTGAGACCATCAATGCTTCTCTCCTGTGAAACTTTGCATGGCGCCTTCTGATACCATGAAAGCAAGACCTCAGGGAGGAGCCTGTCAGGTCGCTTCCACCGCAGGGGCCTCTGGGCCTGTGTATGAAGTGCATAGTGTCTTCAGCAACTGGGACTCACATTCCTCCTCTGGAGAGCAGCCAAGGGCAACAATATTCTCTAAGTTTTAGAAGTCTCTTAAGCAGCTCTGATCAGCAATTCAAAACAGGGGTTCTCGTGTCTGGTTTTAGGGGTTTAGTTAGATATTATTTGGCTGTTGGAGGGACTATTGTTATCCCAGATGAGAGATTTTCATTTAAGCATATATACATATATGTGCAGATTTACATTATTGTATTTTAATGAATAGTTAATAGTATGATTCCTTAGCACTTTCTCAGACGTCTTATTATTATTTTACCTCCCTCCTTCTATATTTATCTCTCTCCATCTGCCTAAATAGATGTCCCTTTCTCATTTTCCCTCATCAGAGAACTAGTACCCTGCTATTCCCCTCTCTATCGACCCCTTGCCCCCACCAACCCAACAATGGTCCCTCTTTATTTTACATGTCTGTAGTTAGTCCAGTATACATATACATTCATATCTGAAGATTCTGAGTTAGGAGCCTCCAGTGAGAAGAAGCATTTGATGTTTGCCTTTCTGGGTCTGGACTACCTCTCAAAATGGTCCTTTCTAGTGCCATCCATTTATATGCAAAGTTCATGATTTCAGTTTTCTCTGCAGCTAAATAGTGTCCCATGGTGTGCCTGTACTACAATCTCATGTCCATCCAGTGATTGAAGGACATTTCGAGTGTTTCCATTTCCTAGGTATTGTGGATAGACATCAGTGAGCATGGCTGAGCAAGAATCGGCCAACTAGGATGTCAGGTCCTTTGGGCATATGCCGAAGAGTGGCATAGCTGTGTCTTTTGGTGGATTTGAGTTTCAGCTTTTCAAGAATTCCCCACACTGATTTCTATAATGGCCGTACCAGCTTGCAATCTCAATGCAGCAAATGAGGTCTCCCCTTTACCTGGGCCTCCTCTAGCATCTGTTGGCATTTTATTGATCTTTGCCATTTTGACCATGGTAAGATGAAATCTCAAAGTTTTTTTTCATCTGCCATGCCTCAATTGCTAAGGATGACTTGCTTTTTGTTATTTTCTTTCTTCCTTTTTTCTTTTTCTTTTCTTTATTTTCTTTTCTTTTCTTTTTTTTTTCTTTTTCTTTTTTTTTGATATTTTTCAGCCATCCCATCCCCCACCCCCCAAGAGTTGGCTAGCTTTTAAATTCTGCCAACAGGGGAAGCCAGAGGAGACGGGAGGTTTGAAAAGGAAGGGCTACTTATTGGTTGTTTTCTGTTCCTATTAGGGACATACTGACTCAGTCAGTCTTGCAGGAGCCTTTGATTTTAATGCAAAGCCTTCTAACTTGCAAAAATGACATCTGACACCCCGCCTGCCAGAGATGCCAGCACCACCCAGCCAAGCCTCCTTCCTGAAGAGCTAGTTACCAAGTCACATAACTCACCTATCTATGGCCTGACTGCTCCTTGAGCAGTGGCTCTCAACCTTCCCAATGCTGCAACTCTTTAATACAGTTCCTCGTGTGATGGTGATGCCCAAACATACAATAATTTTAATTGCTACTCCATAACTGTAAGTTTGCTACTGGTAAGGATCATAATGTGGATGTCTGATATGCAACCCCTCTGAAAGGGTAGTTCAACCTCCAAAGGGGTCATGACCCACAGGTTGAGAACCACTGTTACAGAGGTTCTGAATTTCAGAATTGTGCGGCTTCTCTTCCAAATGATAAGTTTTAGAAACCTTACCCCTTTTCTGACCTTTCACCCCCCAGCTGTACACAAACTCTGTCCTACAGCCTTTCCCACATGTGAAAATCAATGGCCACATAGAGCTGGGAATCAGATGGATGATTCTCACTGTAGCCCCTGTCCTGCATTAAAATCTCTCCATTCTCGCTCCACAAATGTCATTTATAAAGATAGATCAAATGGGAAGTGCACAAGCAAGCGCGTGTGCATGCACACACATGCACCTGCACACACACACACACACACACACACACACACACACACACACACAAGCATCTACTATAGGATAAACCCAAATTCGTATTTATTTCTGTCTATCTATGGATGTGGGTGTGTGTGTGTGTGTGTGTGTGTGTGTGTGTGTGTGTGTGTGTGTGTGCTGGATGTGCTTTTACAGGTATGTTTATATCAAACACAGACATTATATTTTTGCATCACATGTTCATACCTTCCTTTTTATCCGCCATTCCATTATTTTTCTCTAATGTAATTGATTTTACCCTACTAGGAAGGGCAGGAAAGGTATTTTAACTGATCTGCTTTTCCCTATAGGTAGATAAACTATTATGCTCTTGTTCATTGACAATTCTTTCACCTTAGTGCATAGTTTCTCCTTGGGCTGTTACTTTGGGCATTCCCCGGAGCCACAGGGATGTTAAATCCCATGGCCACTCTTCACTAATGCTCACTGATAGAAGAACTAGGTGTCTGTCAACCCCTGACAGCAGACAGGAGAAGGGCACAGATCGTAATGCTGAAGTTTCTTGCTTCTTCCTCCTTCTCCAGACTTGAGACCCGGGCCTGGCAGGCCCCCTCTCCTGCTGCCAGGGACTCCTGAGGAGTTAAAGTCAGAGTGGGGCATGTTTGCTCCCTGTCTTTGTTAAAACTGGCTCCCTGCCCCCAATGACCCTAAAACCCCTAGCCCTCGAGGAGAGATTAGATGTTAGCTCCCCAAATCTGCTATGCGTTTTGCATGAGATCTGAGGGTACACCTTGCCATGTGAGCATGTTTCTTCATCTCTAATGTGAGCCTTTCTTCACTGGCTGATGCTGTCTGCCCTGTCCACTTCCCTGCAGCTACCTGTTACCTTCTAGGTGTTCCCTGCCTTTCAATTCTTTAACTAGTAGAGACAACAATCCATCACACCCACCTTCTGTGGCCTTGCTTACCACACAAAATACTAACTTTTAGGTCCTTTGTCTGTAACCATGTGACTGATCTAACACAATGGAAATGATAGCAATATATTAGTCCCGAGTTTGAGTCTTCAGCCCCTGTCCGGCACAAGACAGGGTCAGCTATAGTTGGAGAAAATAACGTGCTGCAATCGAGATGCCTAAGATCAAAGGAGCCTGAAGTGCTGACCCAAGTCTAGGGGACAGATTTTCACTGATCCGCATGGGGGGGGTGTTGGTGTGAATGAGTTGGAGGCTGCTATCATAGCCATCCTCACCTGGTCTCCCACACCTGTATCTTCAGTGCCATAGGAAGGACAGAGGCTGTACATATTCACGTGTTTTTGTTTTCCCATACCCGTCTTCTCATTCAGTCATCAACACAGCTCTTGAAGGTGCTCCTGCCTTTATATTGAGATCTGTGGACAGAGATTTAATGCCTCTGAGAAATGAAATTGTACATGGGCGCACAGTTCCTAACGTGGCAGACTAGGGCAATGGCAGGGCTCAGAGTCCATGCTCTTTGACTTCATAGCCCATATTTCCCACACAGTGTTCACTGGGAAGATGGTGGGAAGCCAGGGAATGGATGGGTCCTGGCATGGAAATCTTTTCTCAACAGCACAATTGCCCCACATCTTCGAGCAATAGTGCCTATTGTCTTCACAGATAGTTACACACTAAATTCAACATAGAAGCCATTAGCCCAGACTTTCAGGAGAAATCAGGATAAAACACATGGGTAGAATTTTGTTAAAGCACAAATATTTTATGAATAGAGTAAGAAATCAAAGAGTCAGACCCATAGACCTATACTACCTGTTTAAATTTGTAGAATGTACACTGCTTTAAAATACCTTTAACAAATATATTCTGAAATTTTCTCTCTCTGTGTCTGTCTCTCACATACACGCACACACACACACACACACCCACACACACACACACACACACACACACACACCACACATATGATCCAATACCTTTAATGGGGAAGAAATTAAAAGAACTAGTAAGTGAACTGAAATCAAATGATGATAACAATTTGAGATCTGAAAATTTACCAAAGTCAAAAGGGAAAATAATGTTAAATATGTGTCTTTTGTTATAAATAAATGGTTTTCCTTCAAGAAAAGAAAACATAATTAAAGTGAAAGCAATTGGCCTATTGATAAAACACTCAGATACATAAATATCCATGTTCTTAGTTCCACAGTAGAGCTACTCTGGCAAGTGCTGGCCATGGCTGCTAAGCCTGTCTGATATATATATATATATATATATATATATATATATATATAGAGAGAGAGAGAGAGAGAGAGAGAGAGAGAGGAGCCACACAACTTATGGCTTGAACACATCCTAACGGATGCATATAACTGATCTTAAAGGCAACATGAAATTGGTTCTTTTGGGAATAACCTCTCCTCAAATTCTGTTTTGCTTCAGCCCTCTTCCTCTGATGGATATGGTGGACATTTCTAGGTTTCTTGGCCAAGTTACTGCAATGATTCGCTCTCCTCACCTCTCAGCTGCTTTTAGGAGTGATGAGTCTCCCACCAAACTGCCCTGACTTGTGGTAACCACACCTCACAAAGCTTTATGGAGCGGCAAGTTCTCATCCCTGAAATGGACGTCAAGCTACATCCATCGTGAGAGCTGTCCTCTGGCTCGGTGGAATCAAAAAGTCCCATTTTCATCTATCCCAACCACTATGAGGTCACACAGAGGCCAAAGGAACAGCAAGAGAAATGGAGACAGCTCAACGCTTCTCTGGCTGTGGCTGCCAGGTTTAGCAAGTGAAAAGGAGGGTACCCCCGTGCTATCAGATGTGTGTGATTTCAGTTCGGCCTCTGCCTGCCGCACTCACCGTGTGCTGACCCAAGAATAAACGCAACTCATATGTTTATATTAAAAGTTGATTCTAAATAGTCTCACTGAACATGTTATCTTTTCTAAAGGGTATGAAATTCAGGTAAAGATATGTCTGTGATCCCCTGGCCTCTTGACATCCATTTGATTAAAAAAAAAAAAAATTGAAAAAAAAAAAGACCAATGTGACTATTGGATATGATTGAAGTCCCTGTTAAAGAAGGCCAATTCATCATCAGTTTGAATCAAGCTTTAAGAGACATTAGAAAAATCTAAACCTGATAAAAACTATTAATGTGCTGGATGTTCTCATAAAGATGTGTTCAGTTTGTTGTTAGTCTCCCTCTGAAGAGGCTCCTTCAATTGTACATAAATTGTAACAATTGCCTGGTACTGAAAACCCTCTAATTAGGTGCTCGCTGGCTCTGAGATGCTCATCATGAAAGATGGCGCCACAAGCCAAGGCCCGGTAGTTTCCACGATACCCCACACTGGCTTTTCTAACTGCATTCCCGTGGGCTGTGCATTAATTCAGTACTTTGTTGAGTACGTGCGTGTGTGAAGGGGTTGATTTTTAAGTTTGCCTGGTGCCACATCCTTGTCTGCATGTTCCGTACAGAAGGACCAAAACCTGCTCTAGAACATGTGGCCCTCGTGAAAAGTACATGTATGTTCTTCAGCATAAGCCTTTCATTCACCCACTTTGCAGATAGGGAAGTGTGTGTTACTGATATATTTCAGTCTTAAAACTCTACCAAAATTCATTGTGTTTCCCAAAGTAGATCCTTCCCCCACCCCCTTGCTGTTGTGTTTCAGATCAAACCCAGAGCCTTGCATATGCCAGGGAGGTTGGCCTACCACTGAACAGCATCCTTCCCTATAGTTTGTTTATTTTAATTATGTTTGTAGGCTGTCACTACGAGTCACTTCCTAACTCTGCCTTTGCCACTGCTTCTGGCAGTCTATTGGCCAATGAAACTTGCCAAAGAACTTAGTTTTCAAAACTTGAAACTTTCAAACCTGTCTCAGTTTGTTTCCTATTGCAGAAGAAAACCAACCTGCCAAAGGAAAGCTTTATTCTAGCTTGCTTTCAGTTGTCATCCATCATGAAGGCAAGCCAGGGCAGGAACTTAGAGCAGGAACCTGGAGGCCGGAACCGAAGTGAGACCCAGGAGGGACTCTGCTTACAGGCTTCCTTCCCATGGCTCTTCCAGCCCGCTTTCTCACACAATCCAGGACGTCCTTCCCAGGAGCGGCTCCACCCCAGTGGGCGGGGTCCTCCCACACTAATCAATGATCAAGAAAATGCCTGGCAGACTGACCCCCAGACAATCTGATGAGAAAATTTTCTCAACTGAGGGTCCCTCTTCCAAGATAACTCTAGCTTGTGTCAAGTTGACGTTCCCAGGATACGTATAATGTACACTGTTCATATTCAACCCCTCCATCACGCTTTTATTTTTCCTCTTTCTTTTTCTTCTACCTAGTGCTTATCTGAACCTCAGTGAGTAGATTCCCACAGAAGTCTGAGAACAGAGATAAACAACCAGCTTGAAATAGGACAGTGTGGCTCCCTACTGACACCTTTTGATTTGATCGTACTCAGCGATGCCCCAATATCTGACAAGCCTTCTGGATTTCTCACATTATCAATGTGCCCAGAACATTGGTTGCTTTGTTTTTGCTATAGATTGAAAAGTGTTTAGAAATAGATGTGTGGGAAAAAAATAAAGACAAAACACAAAATAGCTGTTCGCTAGATTTTTAACCCACAATCTAGAAATACCTGCTTGCGCCAATGCCAAGTCTTTCAGAGAACTTTTGTGGTGAGTGATGCTGGTCTCTGTATCAAACTGAGTACTTGAGTGTGGTATTTTATGACTAATGATGTTGGAGGATTGTGTCTGGGATTTCAACCTCTGTGCTGCTAACACTTTGGAAAGGGTCATCCTTTGCTTTTCTGGGCTGTCTGTGAACCATAATGTGTTTAAAGCTTCCCTGGCTTCTATCCAATAGCTACATGAAAACAGCTTGAATTCCAGTCACTATTACTGTGATGAAACTTAAAGACCCCAAGAGTTTGGAGCCTGTCAGGGGGAAGGCCCTTGCCCCCAAGAGACGAGACCGGACCACTGGATGCAAGTGCAAGAGGTTATTTATTGTTTACACACAGGTACCTATGGACGCCCTAGTCTTTCGAGAGACTGAGAGAGTGTGCCTGGTTAAAGCATATACAGTTTATATAAGGTTGGTGTAGCAAGAAGCAGGCTTACAGAAGCAGAAGCATGGTTACAGGGACTTCATTGTTTCATCTAAATGTAGCAGTTGTAGTTAACCAAGGACAGTTGGTTATTCGGGTTGGGCACAAAGAATACAAAGAATTCAGTTATGACTATCTCAGCATCCTGGATACTGTCCTGCTGACCTTGCTTTGGTCCAAGCTGCAGACCAGAGATATCTGGTTGACGTTGGATGAGAGCAGCACCTGGTTCCCTCCTGTACTTTTCTCATAGCTTGACCTTGGCAAATTAGCAAGAGCAATTTAAACAGGCAATAAGCATAGTGGGGGTCTTTCAAAACAAGAGGGGTAAAAGCAAGTTGGGGAGGAAAGGTGTTTGGTTCACACTTCCACTTTGTAGCCCAACACTGAGGCAGGAACCTGGAGGCCAGAGCTGTCTCAGAGACCATGGAAGAGTACTGGCTTGTTTTCCATGGCTTGCCCAACCTGCTTTCTTACAGAACCACAGCCCAGGGATGGGCCCACCCACAATGGGCCAACCTCTCCCACATTTGTCAGGGATTAAGAAAATGCTCTACAGGTTTGCCTGGAGTCAGACGATCTAATGAAGGCATCTTCTCAATTGAGTTTCACGTCACATGACTACAGAGGGAGGAGGGATTGTAGGAGCCACAGGGGTCAAGGGCATCACAAGAAAACCTACAGAAACAACTAACCTGGCTCATAGGAACACACAGAGTCTGAACCAACAACCAGGGAGCCTGCGTGGGACTCACCTAGGCCCTCCACATATATGTGACAGTTGTGTAGCTTAATCTACTTGTGGGATTCCTAACAATGGGGGCAGGGGCTGTCCCTAGGGCTTTGGCTATCTCTTGGGAACCGATTTCTCATACTGGTTGCCTGGCCCACTCTTAATACAAGGGAAGGTGCTTAGTCGGACTGCAACTTAATAAGCCATGTTTTGTTGACGTCCATGGGGGAGGGCTGCCACTCTTTCAACAGAAATAGAGGAGGAGTGAGTTGAGAGGAGGTAGGGAGAAAGAATGGAAGGAGAGGAAGGAGGGGAAACTGGTCAGGATGTAAAAATTAAAACAAAACAAAAACCTGCCAGTACTTAGCTCCCACCGGCTATGAGAGCCCACAGTGCATGCAAACATTTAATATGTATTCTAAAAGTAGAATAACTCCTGTTGAAAACTACTGGGGTTTAAGAAATTTACTCTTAGAAAAATAATTTTCCCATGAGAGAAATTTCTCCATCTCAGAGTTTACCTGCGACTTCTGTTCCGATGTGGTCCTCAGGAGCTGAATTTGCCATCTATTTAAGAAGGGGGGCATTTTTTCTTTGGAATTAAAATTTTAAATCATGTCTCAGGAAACACAAACATACAAAAGGATACATTAGTGTTTGTTGTTTTTAGTAATAGACCTCACTGTGTACCCCAAGTTGGCTTTAAACTCTTTTTAAAGTTGGGGAGAAGAGGGTAAATGTGATGAAAACATGTTGTAGATAATTTTTAAAAGAACTAAAAACTAAACCAAAAATTTAAAATACAGAAGATTTGTTTTTGTTTTTAACTATGTGTATGTGTTTGTCTGTGTTGCGGGGTCTACATGAGGATATATGATCCCCTGGAGCTAGAGTTTAAGGTGGTCTGAGCTGCGCAGGACGGGTGCTGGGAAGGTAACTCCAGAAGAGCAGCTCATGCGCTTAACCGCTGAGCCATCGCTCTAGCCTGTCGTCCTGAGCGCTCAGTCCTCTCCTACCCGGCCCCAGCCCCGCTTTTAGGCAATTGATAATGCACGTGCTTCCATTTTATTTGTGAATATGCCAAACAAATGGCTTCTCATTGAAGAATTTAAAGAAGAAAACTTCATGAATAGACGTATTCAAAACAAAACAAAACCCTTGATATCGTCCAGCGGTAGCTATGCGTAGCTGTGTTCTAGAATAGATTCAGGTAGAGTGGAACCCAACTACTCACTTACAAAGAGTCAAAGCTTAGAGTGCATTTGACGGGTTATACCTTTAGACTTAATTGTGGACAGAATGTAAATGAGAAACCTAAGTATCCCACTTGCCAGCTCAGCTCTTACCATTTCATGCTACTTTTTAAGGGTACCGTCTTTTATTACCCTCATGGCACAGTGTTTTCACATAAACACATGCAACAGTATTTTTAGACACTACCCTACAGCATGTGGCTGTAACAGATTGCAAAGCCTAGAGAAGGAAAGGAGAAGGAAGAAATTATTATTTCAAGGAAATTTCACATCTGTGGGATCTAGCAGGAGTTATATGAACACATACATTATGTGAAGTTTGACTATATCTCCCACTCCCAACATCCCTGACAGAAAATTTGGCATTGACCAAACTCTAGGGAATATGACTTACCACCTATATAAGGAACAGGAAAATTTGTCTGTAGAGGTATTCCTAAAGGACATATTTAGCTCATAGTTTGAATATTTTTACTGTGTCCCCAGAGAAACTAAGTCCAGGGAGAAAGACAGAACGAGGTGCCCCAAGAGCCTGCACTTTAGTAATGGGGACAAAATGGTCCCTAAAGGAAATGTCAGACATGCACCATCTTCCCCAAGGCTCTATTGACCCTCTAAACTCCCCTCAAGCTGTTCCATCAACTACAGCAACCACGCCATGGGCATTGCATCCCAGAACTCACTTATTTTGTAACTGAAAGTGTTAAGTAATGTTTCTGTTTCTATCCTGTACAACAGTACCTGTTAATTACTAAACTGCCTGTTTTAAGTTGAGTTCTTTATATCATGTGTCTTAACAAAGACTTAGTAGTACATCTGTCTGAGTGTCTGTGTGTCTGTTATTCCACTTTAGCAAAATGCCTTCCATGTTTATCTATGCTTTTAGAAATTAAGATTTTCTTTCTTGTCTTTGCATGCGTGTGTGTGTGTGTGTGTGTGTGTGCCTGTATATCTGATTGGTTATTATGAATAATGCTATACGAAGCATATGTGGGTAGATCTTTCTTAAGTTACTTACTTCATTTCTTTTGAATATAAATCTAGATGTGATATTAGATAATAGTGCAGTGTAAGCTCTGAGCATATATCAAAGAAAACAACCTCAATTCTATTTCCACAATGGCTGTGAATAACTTAGAACTTCACTACTTAAATTAAAAAAAAATTTACTTACATATATACTTAACCAACATTATTCACCTTCTTTTTTAGAACAGCAAGTTTATTTATTAGATATGCACTCTACCAAAGATTACCTTAAAGTGACATCTGGAGTTTTGCTTTCTATCAATTAGTCCTGTTCCCTGAATCCATGCAAATACTAAATAATACATTTGGTTTTATAATTTAGTAACATTATTTTTAATTTTTTTTTACTATTTAGGAGTTTCATACATGCCTAAAGGTGCCCTCACACCAATTCTCTTCCCTCTGGCTTCTTCGTTATCCCCCACTTTTCCTTCCCAGGTGTATATCTGCTTTTCTACAACCCACTGATGTGATTTAGTGCTGGAAATGCACGCTATAGCACTGGATACAAGTGGCTTCCTAGAGGCCTCTTTGAAGAAAACTGACTCTCCCTCCCCCAACAATCATAAGTTGCTAATAGCTCTTCAGATAGGGGTGATATCTCAGGAACCCCATCCCTGTCTGCAGTGATCCCTGAAGCTTTAGAGGAAGTGTATGATGTAGATGTCCCATTTTACTCTTAGCAATCCACAGTCCTTTATTCTTTGCACATTGCTTAGTTGTGGGTCTCTGCACTAACCATCATCTATTGTAAAGAGACACTTCTGTGATGAGAGCAGGGAGATGTACCAACCTGTGGGTATGAAAGTAAGAACTTAGGAAAGGGAATGTCTATTGCTAATGCCATTCAGCAGTATAACGGCATTAGGCTTCCCTTTAGTCCCTAGGACCTAGCTTTTGGCTGCATTAATGGTCCGGAGCATGAATGTAGGCTTTGGGTCCAATCAGAAAGTCGGTTGCTTTTCTCTATGGTACTTGTACCCTAACGCACCAATGAGCATATTAACTGAGGGGACTTACATCGTTTTGTAAATTATGTTTTGGCCACTTTAATTTTCTTTTGTTCTGTTCTTTCTTTTTTATTGCCTTTCTTTTTTCTTCTTCTTCTTCTTATAATATTATGGCTCAATTCCTATCTCTTTATGTTAAATAGTGTTGGGGAAGTGTGTTAAAGAAATCATTTTGAAAGAGTAATATGCACAGACATTTAATACCATCTTATCTAAAGTAAGACATTGAGAAGAAGGAATATTCCAAGAGAGTAAGAGTCCATGCAGAACCAGCTGATTCGTGTAAAGTAACTATTCAAATTTTTAATTAATTGAGGGAATGTTCATTACGATTTCAGTCACAGATGATCCTTATGAACAAGGAAGGCACCGCAAAAACTGTGCTCCCCCCTTGCTGAAAGAACTCTCCGAATGGGAGAACAGAGCTTGGCCATTGCTAGACTTTGGCTAACTTGTTACGACTAAAGAGAAGTAGAATAATTGTGAAATCTATGTGGAAGGCTTTTAGATTTCCATAACACCTTGAGCAAGCCTGAAGCTGTTGTCTGGAACATCTTGCCCCCACCCCAGGGTTGTTATTGTTACTCTTCCCAGTTCCTTACCCCAGGGTTGTTATTGTTACTCTTCCCAGTTCCTTACCCCAGGGTTGTTATTGTTACTCTTCCCAGTTCCTTACCCCAGGGTTGTTATTGTTACTCTTCCCAGTTCCTTACCCCAGGGTTGTTATTGTTACTCTTCCCAGTTCCTTACCCCAGGGTTGTTATTGTTACTCTTCCCAGTTCCTTACCCAAGGGTTGTTATTGTTACTCTTCCCGTTTCCTTACTCCAGGGTTGTTATTGTTACTCTTCCCAGTTCCTTACCCCAGGGTTTTTATTGTTACTCTTTCCGTTTCCTTACCCCAGGGTTGTTATTGTTACTCTTCCCAGTTCCTTACCCCAGGGTTGTTATTGTTACTCTTCCCGTTTCCTTACCCCAGGGTTGTTATTGTTACTCTTCCCATTTCCTTACTCCAGGGTTGTTATTGTTACTCTTCCCAGTTCCTTGCCCCAGGGTGGTTGTTGGTACTCTTCCTGTTTTTCTAACACACATCCACTCTGGAGGAGCTAAGCCTGAAGACTTGCCCTCTTGACTCTGGGTTGTTTTCCTCTGTGCTGAAGCCCACTCCGCCCCTCAATAACGGGCATTCCAGCATGAAGGAGCCTCTGTCTTGTCTCTTATTTCAATCTCCAGGCCTTTGTCCGATTAGTGGAAAAGATTGTAGCGCAGGGCTACGGTAGTCCTTATTGCCTGACAGATATGGTCAAATTCACCAGAGACCAGAGTCTATCTACTAAGAGGCTTCATGATGGAGTCCCAGAGTAATAACAAGAGTGGATGCTGAGGTCTGGAGAAATTTATGATCCTTGCTACCTCTCAGTCTCATGCATGAAATGTTTTTATGTAAAATGTTCAATCTACCAAACAGCATGCATGATACACATGAAATATATCAAAGCCGTGATGGGTATAATTTGAAACACTAGTGGTGGTAATCTCTGAATAGAGAAAATAAATAGCTTTGGTGAATTTTTCCTTGAAGCTTTTCTTTGTCCTCTTTAATACTCTTTTTTTTAAAAAAAAAAAAAAGTATTAAAAACAACCGTATACCCAATGTAACACATTTCAAATTTTACAAGTTTATGGTTAAAAGTGAAATATATTAAGTACTGTCTTGTCTATGAAAACAACACGTTCTGGTTTTCTGTTTGGACGCTTCAGATTAACATTCACCTGGCCATGATTTTAACGGAAGGTATATATCCTTGGAAATGCCCCCTAGTTTAGAAGCTGCCCAACAGTGAACACTTGTTTACAAAGGTTGCTTGGTTCCTGTGCAAGGATGAGATGAGCTGCTCAATGGGCAAAGATAAAGATCCGTTTGCTTGGCTCAACTCTCAGTACTAGTGGTAGAGTAACTGGAAGCCAAGGCGGCACAAGGATCCAGGCTTTTCCGGGTTTCACTCTTCGATAAAGCCAAACGAATCCCTTTCAGTCGTATTTGGAGGCCTTGGCCACAGGAAGCAGCGCCACAGACAATGAGAGCAGATTCGGCTGGCACATCAAGGTGAGGGATAACTGTGCCTGCCCCACCTCCCTTAGAGCCTGGCGGCATCTGTAGCCAGGTTCGTAGGGTGTGTGGCATTCTGTCTCTAAACTCCAGCCCAGCAGCTCTCCGCTAAGCTTCAGAAAAGGTGTCAGTTTAGTGACCATTGTCACCCTGCACAAAACATCCTAAGGCTCTAATCCCCAAATGAAAATCTGAAAGTGGCGAGAAAGAGTAGAATGAAGAGAATTGGACAATTTCAGATTTCATCCCTGAAAAGTCTGGTCTGTTCCCAGAAATGTCTAGTTAAGGCAATGTCCAGGGTACTTTGTCTCTCCTTTCTGGTGCTATAAATGTTCCCCATTCCAGCTTACCCCAAGCCTGTGAGCATTTTGAGGTATGTAGGGAAGGTGAGGATAATATGCACATTGCTTTTAAAGCTGTGGTTTTAATGCTCTGACCTTTAATACAGTTCCTCGTGCTATGGTGCTCTCCAGCCATAACATTATTTTCCTTGCTACTTCACAATTGTAAGTTTGCTACTGTTATGAATCTTAATGTAGTATCTGTGTTTTCCAACAGTCTTAGGTGACCCTTGCAAAAGGGTCATTCCAACCCCTCAAAGGGGTCGTAACCCACACGTTGAGAACCATTGCCTTAAACACTGAAATATCCCACTCCAGTATTCCAAGGAATTTCCGAAGCATCACCAACTAGGAGATGGTGCTGTTTTAGAGAGTTACAGGGTCACAGTCCAGGAGAGGTATCGGGTATCCCAGTGAACCTTCAATCCAGTGACTACTCATGAATGATCACTAAGACTTGAGTGATGGAACTTCTTGGGAAGAAAACATTCTGTGTCACAGAATTGTGAGATGGCTTCCGGGATACATTGTAAGACCCGCGGAGGGCATGGACCCTCACACCCTGGCTCAGGAAAGGTGGCCCCCAATCACTCACGAGAAGCGGTCTTAATGCAGAAGCATGAGGTCTTTTATATTCCAGTGCACTGGGGTCCACAGCCATACTCCATGTGGGGTAGAGGACTGGGAACCCTGGGTATAGGGTTCAGACAGCTTTTACAACAAAGCCCGCGCATTACAAACCAATCATCTCAATAGCATCCGGTGTGGACCAATCAATTTGAACTATCCAAGCCTGCCCTTTGCCCAGGAAGTCCGCATTCCCTGGGGCTCCTGGGTAGTGTGACAAACCCATGCTTAGCCCAGGGAGTCTGCTTTCGCTATGGCTTCTGGGTAGTGTGGCGCAGTTCATTTCCTGTTCTCATTCACTCACAGGTGCTGTCAGTAAACCCACCCTGTCCTAAACACTCAAGTGTGACCTTTTGCCTACTCACTGCTAGGGGGCAGAGTCTAGGGAAAATTAGGCTAAATTTATCCATCCTTACAACACATTCCCTTGGCACAATGTGCCTGCTACTCAATATGGGCCCGATCTGGGTATAATGTTACCATTCATATGATGGTGTTGCAAATCAGTTGCCTTATCCTAGAGGGAATGACCTAATAAAGTCATCCTTGGAAAGACCCTGGGCCCTTCTTCAAAGGTAATGAGAATGTGATGTGGCCTAATGAGGGCCTTACACCGTCTTATAGTAATTTATGGGGACCAGGATGAATAGAGGAAGGGATTCCATTGAATAGTTGAAAGTAACTGTGCACCTCGTCCCACACTGATGTAGGCTCAGGAAAAGGATCCAGATGACATCAAATGACACTGTGCAGAATCAGGTGACGCTGTGCAGACGTCAGGTGACAATGTGCAGAGTCAGGTGACCCAGTGCACAGTCAGGAGATGCTGTGCAGACGTAGGTGACACTGTGAAGACGTCACGTGACGCTGTGCAGACATCAGATGACCCTGTACAGATGTCAGGTGACCCTATGCAAATGTCAGGTGACCCTGTGCAGACGTCAGGTGACCTTGTGCAGACTTGACTCTATGCAGACGTCAGGTGACCCTGTGCAGACGGCATGTAACTGTGCACAGTCAGGTGACCCTGTGCACAGTCAGGTGACCCTGTGCAGAAGTCAGGTGACCCTGTGCAGACGTCAGGTGACCTTGTGCAGACGTGACTTTGTGCAGACGTCAGGTGACCTTGTGCAGACGTGACTTTGTGCAGATGTCAGGTGACCCTGTGCAGACATCAGGTGACTCTGTGCAGATGTCTGGTGGCCCTGTGCAGATGACAGGTGACCCTGTGCACAGTCAGGTGACCCTGTGCAGACGTCAGGTGACCCTGTGCAGACTTGACTCTGTGCAGACATCTGGTGACCCTGTGCAGATGACAGGTGACCCTGTGCAGACTTGACTCTGTGCAGACATCTGGTGACCCTGTGCAGATGACAGGTGACCCTGTGCAGACGTCAGGTGACCCTGTGCAGATGTCAGGTGATGCTGTGCAGATGTCAGGTCACCCTGTGCAAATGTCAGGTGACCTTGTGCAGACGTCAGGTGACCCTGTGCAGTGGTCAGATGAACCTGTGCAGAGTCAGGTGACCCTGTGCAGAGTCAGGTGACCTTGTGCAGACGTGACTCTGTGCAGATGACAGGTGACCCTGTGCAGACATCTGGTGACCCTGTGCAGATGACAGGTGACCCTGTGCACAGTCAGGTGACCCTGTGCTCATGTCAGGTGTCCCTGTGCAGAGGTCAGGTGACACTATGCAGACATCAGGTGACACTGTGACTCATGCTGCTCTGTTTTTCACTCCTGAGACTCAGCCAAAACACACCAGACTTGTTACTCACATAGACTGCGAGTCAGTACGTTTGTATATTTCAACCTGATATCTTGTGATAAACTGTTAAGCAATAATAGAAATGTAACTCACAGCTCACAGTTTTTTTAATATTGAAAGTGTCCACAAAAATATGTTTTTTTCTCTCAAACAGTCGTGAATGTTTTTAGCTCCTGTCCCAAATTCACACTGAAATTCTAACACACTGGGTGTGAGTATTAGAAGGTAGGATGGTTGTCAGTGGGCAGAGGGTCGTGTGGACAGAGCTATTTTGAACGAAATCAGTGCTGAATTCAAGGCCTTACACACCTGCCTTCCACTTCTACATGTGATGGTGCAGTTAGAAGTTGCCATCATTAAACCAGAAAGTTTGCTGTCATCTCAGAGCCCGGTGACTTCCCAGCCTCTAGAGCTGTGAGAAATATAGCTGTATGCTTAAAATTACCCAGGTTATGATAGTTTTGTCATCACAGCACAAATCTTCAGTGAAAAAAAAAAAAAACTCATTCTTTTCCAAAGTAGGATATCCAGTTTTGGGAAAGCTTTCATGATATGGCATTATTCCTCCTAAAGTTCAGTTTCAATGTCTATGCAGTTTTATACATTAATCTGTATTGATATGTGTCAATGTGAACCATCCTCAAAAAAACTTCAGTAATTTTTATGTTAGTATTTCAATAGTCAAAAACAGCCATCATGATGTCTACAAGTTTAATATAGTGAGTTTAAGAATATTGATTTGGCTCTTTGCCACGCCTGCATGGCCTGGGTTCGAGTCACATGGAGGGCATCAGGATTGAAGACACAGCAGTCAGGATCAGAAGGATCTTTATTAAAGCGGCTTGCAGGTTTATATACCCTGGACTCAAGAAGGGAGGGGGAGACAGAGCGGCGACTCCTCATGTCACATGCCTGGGTTCACAGCCCGGCTATCATGTTCCCGGAAAGGGCTTTGTCAAAAACAGTTCCAGGAACCTGGGTGGAACACGGAACATCTTATCTTGCACAAACATTTGCATGACTAATGGCTGCTTCTCAGCCATCTTTGTGTGGGGGTTGTGTACCGAGGCCTTTTGGTTCCCACAATTCCCCCTTCTTTATTTTTCATGAAGGGGTTCTGCCTTAGGTCATGCTGGCCACCTCTCCCCTTACCCATTATTGGAAGGCCTCGATTCCTGTCTTAGGTGGGGCAGTTACCTAGCGAGTGCCCCATCATTGAGCCTCTTCAATCTCTAGCATTTGGAACCAAACTTTACGGCTACCGGGAGAGCCATGAGCTAGATTGAGCAATATCTGTTTGTGCATGCGTTCTTTCGGGTTAAAGATCTGAGAAACCATTCTCAAGGCAAACAATCCAGCACAGGCCAGGAGTAACCCAATTATTGCTAGCAACAGGGTCCGGGACCACCGCTGAACCCAACCCCATATCTGTGCCATGGCTTACACCATCCTTCGCCGGTAACCGGAGTAACATGTGACTGATTCACTAACTCTTCCCGCCAAACAATTCGGTCTCATTGTTCGAAGCTGATTGGGCAACAGCAATGCCTTCCACGGCTGCAGCAGTAGCAGAAACAGCGATGGCGGTGATCACAGCCGCAGTGATTCCAAAGTCCCGCTTGGGTCGGTACAGGATTATGTCCTCACCACTTTGAGCATCAGCAACCACCATGGGGGCCAGGGAAGGAACCTGTACGATGAGGGCAGCAGTTTCGGTAGTGGACCAGCAATTATTCAGGCTACAGGAGCTAGAAGAGCAATCGAGAAAATCTTCCCCTTCCCCAGTAGAATTCCAACTGAGAATAAAAAACGGGGCTACCACATAGGCCAATCCTTGTACTGTGAAATTTCTTCCTCCTGAATAATTAACCTTTAAGCTGGATTCAAACAGATCCGATGAGTTCCAAGTAGCAGTAGCGTTAAACGCCAATCCTTTTTGTAAGGCTAAGGGTCTAGCATCCAGGCAGGTGCAGGGCCGGCAGAAAAACATGCTGGGAAATATAAGAATGACTCTGGCCTGGTTAGGGTTCCCAAAGTGATATTCTTCCCACGGATCTGTAGCATTCTTAAAAGGTGGACGGTGCCCATGCCACCACAACGAATCAGTTCCTTTGATGAGCCAAGGGTCTTGAGTAACACAATCTCCCCTAGATAAAATGGAAGGTAATGAGTATCTTTTATCATTTGGCCAGCAGGACAGCGCTGGTCGAGGGGGCGCCCTGGTACCTTTTTCTCTCTTTTGGTTAACAGGGTACGAAATATCCTTCAAACCAAGAACCTGGCTGCTACATGAATTACTGGAAAAATCTTCAGAAGAGGCATTATTCAATATAAGGCAGGAGCCCAAATGGATGTATTTTGTCAATGGACTTGTATTCATTACATTAACAAAACAGAGAGCTTCCTCAAAGAAAAGATAAGATTTTGAAGTGGGGAGATTTCCAACTTAATATTGGCCACTGCCATTCCCAATGTGTAATTGGTGGTATAAAAGGCAGGAAACAAAAAACTATCCTGACTGACAGGCATCAGTATCGGGGGGTTGTGTACAAAGGCCCATACTTCCCTGTTGGCGCGACCCAGTTGTATCTGGCTCATCACGGTCACACCCAAGAGCAGGGTCCACAGGGCTAACATGGCATTCCGGAATCCAAATGGACTTACCCGTGCCTGGGGGAAAAACACAAACAGTTCCTCTCACCCTTGCTGACAGGGGAGTTGGTTCATGCCATTGACCTGAGACAAGATCTTTCCATCTGACCCAGCCTAAAGACTGGCAGGGTTTGTTCCAATGTCTTTCCATGGCAGAATGGTTCTCATTATCAACAGTCAAAAAATGAAAAAAAAAAATTGTTGGGGGAGGAGATATATTCCCCCCTTTTTATTTTTTCAAAATATTGTTTCAATCTTGCATGTGAGCGTCCCACAATGGCTTGGCCCGTGGGTTTGTGGGGAATACCAAAATGATGTTGAAAAGCATGATCTTTGCAAAAGGCAGCAAATCTATAATTTGTGAAGGCAAGCCCATTGTCAGATTTTAGAGTATTGGGAATGCCCATGTAAGCAAAGGCTTGCAAGCAATGTGAAATCACATCCTTGGCTCTTTCTCCAGAAGGAAGGGAGCCAAAGATTACTTTAGAATAGGTATCCACAGACATATACATAAATTTTGACCTACAAGCTGGCCCCAAATGGGTGACATCCATCTGCCAAATGTCATTAGCTTTTAGGCCTCGGGGATTTACCTCATCATTGCAAACAGCGTGGAATGGCACACAAGCAGGGCATTGGGCTGCATACAGGGGGTGGGGGGGCAGCATCTCTGGAGCAGCTGGTATGGAATTTTAAAGAATGTGCACTTATTATGAAGTTTAGAAGCCATTTTCTCCATGGAGCCAATAAAGACTCTATAAGGGAATCAGCAACTTGGTTGCCTTTTACCAGTGGGCCAGGCAACCCGGTATGAGCACGGATATACCCAACCAAAAATTGGGCATCTACGTCTCCAGAGTAAATTTTGCAATTTTGTTAGCAAATGTTGAACCTGGGATGTGGGTGCTATGTATAGGGTGTCTCCAAAGGTTTAATGATGTTAGCCACATAAATGCTGTCAGTGTAAAAATTAAAGGATTCTTTGGGGGTATAGCTGAAATGCCATCAAGCAGGCTAAAAGCTTGGCTGCCTGTGCGGACACCTTGCCAGTAGGCCCTCGTCTTCGTTCTCCATTGGAGATCACCACAGCACAGCTTTTGGATGACCCGTCAGTAAACACTATTCGTGCCCCAGATAGCGGCATTTCTTTTACTATTTTGGGGAATATCACCGGATGTCTCTTAAAGAAGGTGAGCAAAGGGCTGTGAGGATAATGACAATCAAAGGAAGCATTCATAGAGGACACAAATAATGCCCAGCCATCATGGTTATTGGCTAGTCTGTAAACGTGATAACTGTTCTTTGTCATAAGACACAATGATTTCATCAGGTGCTTTCCCAAATATTTGAAGACTTTGTCTATGAGCCTTCCATAATAATTGTACTACAAGCTCATAGTAAGGGGAAGGCACCCTTTTAGAAAAGGCTGACAGGTGTACCCAATATATAGGCCCTGTCTGCCAAAACGCTGCTGGAGTGCAAAATGGGAGGAAGGCACATTCAGGAGCAGAGGCTAACCATAATCTATCTGTTGAAGATGAGCTTCATCAATACTCTGTAGGAGTCATTGAAGGGCTGCCTTGGCTGACTCTATAAGCTGCCTAAAAGAACCAGGATCTGAGTCCCCAGGGAGAATATCATGCAATGGTTTTAGATCGCCCGTTTTAATGGAGAGAGATGGCCGAATCCATTGTATGTCCCCCAAGAATCTTTGCCAATCATGTAATGTAAGAAGGTGAGAACAATCAATTTGTAACCTTTGGGGCCATAAGCCAGCTTGTTGTATCGAATGCCCCAAATAAGTGTAAGGATGCTGTTTTTGTACCTTTTGGGGAGCAATAACCAACCCATATAATTCTAATTGCAGCTGTAGTTCAGCAAAGGCTTCAAGGTAAACCTCTTCTGTGGGGGCAGCCAGCAGAATATCATCCATGTAATGTATAATGTAGTGTATGGGAAACCTCCCTCTAATGGGATCTAGGACGGCGGCAGCTCAGGCCTGGCAAATGGTGGGACTGCTGGCCATACCCTGCGGGAGCACCATACCCTGCTGAAAGCAAACTGCAGGCTCCCAAAAATTAATAGATGGCAGACTAAATGCAAATCTTTGGCGATTCTTCTGATGCAAGGGAATAGTAAAGAACAATCTTTAAGATCAATAACAATAAGATGCCAACTTTTTGGACCGACCACTGGAGATGGTAGTTCCCTGTTGCAGGGTACCCATGGATTGTATGGTGGCATTTACTGCCCGTAAACCTTGTAGAAGTCTCCATTTTCCAGATTTCCCTTTAATTACAAATATGGGAGTATTCCAGGGGATGTCGAGGGCACAATACACCCTGCTGTTAGCTATTCCTGATCAAGTCTGTGAGCCACCTGTAGTTTCTCTGTTGTTAAGGGCCACTGTTCTACCCATACAGGATCATCAGAGAGTGAAGTTATAGGTATGGGTGTGGGCTGCCTAACAGTGACCTTCATCAAAAATGTCCCAGCCCTTTTTCTCTCCCCAGGGGATCGGGTATCTTGTGGTAGGGCAGTGACTGGCTGAGTCTCTCTCTGTGCCTCCTTACCTAGTCCTAGGCCTCGCCGCCACCCCATCTTATGCATCATGGCAAGTGCCTTATTAGGGTTGGCGGTAGGCTGAGTTGTGAGGATCACTCCCATCTCTAGCAATAAATCACGTCCCCATGAATTTGTTGGTAAGCCTTTTAGCGCATATGGTTGAAAGTAGCCGGAATGCCCTCCCTCATCTTGCCATTTGAGAATCCCCAGGCTCTTTTGTGGCATGGCCTGCCCTATGCCTTGCAGAGTGGCAATGGCGGCCTCCTTAGGCCAGGTAACAGGCCATGAAGCATCAGACAGAACTGAAACATCAGCTTCAGTATCCAATATTCCCCTGAAGGGCCTTCCCTCTATGTGTACCGAGAGTTGGGGACAGCCTGTCATAGCAGCTACCCAGAAGGCAGCAGGTCCCGAAGAAACAAAGCCTTGGTCCCCACGTTTGGCCCAGAAGGATCTACTAGTCAGTGAGAACTCAGGAAGAAAACCAGCTGTGCAACACGTTCCGCCTCTGAGTGTCTCTGAAGAGGTCGGTGAGGCAAAGGGGTTGCTTTGAGGAAGAAAGAGAATCTGTCCTTTGCCCGTGGAGGGAGTCATTGCCCCATACACATTGGTTCTGGGGCCCTGGGGAGGGGTCCGAGTCAAGTTTCCCAAATTAGAATTGGGAGGGAGGGGTTTGCCCTCGACATCAGTCTTAGATCTGCAATCATTTGACCAATGTTGCCTGCGGTGAGAGTGAGGGCATAAGCCTGGTCTCCCAGTGGCACAGACTATTCATTGGCCATTCCTTGCAGAAGTGACCCATCTTTCCACATCCAAAACAATGTCTAGTCTCCCTGTTTAGGTTGGGTTCCTTGAAAGGCCCAGTTGGTTTAATGGTGGCAGCAAGTACCTGTCCCTGTATGAAATTACCATCTATATTCCTACAGATCCCAATATAATCATTGAGACTTTTATTTCTGTGGCATCGAAGAGCCTCCTTTCAGTACTTACTCGAATTCTTGAAGACCATCTGCTTATCTATAGGCATTGCTTATTCCATTCCTCCAAAGAGCCATTTGGCCAACTAGAAAAGCCGATCCAGGTACTCATGGAAGGGTTCAGAAGGTCCTTGAAGGATCTTGAACAACTGGTTCCCTCCCGCCTTGCCCATCGTGGCTGCTTCTGTTTGAGAATAAATGGCAATGTCATATTGCATTTGCTGTTGGAGTGTTGCCCTGTTCCGGTTAACATGTCAAGATTTCTCAGAGGCTGCCTGGCCTGAGCGTTCATTTGAGCCATTTGTGAACAACTCTCCTGAAATTCTCCCCTCCAGAACAAGTAATCTCCCCTGGACAGGGTAGTTTGGCAGAGCTGCTGCCAATCACTAGGTGTAAGATTCAAAGCTGTAAAGGCCTCAAAGAGGGAGACAGTAAAAGGGGCCTGAGTCCCATAACCCATAGTGGCTTCCTTCAATTGTTAATATCTTTAAAGTTCAGGGGATTGTGCCATTGACTACCCTATCCCAGATTATAGGGATCAGGGATCTCTAACACGGGAGCCACCACGGGCAAACCTGAATTCCCCCAGTGGGTGTGGCATAGCAAATTTGTGGGACAATATTATGTTGTGGAGTAATTGTTGGTTCCTTATCCCTGTCTAAATATGGTGGGAGTGTGGGAGAGATCTCACTCATTTTTTTCCCTAAGATGGGTCCTTTTAAATTTTCCCTTTAGAACATCAATTTCCTCAAGCAGATGTTCTTCCTTTGACCTTTCAGAGTCGGGTCAGTTTCACTTTCAAATTCAGAGAGAGGGATAGAGCCTAGATTAAGCCTTAGGGCCCGGGATTCACACTGGTCCTTAGAGGGATAGAGCCTGGAGTTTGCCTTAGGGCCCGGGATTCACACTGGTCCTTAGAGGGATAGAGCCTGGAGTTTGCCTCAGGGCCCGGGATTCACACTGGTCCTTAGGCCTCTCATACGATTGTCTCTTGGATTGGGACGACCTCCTGTTGCCCCCTTCTGATCTTCCTCATCACTGTCATCCTTAGAGCACAGTGATATCCTGGTTTCTGCCTCCTGAATCTCTTGCAGGACCTCCTTGGTGGCAGCTACCTCCTGCCTGACCCGGACCTTGTGTGTCAGTAAGGCATCCTTAACCAATCTCCATAAGGAGAAGGTTGACAGTGGGAGCGAATCGGGACTCTCTTCTCTCAACAATTTCTGGAGGTCGCGATGGACCTCTTCCCAATCAGGGATATTTAAACCTCCTCCAGTAATGAAGCAGGGACTTGCCTTTTCTATGGATTTGATGAAAGCCTCCAAAGTCTTACTCTTGACTGTGGTTCCCTGTTCTTCCAATAACTTTCTTAATTGATGTTGAAGTTCCATTTTTCCCAAGGAATTACCCATTATTTCTAACCCCAATACATCCCTGCCAGCTTCGGTATGAGCCTGTCAGCTTATCTCTCTTTCGAGATCTCGGTGGGACCTCCAATTGCTGGGCCTGCAAGGCCTGGGTTGGAGTCACACGGAGGGCATCAGGATTGAAGACACATATCCACAGCAGTCAAGATCAGAAGGATCTTTATTAAAGCGGCTTGCAGGTTTATATACCCTGGACTCAAGAAGGGAGGGGGAGACAGCGCGGCGACTCCTCATGTCACATTCCTGGGTTCACAGCCCGGCTATCACGTTCCCGGAAAGGGCTTTGTCAAGAACAGTTCCAGGAACCCGGGTGGAGCACGGAACCTCTTATCTTGCACAAACATTTGCATGACTAACAGCCATTTCTCAGCCATCTGTGGGTGGGGGTTGTGTACAGAGTCCTCTTGGTTCCCATAGATCTTCTCTGTAGAGATGTAGCAGGCAAAGGAGATTCAGGTCCGGCATTCCCAGGACACCAAAACCACATGGAAACACTTAGATTAATAGAAAAATGAGTTAATAATTAAGACAGAGCTAGCCAATAAAAAACCATCGCCAATGACCAACAATTTCATAATTAAATTAACAAAAAGAATATTAATTTGATGCTTCTTAAGGTAGTCACTGTAATTTCTCTGATACTCATGTTTTAATACTAAATTTAAAATTTGTTATTAATGTTTGTGTGTGCATATGGTGTGTGTGGTGGGATCATGCTTATCATAATGTATATTGGATACTTTTATGGAATTTAGTTCTCTCCTACTTCTATGTGTGTCCTAGGTTTGAGCCCAGGTTGCTAGGATTCCACAGCAAGTGCCTCTACTTTCTCAGCCACCTATTTGGCCCTTAGACACCTTTAATGTGCCCAAACTACCACAAAAGTCACAAAAGTTATAGCCTAAGAAGTGCAGTTCCTATGTTTTCATCACCTGTATTTTCTGAGTAAATAACAATGATATGATGGAAATGTGGTTTTCTGTACTGGCAAACAGACCCTAACATGGATTCATTCATGAGTTCATAGGACAGTACTCCTAGGAACACCACCAGTGGCCCTGGAAACACTGCCAGCAAGACATGGAGGGAAGTAAAGAATGTGTGTATCACAATAAACAAATAAATAGTGTGTATCAGAGGCTTTAGCCTGTCCTTACGTGAGCTGTAGAGCTTGCCTGGTCCTTCCCAAATGACCCAGTTGGAGCAGGGAGACTGGGCCTTTGTGCTCTCATATTAACCAGTGGTTGTTGAAGCCTGCTCCTGGGAAGGATAGATGAGCATGTGAGACGACAAGACTGTCAGCTGAGGTCGATTTGCAATCTGTGAACCCTTGGCTGACAACACCCCTGGCAGCTAGAGAAGGATTGTCTTGGGGGAACCGGGTGCCACCCAACAGCTGTCATTGTAATCTACGGAGCACCACTAGCTTTTGTAATATTCTGTGGCATCCTGTTGGGGAATAGCTTCAGCAACACTGTGGTTGTTTTTACCTAGTGGGAAACAAAATGTTCAGTAGCACAGTCGGTAGCCAACTGCCATGGAAGTCTAACTCAGAGATGCACTCTCGGGCCATGCTCTCTCTCCTCTATTACTGAAGATTCCCCTTACCATCACTCGGTACCTCCGCTTGTCCATGTGGGTTTTTTGATGAGGTGACTTCGACACTTTTAGCCACCATGCCTTCTCCAGGCTGTTTACCTGATTGAGTTGGTTTGGGTACTAGCCAGAGCTGCCCTGAGCAACCACCTGGATTCCCTACCTCCACTGTGGAACAGAAGATCTAAATCTTACTTGGGCAGATTAGGCCCAACAGGATATTAGTTGTTCATGGCTTGTTTTTTTTGGGGGGGCACCAGAAATATCAAGTGATATTACAGTATCAAACATCCTTTGGCTTGATGCTTAATGGCTCCTATGTCCTCTGGTACAAACACTTCTTCTTATAAATCCAGACTTACTTGATAAAAGAAAAATAAAATAAACTTCTCTAAGTGGGTCTCTTGGGATGAAGGTAAGGAAGAACAGCCTTTTAATTACCATATGTTCATTGTACATGGCACTGGGTTCCTGTAAGTATACAACGTACTTCGACCATATTCTCAAGTCATACCCTGGACTCTCTCTTCTCCTCCCCCCTCAGTCTCCTTTGCTGTCCAATACCATGTTTCTCTACTGGCATGTCATATGCATAGATGATTTTATACATGCACGTAAAAATCTAGGATCCACACATGAGAGAAGATGTAGTGTTTGTTTTTCTGCTACTGCAGTTACCTTAATATGAGCCCATCTGTCCGTGTCACGAACCATGGATTTAGTGCCTTTTAATAACTGTAGAATTATGGCAAACACTGTTCTGGCAGGTGGGTGTCACAGGGTTATTACTACATTGATACCTCAGATGTACGTGTGCCTTCATAAGACCACTCGATCTGTCTTAGAGCTGTTATAGGGGATAGGATTGGTGGTGGCTAACATTTTTCTCCTCCTTCCTTCCTTCCTTTTTTCCTCTTTATTCCTTCTCTCAATATCTAATCCAGAATAGCCTTGCACTTGATCTGTATCCTGGGTGGTCCTCAGATCATTGTTCCTCCTCCCGTCTCAGCCTCAGAAGTAGTGGGATCACCGTCTCACACATCACTCAGTCACACCTGGCTGTGCTTAGTCCACGTTTACCCCCCCCCCCCATAAAGCAGTGTGCTTAGATAGGCGCTAGGTTATGCAAGGTCTCAATTAGATGAATGAAAAGTCTAAAACCTTTAGCATGTACGTGAAGAACATGTATCAGAGTTCCTCCAGGTGGCGAGCTGATCTCTCCAGGGACCCCACCATTACAGAAGCTTTGCAGTGTGAGGGACACGCCAGCATGAGGCTGCTTATGCCCTCTGTGGGTCGGCGCCAGGTCAAGGACTCGGCATTCATTTTTCTTTCCCAGAGGTTGGATGTTTGTCTGTGGGAGGAGAAGTAAGAATCGTCATTGTAGCCCCTCCACTCTGGCCACCAAATAACCGTTACTGCGCACTAATTTGGTGAAAGCACTGAGCTTGCTGATGACGGAGGAGGCTATAATGAACCAACTAAGACATTCTGTCAGGCTGAATGGCGAGTCAGGCGGTTAATAGGGCGGTGTGAAGACTTTTGTCCCCTGTGCCTGCATTCATAGGTCCATTGGTATAACCCTTCAAAGCTAACTTGTCACAAGCATTCAGGGTTAGTCTTTTTACTACTCGGATTAATTCCTCAAGCCACTCATTAATGTCAATGAACTAGTACAAACTTATCTCCCTGCAGAACATGAATGACCAAACTCACGGTTTAAATTCCCACGAGGATTAGTTCATTTAGCACCCTATTATGCACACAATTCAGTTTTAGCCTGGACCGTCATACTTACTCAGCCAGACTCCACAGCCTTGTGCAGACTTTGTACTGCCATGGGCAGGAGGCAAAGAACCCAAACAGGGCATTGGTGGCAGAGACTTAGAGGTGAGCCTGCCTCTTACTACTGCTTCGTGGCCGTGGCATGGGCAGGCTCCAAATGTGCTCCCTCCACGCCGTGATGAGCAGGCATTGCACAACATCACTGGTGGGTTTGAGCTAAGCCAGCTCATAGGAGATCACTTTTACAATATCACCAATTGCTCTACCTTTCTCTGCCTAGTAGATGACAGAAGCCATTTTTAAAGTGGCAAAACCACGACACAGATCTCTTCCTGCTCTGTGTTGCAATGTTATAATGCACAGCTCCATGCGGGAATGCCGTGATGCTGTGTGGAGCCCTGTGACAGATGTTACACATCTCCCACTGCAGGTATCTCTAATACTCGCTACCCCAGGGTCTGTCTGCTTCTGTGAACCAAACAACAGCTTGTACATTAGTAGGCTCCCTTGGCCTGGACACCAACCTAGAAGCCATTTGTGTCCTTTATAAGTGGTCATAAGGATGTTTCAAAGAGTCAAGTATGCTGTCCTCAGAACCAAAGGAAGCCAATTAGTATTTCACTTCTTTATCAGTTATTTGAAATGTAGTTGTTTGCCTCTTCCTTGGAGCGGTGATAGCCTGATGTGTCTCCCATCACTGAATCCTTAAAGATGTCCATTGATATGAAGTGGCCCTGAGACTTACTTCCCATCACCTAGGTCAGGTGTGTTTCACTGAGGCTGCAACTCCTTAGTCACTATTTGTTCATCCAATTTGATGAATATGACATTATAAGTAAATTGACCATTGTAATTTCCTCCAGGATGACCTCTATAGTTCAATGAGTCACCCCAAATCTGTGTGTTGGAACTTAATCTCCAGTGCATGAGTGTTAGAGACAGGGCTGAATGTGGCCTTCAGGAACCATTAAATGGTACTGAAAGGGATAGGAAGGGTCTATCCTTTCTCTCATACTATTCTGACAATGGGGACAAAGTATTCACCATCTTTCTGTTCTTCTGTTCTTTGCCTGAGAACATAAGAAAGATGTCATTATAGATCTTGGACTTCATAGCCTCTAGAATTGTGAGGGAATAAATTCCCATTCTTTATGAATGACTCCAACTGTGGTAGCCTATTATCCTTGCACAAAGTGAACTAAAGCAATGTTCAAACAGACTGGGTCCCTTAGACCCATATTATACACAGAGGGGGTGAGTTACCGTGGACAAAGCTGAGACCGTCAGGGTCTAATGTAAATTTAAATGAATGCAAATTGCTTTTGGTCTTCCCTCTAGATTGAGAAGAGAACCATCTCATTTTCCATTTACCTCATTTGCCATGAACCTAACACCATTGTAATCTGCTTGGCTAAACATTCCAGAGTTGGTAGAAGCAGCAGCATTTAAGGATGTGAAGAACAAACTCGAGGCAATTTACTGCTATTTTCAAGCTTTCATAAAAAAAAAATAAATAAATAAAAATAAAAAAAATGCTATCCTAGCATAGTAAGTGGATAAACGGCGAGGAATACTGCTCAGAAAACTCTAGTTCCTTAACGCCGTCCCCTCAGAAGCTTTTGAAAATGAACACTCACTAAGAAGGCCTACGGGTCCAGGGCACTCAGTGCGAGGTGTACCAAGATCAACCTTCATTTCTTTACTGGTGTCTTCCTCAAGGTTCACTTGCTGTGAAGAGACACCATGACTACAGTGAGTCTTATAAAGGAGAACATCTCATTTGGGTGGCTTACAGTGCAGAGATTAAGTCCGTTATCATCTTGGTGTGACGTGGCAGCATGCAGGCAGACATGGTGCTGGAGAAATATCTGTGAGTCCTACATCTTGCAGCAACAGGAAGTGGTCTGTCTCACTGGGCATGGGTCGAATATAGATGAGACTTCAAAACTCCCCTCCCTAGTCACACACTTCCTCCAACAAGGCCACACCCAACTCCAACAAAGCCACACCTCCTAATATTGCCACTCCCTTTGAGGACCATTTTCTTTCAAACTACCACACCTGGTATCATGAAACTCCACTGAAACACAGCTATGATGGCATTTGGGCTCTAGGTATTAATTTTAATGTTGTTTCTGCTAAGAATGTTTAGCATTTACATTCACTAATATATGAGTTGCAACATAAATGGCGTTGGTTACTATGACAAAATAGTACATACATTGGTACATATAGCAGCATGGTCCTCACCAGAAACCATTCTTTAGCCAGAAGGTTATGTATGCATCTCAGCACGAGCCAACAGCCACTGTCTAGACAAAGGACAGTGATTCCACTGAGGTTATTGCCATCAATTTTATTTTTTATTGTCATTTATTCTTCTCTCATACATTACACCCTGACCAGTTTCCCCTCTGTGGTGGTTTGAAAGAAAATGGCCCACAAAGTTAGTGTCCCTATTAGGAGGCGAGGCCTTGTTGAGTAGGTGTAGTCTTTTTGGAGGAAGTGTGTATCTGTGGAGTCAGAGTCTGAGGTCTCATCCATGCTCAAGCCACGCCCAATGATTGACGAAACTTCCTGTTGCTTGCAAATAAAGATGTAGGGCACTGCATGCCTGCAGGACACCATGTCCCACCATGAAGATAATGGACTAGACTTCTGAACTGTAAATGAGCCATCACAATTAAATATTTTCCTTCGTAATTGCCATGGTCATGGTGTCTCTTCACAGCAATAGAAAGCCTAAGTACCGCACCCTCCCTCCATGCCTCCCACCATTACGGCCACCTTCCCTCTTCCCAGATCCACGCCCCCTTCCTTTCTCCATCCCCTCCATCACAAAGAAATAACTCATACCAACCACAGGCCCAGACGTAAACATGGATGAGCTGGTGAATGATTTATACTCTTCGTCCTTTTCTGCAACAGCGTGAATTTGGGCAAAGCACCCTGAAAAGGGGTTGGGAGAAGAAGGCTCTGCCGTTTCTACTGTAAATCATAGATTTTTCAAGGAAGGAGGCAGGACACAGACCTAAGTACCCACTCAGCTGCAAGTGGTCTTATTTCCAGAAGCTAGAATAGCTGAGCTGCTCTGCTTGACTCATTAATGCAATAGATGGTCTTCTTCACTCTATTGTAAAGCTTCCCTCAAAGAACTAACCACCAAATTAAAATTCTGAGTTTTTATTTTATTTTACATGTCGATCCCAGTTCCCTCTCCCTGCCTCCCTCCCTGCCTCCCTCTTATCCTCTCAATTCTGGGGGTTTTTTATGCAACTTTGCTCCTACTCTGGTTGTAAGAGACTGAGACAGCTGCCTCATTAAAAGCCTGACTTTCTGATGAGTCAGTGTTGTTGTTGTTGTTAGAACCCAAATGGTTACTATGTTTTACAGGAAGGGGGATGAGGAACTGAGAAGAATGGTTTTAATTTGTTTTGTTCTTACATTGTAGTGCTTTTAAAAATGTATGTTAAAAGCTGCCTCTGTCCTGTCTAATTGTGTGTGTCAAGCTAGAGTCATCAGAGAGGAAGGAGCCTCAGCTGAGGAAATGCCTCCATGAGATCCAGCTGTAGAAAATTTTGTTAATTAGTGATTGATGGTGGCATCCCTGAGATGTTGGTCCTGGGTTCTATAAGAAGGTGGGTTGAGCAAGCTGTGGGAAGCAAGTTAGTGAGCAGTTCCCTTCATCGCCTCTGCATCAGTTCCTGCCCTGTCTGACTTCCTCTTCTGACTTCATTCAATAATGGACTGCAACCTGGAAGTGTGAGCCAAATAAACCCTTTCCTCCCCAACTTACTTTTTGGTCATGGCGTTTTGTCACAATAGAAACCCCAACTAAGACAACTACCAAAAGTATAAACCAGACATGCTGACAAATTTAAGGACTAATTACAAGGAACTCTGTGTCTACGGAAAGACACAGAAGAGATTAACTCTAGGAGCTCTCATGCCCATTTGGATGCCGATACAATGATTGCAAGCAAACTGAAAATAAGGTCTTGATGGTACCAGTAGTTCATTATGTCCTGGCTCTTTACATCCAAAAGGTTCATTTACAACAAATATAATAAAGACCCTTCATTGGAAGACCTCCCAGGTTCCCTGTGCCCATCCTCAGACAGATGTTGACCATTTGGTCAACTGAACTTCCCATTTCTATTTAAGATATTTTGATATAAAATGGTGTGAACTTGTTTTATTTACCTACTATTTTTACAGGTGATGTTATGAGGTATGAGGCATTTGTTATTCCTGTTCTATTTTGGATCACAGATGTGCCTGACACTTTCTATCTTTCATACTTAGTGATTTCCTGATTTATTTGATGCTGATTTTCTTTTCACACAAAAACACTCAAAACTGGAGGGCTTCAGAACAGTGAGATTAGGTGTTTGGGTTATCTGAAATAATTCTCAGCAGGTAAAGGCTGGAGCCAGTCGACCTATTACGAAGAAGAACTAACAGCAGCAGCTAAACACAGAAAGTTAACAGGAGCAGAGGAAATCTTTGCCTATTTTAGGCAGTGTCCTTAGTCTGAATACAATTTACAAGTCATATTAATAGTACAGGCCAGCTGAGAAGTAGTTAGGTCCAGAAATGTTAATTAAAGTGGAGCAGAGAGAGCAACGCTCTTGTAAAGATGCCCATGTTTCAAGCTTCATCCCTGGAAAGGGGGACACTGCCCACGTCCTTCCCATGAATAACCTTGAGGAAAGGAGACCTTGGGTTGTATGTGGAACCCCAGTCTGACACACTCATGGACTGAAAGCAGAAATCATTCAGAGGCTGTGACAATGGACAGGGAGTCAGAAGCAAGAGAGAAGTGCGAGCCTCCAGAACAAATGCACTGACGGAGTGTAAACTTGCACGCTTGTCATAATGTGTTAAATTAGCAATTACAGACAATTGCCCACGTATTGCAGCTTTGACAAGTTTTACTCTAACTGAGATTATTTGACATTCACAAGTATTCATTGCATAGTCATCAGCAGGCAGAGTAAAAAATTAGAGCAGAAGGCTATGGAGAAGGTAAGTGCTCTTTAAAATAATTTACGTGCATGTATGTATATGATGCATATGCATATAACAACAGTTAAAAGAAAGAGGAAATGAATCTGGGAGAACTCAGCGAGGGGTGCATGGAAGAGGAAAGGGAAAGGCAGAAATGACTTAATTACATTTTAGTTCCAAAAATATAAAGTACATTTTTTAAAAAGTGAACAAATGTGTCTGTTTGGTAATATTCTTCAGACTCTGGTAATAATCTTTATTAAGTCCTAAAATTCATATGTAAATGTAAATATAATATAGTTATAACATTTATTTGCTCAAAACCTCAGTGCTTTCAACCATTATTAACATGTTCTATAATTCCATCTGTTTATATGCACACGAGACAATTGGAATTTATTGTGTGTATAGGACCACAGCCACAGAAAAAAGAATTATTCAGCAGCTCATCACTGTTCCAAAGGCTGAAGACCCATTAATTACCGATTCTTCGTTTTTTTTTTTAACCTGCCCCTTGATGTGTTTGTAATTACATTTGCAGAGAGTGTGTGTAACTACCAATTCAGATATCTTCCTCGCCTTCATGTCTCAACTCCTGTTCACCATCAAATTCTGCAAATCTGATGACCTTAGGATGCTAATGTTGTCCGTCTCTACTAATCCCATGATTCCATCAACTGCATTATCCAAGTCTATCTGCTTCACTCTGACCACTCAGAGCAAGTCTATACCAAACTCCATTGTCACCGCCCCAAAATGCATGTCACAAACCATTCTAACAAAAGAGGTCAATGACTTTCACTTCTTTAGAATAAGATCAAAAGACCCCGAATTTCTCCCAGAGATTTTTGTGTTGTGTAACCTCTTCTTACTTCGCCAGTATTTATTTCCTTATATGAATGATGCATAGATTTAAAGAGTCAAGATCGTGCATTGATCAACATGTATAATAAGGGAATAACTTGAGAAATATTTACTATGGATTGATTTTAATGAGAATTTACCTAAAGATAGAAATAGCATTGTTTTTTGTGTCTTTTTTTTTTTTTCTTTTTACATAAATACTACTGGTAATTTTTGACGTGTTTTGAGTTTTCCTAGTAAGGCAGAGTAAGGCATTATTTTAGAAGTTGGTCTGAAATCCACACAGATCAACAGTAATAGAATCTATAGATCTTTTCAAAATAAACTGCAGGACTCTGTAGATGCTGGAGTTCCTAGGCAACGATTCATTTCCTGACCCTACAGGGGTATCTCCTCTCAGTAAGATCCAGTGAAAGAAAATAAGGTACCTGAGCCGATCACCTGAGGTATATGATAAAACATAGTTGTTGCCTTTGTTACTTTGCTTAACAGGAAGTTAGGCTTGTGTTTCCCATTCCTAATAAGAGACAAAACCATAGAAATGCCTGGGGATTCAGGAAGATTGCCAGAGCAAAGTTTCACAACCCAAGAGAAGTCTGTTTTCTTAGGAACAGAGGAAGCTATCAACATCAGGTGAACTAGGAGCAAGTCCTCAAGGACGTACTAATCAGGGCAAGTGGTCATTTGTATTTATAGCTTCGTCTGATCATCTTACCTGGTTCCAGAAGGGCTTGAAGGTGGTTTACAAGGTTTATGAAATGCAAGAAAAAAATTTATTGGACACAGAGGAAAAAGTAAAAGGAAAACACCAGAGATATAAATAGGAAGAGAAATAAAACAAGTAAAAATGAACACTTTTTGGATCCTAAACCACGAGGCTTACCAGTGAAACACCTGTATCCGGTGATGAGCTCGGTGTACACAGGCCTTGGTCCAGGAGGCCTTCATTGTAAAGGGCTCCCAGGTGGACGGATTCCTGTCCTCTTTGCTTATCTGGCAACTTGTGAGAGAACCTAGCGGATGCCAGAACAGGATGCTCGGTCGTCTTTCACAGGTCAGGCCTCAGTTTCAGTTTCCTGAGCAAGCAGTTTCTGAAAGAGCCACAAACAAATCAATCTCCAAAGCCCCTGACTTTATCTATCTAAAATATACAGCTCTAAAATATGCAGATGACCCTAGACTACACAGCAGGAACTTTGTAAGCACTGTAATCTTTATAAGTGAAGGAGCTGGAGAAGCAGGATTTGCGGTGATGAACTTTGAGGATTTCACTGACAGTAGATGAAGTGCCTCAACGGGAGGAACACGGCAGCTGTCAAAAGCTGGAAAACAAAGCAGAACAAAAAGTGTTATCTCCTTGGGTTTCTGGAGTGAGCCAGTCCTATCATGACCTGGATTTTAGCCCAGTGGTACTCTTCAGAACATAAAAGTAATAAACAAGTCACTTTAAGCTCCCGAGTTTGTTGTCGCTAGTTACAGAAGCCAGGGGAACACGGGGCGGTGCCTGTCTGCCTCTGAGGCCCCAGCTCTACCCAGACTCACCTGTACCTTCCTTTTCTACATGAAGAGTGTTTTCACATTCTAACAGCAAGCGCCAGCAATCCGTGCAGCTTCACCTTCTGCTTTATAATTGTGTCTCTTAAGACAGGCACTAAAAATAACCACAGAGGCATGGCGTTGCCAGGTCTAAGTTCAGAATTCCAATTTGACATTTGCATTTGTTGACTCCCAATCAGAAATAACACTGACACTGACCAAGACCAACCCTAGCCACAGCCCTTGCTCCTCCAGCCGGTGTCCAGAACTCTGCCCCCTTTGATAAATTCTAATTTGCACTTGCCATCCAAAGGAAGCAAACTAGAATTTCTTCTCTCTCCCAGACTCTGAACAGAAAATCCCTCACATATGTTTTAAATGCAAGCATCAGGCTAGAATACGGCAAGTCGACCTTAAATAAGGTGGTTGCTTAGCCAATGTTCATTCGGTACTGTCAATGAACCTCAAGGGGAGATACAGTCTCTGGGGTAAATAGAGTATTGCATTATGGGGCTCTTGTTGCAGATCCCTGTGAACTCTGGGTAGCAACTGAATCACAGGAAGTAAACACTGAATGCAGCCCTTGCCAGTGATGGGGACTCACAGTGTGACACCAAGCCAGAGATTGTCTTCACATGTTTCACATTATTCTCATCAGTTCTCAGGTTCAGTCTCATTTGACAAAAAAGGAGCCATGCCTTATACTGGTTAAACACGTTTCTTTTGAGCTCACGTGAACCAGAAGGTGGTGAAGCCAATATTTGGTCTTGTAGTCTTCTAATGTGGGTTCAATGTTCTTCATATGATAAGTAGTCCCTACCTCACAGCACTCAACTAGAAGGGTGGGGAACAGAGGCATGAAGCCGGTTTCTCCCGGCAAGCCAGTCCAGTGGCCAGACTCTCACTTTACCTAAGTCCTCTTTCTGTTAACTGGACCCACTTTGAGGTTAACAGGCAAGGGACTATAGGGGCAAGTTAGGGAACACATAGTACCCTGGGAGCATGGAGTGTGTGAAGAGGAAGAATATGAAGTATTGCCAACCACAGTCTGCATCTTCAAACTCACCAATTTGGGGGGATTACACAAACATTTTAACATTAATAATGGAGACATTACCTAAATGACCATGGCCAGAATCACATTATAGCAATACAGAGGACTTTAGATATCATCTGACACTTAAGATGGCGGAAGTAGAAGACGGGGAATATTAAGATTTGTGTCATGTCCATAATCTTTATAGAAAACAGAGGGGGAACTGAACTAAAGCTTCCTACATTTAAGGGAAATATTTGGGTCTATTTTTATGATGTCATTGTTTTCCAGTTTCTAATGTACAACTATAATGTGGTTGTATACTTTTTCATTTTAATCAAAACTATAATTTATAATCTATCTTTAAAAAAATCTCTTGTGGATTTAATAGACACTAATTTTAAAAACCAAGACACACTTTTTAAAAAAACACAGACCTGGTTTGTTTGCATGAATGGACTCTTGACAAATCTTTTTTATCATTTCAATAGACTTTATTTCAGCTGCGACATTAACTAGAGCAGGTCATCATGTAAAATTCTTTATCCTCAATCTTTATCATGTCCAATTCATGTTTACTACATCTAATCAGAAATCACCAGTTTCCTTAATCAAGACCAAAAAAATGGAATAGATAGTGGAGGAATAAAGAATTTTACATGATGACCTGCTCAGTGAAATTAAATTTGATGTGATTAGCCACAATTCAGTGTCTAATTCCAGGGATTCCGATTTGTATATACATTAAAAACTGCAACCTCATCCTGTATACTATATAGGGTTTCCAAAATAAAATGTCAATTATAATTTCCATAAAGCTTTGTGTCCATCACTTGCTTAGAATGTCAACACTTACTGTATGCTTTTATTTTAATGAGTACACAGACTTCAACTCTTTATAACTCTACTATATAATACTTTATTAAGTATATAACTTGATTTAAGTTTTACAAACATTTGTTCCGAGAACAGTTCTAAATTTCACTTCCCAGCTCATTAATAACAGTCTATGTACACATTTAACTTCATCAAAAAGGCCAAAGAACGTTTGTTCAGAATTTGCTTTAATCTAGATAAGCTAGGTAATCAGAACTTCCCTAGGATGACAACAGCCTTCACCTGTTTCTTTCTGTGGCTAACAGGAGTTGGGATTCCTCCTCACCAATACAATAATCTTGTGAAGAAGAAGAACTCTCATATTAACCCTGCTTGCTGAATTGCCTGGTTTGGAAATATGCTGTCCTGAGACTGGTGAGGTAGTAAATAATTTTCAAGTGGCCTGCCTAAAATCTGAGGTGATAAAAGACAGCGGCTTTCACCCAAACAGTGTTAATTCTCTGTAGACTAGGGAGGTAATGGTGTTTGTATGAACTCTCCCTGTTCCTACCTGGAAATGAACAGACATCAATCACAGGGACGCTGACCCTATTTAGGGCCCAAAGCATCCAAATGGTGTTCTGTTCGTGCAATCAGAGTTCCTGTCAATTTGGATGTCATACTAATTTGGCATATACATGGTTGCAACATATGTGTACATACATGGATGCCCATATATGTATTCGAATAGATGCGTGTATTTGTATATCCACACAGTCTTGGATCCTGCATAAGCATTCATCTGCATTAAGACTTGAGCAAGCAAGCATAATAGGTGATGATATGGATTTCACTACTCCAACCCTTGGAAGGGGATTGAAGAAAGATGTTGAGAGCTTATACTTAATTAAAAGTCATTTTGTGACTAATCACATGTTTGAAATTTCCAGACATTAGAAATGTATCACCTTTGTGACACCCTGAGGTGGCTGCAAAATTGTTTCCTGCCTCACATGGCAATAAAGTAAACATGGAATTTCTAAAGAATGCAATTCTATTCAAGGAAAGGCAGGTGATAACTGAGGGTCCACCCACTATGTGAGAAGCCACGGTATCACTGGGCTTAGTTCTAATTCTGGACAGAACAGAGGCAGGGGCCTAGCTTCGTGGTGCCTGCAAGGAGACAAAGGGCAAACAGAGCGAAGGGCACGCTCCTCCCACGCTCCTCCGGCGTTCCATTCACTTTCTCCAACCCATTTTTAGCTGGCTCTCTCTCTTGCCTGGAAATTCTGCTTTTACTTTGGTGCCAGTGATTCATGAACTAGGGAGTTCTGGATGTAATTCTAAATTTAAGACTTCATTTCACCAATTTTAGCAGAGCAAACATAAGAAATGCCCATAAATAAACTACGGATGGGCGTTCTGGTCCGCCTCTGGAGAGAGCCCTGAGCTCTTCGGCGAGCATTTAGATTTACTTTGCGCTCATTTTCTGCTCCAGTAGCCTCGGAGGTATAGGTTACAGGCAGCAGCCACCCAAGCAGGAAGAGGATATAACGTCTTTATTGGGAGAACAAGTTATTAAAGTGAGACTGAAAAGAAAGAGCTTGGAAAACAATAAAAGGTAATCCAAGAAACCACATTGGAGGAAAAACTGACTTAAGAAAATCATAGCATTCTGAATTGCCATTCTAAGCAGCTAGAATGAATTTCCCAGTAAAAGCATCTAAAATAGCTGGGTATAACATAAAATGCAAATGAAAGGCAGTGGATGGTCAGTCATTTTAGACAAATGTAATGAAAAAGCCATTAACAAAGGCAAAGGGGCACTCCATTATGATAAAAGATGTAACTCACCAAGAAATTATAACAATTTAAATGTGGCATGCTTTTACTAGTGCAGCTTCATATTTGAAACCCTAAAGTGACAGAAATACAAGAATTAGAGAAGATTATACTTTAATTAAAGGATGTTAAACATGCCTCTCACACAAACTGGAAAAAATGAAACAAGCAAATAAATCTAAGAATATGGTGATTCTTAACAGCACAGCTGGTAAGTTGAAATAATAGACAAATAAGAACATCTTTGCTTGTCAGACTATGGTGGAGCACTTGGGAGGCAGGAGCAGGCGGATCGCTGTGAGTTCAAGGGCAACCTGGTATACAGGGTGAGTTCCAGGACAGCAAAGGCTACACAGAAGAACCCTGTCGTGAGAAGGGGGGGGGGGGAATCTTTGTTCAACAATGACAAGTATTTTCAAAACTGTGAAACGTTTGTAAACCAGACCCTTGCAGTATTGCAAAGCAAGGCTCAACAACTTTGGAATGACTAATTAAGGATGGTGGGGGATGCTGGCCACCTTCCAGTTGCTGGCCCTAATCCTATGCAGGTAAGGTCAGCACAGAGTGATCTGTGGATTCAGACAAAGAGTGAATTAAGTTAGGAGATAAGGGAGGGATGGGAGGTGAGAAATGAATGGTCAATTTGATCCAAATACATTATTTGCATCTGTGAACAATAAAGAAAGGGTAACAAATGAGGGTGTGGCTTAGTATAGAAGGCTCGTTTAGCACGTGCAAAGACCTAATCTCATGCGTGACAACACACACAGACAGAGTAAAGATAGCAAAACCTAAAGAGATGGAAAATAACATCCATGAAAATGTAAATCATCAAGTTAAAGTGCATGCACCTAAGTGGGTCAGCAAAGTCAAAAGTTAGCTTTTAGGAAAACTACTAGCAGAACCACCAACGGGCTTCTGGGGTAAGAGGGTAGTAGATTGGAAGCTTCCCTAGGACAGTCTTTGAGTGAGGAGACTCTGTGGATGGCAGGCTAGTTCTGAGGGGAGTCCGGGGGTCAGTAGCACCATGATGGTATCACCCTCGGTGTTTTGATTATGACAGCCAGGCACCAACTAGAGAAAGGAATCTGTTGGTTGAGGCGGCAGAGAAAAGCCTGAAGATATCCTGCCGCAGTCTCTGGGTAAAGAGGGCCACAAGAAGCAGCCGCTGGAAGTGGGAGCTCAGATGTGCATCCACAGAGACCAAGGAGCAGGTCTCGTGAGGATGTGGAGAGTGTGATGACTGGTCCTCCTGTCCTATGTTGTGAAAACGGAGCCCACAAACCTGTGAATTACTGCGGAGAGTCGGTGATTAGAGCCGGCGGTTTGTGGATTCCGTGGCCATCTGCTTACTGCGTGCAATCTGCTGCTGGGCAGGTGTGGAAGATGGAGACGGAGTTCCGTGCACCATTTCATTCCCATAGCTTCCAACCCTCTTCAGGCTTGCCCGGGTAGAGTGAAAGCACTAAGAGCAGCAGTCGGAACGCCTTGTTTCTTTGGTCATTTCAGTCTAGTGTTTACTCCCGGACACTTTGTTATACGCCCACGCAGCACCTCTTTCAGTGACTTCAAGACCAGCGGGAATCAGACCAGCAGGTAGACTACAAAATCAGGGTCAGTAGCAGACGCTCGGAATCTGTAGAGACAGGAAGCCTCTCGGGTGAAGACAGGCTGGGTGCTGACAGCACACTGTTGACAAGGGTGTGGGCCCCACAGCTGTCTTTCAGCACTGGCCACTATGGTAGCAGTGACCAGCTGCAGTCAACTCACAAGCACGCTGGCCCCTTACAGGGATTTGCATTAGCAGCCAGGCAAGACAGACTAGAACGTCTACAACTCTTGTCTTTTCATGCTTTTGTCCTAATTATTTTTCTCCTTGCTGTTGATTTTATTATTATTTGTTTTTAAATTTCGAACAACACTGTATGTTTTATTGCCCTGTTTGTTTTATATAATTATGTTTATGTAAAATTTTGTAATTATAACTCTCACTTCTTTCTGCTTTTTTCCTCTTTCCTCTCTCTGTTTTCTTTAATCTTGTGTCTTAGGGTTACAGTGCTGGAATGAATACTCCATAACCACAAACTTGGTGGAGGAAAGGGTTTGTTTGGCTTCTGTATCTGAAGGCACGGTCCAATAGAGGAAGTGAAGATAGGAACTTGAACAAGGAGGCAGAGGCCATGGAGGGAGCTGCTTACTGGCTTGCTCCTCAGGACTTGCTCAGCCTGCTTCCTTAGAGAATCCAGGACCACCAGCCCAAGGATGGCCCCATCCACAATGGGTGGGGCTTCTCCCCACCCATCAATCACAGAGAGAGCCCTACAGGCTGACTACTTACAACACAGTCTTCTGGAAGCATTTTCTCAATCGAGGCTCCCTCCTCTTGGGTGATTATAGATCCTGTTAAGATGATATAAACCTAGATAGAACACTCTGCTTATTATTTCTTTTTGCCGTTTCCTTGGACGCTTCATTATTTTATTCTTTTATTATTATTTTAATTTCTAATGAAAACATTTCATTTTCTCTTCACCTTTACCCTTCTTGTTTAGTTTGTTTGTTAGCAGCACTGAGGACTGAACCTAGGAGCCTACTTATGTTAGACAAACACTGTACAGGGAGCTATAGGCCAGCATTAGCCTTCTTACTTTTTAACTTCCTAGTTCACCCAAAGTTATTTTCCATTGTGTTGCTGACATGTTCAGTGCCTTTAATGGTTGTTTGTCACACTTCTGTTGGTATGGAGGTTGTGACAGTTCTTTGTGTCCTCTGTGAGCAGTTCTGTGAACTGAGATGTCAGGGGAAGGCTGATGACTAAGAAGGCCCGCCTTTAAGCCAGCAGAGAAACTGATCCCGACTGACATGCAAATTGTGACATACAGACACAGCAAATGTTAACACCAAGGCATAAGCTCCTCCAAAATTTCTTTTGCCTTTGTAAAACTTCAAAAACTGAACTCACATAAACAGAGTAGAGAATTAAAATTCTAATATGATCAATTACCTCAGGATTCAAATATATACGTGTGTGTGTGTGTGTGTGTGTGTGTGTGTGTGTGTGTGTGTGTAGAAGTGAAATCAAACTTTGAGTGACAAATTTTACAGTTTGGACAAGAAATTTAGAAAGTAAATAAAATTAGGACAGTAAGCAGTAAACTTAGACAAGAAAGCCTCGGTAAACCAAGGTGAAAACTCAACAAAACAAACAAACCATAGAGTAGACTGGGCAGAAGAAAAATTGCAAGAGACTGGAGACAAGACTAAGGATTGAACATATTCAGGTAGTCATAAAGGAGTAAAAAGCAACTCAAAGCACAACGTTTAAGACCACAATTAAGGGCACAATTAAGGGTCTCAGCATATGATGCTTTCTTGCAGAAATTGTATCAAATAAAGGCTGAAGGCATAGCTATGAAATAAAATTACAGCAGAAAGTACCCAAATCTAGAGAATGATGTGGACACCAAGTACAGAAAGTATCAATCCCCTCAAAGAAACATTATCAGAAAAGAACAATATTTCATAATAAAGTTGAAATGTCAGGAATAAAGAACTAATACTGAAAGTGGATAGATAAAAGCAAATTGTAGAAAACTACAGAAGCCAGGATAGCATGTAATCAAGTATCTTAAGCTACAAAAAATAAATAACTGCCAGCCCAGAATTACTATAAGTCCCAGCAAAGCTATCCTTTAAAATCAGAGAAGAAATAAAGGTTCTGAGCAGCTAATGCATGAGCAATAGATCAGAATTTCAGAAGGTATTAAAAGGAGTACTATTCATGGAGGAGTAAGGATTTTTCATCACACTCATGAGAGCTTAGAAAAGATTAACTCACTTAGACTATGATTTATAGACAAATTAGAACATGCATTTTAGTAATAACCTTAAATGTAAATAGTCTTAGCTATCCAATCAAAAATGATGCAGCTTAGTTGATTGAATTAGAAACCAAGATCAAACTGCTTTCTATAAAAGAAAATACTTCATTGGCAAAGTAAAAGTTAAAAAAAAAAAATGATTACTTCAAGGAGAGAGAATCCAAAAGAAAGCAGGTATCTTTCTTGTACTCAAACATACAAATTAGCAAATTTCAAGCCAAAATTAGTCATAGGAGAGGAAGAATGTCAATCCATATTAATAAGGGGGCAATCTTCCAAGAAGGTATTATATGTGTACCAAATGTTGACATCTTTGATCTTATAATACAGATAATTCTGGATGGGACAAGTAGGTACAATTACAAAACTATTTGGTGACTTCAAGAACCTATTTTTGTCAATAGGTAGTTCACCTAAACCAAAGCCCAAAAATCAACAGAGAAACTTTAGGGTTTGTAGGCACCTTGTCTGTGAACCTGTAATGGTGCCACACCCCTTTGGTGTGGCTTCAGGCAGACAGATGCAGAAAGAAGGAAGCTTGAGCCTGACCTTCTTTTGTTCAGCCTTTCTGGTGGGTCAGCCGATCCAGTAGGATGGGCAGAGAAATGCTCCCATGGTTCTTTGTGTTTTTCTGCGAAAGTTTCCCCCAATAAACACCCATTTATCGTTTATCTTGGGTCTACTGAAGTCATTATATCCTCACCTTCAAAGCTTGAAATGAACTATACATCAATCGGACTTAACAGACACCTACAGATTATTTTAACCATTGTGGAACATTCTGTTCTGACGCTCATGAAATTTTCTTTAATATATACCATATTTCGGTCATAAAACCAGTCCCGTAAAACAAGCAAAAAGAATTAAAATAATTTTCTTTATTATCAGGTAATAATGGACCATAGCAATAGATTGTAGGCAATCATTGGGAAGAAAAAAAACAGAAAATATGCAAATCTATGGAATTTGGCTGGTATACTTTGAATGGTCTATAGGTCACTGATGAAACTAGAAGAGAAATGTAAGAATTCCTAGCATCAACTGAAAATGAGAGCACAAATTACCAGAACCTATGGGATACAGAAAATGCAGTTCAAATGAAAGTGTATAGTTATGAGTGCCTGCATTAAGAAAATTGGTGTTCTGACATAAAGAACTATACACTTGGAAGTCCTAGAAAAGCATATGCATGCCACATGCAAAGCAGGAAAAGAAAAACAATAGGTCAGTGTGAAATAGTGAGTCAGAGTCTAAAAGAACATTTCAATGAATTGATGTCAGAAAGATTGGTTCACTGAAAATATAAGGAAAATAGACAGACTTGTAGTCAATGTAAAAAAGACCAAATGGGAACATGACAACAGATATCACCAAAAATCAAAATCAATAGAATTACTTTAAAGCTTATAGTCTAATAAATAGAAAATGTTAGAAGCAATTGACAAATTTCCGGACACACGTGCATACCAATAATAAAACAATTTAAGTTAAAACTTTACACATATCAATAAGACTGAAGAATAAAATCCTCCAAAAAGGAAACCCTAAGCATGAACTAATTCACTGAGGAATTCTTCCAAACCCTAGAGAAAAACTTACTTTCATGTCTCTCATACTGAAGAACCTATGACTAAAAAGAACACAGATACTAAGGAGAATATACTTCTATTACTTGTTAAATAGACATAGAATTAAACCAATTTCCAATGACCTACCATTATACCAATAGATAAAGTCGCCTCTCAGCCCATATCAGAAAAGCTTCTGTTTGAAGTATACGTGGTCAACAGTGAGCTTAACTGATTAGACTATAATAAAATATTGTAGAACACCCGGCCCTAAATGGACCATATCTACCACAGCCTCTACTCCAAGTGTTCAGGGATCACTGTAGAAAAGGAGACAGGAAGCATGTAAGAGCCAAAGGCCGCAGACAATTAGAAGGAAATAGTGTTTTCTGGACACAGCAAGACAGCTACACATGTGAACTCAGAGTTTGCAACACTATACACAAGATTTGTGCAACTTAAACCAGCATGGAAAATGGAGCTTGGCACAAGGTTATACCCACCCCCAGCCCAGGAGCAACTATCAATTCTTAGCTGCTGGGTTAGGAAGGGTCTGTTTTCTCTAAATGTGTAGCTCGCTGTCGATCAACCATGCTCCTGTAGAAGTGTGTACACCCAAGATATTTGTCTTTATTGAAAGGATAAAAGGAGATAACACTGAGTGGGAAGAGGGGAGGGATAATGGTTCTTAGAATACTTGAGGCCAGGAGAGTGAACATTATCAAAATACATCTGTGAAATTTCCTAAGAACTGATAAAAAAGAAGGTATGAAAAACAAACAAAATTTTAAAAATAGGATGGAAAAGAATGCTTTCAAAGTCATTTTAGAAAGTCAGAATTACTCTGAAAATGAAAAAAAAAAAAAAAAAAAGACACACACAGATGTCCTGAAGCAATTGGTTTGATGATCATAACTGCAAAAATCCTCAAAAAAGTCGTTGCACACCAAATTCTATAATACACGAGAACGAGAAGATTATACACCACAATTTAATTGGATCCCTTCCAGAGACACAAGGGTAGTTTAACACACACACATCAATGAGCACAAATCAGTACATGCATTATATAAAGGACAAAAGTCTCTTATTTTCAGCAAAATGCCAGGAAATTTTTAATAAATTGGCCTGTAAGGCCCAGTAGCTTTTCCAAACACCAGTAATGAACATACTGAGAAAGAAATCAGAAAAACACGCCTATTCATAAACCCTAAAAAACATGAATAAAATACCCAGGTATAAACCTAATCAAGAACGCAAAAGACCAGCACAGTAAAAACTGCAAAACACCAGGGAAGTAATTGAAGAACACAGTAGAAGCTGCAAATATCATTGGTCAGCAAAACTGATACTGTAAAAATATCCATATTGCCCAAAGCAATTCCCAAATGCAAGGTAAAGCTAGCCAAAACTCCAATAAGATTCTTCACAGAAATAGAAAAAGTCCTCAGTTTCTTGCGGAAGCATAAAAGACTCCGGAATACCTAAAACAATCATAAGCAAAACAGACAAGAAATGCTGGAGGTATTGCCAACCTGATTTCAAATTATCTTACAGAGCAACAGAAAAAAATTAACTCACTTTTGCACTGACCTCCAAACGCACCCAGGGACTAATGGGACAAAACAGAGTGCCCTGAATAAGCCATTGATTCTCGACAAAGGTGCCAAAAATACACAGTGTGAAAAGCCTCTTTAGCAAATGGTGCTGGGAAAACTAGATGTCTGCATGTCAAGGTCTGCAAATAGATCTCACCCTGTGCAAAAGTCAGTTCAAATGATTAATTGCCTTAATGTAACATACAAAAATCTGAAATTGCTAGAAGAGACCATAGATAAAAGAAGCGTAGGGAATAATCACAAATGACATTACATGAAATCAGAAGGCATTTGCATAGCAAAGGATACTAACAGTGAGAAGACAAAATATGGGGGGGGGGGGAAATCTCTGCTAGCTATTCCTATGACAGCAGATTAAGCTCCAGAATATATAAAGAACTAAAAATATTAAACATGAGGAAGACAAATAATTCAACAAGAAGTTCAAATGGCCAATACATGAAAATATGTTCAACATTCTTAGCCACAAGGGAAATGTAAATTAAAAATTCATTGATATTCTGTCATATTCCAGTCATAACAAAACTGGAAAAAATGTTGGGGGATACAAGAAGGAAGAAGCCTCGAGAAATATTGGAGTGAATTAAATTAACTCAGCCACTGTGGAAATCAGTATAGGAATTCTTAAACACACTAAAAATTAAACTACCATGTGACCCAGAGGCATCACCACTCTTGTGTGTGACCAAAGGACTCTAAGTCAGCATGTCAAAGAGACCCTACACATCACGCTTATTGTGGTATTTTCACAACAATCAATTGATGGAATCTGACTAAAAATTGTTTAGTGTGTGAAGAAAATACAGCTGGCATACATGATGTGTTATTGAACGTGGAGAAGAAAAGCAACATAGTGTTTGCAGAAGCAAAGGATATTGGAGATCACCATGTTAAGCAAAAGAAAGCAAGACTCAAAAGACAAATGTCATACCCTTTCTCACGAGTAGGATCCAGATTTTGTAGGAGGTATGAAAGTAGAAAGTTTCTATCTGGGAGGGTTAGAGGGATACAAGAAAGGGTTCTGGGAATGAACATGACTCACAAATATTATATGCATATTTGAAATATCACAATGAAATGGTTATTTTGTATGATTGATACATGTTAGAAATTTTAAACCCCTAAACAGCCTAAGCTCTGTGTTCCAAAACAGAGTCTTTAGAACAAAAGTTGGCTTACCATGTGCAAGACACACTCTTGCATTCAGATGACCTTGGTTTTCATGGTTCTGTGTGATTTCATTTCTTTGCATTTGCCTTGTGCTTCACAGAGCCCATATTTAAAATAGCTAATACTGCTGGGCATGGTCATGTATGCCTTTAATTCCAGCACCCAGGAGGCAGATACAGGCTGATCTCTGTGACTTTGAGGCCAGCCTGGTCTAGACAGTGAGTTAAAGTGAGACCCAGTCTCAAGAAGATTGTGTGTGATATAATTGTATGTGTGATATAATATACAGTAATATAGTTGTATTGTGATATAACATACACTAATTAAATAAACACTCAGTTACTCAGTCATTGTAATTTTTCCTTTCTGGCTTTCACCAGTTGGACTCCATTTTTGACAATGGTAATTTCGCCAGTCGTGTGAGGTGAGTTCACGCAGGTTTTCTGGAATAGAAGTGATGTACAGGAGAGGTCATTTCAGTTGTAAGTCACAAAATCTTCTCCATATATGATCAAATTCAGAAATTTAGACAAATGGTAACCCTCTTTTAAAAAATATCATATGAATTAGACCATTTGGATTTTTGTGTTAATTTTCTACTTTTATGTTTATCAATTTATTAAATTTTTTTTGGTTTTTCAAGACAGGGTTTCTCTGTATTGCTTTGGAGCCTGTCCTGGAACTCACTCTGTAGACCAGGCTGGCCTCAAACTCACAGAGATCCACCTGCCTCTGCATCCCGAGTGCTGGAATTAAAGGCGTGCGCCACCACTGCCCGGCTCCAATTTATTAATTTAAAAGTGTTTTTATAACTTATCCAGATCCTCACTCTTACAGAAGAGCTCATAGGTAATGTTCTTCTAATATTCACTCTAAATCTATAGTATCGATTATGTAGTCTCTGCAATCAATAAAAACATATTGTTTTAAGAATAATGAATCAGATACTTATGAGGCTACATAAAGGTTGAAAAGAAAATAATACTGGGGGGTAAGAGAAGAGGAGGGGATTGAAACAGGCCACAAAGGCTGGATAGTCTTGAAAATTCTGCAATGCAATAACGTTGAAAAGTATGATAGGGCATGATTGCTTGCAGGCCATTGCAGTGTGTGTGTGTGTGTGTGTGTGTGTGTGTGAGTATGTGAGAGTGTTTTTGTATCTGTGTGTGTGTGTCTGTGTGCACGTGTCTGTGTGTGTGTTGTGTGTGTGTGAGAGAGAGTATATGTGTGTGCATGTCTGTGTCTGTGTGTCTGTGTGTGTGTGTCTGTCTGTGTATCTGTGTATGTGTGTGTGTGTCTATGTGTATATGTGTGTGTGTCTGTGTGTGTTTGTGTGTATGTGTGTGTGTGTGTGTGTGTTACAGAGTAACCCAGAGCTATAGCAGGCTGATTTAATTTGTTTCGTTAGCAATGGCACAAACTATAAAATATGCATGTTCATATTCTAAATATGTATGCCTAGCGTAAATAAATAATTTATTATATAGTCTATAAATTATTTACTAAGCCATTCTAAATATATACACTATTTGCATTTTATTGAAAATAAAGGAGGTAGACCGATGATCTCTTAGGATTACAAAACAAAACAACAAAAATCAAAGGGAAAAATTCTGCAGTGCAGTCTTCTCTGTAAAAGAGGGTAAACTAGCATTGGAAAGACTCAAATGTGCTGAAGAAATACAAAAATCAGTCTTCCTTGTAGAAAATAACAATTTCACCCAAATGTTCAAGTGTGAATTAATCTGGATTTTGTTTTTTAAGTCTTCAAGCTAAGCCTTTGGATTAGAAAACTAGGAAGCACAGACAAAACCTTAAAAAGAAAGAAAGAAGGAACAAAAGAAAAAAGAAAGGAAAAGAAAATCCTTCAGTTTTTTTCAACACTTTCTGGCACTTCAAAGAAATAGATAAGACAACGTCCTGTGTGGCCTGGATGCTCAAGAAGACAGCTGTATAAACTGGTGCACTGTTTGGAGTCACTGCCATTTCCACACCCTCAGCAATGTCTGGGAAGAGGGTTGTTGCAGAATCCACTCACCTGTTCCTTCATCAGCATCATCCACTGGCTGGAGAAATGCTTCGGCCTCATTCCTTGGCAAGCCCAATTCTGAGTCAGAGCCATGGTGTTACATCTGTTCCCAGAATCAAGCACAGAACCGTGGCTCATGCTCTCCGGCATACAGGCCTGGCGCTCTCTCGCTCTCTCGCTCTCTCGCTCTCTCTCTCCATATGTATGTATGTATGTATGTATATATATATATATATATATATATATATATATATGTTACTAAATTATTTCCCACCTAACTGGGGTTCAGGGTTTAACATTCTTACAGCTTTTGTCCCCTATAGTCTCACTGCGTAGCCTAAGATGTGTCTGGAACTCATCATGTAGATCAGGCTGGCCTTAAACTCACAGAGCTCTGCCTGCTTCTGCCTGTGTAGTACTGGGACTAAATGTGTGTGTCGCCATGAACCCGTTCCTCATGGCCTTTGATAATTTCATTTCCCTCTTAATGATCACTGATCTGCCAGAGTTCAAGTGCCAATATTTTGTTTTAAGGTAGTGTCTTTTGTTCTCTTTTGTGTTTTTATGTATATTCTGAATATTATACAGAGGGAACCCATTACTTTGGTAACCATAAAAATAATATTAAAGTACAAAGGAACAGCTCAGAAATCCTCTGGCTTTCTTCTGTGAAGCATTTTCTTCCCACAGGTAAGCCATAAGGAATTGTTCTGTTTGTTGTTCTGATTCCCATCAAGTTCCTTCCTTCCTTCTCTTCCTTCCTTCCTTCCCTTCCTCCTTCCTTCCTTCTCTTCCTTCCTTCTCTTCCTTATCTTCCTTCTCTTCCTTCCTTCCTTCTCTTCCTTCCTTCTCTTCCTCCTTCCTTCTCTTCCTTCCTTCTCTTCCTCCTTCCTTCTCTTCCTTCCTCCTTCCTTCCTTCTCTTTCTTCCTTCTTTTCTTCCTTCTCTTCCTTCCTTCCTTCCTTCCTCCTTCCCTCCTTCTCTTCCTTCTTTCCTCATACATTGACTACCTTTCTCCTGGGACCATTCATATTTAGTTATATGGCTGTCCTACAATACTCACAATGCCTTCTTTTGTAAGGTCCTCAACACGTTGTGCTGTCTCTGTTTATTTGGGCTGTGTGCGCTGTGATGGTTTTCTTCAGCACTTCCCTTTCTCATTAACACTGCACCTCATGGTGCTCGGGCCACTGCTGGCTCCCAGTTAGGTCTTTTTAATAGATGTGTGATCGTGGCCATGGTTTTCCTGTTGCAGCACTGGAGACAAGAAGCCATGACAGGGACAAGGCTCTTTTGTGTCTCTGACACTCTTCCCTGTGACTAAATGGCCAGTGGCATTGTTCCCTTGTTGTAACCCTGAGTTACTAATAGAGGGGAGCTGTCAGGAAGCCACAGAAGCCTCAGGGACATCACACATAGGCGCCTGTCATGGGCAGGGCCACGGATGCCATGATACCCTGCATCTCCAATCACCAGTGCTCAGCTACCTCAAGGGACTTCCATCTCGGTTGTCTTTGTGATTCTTAATCTCTAGTGTTGGCAAGAAAAGGGTGAGCAAGAAAAAAATTCTGATGTTTTACAGCAGTCTGGCAGTCGCTCATAGCTTTGGGAATCCTAGACCTTCTCTGTGTTTACTCCATGGTGGCAAAACTCCAAATGTTTTAGCTCTGGGGGAAAAAAAAAAAAAAGAGTTCAGTTGTTTTGGTCTGCGAGCTAACATATGCATGCTCCACACTCCGGTGTTAACTATGTGAAGATAATGTCCTGAAATAAAAATCCTAGAGCTTGTTAGTTTCCTTCGGATCACTGTCATATTATTGAACAGAAGGACAAGACAGAGAATAAATAATAAAAACAGATGTAAATGGACCCATAGCCTATGTCTAGTTTAACATCTGTTCTAAAAGGCACCATTATCTTTGTAGCCTCTGGAAGGGAACATGACTTATAATGGTCAAGTAAGGAGTGGGTTTCTCACTACACGGCAGGGAGGCACAACTCCACAAGGACCAGCATGTAGCCTCAGGCAGCTGTGAACTCTCCAAGCCCAGTTTGCTTGTGTTTAAAGGGGAGATGATAGCAGCTACCTGTCAACTGTTGTGGGTGATTAGATGGAATCAAGTAGGTGCAGTACTTGGCAAAGGGCCCGACCTTAGAGGATACCCCGGGGGGATCAAGAGGGGTCACTGTGAACAATGTGCCCGGATCTGCTCCCATTTCAGCTTCAGAAAGGTGCCCAGCAGGCAAGTGATGCAGCAATCCGCAGACTGTGGAGCATTCTAGTAAGACAGGGTTGAGAAAGACTTGGGAGCAAATCCATTATGTAAGAAAACAACCAAATTCCCATGAAACCCAATTATTTGCGCTGTTTATAAATAGCTCTGTTCCTGCTCTCCCCCCCCCCCCAACAAATCAGGATCTGACTTGAGATAACACACTGGATGAAGGGGGCTTTGACGTTTCTGCAGGAGATAGCTCCTGCATAATGCATCCTGGCATCTAAAGGGAGCCGCCTGCTCCCTGCTTCCCCTTCTATTTCCTATCATAGCCCATAACAGCCTTCATTATGATTTGGGTCCCCTTTACTGCATGTATAAATAAAATCTGACAGAAGTGTGAGTAAACCCTTTAGTGGCAGAGGCTGATAGAAGAGGGCAAAAATTAATTTTATGCATGAAGAATCTCATTAAGTAGCTTCATGGAAACAAAAGGAACTGGTTCCAGAGAGTTGTGGTTGTCAACTTCCTCAGTCTGTGTGCCACACTCTCTTGCCCCAGAAGAGCTGGTCCGCCAATGGCTTTGGCTGCAGCTGTTGGCTCAGCAGATCACAGAGGATGCCCAAGCTGCACCTTCTGGAGTGGCTTGGGTTCTCCAGACAGCCAACGCCCAGATCCTTCACTCCAGGTCTTGGGACAGAATGCTGGAAAGGGCTTCCAGACTCCCTGAGTGAGGTAACAGGCATCGGTCTGCGTTGTTTTGGCTAAGTGGGCAACCCTTCAGGACACTGTGTTCCTCTGCAGGAACTTGTGCTGCTATTTTAGCCTAGGATGCTATCCAGCAGGGGAGAGGGTGGAGAGATGGGTGAGGTAGAGAGGCAGGGATGAGGTAGACTGAGAGCGGGTGAAGTAAAGCAGGGGAAGGGAGGCCCCAGTAGAACTACAGTCTATCCACTGAGAGCCAAGAAGAATATATGGTGGGCTCAGAAGTTGTGCCAGTGAGGCCCCAGTCCTCATGACTGATTCTAGACTCATTCTTGATTGATGGATACCATGCCAAAGCACTATGCCACCACCTCATCCCAAGTGCTTTTGATTCATATTCTGTGCAATTAATGATCCGTTATGTGCGGTGTGTTTCCTGTCTGAGAAGAGAGGCTGTAGACATAAAGGTAAAGCTAAGCACTTGCTTCTTTGGCCATCATGGTCCCAGCCGATACCATTCCTCAGTACATAACGGGTTTCTCTAGATGTGGAGTAATTCATCACTGCTTACTTGTGGTTTGGGGATAGCCAAAGATCACTTCAGACAGAAATAGCTTATTACAGATTATTGTAACGGGCCAACTATGTAAATACATACATCTTGAGCACACTGCTGAAGTCCATAGAGAAAAAAGCTTCAATAAATAATTACGCATTTCTTTTCTCCCCCTAGAGAATATCTCTGAGGAACAGAAGATCAAATACCATGGGCACCGCCATGGATATCAGAAAAAACAAGTAACAATAAACCCAGAAAGGGCAGGTGAGCGATAGGAAATATCTCTTCAATAACAGTCCATTGTTATTTATAAAAAACCATCCCATAGTAGTTTCATATGAACTCCTTTCATAAAAGGCAAGAAAATGCACAGCCTACTAACATTTCTCTGTGTGCTTGGACATCAACAGGGCATAAATAATGTCAGAATGGAAGCCAGTTCAGAAGCAGGCAGCCAAGAGTGGCAGACTTGGGATCCAAGGTTGATTTCATCCCTTATAAAATCCTAGACTCTGTGAAATTGTCAATCACTCTAGGCAGAGGCTCCTTAGAGCTCCTGAGAGCATAGAAAGCCACTCCATGCTGTTCCTCCACAGACTCGTCCTGAGTGACAGCTCTTAGGGCTTTGGCTGAGACTGGATGTCTGAGGTGAGCCAGATTGTAATCTCTGGGCCCCGTCCAATTGTGCGCATCTGACTACTCCTTCATCTCACTGAATATTTTTGGTCCCGTATGTCATGTCATCACTTTGATAACAGTACCAAAGGGATTAGAATAAAGAGCAAATGCGGTTTTGAAATGTCAGCCCCAGAGTATTGTCTGGATTTGGTTTCCGAGTTCCTTTCCAAATTGTTTTCAAAGAATTAATTTTCCTTTTTGAACTGCTCGCTGATCAAGGCGACCTGCTCCATTGGCTGGGAGCATCTTCACCTCTGGAACACTCCATCTCCATTGTAAGCCCAAACTTAACTGCCTTGCTTGTGTTGCTGTTTTTGGCTTTTGGGTTGGCTGAGACCAGAAAAGGTAATGTTTAGTTAGTACTACCTCCTCATTTAAAACAGAAAACATTAGCTGACTTCGCCTTGCCTAGTTATTAAGAATTTACTAATTTACTGGTTTACTCATTCTGAACGTAGTTCTGCTTAGTAGTAAGCTCCTGGAGTCTGCGGGTGTACCATGGTGCAATTTAGAACCCTGACCTCCAGTGCAGACTTGGAATTCTGAATTTTCACAACTGATTTTTCCTATGTCTTCCCAGAAATTTTTTCTTTTCTTCTGTGTATGTTGTGTGTGTGTGTGTGTGTATGTTGTGTGTGTGTGTGTGTGTTGTGTATATTATGTGCCTGTGCTGTAGTGTATGTGCATGTACGTGTGCATGTACGTGTGTGTGTGCGTGCGTGCGTGCGTGCGTGTGTGTGTGTGTGTGTGTGTGTGTGTGTGTGTGCCTGTGCTGTGTCTGTGTTCACTTCACAGCAAGTGCATGAATATAACTCACTTATTGGACTTACATGTTGGGCCTGGTATATCTAACTAAGAAAACCATTTATTTATTTAACAGATGTGAGAGTCTTGGACTAATGGTCCAAACACCAAATGAGATGTCTGCCCTTTCTTCTCCTTAGACTCATTTACAGGATACAGCTGTGAGGACCGGAAGTGTGGGAAGTGCCCCGCAGTGCAGCTGGGGCAGTGACTTCACGGGAGTGGACAGGGCTGCTCTGCCTCGCCCTCGGCCTCCGTGAATCCTGTATTGCAATAGTGAACCACAGGGTTTCCCATGCACTGTTTGAATTAGCAAACACAATGTTACAGCATTTTCAAACTGAAAATGTTTTCATTGATCTTCTCCCAGCACCTCAGCTCCCCTAGCTCCTGCCCAGCCTCTTAAGCTCTCTCCTTAGTCATCGCTCAGCCTCCATGTCACACATGTCTCTCTCCCTACGGCTAATGCCACTTAAAGTTGTACCTACATGTGATATAACAATATAATACTTTTCAGATCTATCCATTTCTGTTATTCCAGTTTCTCTTTATAGTTACATAGGATCCTATTGAGCATGTGAGCATTTTTTTAGGGTAGCCAGGAAGAGTCAGCCAGGATGCCCACCAGTGCATGAGTAGACACACCTAATGCTTTTCCACACTCCTCTACCTCAGGCCTGTTCTGTCATAGTGGTACAGAAACCAGTCCCTTCTTATGTTTTTAGAGTTTGCGTGGTCTGAGTTTCCCTGGAGAGATTCAATATAAAGCTAATTTTTACAATAAGATCTTATTAAATTCTGACCATGATTTGCTCATTGGCAAAAGTGTGAGAATTCAACTATTCGCACAGTGAGTGGCTATCAGTGCAAAGGATGGAGAGGGAACTATTGAAGGTCCTCATGACTGAGAACTGTATTAACGATCTGGGTACAGAATTGTTTTTCTAATGAAAGATTCCAATTCTTTCTACCACGTGCAGACACAGGTTCCCACTGCAGAGCTGGAAGCCGCTCACTCTGTGTTCCCAATGTCTTTTGTACTGAAACAGCATTATCTCAGCTGGGATGACACCTGCAGCGATTAGCTTGCACTCGCTTGTTTTAGGTCATTCCCTTTTGCCAGATCTTGAGCTCGTCAAGGGCAAATCCTTGGTGTCATGCCTGGAACATAGCCAGGGTTCATGAGATGCTTGGTGACTAAAGAGAGCGTCTCATGTTTAGGGAGACACCAAGGCGAGGTACAGAAGACTATTCTGAGAATCACAGGCACTCTGGACTTGGAGTGCAGATTCCCTTACAACAGGTTCATAGTGAACTGTGACTCCCTCTGCTGTGTGTTCTAGACATGTTGGCAGACAGGAGACGAAAAAAGCCATTTTGTCAACCTTGACAACTTGCTATGAATTTGGAGAATGGATATACGCAGTTTTTTGTTTGGTTTTGGGGTGTGTGTGTGTGTGTGTGTGTGTGTGTGTGTGTGTGTGTGTGTTGCTAGTTCTCTGGTCTTCACTAAAGTCATTTGGTCAGAAACATTTTCAAGTTTCATTTACCTCCCTTCTATCATAAGGGAGTAAGGAAACCAATGTGGGTTGGAGCATTTTCTCCAGCTGGCCCTCGAAGTCAGCTGGGTGTCTGTTTTCTACAAAAGGCACACTTTCAAAGACAGCATTTTACCGTTCCAGCTCTCCACACAGGCTTCTTGGTTTAATGGTAATTCCTGGGAAGGTACAACTGACCTATGCATTTATTCAACACATACTTGTTATGGCTCCAGTAAATTAGGCCAAGACTCCTCTACACTCACTTTTGGAGACAGAGCACTAGGTGAGCCAAAGGCTGCCAGCAGGTCTCTAGAGCTCTTGCTGCTAGTAGTTCTCCTCTGGCCCGTGGACTCAGCAAGCACAGCAGCAGCAGCAGCAGAGCCGCTCTCTGGGATCCATCAGGGGCTGCATACCAAGGCCTTGGCAGCCAGCGGAGAGTGGGCTGCTCCAGGTGATGAGAGAGAGCAAGCGAGCAGCCGCCACGCAGCCCTACCCCATACATTCTCCCCCACGAATGCACTCACGATCATCCTGCTGACTCTGCATGAGCTCAAGCTGAGTCTGCCCACTGTGATTTGTTCTCTTCTCATAATGATTTCCAAAAGGCGACCGGAGAATTGCAAATAGAGGAACAAATGGGGAAAGAAAAAAAAAAGGATACACCCTAAGTAGTTTTTAGACAATTCATCTGGAAGGCATATACACAGCCGCCTACGCCTCTGAAGGCCGTTGCCAGTTCCTAAAAGGGCAATGCACCTACTTCCTGTTCACCGCATTTATCTTCTTTGCTCGCCAGAGGAAAACTGTTCTGTTTGGCCTTGCAGGAGACCAGAGAGCAATCTTCATCCCACCTGCTCTCATCTGAGCTGACACACTTCCAAGGAGGTCTCTGGGTGTGCCATGTCCCCTAAATATTTGTTTACTTTCCTCAGGGCTCTGCCCTCCTCCTATATGAGTCAAAACAGGACCAAGTCATTTGAAAGTGGATCCCTGTAGCGGAGTCTCTTACAAACAGTGGCTAGAAAGATCCCAGGCATTCTCAATAGAACATCCCGTGTTAGTCTCCTGATATCATCTATTTCCTCGTCTGTGGTCCAGGCACCAGGCCTGCCCTCCGCATGAATTCTATTGGGCTGTTTACACAGGATCTACCCCCTGCTTCTCCTTAAGCATTTTCACTGGTTCGCCATGGGACTCCTTGACTATGAATCCTCAAGTGTCTATGCAGCACTGAGTTGTGTTCCAGCTCTCCTTCAGGCTACTCTGGTTCCTGCACTCCCCACGATGGTGCTCAATAGAGACTTACGGTATTTTAACATGCATCACTTATAACTACTGTTTAACAGCAGCAATACTTCTATAATGTTTAAGTAGCGGTGCACGGAACTGGAATTCATTCTCCTTTCTCCTTTTTACACATTATGTATTCATAAAATACACAGTTATGGATTGTCTACCACAGACCAGACAGTTTTATAGACACTGGAGATGTACTAGTTACTATAATGCATAACGACTTTATTTTCAAAGAGTTTAATTCCAGGGGGAGCTATAGGAAATAACCAGGAAAACAATTTAAAAAAAAAAATAAGTAGCAAGTAACAAATGCAATGATAACACTAAACAGTCATGTGACGGTGGCATTTCACAATGGGTAGTAGTCAGCTTACTTAAGGTTATAAATAAAGGTTGTTGCAGTCCAAGAAATGCACAAGTCAGCCTAACAGAGTGAGAGGGTAGAGAGGAAATCAGTACCAGGAGTGGGGTTAGCACGGGGAAGTGAGCTGAGATGGGGAATTGGGTAATTTTGAAATCTGAGGGCTAAAATGTGATTTTGTTGCAAATATCTTATGAAGATATTGAAGATATTTGTATGTGAGGATTTTTTTGAAACCGGTTTTACTCTGTAGCCCCCATGCTGTCCTAGAGCTCGCTTATGTGGACCAAACTGACCTCAAACTTGTACTAATCCTCCTACCTCTGCATCCTGAGTGATGGGATTACAGGCATAACCCAGTACATACAGCCCGATATACATTTTTTTAAAAGAATAACTTTAATTCCTTTGTGGCCAGTGATTGTGGTGGTTAGCGTCCAGGCAAGGGCAGAAGGAGCCTGGATGGTAAGGAAAAGTGCAGACGCACAGCATGTTTTACATGGGTAGCTGAAAAGGTCAGCTTGAAAAAGTTTAATATCTCATAGGATAAGTCATTTTCCCACAGTCTCGATACATCCTAGGGGGCTGACCCCACTACCTCTTCATGGGCTTCTGATGAATGCAATGTCTACTTGGAGTTCCGGAAGCTCAGCTGGACAGCTGCGGATCTTCTGGGTATTTGTCTTACAGGATCACTTGCATGCAACTCACACCCTGAGAAATCAAATCAATAGTCACTGCCAAAATAAATGCCATTGCTTGGCCTCTTGGAGATGTGACCGGGGATGTTATCTTCTTACACATAGAAGACAATTCCATGAAGTTCGCAGAGAGTAATTAAAAAGGCCACTAAAATCTTCTGTGTGTGGGCTCTCACTAGGGGTCATCTAAGACCATCAGAAAACACTGATATTTACCTTATGATTCATAACAGTAGCAAAATTACAGTTATGAAGTAACGATGAAAGTAATTTTATGGTTGGGGGTCACCACAGTATGAGGAACTATGTAAAGGGTTGCAGCATTAGAAAGGTTGGGAACCATTGTGTTACAGGAAACACAGAGGACTTAGACTCTTAAAGAATCTCAAGACTCATGACCTTTCCCCTGTTTGGTTGTCCTCACAAGTGGTGGGCTAGCCTCTTGCCTTCCTTCAGACCACAAGACACTGAGTTAACTCCCAATTTCCCTGAAGGAGATTTTAATGTACTGTGAACCCTGTAGAGCCTTTATCCCAGCCACAGTGGCACCATGCTATAACATACAGAACTGTCCCTTTTCATTTACCTGTATTTATTAGCCTTTCGTGTCTGGAGATATATAGATCTCCGTGTGTGTGTGTGTGTGTGTGTGTGTGTGTGTGTGTGAATGTGTGTATGGTATGTGTGTGAGTGTGCATATGGTGTGTGTGTGGTATGTGTGTGTATGATGTGTGTGAGTGTGTGTGTGTATGGTGTATGTGAGTGTGTGTGTCTTTGTGTATGGTGTGTATGTATATGGTATGTGTGTGGATGAGTGTGCATATGGTGTGTGTGTGGTATGTGTGTGTATGATGTGTATGTGTGTGTGGTGTGAGTGTATGGTGTGTGTGAGTGTGTCTTTGTGTATGGTGTGTATGTGTATGGTATGTGTGTGTATGAGTGTGCATATGGTGTGTGTGTGGTATGTGTGTGTGTGTGTGTGAATGTGTGTGTATGATGTGTGTGTGTGTGTGAATGTGTGTGGTATGTGTGTGTGTGTGTGTGTGTGAATGTGTGTGTATGATGTGTGTGTGTGGTGTGAGTGTATGGTGTGTGTGTGAGTGTGTGTGTGTGTGTGTGCGTGTGTGCGTGTGTGCGTGTGTTTCTCTGCCTGTGGATCAGGATGTAGCTCTCTCAGTTACTACTCTAGCACCTTGTGTATCATCATGCTTCCCACCATGATGATAACAGACTAAGTCTCTGAATCTGTAAGCACCCTCCCCCTCCTCCTCTCCTTCTCCTTTCCCCTCTGCATCCCCTCCCCCATTAAATGCTTTCTGTTACAGGAGTTGCTTTGGCCATGCTATCTCTTCACAGCAACACAGCAGTGACTAAGACAACTAGTTAGCTAACTACATGTGTTTGTTACACAGATTTATGTTTAGTTTTCAGCCCAACCTTTCTTCTCTAGCACAGGCAGCTGGCAAAGGAAACTCACTCAAAGGAAAGATGGTGGGACGTAAAATGGGCCATTGCTGAAGAAGTATGGCTGGGCATGCAAACCACAGTTGAAAATGCACCACAGGAGGAGAGGCAGCTTGGAGCTCTGGTGTCTGCACTGTTTCTGTTTCGAGTCTTCCAGACCATGATTGGTGGGCTGATTCTTGAAGCACCATTGTCTCTTCAGACAGAACTGCAGCCGTTTCCATGATGCCCTGCTACTGTTTCTGCCACTGTTAAACTGAATTATAGGGTGACCCCGGTTCTTTGTGTCAATCTGCTAAGATTCGGGTTCAGGGCCCCACAAGCCATGCCTAGGCCGGTGAGAGCAGGGACTCTAAGTTACCACACTGAGCTTCCTCAGACACAACCAGCTCTCTGCAGCTCAGCCCTTCCCTCTGAAATGTAAATGTGTGTTTCAGAAACGCCTTTGGTAAGAGACTGTTGGGAAACTCTCTAGATGTCTGATGACATTAAACATCTTTATTTATATTTTCCCACAACGGTTTAATATACATGCCAGTGACATAAGCTACATGTAGCTAAAATATAGTATTTTGTATATGTACATATGTATCTTATACATACTGAGTAATATATACATACTGATTAGCTGGCCAGGGAACTGTATTTTATACACTGCAGACTTTAGAAATGAGCAGCCATACTTTGTATGCAATGAAAATTAAGAAAACGTTAGAAAAACAAACCTTTCTTATTCTCTTTCTATGTACATATGCATTGTACATGCGCTCATGTATATGTATAAATAACCATACCCACACTGGTCAGGATGTACAAACTTTGACCTGTGTTAAAGATCCTTTGTACTAATTATTATTCCTTCCTTATTTGTTCCCTGGCTTTCCCTAATCAATTATAGATTGACTTGATTTTTCTATAATCACATAAAAGTGTGATTATATCAAGTATACCAAGTTGTTTTATATATGATTTTATTTTTCCTTTTTGTTCAGCATAATTATTTCAAATTCACCTAGGTTTTCACCATGTATTTGTATCTACATGTATGCTTGTATGACATATGTATGACAAAAATACATATGTGTGTGACATATACATATGTGAAAACTCACTGATATTTGTGTGTGTGTGTGTGTGTGTATGAATGTGTGAATGTGTGAAAATGTATAGAGGTCACACATTAATTTCCAGTGTCTTCCTCAACTGCTCTCTACCGTGATTTTTTGAAACGTCATCTGTCGGCCACTGAACATGGTGCGGTTCCCACTATGGTGACTGCTCAGTGAGTCCCTCACTGCCTGCTCCGGAACCCACACCCAACCCCTCACACTTGGCAGCAGCCACTTTACTCTCTGAGCTGTCTCTCAGCCCTGCCCTTTCTGCATTAATACCTTCTTTTGACTTTGCAGGAGCATGCCTTTGGATAAACACACCAGAGTTTGTCCACCTGCTGCTTTATGATTGCTTGAGTCGTTTCCAGTTTGGGACCCTTACAGATACATTTTCCTGTGAATTCTGTCTATAAATATTTGTTTATAGATGTACCTAAGTGCTGTGGAATAAACATCCAGACTTTCTGGGTCCTGTTGTAGGTCTGTGTTTGTCATTTGAAGAAGCTGCTAAATCTTTTCCTGCAGTAGTTGTAACATGTCACAACCACTGGTGAGTGAAGCCTCCATTAGCTCTGTGTCCTCATCCACACTAATCAGCCCTGGAATTGTTACAGTTCAGGTCCAGCACAGATGACAGAACTCCTTACTAATGTGGCATACAAGGCCACATTAGTAAATAGTTCTAGCATACAAGGCCACATCAGTAAATAGTTCTGGCACTATGGCAGTTACTACCCTGTAACAGTTATGGTCAAGAAAGGAAAGATATTGTAACTGGGAGTTATAGAACAGGAGATGTTAGCTATCCTAAAGAAAGAAAGAGTTATACCAACAGAATAAAGTAGGGATTCTGGGGCAACGTAATACTATGATATTTTGGAATTGCTTCAAGATGGAGGAATGTGAACACTATAGTCACAGTGTTGGGCAAAACTGTTCAATATTACTCAAGAAAGACAATGGGCTTCTTTGGATTTTATATCTGCAAAGAAGACAAGGAAAAGAAAATGGCTTAAGATGGGAAAACAAAACAAAACAAAGACAACAACAAAAACCAAAAAATCTTAAGAGTGTATAGTTATATATAGCGCCCCCTAATAAGGGCCCCGGGTGCTGACGCGTGTTCGGCGCTGCATAAACTTGAGTCCTAGAACTGAACTATGGAGCATGCAAATTTAAAGCACAAACTGAAACCATGCCCATCACCAGCTGGTTATTCCCCCATTACAATTAAAAGGTTCCGCCAGTGTAGCACGGAAAGTGAAAGGTTAATTACTCTCAGCTTTCAGAAACACCCCACACCATATCGATACATTATATGTCTTTCTTTACGCCTAGGGCTGCATAACTGTTTGCTCAGCTACTGGGTGTATATGGTGTCTCCTGGGGGGTTGATTATTTGAGTGGATCTCAAGTAGAAAAACAAACTATCCCTTTAAGACATAAATCTGTCTTCTATTTCTATAGGCCCCATAATTCTATATACTTTTACTATTAGTGTGAATATGCCAGCTCCATCATCGATATCAATTTATTATGTAATAACAGTTCGCTGATGCACTACAGAAATAAAGTGTATTGGCTGATGGAAGAGAGACTGGTATGGAATTCTGGCCTTGTTAAAATGTTTCAGAACTCAAACTAAGTTAAGTTGTTCACATCTCTTAGGGCTGAGAAATTAGCTATGAATAGTACATGAAATTACTGCTGTTACAAGGGAGGGTTTCATTGAGAAGCCGTGTGAATGAGTTCTTAAGCAAAAGAGAAGATGATCCGTGGGGTGAACGCTTCAAGTGCACTGGGATCGCACGGACATTTCTGTTCTCTGGCTGCCTCAGCCACTTGATGTCTCTGTTGCATTAAATCACCCTGGTCTTTTTTACTAGTAAACGCTGTATCTTTACATGCAAGCACAGCCACCTTGTCCTTTGATATAGTAAAAGTCCTTACAATCAGGCTTATCTGTCTTGGATTGCCGTGATGATTCATTCATCCCAAATTGCAAAATCCAGACGTCTCTCGATTGAATGAAATGGCCTTTAGTTCCAGGGACCGAATGGTGTGGCTGTAGCAAAACCACAATGCCTAAGAGGCAGAAGTGTCTTCTATATGTGCTCTGCCTGCCTGATTGACTCTGTCTTGTTCATCACACATAGACAAGGTGCCTTCTCCCTAAAATTTGGGTTTTACTAGGGCAGGAAAGAAAGATCAGATGTAGAAACTTTCTGTGTCGGGGCTGGTTCTCCTCCTCCTTCCTCTTGTTTCTGTCTCCTCTTTTCTCTCTCCTTCTCTCCTATGGAATCTTATGCTAGCTTTAGACTTACTATGTAGTTCAAAATGACCTTGAACTTTGACCTCCTTGCTCTGGCCTTCCCAGTGCTAGGATTATAGATATGCTCGACCACGCCTATTTTAGTGCAGTCCTCTCGGGGAAACCGAGGGATCTGTGTATGCTAGGCAAATACTTTCCCAACTGAACTACATCCTCAAACGGAACTGGGCTTCCAAATGAAAAGTCCCACATCTGACACTGAGCGATTACCCACGCACCTCAGTAACACTCCTGGGATGATTTTAAACAAAATAATGACTTTGTATCAACCTATTCTAAAACAAGCGAACAAAGTCTTCTAAAGAGATGTGTGAACTGGGCCTTCATTTCTGATGACAGAAGAGTAACCAGAATTTTGCTACACTTGCCTGAGGACAGTTTGAGCCTCTTAACTTCCCCTTTGTTGTTGCTGCTGTTTCCAAGACTTGAATGATGCCCAAAGCTGGGGCAACCATCTTGTTTTAGTTTGAGCTCCTGAACCTACCAGCAGCCAACTCTATGCAGACTGGGGCAGACTCCCATTGACAAAGGCAGAAAAACAAACCAAAAAAACCTCACCTAATTTTACTCTGTAGTGTGCTAGACTTTAAGTTGCTTCTATTTTAAGCTCTATCCAATGGAAACCGCACACTGTGAAGTGATAGCCACGTAAAACTTCATTATCTGAGGATAATTGGTATTGGAAAAGGCCGCTTAAGGTGAAACCACAATCAACATTATAGCAAATAGCAATAAAATGTTTAATTTGGGATTTTATCTTGAAAAATTAAACTAACATTGGTGAAATAATTTAACTAATGCCAACCACTTAGGTTGTAATTGTATCTGTAGGTAACCGGACTATTGTGATTTTTGACAGTGTATGGAAATGTAACTGACTGATTCAACCTCTCTCATCCCACACCAATTAGTTACTTGTAGCTCTTTGTCTAGGGTTAGGGTGTTTTGAGATTGCCCACATTCATGTTGGCACACCACATACTGTTGTCACTGTACAGATTTTTTTTTTAAATATGGCTATACTTTTAAGATCCCGTGGGTGCAGTTACCCCATTATCCGTATCTCCCAGCAAACATCCTGGCCCTTCGTCTCTTAAAGTCTGATTTCCACTCCTTCATCCGCAATGTTCCCTGAGTATTAGCTTAGAGGTTGTGTTGTAGATACATCGATCTGTGCTAGGCACCCCATGACGATTGTTCTCTTTATGTACATTTCCCCTTTTATTGGAAATAGATTCTTTTCTCGCACAACATATCCCGATTACCATTCCCCCTCCCTCTGCTCTCCCACTGCATCTGGATCCAATTTTGATCAGGTGTATATTTCTGTTACAGTCTTTGCTGCAAAAATAAGTTTCTCTGATGGGGGTGATGAGAGCTACCAACAGTTACAAACCATGCTGGTAGATAGAGGAAGGTTATAGCAATATGGATTCTCATTCTCTCTAATGTCACAATAGGACTATTGTGATTTTTAACTGTGCAGATACAACGGACCGATCCGCCCTCTCTCACCTGACCGCTCACAGGCCTCACCAGCTGCTGATAATTGACTGCAAGTTTATAGTGCCAGCCATGATTCCCAACAATTGCGTGAGACTTAAGTCCAGTTAAGTGGTTGTTGGTTATAGGCAAAATATAATTGTCACTATTGTACCCCTGGGCACATTCTGCCCTGGCTTCACAGCTGGGTAGGAAGGACCACTGACCACTTTTCTCCTTGGCAGCTTGCAGGGCACTATGTGGGGACAATGAGGACTATCTCAGTAGAATGGGTCCATGTCAATTCCGTCAAATACCAAGTCCAAAGTGGGCAAAGTCTTCAGCAATAGGCTTTACTTCCAAGGGCAGTGGTGATAGCCTGTGAAGAAAATACTGTATTCATGTATGAAATACTCAAAAAAAAAAAAAAAAAAAAAAAAAAAAAAGTTGAAGAATTAGGTTAAGGCAGTTATCCCTCAATGGGGGATGTGTTCACAAAGTCCTTTTGTGCACCAGGGATACATCCTGGCTCCACTGTCTGAGGTCCCTTAGACTGCTCAGTCCTTCTGGCTGAGACCCATATTCAGGGGGGCCTGAGTCAGTCCCATGCTGGCTTCCTAGCTATCAGTCTAGGGCCCATTAGCTCCTCCTTGTTCAGGTAAGCTGTCTCTATGTGTTTCTGCCCCCTGGTCTTGTCCTCTCCATCTGCATCTGAGTTCTAGGAGTGAAGCCCTAGACCCTACTTCACATGACCTGTCAGATCTACATGACCCCAACTGGATGGCATTGCCCTACACATGGAATTGGGGTGGGGGGATGTGAGGGGAGGGTGGTTAGGGTGCATGTGAGAGGGCAGAGAGGGTAAAAGGGAGGGAGGGAGGGAAGAAAGGAGGGAGGGAGGGAGGGAGGGAGAGGGAACTGGGATCGACATGTAAAATAATAAATTAAATTTAAAAAAATGCTTTGACTCCAAAATTTAAGTTCAAGGACAAGTTACTGGGGAAAAGGATTTCTATTTTTGTTTCCACAGAAAATGAAAAGCTGTGGATTCCTTCCAGACTAATGTGGTTTGATCAAGCCATACCGCCTGAAACAGAGTACCAGGTGATCCTACATTCAAAACAGCTGGACAAAGCATCCTTATAGACTACAGCCAGGATTTCTGCATCTTCTTAGAATCCCCCATGACAGCGCCCCTTACCAGCAGGAAGTAGTTTGGAAAGAACGACGCCCAAATTCCCAAATATTGTCTATAAATGTTTGTTTTCATTTAAATGGACTTGGTTATATAAAATAAATTTTAAAAAAGAAATATACAAAAAAAGTTGAAGAATTATAACTAACAAAATGTCACAAATTTTTATTAAAATGTAATTTTCAATTGATGAAATAAATATCAGATTTTATTTGGCCAATTATGTAAATATACCCACCATCATATTGTATAAGATTTCGCTGACCCTAAAATGCTTTCTTACGTTGATTTTAGTAGGTCTCTACTGCTAGTACCCCAAACACTTGCCAACCTCTTCCTGACACTATGAACTACCCCTTTTGTACACATTTTGTGTTACCAGAATGTCTCAGTTAGGGTCACTATTGCTGTGATGAAACACTATGGCCAAAAGAAAGTCGGGGAGGAAAGGGTTTATCTGGCTCACACACTGTTCATCACTGAAGGAAGTCAGGACAGGAACTCAAGCAGGGCAGGAACCTGGAGGCAGGAGCTGATGCAGAGGGCATAGAGGGTGCTGCTTACTGGCTTGCTTCCCAAGGCTTGCTCAGCTATAGCACAAATTCTAATTGTTCTTAGTAATAAAAACTCAGAGTCAGCTATCGGGGTGAAAGCTGAAGGACCAGAGAAGCAGAGCCACCAGCCACCCGAGTTCCCACCCTGCCAGCCCACCCCCAGCCATATCCCTTCCTGTCTCCACCTCATTAGTGCTGGGATTAAAGGCGTGCCACTCCCAAGTGCTGGGATTAAAGGTGTGAGCCAACACCTCTTGCTGTTTCTCTTTTAGACTAGATTAGTTTCATGTAGCCCAGGGTAGCCTTGAACTCACAGAGATCCGTTTACCTCTGCCTCCCCAGTGTTGGGATTAAAGTTATATGCCATATGCCACCACTGCCTGGCCTCTACTAGTATGGCTAGCTCTGCACTCTGATCCTCAGGCAAGCTTTACTTTTTAGATCACAAACAAAATATCACCACACTCAGCCTGCTTTCTTATAGAGCCCAGCACCTCCAGCCCAGAGACGGAACGACCCACCCTCCCTCATCAAGCACTAATTAAGGAAATGCTATACAGCTGGATCTTAGGAGGAATTTTCTCAGGGTTCCACCCTCTCCAATGGTTCTAGCTGGTGTGAAGTTGACATAAACTAGCCAGCACACAGAATACAAGGCATGCAAACAATATTTTTAAGTTACTTTGAATTGCTCCTACATTGTTACATAGTTACTAATTTGATCTTTAGCTGAGAAATAACTCATAGTTGCTTATTATCGTGTTTGTTGTTTGTTTGTCTACTCACTTTGTAGACATTTGGATTGCTTTCTTGATGGGAGATGTCATTCTGTAAATATGTTTCTCATACTGGTTAATGAATAAAGCACTGTTGGCCAATAGGAAAGGAAGATGGGCGGGACTGGGAGAAAGGAGGAGAGAGGAAGTAGTAGGGAGGAGTCAGCGTGGGGAGACTGGAGACAGCAGACGCCAGCCCCACTCTCTGGTAAGATGAGACAACGTGGAAATACTTAGATTAATAGAAATGGGTTAATAATTAAGACAGAGCTAGCCGATAACAAACAAGTAACTGGCCAACAGCATTATATCTAATACAGAGTCTCTGTGTGTTATTTGGGGCTGGCGTGGTGGTGGGACCAGACCGGCAGGAAAACCTACTGGTAACACTTTCTTATTTGAGGCATTATGGAAAATAATGCATAAGCATTGGTGAACAAAACTTCTAGCAGACATACACCTTCATTTTCGTAGGTAAGTTGTGATACTGTGGGGTCATACAGTAAGACCACGAGTAACAACTTCAAAAATTGGAACATTGTTTTCTAACATGCAATACTTATCAGCATTTCCACCAGTAAAGCATGAGTCTTCCAGGTTTCACACGCTTCCACATGCTTGGGATTGCCTCTCTTCCACGGCCATCACCGTGAGAGGCTTGTCTCAGCATGCTTGCAAGTTAAACTTTTGTAATGTCTAATAGTTCTGTATTATTTGGGATTTAATTTATTTGTATACATAGTTCTTGCATTTTAATAGGGATTTTAAAATATTTTCTAATTTATCAGACCTTTTATTTCAAAACGGTTTTCCCCATTCAATGTTTTTTCAGCTTAATGGTATTAAAATCATTGGGTTTTTGTTGCTATTCTTGCTTTATTTTTGTGGAAGTTTTTTTCTATGTAACCAAAACTGGCTTTAGAGGCAGGTAAATCTTTCTAAGTTTGAGGTCAGTTAGGTATAAATAATGGGCTTCTATTTTTGCATATTATTGAGAATTTTGTACATGGTACAATATATTTAGATCATGTCATCATACCAATCCCTCTGCCAATTTTTCTGGACTTCTAACCCATATCCCCACCCAAACCTCTTATTTCTTTTTTTTTAAACTTAATTTTCTTATAACCAATTGAGTACAAGTAGGCACTTACATTTTTGTATGTTATTTTGAACTTTTAGAGTTTTCCTTCCCAGTAATGCAATGTGCACCAACCTCACAACTATCCACTTTCTTAAGTTTGATGATGGTCTAGAGGGTGTGAGTGTGTGTGTGTGTGTGTGTGTGTGTGTGTGTGTGTGTGTTTTGGGAATTATTCCTTAATCACAAATTTAAGTATATAATGAAAAATATATTTCACAGATAAGATCACACTGATTGCAAACAAGAACTATTTTAACTTCTCCCTTTTCCAGACACATGCCTTCCACACTCTGCAGTCCAAACACTGATTTACCTTTCACCTGCGTAACCATGTGCACACTCCTGCTGTGTAAGGCACACAGATGCCATCTAATCTCTTAGCACAATACTTCAAGTTTTATGTTAGTGTCTGAGTTAGTGTTCTGTTGCTTTGAAGGCACTATGGCCACTGCAACCCTTATAAAGGAAACTGCTTAGCTGTGACTGACTTACAGTCCAAAGGTTTAGCCCATTTTCATCACCACGCAGGCAGGTCATGGTGCTAGAGAGGGAGCTGAGGGTTCTATGCCTGCCTCTGTAGGCAGCAGGAAGAGAGAGCACCAGGCCCAGCTTGGGCTTCTGAAACTTCAAGACCACCTCAAATGACACACTTCCTCCAGCTAAGTCACACCTCATCCAACAAGGCTAATCCTTCCCAAGAGCTGTCACCCGCTATGACTAAGCAGTGGCATTCGTGAGCCCATGGGGTCATTCTTACGCAAAGCACCACAGTCAGTCACACTAGAGACACATCTTGCAGACACAACATACCAGGTTGAAGGAGTATCTAAGACTTCGTTCTCTGAGTGAATTGATGCCCAACATTTATTGCTCTCTGGTCATACTGTCCCTCATCTCCATAAGATCATCTACCTTGATTCCTTCTGGGGGCCTTTCAGATACATTTTTTCCTTCATTTCTTCTTTCTATATTCTCTCCCTAGATACTTTGCAGCTGCTTCCATCATTTTCTTTATTCTTGCTCCTAATTTAAAAAAAAAAAATCATGTCAAAACAAATCTCTTAAGACAGATCCACTACTGATACCATTCTCTTCCTTGCTATACTGTTCTGTTTTACTCAGAGGACTAACAGATACCAAATGATATGTTTTCTCCATGTTCATGTCTGTGTTTGTATGTGTGATATGCAGTGGTGGATTGAGAGAGATAGATGTGTGCTGGGGGACAAGGGTATGTGGTGTGTGTGTGTGTGTGTGTGTGTGTGTCTGGTGTGTATATGATGTGTGTCTGGTGTGTGTGGTGTGTTGAGGTCTGGTTTTGTGAGTCTGGTGTGTGTGTGGTATTTTTTTTCTCCAGCCCCCCTCGACTTCGCTGTAATTCATATAAAGGAAGAACTGCATCTTTCCCGCCGGACTCCAGTGCACATGACAGTGCTGGCCCATAGTAGGTGTGCTTTTCTCTTTTCGCATATGCTTCACAGAGAAAGAGAAAACTTTTCAAGCATGCAAACCAGAGCATGTAAAGAATAACTTTCATACTTTCGCTTATTTTTACTGTAAAATGGGCTGTCATTTGTTGCAGGGATTACTGTTTTCGGAAGAGGAACGAGCATTAAATAAAGGCAATGGGAACGACCCAGAGATGCGTCGGAGCTCCAAACCATGGCAGGCTCTGAATCCTGTCACACACTCAGGAAGGTTCTGTTGCCTCTGTCGTCGATGCAGATTCCTTCCATCGGTTACCCTGGGAATTAAGTGTCTAAATTCTAGATCTGAACTTCCTATAAAATGTAGACCAACTCTTACCATGGATGTTTGACTTGCTATTGATCTTCTGCCCTGTGCTTACCATTGCCTGACTCCTTAGCCTAAAGCTAGAAGTGCTATCATCCCGGTGTGCAAAGCAGCAGAGCAGACGGTGCTGACACAGAGCCCGGGGGAGGGTTCCCGTGCACGATGTAGAGACCTCACCAGATTGTTTCCTAGCTTCTATGTTGACAGTGTCTTGACAAGTAACTCTGGGAATTCAATGCATTTTTCCCCTTCAGCTAGACGCTGCCAGAATGCTTGACTTTCTGGACGTGTCAGGCGGGCTTGGTAATTAAATGGGCTCAGCATTTTTGTTTGTCAGGGTGATATAACATAAGTTGGGGGGGGGGAATGTTTGCTTTGTGAAGCCTTGCCATAAAACCTTCAGGAAGGATTATACATCATCAGGCCTTTGGCTCCCAAAGGAAAGTGTTCTGAAAGACAAAACATCTTTAGTGTCAATTTTCAACCAGGAGAAAATTGAACAGAATGACGTCTGACATATAGAATGGCTTTTATAAGTTGTTTCACATGTGAATCACAGAAAGGTCACTTTGAGGGGATTAACAAAAGGCCAGGTGATCTGCCTCTGGGACTTTGAATAGTGACTAGGAATCACCTCGTGTGTGTGTGTGTGTGTGTGTGTGTGTGTGTGTGTGTGTGTGTGTGTGTTCATGGGCCATGGCCAGGGTCACATCCAAACTTAGAAGAATTGTATCCAGGCATCATTTGTGATTGCAGAGTTTATACTTGAATACTGTGATCTTGTCTATAGAAAGTGTGGGTGAAACCAGCTTGGGAAATACCTGTACCTTCATTACCTACAATTGTTCTTGGGAAATCCCTCTTCTGCCAAAAACTTCTGTATATGGCCACCATAGCTACCTCTTTAAATCCTAGGGATTTAATCTGTGGGATGACTGTTGGTACCCTGTGATGGGACCCAGTTCCAAAAAAACAAAACGAAACAAAAACACACCAAGACCCTAAAGTTTGTTACGGAGAGTATCTCCGTGTTCATTTTAGAGTAACTAATAAAACCGGTACAATGAAGAAGCTCTACCACACAGGCACTGCAATCACAGCATCTCACCGTGCGGGATAGAACACATGGCACAGAATTTCTGCTTAGACTCCTCCCAAACATGTAATTTTGCACATAAGTTGTGAATCAAACTAATATACTCCTTTCATTGCTTGCTTCCTTCCCAAGTCCCTGGCTTTGGGGGTTTGGAAACATAGTGTTTAGGTTTGTTTCTTTTGTCATTCTGTTTGGGGGGGCGGGGAGGCAGGGAAACCAACTCAGTGTGATAACAAAGGCAACATAGTAACTCCGAGCCCTGACTCAGGACTTCAGCCACAGGAAGAGAGGTGTGGCTGCACCTCGAGAGGAAATTTCTTCCAATATATTAAGATAAAGTGGAGCTTCAATTTAATGTTCTTGAGTGTATTTCATCATAAGTATTATATAATAGTCAGTATTATAGTAAGTATTATATAATAATAAGTATTATAGTAGGTACAAAGGGAATCTGCTTTGAGTGGATAGTGATTGGCTGAGTTTAGTTGGCCCTCCGGATGAGAGCCACCGCCATCAGAGCCATACAAGGGAACATCCTCATCCTACACTCAGGCTTTTCCCTGGGAACCTGGAGCCGCTCTGAGTGGGAGCCTCCATGGTTGTGTTGTGGCATCCCACATAGGCCAAATGCTAATCCCCAGAAACTCTCAAGCAGGGGGCCTTTTAGTATTAGTCATGCTGATCGATTTTAATTGAAAAAGAAAAAGCGTTCATTGTGCACACACGGGGTACACCCACTAATGTGGCTGCTAACAGGGGAGCCAGAGTTCCCTGCTTGTCTCTTTTCTAAGAAGTCTGTCCCCATCTGAGGAAATCCTCATCCTGAGAGGAATACACACAGAGTATGGAGGCAGGAAAGCATCACTACCATGCTGGCTGGGGTAATCAGGTCATCCCTGGCTGTCACCATGGAGATGCACTTAGTTCTCAGCTCCAACACATTCCTTGCTGCAGCCCTTAACAGAAATCAAGCTGTTGGACAGTGGTTGCTATTGTGAGCTACTATTGTTACTTAAGCGTTCTACATACGGCATCCAATTCTCCCTTATCCGTGGCTCTGTGCAGTCTACGCCAACGCCAACGCCAGTCCTTGACTGCCCCATCCAGGCTGATGTTCCTTGAATGTGTTTCTCTTTGCCCTCCTTGCCAGCTCTGTCCTGCACATCCTTCTGCAACCCTGGTACTGACAAAAACAAGTTAGAAAATTGGTATCTGCAGCACCGGCTCCCTTTTGGCTTATCCTCTACTCAGATATGGTCTTTTGAGAAAGACCCTTCATCCCACAGTGACACCTGGGATGGACTTCCAACTGACCAGTCTGTAACCCTCCCCCACCTCACCATCAGCTCTACCTGCTACCTTGTTCTTTATGATACTTTCCACATTCCAAAGCTGCCTTGTTAACTTGTTTGCCTTCTGTCTTCCTCTCCAAAATGGAAGTTCTAGAAGGACAAAGCATGTCTCCACACCACTGTGGCATAAGCGCTAGGAACCTGTTTAGCCCTACAGCTGTTCATGTAACACTTGGGGCAAAATAAATCTGCAATCACCACATATAACCATCAATTATACTATAGAGACGCCAAAGGGAAGTGACATGACTGTCATGATGGGCCTGGCAAAGACATCTTCATGGTGAGTTAGTCATTGGCAGTAGGGGTGTGGGAAATCTGTTCACAGGGCACCTGTAGCAGGACGCAGGGAGAGATGAATTCTGGAGATCCACTTACTTTTGTCTTTCTATTCAGTCCAGGGGCCCAGGCCACAGAATGATTCGCCTACACTTGGAGTGGGTTCCAGCTTCACTCTAACTAATCCAGGAATTCTGCCCCCAAAAGGCATCAGTGCTGACTGTAGGTCCTATCGATTGACAATTAGTATTAACCACCATCATCGATTATCCACTGCGTAACTTATCCGGAACCCGCCAATGACACTGGAAGAAGGCACACCTACATAGGAGCGTGCCTTCTCTAAGAAGCCCCTCATTTCTTCAGGAAATCTACCCTGTCCACGAAGCTTCCCTGCTTTGGGAGAAGAAGGGTTTGGTCAGGAGATGGAAGGGGATGGAAGTATTCCCAGAGTTCCATCTGAACAGTGTTTTCCTTCCCATAACACGACCTTTTAAAAATACATAAGCAAATGAACGTTTAAATTAGAAGCAGAAAATGTTCTCCTCTCTCGAATCTTGCTGTTGGGATTTGTAAAACCCAAACTCTCTCTGTTCTTCATGTCAGTTGGATTTTAATATCTTATTGACATACATTACATCTAACAAAATTTACAGTGTGTATCTGGGCCCCAGGAGATGTTCTGTTGATGAAGTACCAACTAGGCAGACATGAAACCTCCAGTGGAGTCCCCAACACCCACATGAAAGCCAGTGTGAGGCAGCATATGCCTGTGAGCCTCCCACCGGGGAAGCAGACCCGGCTGTATCCCTGGAGTTCAGTGCTCCGCCAGCCTACCTGAATCATGCGCTGTGATAGAACTGGTGAGTGATCAAAGGGGGTGCAGTCAACTTTGTCAGCCATGCCGCACTCCGTAGGCATGTGTGCACATGCACACACCTGTCCACACACCCACGCGAATACACATATAGGCCCCATGCACACACCACACACGTGCGTACACACAAAGCACGCTTGCACAGTTCACACTATTTGCAGTTGGGCAGCTGCAATCACTATCAAAACCTCCTTGTGATCCGACCAATACAACTCAGAGTCCGTCAGGAATATCTTCCTGTGGCCTTTGCCCAGCCTCCAGAACCCACAACATTTGCCCTCTGACTACATTCCCGGCATTCCGTGTATAAATAGAGACATACAATGGGGGAATTTTACATGCACATGCTTTTATGCTTTACCTGGAGTGTAGGCAGTGTCCATGTTTCACTTCTATAATATCGTATAGCATTTCCTATGTCCCTGTATGTTTAGCTATTCATCCATCATTAAACATTTTGAATTGTTTCCACTTTTTGGATTTTACAGTTGACACTGAAATATTCATTTTGAAACCAGTCTGTACATGGGCAAATGGCTACATTTCTCTCGGAAATACGCCGAGAAGTGAATTTGCTGGATCACATGGCAACTCTCTGTTTTAACCTTTAAGGAAATGCCAAAACACTCTCTAGAATAGCTGTACCATTTCTCATTTTCATTTTCAGCTACCAAGGCAGCATTTTTAGAAAGATTTGTTTCTCTGGTATGTTCCCTTCGCTTCTTTGTCAATGAATTTCCAATTAGATATGTGTGGATGTATTATTAGCTCTCGGTTTTACTCCAACGATACTTTGTTTTTGACAATGCCACACTTAGTGACCACAAACTAAGGTAATCTTGAAGCCTTGTCTGGGTCTCCCAACTCCACTGGTTCTTATCCTCCTCTTACTTTCTGTTTTCACTCTTTAAGTAAATTTTATTTAATTTAAAAACAATCTTATTTTACATACCAATCCAGTTCCCTCTCCTTCCAGTCCTCCCCATCCCATCCCCATCAACTCGGGGAGGGTGAGGCCTTCCATGACCGATCATCAAAATCTGTCACATCATTTGGGCCAGGACTAAGACCCTCCCCCCCCATCTCAAAGTAAAGAAAGTAACCCTCCATAGGGAATGGGCTCCAAAACTCCAGTTTGTGCACTGCCAGCGGCCCCATAAACTTCCCAAGCCACACAACTGACACCCATTCCAGGGGACCTGGTTCTGTCATGTTGTTTCCCAGCTGTCAGTCTAGAGTCTGTGAGCTCCCCTTGCTCAGGTCAGCTGTTTCTGTGGGCTTCTCCAGCATGGTCTTGCTCCCTTTGCTCATCACTCCTCCCTCTCTAAACTGGATTCCAGGAGTTCCACTCAGTGTTTAACTATGGATCTCTGCTCCTGCTTCCATCAGCTATTGAATAAAGGCTCTACAGTGGCATTTAAGGTAGTCAAAATCTCATTATAGGGAAAAGGACATTCAAGGTAGCCTCTCCATTATTGCTTAGATTCTTAGTTGGGGTCATCCTTATGGATGTAAGGTGTAAGATGTATGGATGTATGGATGTATGGATGTAAGGTGTAAGATGGTATCTCAGAGCTGTATTGATTTGCATTTCCCTGACGGCTAAGGATGCTGAGCAATTCATTAAGTGCCTTTCGAACATGTGAGATTCTTCTGTTGAGATTTCTCTATTTAAATCTATCCCCCATTTTTAATTGGATTATTTGGTGTTTTAGTGCCTACTTGCTTGAGTTATTTGTATATTTTGGAGATCTTCCCTTAGTTGTATGCAGAGTACCTTCTAATACCGTGAATATTGGCCAATATAGGCACCAGCTTGAATTGTTCATGTTCAATGAGATGTTCAATTATTGTCTTACACAATATGGCATAACCATCATATATGGAAAACGATTAGCTTTAGGGATTGCTGAGGTGTTTGGGGATTCCCGTGGGGTCCCTTTGGCCAGTGACTTAGTTCATTCATCCTGTCCCTAACACTACCCGTCTCACATGGTTGTGCAACATGTCTAGTTGGAGCATTTCTCCCCTTTGATTTGGTCACTTTCTACAGCTTCTACAGCACTAAGTCCCCATGTGAACCCTCAAATGGCTTTTTGTGTCGGTTACCCTTCCCCATTCTCTCTCTTCCCTCTCAGTTACCCTCTTCCTCCTTGAATCTCTCTATTCCAGTCTCCCGCTGCCTCTCCCTAACTATACATCAAAGGAATTAAAAGCTAACATCAACATGTAAGAAAAAATACACAATAGTTGTCTTTTTGTGTGTGGGTCACCTCACACACCATTGTTGTCCTAGCTCCTTCAATTTACCTGAAAATTTCATAATTTTGTTTTTTGATAGCTGAATGATATTCCATTGTGTAAAGGTACTACATTTTCATTATCCATTCATCAGTTGATAAACACATAGGGTACTTCCAATTTCTGGCCGTTATCCACCTGGCAGCAATGAGCATGGATGGGCAAGTGTCTCTGTAGTAGGAAGTAGAGCCAAACTTTGGGTTTACATTCAAGAGTGTTCTAGTTAGGTCTTGAAGCAGATCTATTCCCAGCTGCCTGAGCAACTGCCACACCTATCTCCACAGTGGCTGTGAAAGCTTACACTCCCACTCCCGTCAGCAACAAGAGTCTTCCGTATCCCACATCGTCACCTGCGTGAGCTGGAATCTGTTCTGTTGATTTTGTTCACTTGCCTTCGGAAAAACGAAATCTCAAAGCAGTTTTGATGTGCATTTCCCTGAATACTGAGGATGTTGGACATGTCTTTAAGTGTCTCTCGGTCATTAGTGTTTCTTTTGCAAACTCTCTGTTTAGTTCTGTAGTGGTCTTTTTGTAGTTGGATTATTTGTTTTCTTGTTTCCAGCATTTATATATTTTGGCTATTAACCCTCTATCGAATGTGTAGTGGTTAATCATCTCTCCCCATGCTTTACCCTACCGTATTGCCCAGATGACGGTGCTCTTTGCCGTATTGAAGCATTTCGGTTTCACAGATTTATTAATTATTGTTCTTATAGGTAATGGTGTCCTTCTGGCCTTCCCCATGTTAATGACTTCAAGATTACTCTCCCATTCCCCTATCTATCGCATTCAGGGTTTTGGTCTTACGTTGAGGTCCTTGGTCCATGGGGTAATAAATACGTTTCTGTTTTCATTCTTTTGCATACAGCCACCCAGGTTGACCAGCCATCTCTTCTCCAGTGTATGTTTTGACTTATCAAAACTCATGTGTCCATAGGACTTCTGTCTGAGTCTTCAACTGATTAATGTGTCTGTTCGTATGTCATGCCATGCTGCACTTATTACTATCGCTCTATAGTACAACTGGAAATCTGGGATGGTAAAACCTCCACCAGTTATATTGTTACTCAGGATTATTTCAGATTGTGTGTGTGTGTGTGTGTGTGTGTGTGTGTGTGTGTGTGTGTGTTTCTATATAAAGTGAAAAAAATGTTTGTTTGTTTGTTTGTTTGTTTGTTTAACAGCTTCCATGAAGAATTGTGTTGGAATATTGATGGGTGTTACATTTAATCTCTAGATTACTTTTGGTAGAATGGAAATTTTCACTATATTAATCCTATCAATCCATAAGCACGGTTGCTTTGATGGCCACAACAAAAGCAACTCAGGGAAGAAAGGGTTTATTTTAGCCTACAGCTGTAAGACTACCATGGAGGGAAGTCGGGACAGGAACCTGAAGGTAGGAAGCTGAAGCAGAAGCCAAGGAGAAACCCAGCTTACTGGTTTGCTCCTTGTGAGTTAGTTATTCAGCTCCATTTCTTTTGCAACCCCAAACCACCTGCCCATGGATGCCTCACCCCACAATGCACTGGGTGACTCCACACCCCACAATGCACTGGGTGACTCCACACCCCACAATGCACTGGGTGCCTCCACATTCGCACTTAATCAAGAGCACGAGCTACACACTTTGCTACAGGCAGCCTGAGGATGACTCTTTCTCAGCTGAGCTTCTCCCTTCCCAGGTGACTAACAAACCTGACACACAGATCATCACCACTGTCCCATTGTAATGTTTTCCTTCTTCTTCATTTCTAAGATTTACTATTGACAATAATTTTACAGCATAAAACATAAATAACTGTAAAAGTTCTGTGGCCTAAAAATTCTTTGAAATATCCAAAGTCTCTTTAAAAAGTTCAAACTCTCTCTAAAGATCCAAAGTCTCTTAACTGTGTGTTCCTATAAAGAAAAAAAAAAAGCTGAATACCTTCTTATTCCAAAAGGCTAGAATCATGCAAAGTCACAATCCAATCAAAGTAAAATCAAAATTCAGCAGTATAAAAAGATTCTAGTGCTCACTCATGATCATCTGGGCTCCAAGTGGTCTAGAGAGCTCCATTTCTTAGACTCTGTCATCCACAGAATACAGGGCTATTCTCATGGCTCAGACAGGTCCCACTCCATACTTGCTACTGTCCTTGGTGGTCACTCCATGGTACAAGCATCTCCAATATGCTGGGGTCTCCATAGCCTCTGAGGCAGCCCCCTTAGCAGTGGCCTCTCTAGGACTCTCTTCAGAGACTCTAACCCTACCTCATGGTGACAACTTTCAGCTTCCCTCTGTGACACCTTCAGTCCTTGGGCACATGTTGGATTAAAATTTTCTGGGAGTAATTGCTCCAAGAAATTACTATATACTATTAGTGTTAGTATATAGAAGTTGTGGCATAGAGTGGCCAAGGCTGCATCTACCTCATGATGGCAGCCAGTCTTGAAGATGCACTAGAGTCACCCGGTTCTGGAATCACAATGGGAAGTTATTACCAGGTGCTCATGACCGTGTGTTTTCTTTTGTCCTTATTTATGTAAGATTGTGGGAAGTATTTAGAACTTTGGGCTGTGAAATCCATTGAGTGTTCAGAACCCAATGAGTTGTTGTGGTAACCTGGAAGATGATGCTGAGAGCCGTCCAGAGGATGGAGGTCTGGCTTGTGAAGTTTCAACGACTCTCTCCCAGGGCCATTCATGGAATAGTAAGAGTGAAAACCCCCGTGGTCTGGGCAGCTGGGGCAGGCACCACCCACAGTGGGCGGGGTCCTCTTGCGTCACTTAGCAACCAGGACAGTTCTTCATAGACATGCCCAGCGGTCCATATAGTTTAAGCAATCCCTCTATGGAGTGCCTCCTCAGATAATTCTACGCTATGTCAATTGGACAGTTAAAAATGATTAGGGCAATACCCACACTCACATGAAGTGTGAAAGCCTGTGATTTTCTAAGCCAAGACGTGGGTCTTTCTCATTCATCTCACGCCTCAGCCTTAGGCTCCCCAGCTTCCATAATACATTTCTGTTGCTTGAAAACCACCTGGCTTGTGATGCTTTGTTGCAGATATCCATATGGTGAAAGAGAGCTTAACCTTTTGTTTACCAGGAAGAAATTTCCTGAGAGAGCGTAGGAAACATTTCCCCTAGACTATGAGGAGCAAAGCCAGTCTTTGCACACTAATATAGACTACCGCCTTTAATTAGGGCTGGGGGAGGCTGAGCTCTACTGTCTTTGGACTTCTAAAATTAGCGCTTATGATCAAAGGGCTACCTTCCTTAAATAATTAAACTTGATATCCATTTTAAATAATGTAGATATTCAATATTAGACATGAAAATGGCTTTTAGCTTTCATCTTTAGCTGGCTGCTCCTTAAATAAAAGTGTTCCCAAACAGACAGAAACGACATCTGGCACTGTCCTTCTTCAGGAATGAGGATCAAGCATGTACTCACCTGGGAGCCTTCTGTGATCCCCACTCTTCCCAGGAACAGAGCAGGTGGGTGGCACGCTGCTCTAGGGCTGCCTGGAGGGCCGCGCTACAAATCCTTCCAGCTGCTGGAGGACAAACCAATCTGTTTCCGCTCTTCTGGAAAAGGGCAGGTGCCCTCCTGACCCACCACAAGAATGGTTTGGAATGCAGTAAAAACATGTAATGAGTCATTAGAAAGATACTCACGCGTTCCGTTAAAAAAGAAATCTCTGCAGGAAAGACAAAGTATTCAACCTCTTCGAAGAGATGGATGGTTTCACATGTTCCATCATAAGTAGTAAGCCTGCCCTGCCTGGACTTGTAAAATTACGTAAAAAGCTCAGAATACAAACTTGACAAAGACGTATTAGGCTGCAGGGGTTCAGTCAACTGCCCACATTTTAGTTTTTCTCCTCCTGCCTGTATTGTTATAGTGCTCCCCTCCAGCTATCCAAACCTTCCTCTTTTTTCTTCCAGCTCTCAAAGGGGACAGAATAGAGCAGCTGACATCAGGAAATCAAAGGACAGAAACAGTCATTGGAAAATTAAAATAAAGAGAACGAAGAATTGCAAACAAGTGCCCAGATATTATAGATAAAATTTCACTTGAAGGGTGCTTTTTCATACCATGTCTATAGACTTTGTCCTAGGATTCTGGGGAGGGGGTGGAGAATTCTGTTTTTTCTTACTCATTTTCTTTCAAAATACATTTATAGATTATGCTTAAACCTGCCAGTCTATGTTTATTTTATTCCTCTGACACTCTTTTTGAGTGCGGAGAACAGACTATTACTGCCATTCAATTTTAGAGATGGATTTCATTAATTGATTAAAACTATGTGTATATAATTTTCACTCCTGCCAACAGTGCTTGGGTGGTTTCCACATCCCTGCCAGCATTTGTTGTCTTAATCTGAGCCATTCCGAATGGGCTAATTTTAATTTGCATTCGTCTGATGGTTAAGGATTGTGAACAGTTTTTAAAACAAAATAGATTCATTCTTCTGTGGTTCCGCACTGTCCTACATAACCTTTCCATGGCGGGGGTGGGGAGGAGGGCCCAGCTGTCATGCTTGGCTGAACCCCAGGTACCCTCCTTCCTCCACCTTCTCTCTCCACACTGCTCTTAGGCCTTCAGCTGCTGGCCTACCCCAGCCCCATCCCCAAGCCCACCTCCATCCCCTTAAGATCCCTCAAGGCTTGGCTTTGTAATGAAGATCCAGGGAACCCTATATCTTCCCTACTGCCCCTCTCGGCCATTCTTTCCATCTCACCCCAATTCCTTTGTGATTCGTCGTGTGTGAACATCACGTATGGTACTTCTGTGGATAGCTTGACATTCTGGTGATTGGTGTGACTCATAGATACTTCGGCAAAGAGATATATTTAACTGCTTCCCTGTCTTTGCAACTTGCAAAATATTTTCTGCTACCATGGAGGCTAGACCACAGGATATAGGCTTTCGGGTCAGATCCAGCTTAAGTCCTCTAAGTCTTATTATGTCCTAAGTAGGTAGTGTCTTCACAGCAAAGGTGAGGGTCAATCCTACCATGAGCATGCCCCAAGAGGTGACCAAGGTCTCCAATGGTAGTCTATGCTGTTTCACTGATCACTTGAACTACCATGACCAACCACTGGAATAAAGGTTTCTTATGCCTAGTGCTAAGGGTGGTGCTAATCTATGGCTCTGTGGGAAGCGTCATCTGCCTAAGTGCCTAAAAGTCATTTGTTCAATAGATGGAAGTGGTAGATCTGGAACAAGCTGAAAGTATCCATTTGCAGGCAGTGTGGCTCTGTACATAGAAGACCGTAAATACTCCCGCGGGGGTCTCCTCCTTTGTAAAAGACTTTCAGCAAAGTATCAGAATACAAGATTAACATAAACATCACAAATTACAATAATACTGAGAAAGAAATCAATGGAACAATTCCATTCACAATAACCTCAAAAATACCTTAGGGTAAATCCAACCAAGGAAGCTGAAGACTTGCACAATGAAAATCTTAGTAACCAAAAAAGGAAATCTGAGAAGATGCTAGAAGATAGGAAGACCTTAATCTTGATCATGGATTGGCAGTATTAACACTGTGAAAATGTCCATCCTACAAAATCAGGTAACAGATTCAATACATTCCTCATCAAAATCCTAACACAATTTCTTACAGTAAAAGAAAAAAAAAGTTAAATTTAATGTGAAAACACAGAAGACTGGGGATATAGGAGGACAGGTAGAGGTATCGCCATCCCTGACTTTAAGTTATACCTCGGAGATAGAGTAATAAAAACAGCATGGTCCTGGAATTAGAAAACAAAATCAGGCAGATTGATCAATGCAATAGAATTGAGGATGTGAATCCATACTTGTAGTTGATTTTTGGCTAAGAGGCCAACAATACACATTAGAGAAAATACAGCACCTCCAACAATTGATGCTGGTCAAAGTGGACGTCTGCATGTAGAAGAATGAAACTAGATCCATATCTCTCACCCTGCACAGGCTTCAACTCCAAACGGATACAACATCTGAACATAATGAAACTAGATCCATATCTCTCACCCTGCACAGACTTCAACTCCAAACGGATACAATATCTGAACATAAGACTTGAAACCTTGAATTGGATAGAAGAGACAATAGGGAATACACTAGAGTTAAGTTGCTTAGAAAAGAGCCTTTGAACAGGACTCTGATAGGGCAAACATTAAGAAAAACAATTAACCAATGGGACCTCAGATGAAGCTAAAAAGCTTCTGGCCAACAAAGGATCCCATTATTCAAGTGAAGAGGTGGCCTGCAGAATATTTACAAACCATATGTCTGACAGAGGGTTAGACTCTATAATATACAAAGAACTCAAAATATTTACACATCAATAAAACAATAACATAAAAATGAGGCATAAAACTAAATAGTGAATTCTCAAAGTACAAATGGCTGAGAAACATTTTTTTTAAAATCTCAGGACTAGGCATGGGAAACTTCCTTTAGCATTATTGCTTGGGGAAGTTTAAGAGACTCACAAATCAATGTAGGCTATGCCTATGGCCTTTGGTTGCCTCCAAGAAGTTGAAGGTTAAGTCCCTATTGCTGAATGTATCATGTGCTTTGGACATAAGACTCAGGAGATTTGAGATGGAGCTGTCATCAAAACTGCCTCCCTGAGGATAGATTCCATACTAAGCAAACAAAAAGAGAAATGCAATGAGTATTTCTGCCCAGAGGTAGAATAATTTTACTACAGCAATGACCAGTATAGCAAGATATCCCTAAAGATACAATAGTGGCTCTCAAATCTTCTCGACCTGTGGGACACAACCCCACAGCAGTCAATTAAGACCATCAGAAAACACAAATATTTACATTACAATTCACAACAGTAGCGAAATTATAGTTATGAAGTAGCAACAAAAATAAATTTATGGTTGGGGGCCACTACAACATGAATAACTGTGTGAAAGGGTCAAAGCATTAGGAAGGTTGAGAACCACTGTACTAGTTGGACTTAGTGTCTGCTCAATGGGAGGGAAATCAGTCACTCCTAGTACTGGAAAACCAGCGAACTACCAGCGGCTAGTAAAGTCATGTAACATAGATGGGAAATCACTACTGTCACTTTTATTAAACCAACATATCCCTAACTGTATTCTCAATATTACCCCATGCCCACAGGTAAGTACGGCTTCCACTCTTCATCACAGGAACTTCTCTTTGCAGCCTACTGAAACCAATACAGAAAACTGCAACTAGCTAAAATATAGAGAACAACAGTCATGGATTTCTGGGCAATAGTGGATACATATATAACTTCTATACAGCTTCTGCACTTTCCAGGGAACATTGGAGAAGGAAGGGTGGAAAGATTGTAAGAGAGAGAAGGCGGGGAATCCTATTGTGAGGTATATCTCAAAAACTACAGGGAAGCATCACCCATGGAACCACAACAGCATGACTGCCACCATGACTTTAAACAAACAACAACACCAATGCATATGCTGATATGGAATGGGGAAATATCAAAAGGTCTCTCCCCTAAACAAAGAACTACAGGCAAATGACAGCTGAGAGAGGGAAAATCAGTCTTCCTGGGAGATGCGAAGCCTAATTGGTTACACAATACCAAGTAATCAGCTCTGAAATCATATACAAACGAACACAAGGCTTAGGAGACCGTGTGTGTGTGTGTGTGTGTGTGTGTGTGTGTGTGTGTGTGTGTGTGTGAAAGTGTATTTATGTATTATTGATATCTACCAATGATAATCAAAGAAAAAACACCATAAATTTGGCTGTCTTTCCAGTTTGGAAGGTGCTATGCAAACTGTTGCACTGGCTGGGGGATGGGGTGTGGGGTGACACACATATCAATGGTCTTCAGTGCCATACCTTTCCTGCTAAAAGCACGTGATTTTGAACATTGCATTTTAGTAGTAATCGCTATGTGATGATTCTTGCACGAATGGAACAAAAAGCCGTGTCCACAATTAAAACATGATTTCCATACTCAGAATGTACATCTTTTACTATTTTCATGTAAAAAAAATTTCAAATCCTTGTGATTATTTCTTCCCAGTTATATCCAACACACACCCTCCAGACACCATTGCCTGTGACAGGAGTGAGGACCACTAGTTTCTTCAAGGGAATGTGTCATGATGATGGCACAGTGGTCTGGGTTGTTGACTTGTGCATTGCCCTGCATATGTGTAGCACAAAATGCCCCCTTTCCTTTATTCCCCGTTTTGAAACGAACTGTCATGGTGGAGATGGTCTCCTTCTGCACGGCTTGTAAGTCTGCCCTGCAGTTTTTAAGTGTGGCCCATCTGATGAGCACAGTGAGGTAGTCGTGTCAAATCTCGCTTGAGAAATGCTGGCACAGATCATTTAGTTATGACGTCTAAAGGTCCCCAAAAATAAATGTGTGAGCACAGGAGTGTGTGTGTGTGTGTGAGCACAGGAGTGTGTGTGTGAGCACAGGAGTGTGTGTGCGTGTGAGCACAGGAGTGTGTGTGTGAGCGCATGAGAATGTGTGCATGTGAGCACAGGAGTGTGTGCATGTGAGCACATTCATATATTGTGTGAGCACACGAGTGTGTGTGTGTGTGTGTGTGTGTGTGTGTAAGTCCGGGGCAATTAATTAGTTCATTCATTCACTAATTCGACAAATAGTTGAGCTAGTAACACGGGTGCTGAGAATAAAATGAGAAAAATAAATATTCAGAAGAAAGGTGTTCTTTTCAAGTGATCAAAAAACAAGCAATGTGCAGTGTTTGGGTGGAAACAGTGTTCTGTTCTGGGATTGGCTCAGATTTTAGGATAAAATGATAAGAATTAAATTAACTTGGCTGAAGGTTGGAGAGAAATGTTATAATTATGTGCTCAAGAGTACTTAGGGACATTCTACATGTTATATGTTCTTGTTAAAATTGATCCAACAAAATTAAATATAATTGGTCTTGCCGGAGGAATAACATGTCTTGACCATCCAGATACTTAGAAACTAAACGGCACTGCACTCGTATCCACAGGAGAATGAAAATTACTGAGGTGAGCTACACAGAATTTGGGCAGGACAGTGCTAATAAATCAAACGCTGAGGGGTTGGTTTGCAGAGGACAGGGACACGCAGAGCTTGCTTGCCTAATGATACATTGAGCTCGGAGCACGCCATTGTGTCTCCTGCCAATGCATCATGTGTGTCATCAGCGTACCCAGGGAATTAGAAACAAGCTCATATTGCTCTCTATTCTACCAGTTGTTTCTAGTTTGATAGACTGTGTGTGTGTGTGTGTGTGTGTGTGTGTGTGTGTGTGTGTGTAAGCATTTTTGTGAGTGCTACATCTGTGTTTGCCGGTGAGAGTGGCGTCACTGGAAAATCTTTAGGTGTCATTTAACTTTATTTACTTATTTATTTATTTACTTGATTTTTTTTTTTAAGTCACAGCCTTTCAGTGGCCTAGAATTTGCCAGGTAGGTTAGGCTGGCTGCCCAGAGAGCTCTGGGGACATGCCTATCTTTGCTTCCCCAGTGCTGGGATTACAAGTTCATACCATCACATCTGGCTTCATTTTATTGGGGTTTGGGGGTTGAACTTCAGGCTTGCAAGTCAAGCCCTTTATGTGAAGCAGAATGAGGGAGTAACTTTAGCAAGCCCACTATGAGATAAACACATGTGTGTCGTTTAATATACTAAGAAAGGGAGAAACAAATAAAGTTGTTGCTCCATCCAATCTAATAATACGTAGGAAATGTTTCCATAAGATTAGACTGTAAGCAAGCCTATAGGGCACTCTCTTAATTAGTGATTGATGGAAGGGTGTCTTGGGTTCGGTAAGAAAGCAGGTTGAGCAAGCCAGGGGAATCAAGTCAGTAAGCAGTACCCTCCCTGGCCTCTGACTGCATCAGCTCCTGCCTCCAGGATCTGGCCTGGTTTGAGATCCTACCTTGGCCTCCATCAATGAACTATGACTTAGAATATATAAACCAAATAAACCCTTTCCTCCTCAAGTTCTTTTTGCCCTAACTAGAATACATGGTATAGTTTTTTCTATTCTTTCAGTTTTAGTTTATCTATATTTTTAAAGCTCAAATTTATTCGATGTAAATAGCATCGTATTAAAACATGCTTTTAAATTAAATTTAATCCTCTCTTATGAATAGTATTTTGGACTGTTTGTGTATGATATAATTGTCAATATGTTTGGATTAAATCTCTTTCTTCAGCTACTTTCTACTTTTCATCTATTTCTACCTTCGTGTTACTAGTTTTTATTATTCCATTAAACTTATTGCTTATAACACTTAAATATTTCAGTCATTGCATTAGAATTTAAATTAGGTATCAAATAAGGTACCACTTCACAATAGTATAAGAACCTTATAGTAAAATGTTCCTAATTTCTCCCTCCCATTTTCTATTCTAATGTTATCATACATATTATATATTATTTTACGTATCTATATATTATTTCACAAATGCAGAGCATATTTCTATAGTTTTGCTCAGTCATTTGTGTATCAAAACCAATTTTAAAGATAAGAAACTTGAATTTTATACTTAGGTCAGTTTGGTATACTATATTTGATATTTGTGTGTAGTCTAGCTTTTCTGATTGCAGCATTATTTTTTTTGGGGGGGCCCTCCTTTAACTTTTCTTTTATGATTCATCTTGTCACAAATTCTCTCATGTGTTTTGGTTTACGCAATAAATCCTTTCTTTCTCCTTTGTTTTTGAAGGATATTTAAACTAGTCATAAACTACTGAGTCGAAGGATTTTTTTCCTCTTATAACTTTATATAACTTCTTGTCTTATGGGGTTTTTTAGTCTATAAAGCTTGAATGATTTCCTTTATTTATGCTCTTTTTGTTTTCTTGCTCCTGTCTTGGATCTCCTGTTGGCTGTGCATCCAAACGGTCTACCTCGGTACTCTATCTCCTCTTCACGAAGCAGACCACTCCCAATTTTAACTGTTGCTCATTGGTTTTTTGCTTTGATTTTGAGGCAGAGTCCCTGGTTGCTGCTCGGGCTCCTTCTGAAAGTGTTAAGGGTGACTCTGAGTACCTCATCTTCTTTCCTGTACTTCCCTCAATGTGGGGCTTTGTGAATGTGACAACTCAGTTACATTCTGCAGCAATTGTTACTCATGTTTAGAGTGTTGGGAGAAGAGCATGGAGTTAGTTAGGGTCTGTTGTTTCCAGTCTATGTCACCAGCAAGCACTGATTTCTTGAACCCTGGCAAACCTTTCTCATTGATCATGTCTCTGTTTCAGTTATAAGACTGAGTCCATCAAGGTATTTTAATCCTCTGTCAAGAATCAAAGATTGTGCTGTGGGTGTTTCCTGGTTATTTATTGTTTTGCCCAATATCACCTGCATCACCAGGAACATTTTCCCCAGATCCCTGCATCACTCCACGTCTGCATCACCAGGGACATTTTCCCAAGATCCCTGCATCACTCCATGCTTGCATCACCACTGGGAACATTTTCCCTAGATCCCTGCATCACTCCATGCTTGCATCACCAGGAAAATTTCCCCCAGATCCCTGCATCACTCCAGGCCCACATCACCAGGAACATTTTCCAAGGGCTTTTGCTGATATTTCCTGTGATCGTCTGAGTGTTTGCAAAAACAAAAGTTGGAAATGATAAAATTCTCCATCTAAAGGTTGCATTAAGCTAATACTTCTTCCCTATAACAGACTCTATTTCAGGTGGTTAGACGTTCAGGTACCAGTGCTGTCTTCTGTGGTATCTCTCCATGTCTTTCCTTACATTTCAGACTAGTTTTGTGCTAAGTCTGAGAACAGCCACAGAATCTCGGAGGGTTTGGGGTTGCTGGTGCAGTGGTTATTGCTAAAACAGGAATGATGGCGCTCTTTATAGAATTCTGTATTCTGAGCAGAAACTGGAAGTCCCAGCATGTACAATATTTAACTGGGGATATAGCCAGCTGGAAACAAGATTTCATTTCCTGGTCTCCCATGACTTAGATCTTCCCAATTGTATGTACACGGAAGTTGTGCAACTTCCAACAAAGGTCCTTATAAGGAAAATAGATGCTTTTTCTTTCCATTTCTTTTTTCTTGGCCTGCTGACTCAGCAGTCAATAGGAGATTTGAAGCTGCTGTTAGCACTTTACAATGTGGAAAGGATCTGAGAACAGAGCGCATGCCCAGAAAGAGAGACATAGGAGAAATGCCACAAACCACGGTGCTGCCTGACAGCAAAAGAAGACACTTGACCATTTTGCGTCTTATGGGATATTCTGCTTTATTGTCAACTAAGTCCTCTTTAAGAAACTTACAATGAACTCTTGGCACCAGGACGAGAACAGGAGCAGGCATCGGGCTGTTACTAATCCTTTCCAATGTAGCAGACATTCTCTGTCCACACCAACCTTCAGCACCCAGCGCCTGGCCCAGAGTTCACAATCAGTGGCATTCTACAAATATTCAGAATTCAAAAGCCCACACTTAGCACACAGCTAAGACTTTTCCAGACTACACGCTGCTACTTTGTTATATTATTTGTATACGGATATCTATATCAGGCCCTTGTGCACCTGTTCCTTCAAGCTGCCCTTTGTCAGAAACGATTAACAAGTTGAATTGTTTTTTTCATTCTGTTGACACTTTCCACTCTTTGGCAGGTACAGAGAGATGGAAAAAAAAGAAAAGAAAAGCGTACATGCAGAAGAGAGACAGACTGACAGACAGACAGACCGACAGAGACACAGAGAGGGGAGAAGCCAAGGGCTGAAAACTGGTAATTCCAAATGGTGCCCCTTCCGAGTGCCGGCTCCAGGCTACCCTTGTAGGCAACTCTTCCCTCTTTGGTTTTTGACTATAAGTTGGGTCATGGTAGTATTCTTGGAAGAAATGTTTCATTTTCTTTCCCAGAATGGCAGTATCTTCCAGTTATTTATGTCACATACTGAAGAGGATAGCACTTAAAGCGGGTCTCCAATCTGTCACTGGGCCACAGAGAAAATGCTAACGCTGCAGCCGAGAATGCCTGGGCCACCGCGGTGAAACTGTCAATTCCTCCAGATTAAAATCGCTGCCTTCCGTTCAAGTTTCAAATGTCATGCCACGAAAAATATAATATGTAAGATTTTTTCCACCTATAATAGCTGTTACTACAAAAACATCAGAAGCCAGTAACTCGAAGGATTTAATTGGAGATAAAGGAGGCTTTATGAAAAATATCCTTTCCCTGTGTGAAAGACTAAGCAGATGCTCACATCTATTCTCTCCGTGTTCTACGGCTTATCTACCTCCCTTAGCACACCAGCCCTTGAAGGATAATTGCCTTGAGTCATTTGCTAGCCACAGAGAAGGTAAGATTAATAAAGAACATTTATTATAACTTTGCAATCAATTTGTGTAACGGATTCATAATAAATAACCACACTTAACACACACACTCATCAAAACCAATTTACACATCAATTTGTTTCACCTTGTGTTAAACCAACCATTTGTACGAATAAGTTGCTTTCTTCCTATGTCTTCTCTTCTCACTGTTAAAGTAAAAGTTATTGTTAGGTATAGTATTTTTTTGGCTCTTGTAGCGGCAGTATTGATAGTGATGTATGTTGACTTCCCAGCTGCAGCTCCATGATGTATAATTTTGCACGGCATGTTGCTTCAGTCTCGAGTAAAAGGAAATTATTGTTTCAAAAATGTAAAACTGTTATTGATAGTCTGCTCTTCACTCTGTAACTTGTCTTCACCCCAGGGGAGGCTGTGGTTTCTATAGGCTGTCTATCCTTAATTATTCACAGAGAAATGGACACGTGTAGCACAGCAAATGAAAGCCACAAATCACAAGTATTTTATTTAAGCCATTTCCACTTGGGTGTGGTGGTGTATGTGTCTATAGTCCCAGCACTCTGGAGACCAACGTGGGATTGGGAGTTCAAAGGTAAAGTGAGCAATAGCGTGAAGACCCATTTCAAAGACAAAACAAGGGAAACAAACCCAAATATTCAGAGATTGTTGATTGCCGTATTCTGAAGATCCTGCCAGTATTATGTGTCCACTCTTACAGAGGTAGGACAGTTATTTTCAAGGTATTTTCTAGGATAGCCTGTTAAATGTTCATGCACAAATACATGTATAAGTGAAACAGATTCACAGTATTCTGCTGATGTCAGCATTATTGTTTATGCTTGCTGAGAATAAAATCCTTTGCAGAGAAGCCTGCATTTCAGATGTTCGGGTAGCATCTACATCATGCCCATCTGATGGGAGATGTCATTCTGTATATGTTTCTCATACTGGTTAATGAATAAAGCACTGTTGGCCAATAGGAAAGGAAGGTAGGCGGGACTAGGAGACAAGGAGGGAAGAGGAAGTAGTAAGGAGGAGTCAAGATGGAGAGTCTGGAGAAGGCAGAACCACCAGCTGCCTCTCGCTGGTAATACATGGAAATACATAGAAATGGGTTAATATTTAGGGCAGAGCTAGCCGATAAGAAACAAGTAACTGGCCAACAGCATCATATCAAATACAGAGTCCCTGTGCGTTATTTGGGGCTGGCATGGCGGCAGGACCAGACCAGCGGCGGGAGGAAAAACCATACTCCTTACACCCATCCTTGAAGAAATCCATACCGAGTTTCAGAAACCTATGAGAATATGTTACCCAACAGGGCAAAGGTCCTCGGCCCTTGTCTTATAATTATTGGTCCTGACGTTGAAGATTCTTATTTACCCAAGGAGTACTAGGATAGTCCTATTGGCCTCATAGGAAGGCGACAAGCAGGTCAGAGTTACAAAGATGAGAACAGCTCGAGAGATGAGTTGCTGGCCTGAGAATACAGGCGGCCCCGGGGGGAGGGGGGGGCAGACCATACCTAGTGTTACTATAACACCATGCTGTGTGTTGACTGATTTGTGAATGACAGAGATTTTGGTTTTACTGTTCCAGGCACCAAGATCAAGGTACCAATACTTGTATCTCACGCTGCTTCTCTGCAATGGAGACAGAATTGCGTCATTGTGTCCCCACAGAGTAGAAAGTAGGAAAGCAAGGCCAGCCCTTTCACGTGTGAGCTACCCCAACTCATTAGGGGGGCACCTTTGTCTTCATCAGGCCGCAGCTCCAGGAAATGCTCTGTTGGAATTGAGTGCCAGTGCGGATGTTTGGGTAGAAGCCATCATTCAAGCCAGGAAATGGGCTTTCCTAGGGAATATGTCCTGCCATCCATTTGATTAAAGAATTCGGGCATCTCTCTTCTGATACTCACGATGATCTATGAACCCCCTTCCTTGTACCTTTCGATTCTTAATTTTAGAAAATATTTATTCCACAGTGCCCGTGACTAAATATTCAACCATGAATGTGCTTGTCAAATGCTTTCCTGTGTGACTGTGCTGAACATTTTCAAAGTGACTACCGTTCCTTTTATTCTGGTTCACAGAACATTTCGGTTTTCCCTTGGCTGATGCCACTCTGTCTGTCCTAGAATGAACTTCAGTTTATTTCATGTACCCTTTGGTAATTGTCTTGTGTGTGTTATTTTTATTTCCTTGAGAAAGAGAAAGTTTCCTAATTTTATTTGAGTTTATTTGAGACCTTCTAACACTATAATCAGTTAATGGTAGACAATACTGATTTGTATGTAGTGTTTCTTTGTGTACATATATGTTCATGTATGTGGGTACACATGTGTATGTAGGTGCCCAGGCATGTATGCACATGTATGTGGAGAACAGAGAATATGGTAGATCTTACTCGGTCATTCATCAGCTTAATTTCTGGGACAAGGTCTCTCCCTGAATCTAGAGCTCACCAATTACACTTCCCTTGCTGGCCAGTGAACCCCAGGGAGCCCCCTGTCTCTTCTTCCTCAGGGCTGGGACTAGGGGCATGTACAGCTGTGCCACACATTTCACATGGGTACTGAGGATCCAAATGTGAGTCCTGCTTATACAGTCAGAACTCTACTGAATGACCCATCCTCCAGCTTTTTCGGGCATCCTGATATTTATATTAATTATCTGGGATGAATGACACCTTTATGTTATATTTCACATAGGTCTTTTTATTTTTCATTAATGCTAAATATTCATTAATGCTAAATACCGCACACTGTTTACTCTGATTTACTGTGGTGATTGTCTGTGTGCTCACGAAGGTCATTCCTGAAGCATGCGGATGATGATGAAAAGATCCAGGCTGTTTAGGCCATGGATCAACGAGATGGAGAAGGGCCCCTCGGTCTTTCTCAGCTCTCAGACATCTTTCACATCACAGACAATCTTCACTGAACAGTAGCAATGACTGCTAGGGTTATGGTTTGGGATAACAACAAAGCGGTCACTACCTAGTTTGCTAACCAAAAGTAAATAAATAAGTGGTGAAAGTAGGAGCGAAGGCATCCCTTTGGACGGCTCTGGGGGTGGCTTCTACGTGTCGAAAGTGGCAGGACCCTGGTGACCTGCTTCTCATGGTGACAGTGTGGCTGAAGTTCAGACTAGAATGTCTTCCACAGCATCCAAGGATGGGTGGCTCACACCCTCGGATCCCTTTGCTTTCAGGTTCTGTGGGCTGGCACAAAGAATTCTAAAGAATGTTCCATCCAAAGCTACATGACACAAAGGGGTTGGGGGCTGCAAGAAGAAGAAAACTTTTTTGACACGTGGCTTTCTCCTGAGCACAGCCATTAATCCAGCTGTCAGGATGAATAAAGACACGTCCTGGAAAGGATGTGAAGAGCTGAGCCTGGTACCAGCTACAGCAGCGTATACACGCCGGTGAGCCTTCGGAGCCCCCTGCCCTGCTCGCTCACTCTGCAACAGACCCGTGTCAAATCTTTGGTAAAATAAACTCTTTTTCTTTAGACCCAGAAATAAGATACTTAATCTCTTTGGGAGACAACTAGTGTGCAGAGAAGCCGGGATGTTTTTATTTATTGATTTCTGTTTTCATGTTTGAAGGGAATGAGGATTATATTAAAGATGAGAGGGGGGAGAAGGGAAGGGAGGAAGGAGGAGAAGGAGGGGGATTGAATGGAATTATTCTTTAACTACCCTGTCTATCTAACCACTATGACAAAGGAAAGCAGTACGGCAGGGTGAATTCTATAGTCCTGCTCCATCCACTTCCGGCTGCTTCACACATCACCGAACACGCTTCGGTTGTCTCTGCTCAGGGTATCCAGCCACTGGCAACCATGATGGCCCGTGTGGGACGGGCCACTCAGGGCGATCCCCCAGTGGCTCATTTACCACTGCTGAGTAGTATGGTCTACTGCTGTTGCTTTCCTACTCCAGCCCAGAGACTAGTTGAGCTGTGTGTTTGGGCCTTGTTCATTCCTGTCTTTCTCCCTCCTAAGTTTCTTTATTCATTGTCAGGCGGTCTGCAGCCCTCCCTCATCCTCTGATAGCCCCTCCCAGTTTCCGGTCCTCCCTCAGGCATTCTGACTCCTCTCTATTGCTGTCTGAGGCCACACTGAAACAAGGCGCTCCCCCTAGGTGGCAAAAATGCAGAGCTTGTAATAAAGTTTAAAGTTCTGCCTGCTCCACCTGCGACACACAGGGCATCAAGTCAATTTGAAATAGTGGTTGCAGCTTACTTTTGTGTAAAACAATAAATAAATAAATAAGCATACACACAATTTAGCTGATGTTTGGATGTGATTAACGTTAAAGTGATATAAAGTGACATAATAATCTCTTTGTTGTGTACTCAAATAACTGACTTGTTTAAGTTCATCACTGATAAGAAGCTGGATTTATTCTAATAGAAACAGTGCATTATCCCCAACAGTAGAAGCCCGAACAAACAAAAACAATCCAAATTTAAAAACACATTAGATTCCATATGTACATTATACCACTTGGATCTGTCGGAGGAAGGAAAAAAATCAAACAACCATTTCCTTTCACTCCAAGCTTGTACATTTCCAGAATCCAAATTAACTATGTTTATTTTGCTTGCATTCAAGGTTTATTTCTGACTGACAACAACACAAACCATACTTTGCATCTATTTGTGGGGTACTAGATATTATTTCAATACACAAATCCATCCTGTGCCATTTGAACCAGGTTAAAGACATCTAGACCCTCAAATATTTTTTGTTTACTTAAAGATGCCAAACTCCTTTCTCCTAGCACGGGAATCAGGTTATCGTCGTCTATAGCTCACCATGATTTAATCCTACCTAATTCTAACAGTGCTCATTGGTCAACCCCTTCCCACCTTCTCCTCCTTCCTACTGAGGTTTATTAGAAAATTCGCCAATAGCATGCTAGCATTTACAGGAACAATGTTCTCCATGAACAAGCAGGCATTTCTGCGTTCAGACACACGTGACCCTCTATATCCTGTTTTGAGACGATTGTTGTTGTTAACGTTTGGTGATTTTTGTTCTGTGCTATCTCGTTTCCATGAATATTTTAATCTTGTTCCTAAGGCAATTGAGTCCCCTCTTCTGCATAAGCATCGGGAAATGGAGGTCCTGCTTCTGACTGCAGTCTTCCCTAAAAGCAATGTGTGTCAGAAATCACGTTCTGCATTTAGGAGTACTGTGTCACAGAGGAACAATGCCACTTTCTGATATAGAAACAGATGGACATCTACCAGATAGAGACTTTCCACCGTGTGTGCCTGTCTCTCTGTGTATACGTGATGTAAATGAAGCTGGTGTATTCTGGAAACTGCCTGTCTGAAGCCACTGAAGCATCCAGACAGCGGTGCCAATCTTACTCCCTTCAAAGCTTGAAGATCCTCCGTGACAAGATGGTAGATCTCCCTCAGGAATCCAGCAGTGAATTGTGCTAGCCCCCAAGTCATGGGACGTGGGCGTAACGTCATTGCTGAGCTCTGAGGACTGCAGGCCCTGGAATAAGTACGCGTCGTGAACTTGTATCGACGACAAGTGTCTCTTAATCTGTCCCTCCACATCACAGAGCGAGTGGGTACCCAATCACACAGGATAATTCGCCTTCCAAACCCAGCAAAGTACACCTGGGCAACCAGGAACAGACAAGTATTTCACACTGTCCCCATGTGTCCTCTAGCACAGTTAGGCCCTCAAGGACCTTGTGTGGCATCTCTGGTATTCATTCCACAACTCAGGTATCCTGTTAGGGTTTGTGAGATTGATGTGCTAAAAATAAATAGAAATACTATGCTCCTAACAGTTTTAAATGCCTCAAATTTGTATCAAATATTGTGACTTTGTTTCTCTGTAACCTTGGTTTCCTTGGAATGAAAACCGAATTTATTTTTTTACATTAATTTTAGCGTATAATAAATATGTTATTATACATTTAAATAAAACATTATTTTCTTCCTAATGACTTTTGGTAATATCAGAAGATAGAGCAATATTGAATAAATCTTCCTCAGAAGTGGCCAGTTAGAACCGAGGGGTACTGTCTCATTTAAAGGGGATTGTTCGGTTCCTGAATACCTGTGATTCCCATGGCTTCCCTGAGAATGAGGTTGAGTTCCTGCCTTCTTAGTGGCATTATTGTTTTACTTTGGAATAAACCATCTTTTTCTAAACATTTATTTTTCCCTGAGCAGAGGAAAACCAGGCTGGATTATACTTCCTCAGGGAAGTAGAAACCACTGCTTATGATGCACCGTCTAGATCACTCATCCCCTGCAGATACATCAGTTTACAATTCCAGTTCTAAGACATGCTGGCTCCAGGGGCAGCTGAATACCCTGTCCTGTCGCTCTGCTAAACAAAGGCAGTGCTGTTGCTGCAAAGGACTGTGGTCCCATATGTCTACTACATCTTCCCTCAGAGCACTGACGTATGCTTCAACAGCTCCTTCAGAATTCTACTCTAAAAATTAAAGTAAATATCTGTGTGTTAAGAAATCAAGATTAGAAGTAGATAACAGAGTAATTAACTCGCCTCTAATCTAACCGGAAATATTTTTGTAAGTCGTATTTCTATATAAATAATACAAGACAGTCCTGGGCAATTTAACAAAACAGCGTTGCGACTTAGGAAGGTTCCACAACCTGTGATGGCCTTGGAGTGGGCGACACCCAGTAAGGTGGGCAGAGCTCAGCTCAGGGAAGCTGGGGGATGGTTCTGTCAGTTGCTTCCGAAGGCAGGTAACACTGTCAAAGAGGCCTGGTTTGTTTTTAATTCTGTTTTGTTCGGGTTTTTTGTTTGTTTGTTTGTTTGTTTTTCTTATCCTTCCATCTAGAATCAGAACCACTATGTGATATACCCATCTCTCCTTGGGTATGTATCCAAGACCAATGAAGTAACTACCCAAAAGAGACACCTACATCCCCATATTTATGTAGCACTATTCCCAACACCCAAACTATGGAATCAGCTGAATTGTTCATCAACAGATATATGGTTAAAGAAAATCTAGTATACAATAGGATCTTATTAAACCTTAAAGAGGAATGGAAATGGATGCAGCTGGGAGTAAACATCATCTTCAGCAAACCAGGCATCCAAGAAAGAGAAGGGATCTGCGCACTGTCATGAGAAAATGACTACTAAGGATCCGGAAGAGGGGGCATGTGGAGGGAGCCTGGGGAATCAGGAGAGCATATGATCACAATCAATATAGGCTGTATATGTGGAAGTATGTATAGAGTAGCATGATGAAACTCATCAGTCATACAATTAACATGTTACTATTTCAGTTTTAATCAAATTCTTACATCTCTATGAACGTCTCAGCTCCCACCATCAGAACCCCACCCACCGCCTTTTTTTTTAATCATAAGACAGAGAAAAGAATGCTCCATTAACCCACTTGTCCGCTTGTCCAAGGAGGTCATTAGCCCGCTTGTCCAAGGAGCTGTCTAAGAACGATGTGAAATAGAGGCCTGAGAAGTCAAGGCCTTGACCAGAAACTTTCATGATTGTTGAGCAGTTGTTTTACACCTAAGACTTTGTGAGTGGGGCTATGTGATGTAATTGCATCAATAGATAACCAATAAACTAAGCAAGAGCATGTCCGGGACTTCACCTCTTTATGGGTATCCGTAGTTTAAATTCCATTTGTTGCTACATTGAAAGCAACATAGAGTTGGCTGAAAATATTCTAAATAATAAGCATTGTTTTCTAACATTCGACTTTGCTACTGTTTCTGTCTTCGTGACTTGTTTCAGGGCCAATTCACAATGTAATCCTTTTAGAGGCATTTTAAGTAGACATTTGACTCAATTTGTGAAGGGCCAACAATGCACACAGCTCTTGTGACATGAGGTGAGCTGTAAACAGCTGTGATCAAATTCAGGCGTGCACGGGCACTAACAGCCTTGTCACAACTGCCACTTGTATGACAGCAGTTGTAGAGTATCGTTAATTAGAAGCCACCCCCCTTTCAACATGTTGAAATGTAAGATAAATGTGTTCCTTCCTTAGAATTATTATTTTTTCTTTAAAAAAAAAAAAAGCAATTCACTGGGCACTGCATTCACAGGCTGAACTGCTATTATTGGAATCTGGATTCCCTGTATGGGGGGATTTTAAGTGTTAAAGCCCATGACCTTTCAACCCATGGTTTGAGTAACAGGAAGGTTGGTGCCCAATGTGATGTCAACATCCCTTGTCCTGATAGGACAAGGTATCTGTTCACAAACTTGGCATGTGGGCTAGGTTGCCCATGGTAGAAAAGGAAGAATACAACCAGAGGCTTGCTTTCTGCAGTTACCAGACTCCAGCAAGGAGCATCATGCTAACTCTAAAATCCAACCTAGCCTTCAAGACAGCATAGTTTTCCAAGCAAAAGGACAAATTCCATTCAACAGTTCATTAACTTGACTTCAATCTTTTAAACATCTGTGCATTTAGTAGCTGAGCTCTGGATGATTTCTAGACCCAGATGTCACTAGTGTTAGGGACAAGCACACAACTCAGGAATCCTGGGAAATCCTAGAAAATAAGATGAGAAATTTGCTTTCATTTATCTGTACAAAAAAGAAAAAAGAAAAAGGCTTGGCTGTTTTTATGGAGTAATTGACCTGTTTCCCTATTCCACTTTCAAGTTAGTGGTAAAGGGGGAAGACCTTGGCATTGGGCTTCTTGTTTCGAGTTGACCGCTGTTTTCAACAAGCAATATAGGCAAATATGCTAACTCTCATATTTCTTTTCTGATAATAAAAAATAATGACACATTTTGAGGATTGTGTGCCAAGTACTGGACTGGGGTTTTTCCACATGCAAAATAAACTCATTTAACCCGCAAGCTACAAAATGAAATTTTTCCATTTTATATTAGTGTCTCATTTATTTTCTTTCACCCCAGTGAACTGGGGATTGTGTTAAGTACATACTCTTAGACTGAGCTATACCCCCATCCTAGATGAGTTTTATTATTATCATTTAAACAGTAAAACTCAGGAAAGGGCAATGAGTCTACTTGCTCAAGGTTAGGAGCCAGGAATGAGTGCAGACAGATGAGGCTTGGAGTCCACTACGCTTTCAATGTTCCTGTCCTACTCTTCCCAGCTGGAGATTCCATTACTCCTTTGCCTGGACCCTGGCCAGATAAGGTACCATTTAATGATGATGATGATGGGAAACTATCATTTATGGGGAGAAGAATAAAATGTGAGCCGGGCAGTGGTGGCAATATGTGCCTTTAATCCCAGCATTTGGGAGGCAGAGGCAGATGTGTTACAAGTATGTTTTTCCTTGCCGGTCTGGCCCCACTGCCACGCCAGCCCCAAATACCACACAGAGACCTTGTATTAGATATAAATGCTGTTGGCCAGATTCTTGTTTCTTATTGGCTAGCTCTGTCTTAATTATTAACCCATTTCTATTCATCTAAGTACTGCCACGTGGTCTCATCTTACCGGAGAGAGGGGCTGGCGTTCTCTCTCCGTGGTCCATCTTGACTCCTCCCTACTACTTCCTCTCTCCTCCTATTCTCCTAGTCCCGCCTATCTGGCTTTCCTATTGGCCAACAGTGCTTTACTCATTAACCAATAAGAGAAACATATTTACAGAATGACATCTCCCATCACAGATGGATCTCTGTGAGTTCAAGGCCAGCTGCTGTTCAAGGCCAGCTGGTCTACAGAGTGAGTTCCAGCACAGCCAAGGCTACACAGAGAAACCCTGTCTTGAAAAACCAAGAAAGAGAGAGCGAGAATAAAATGTGTATATTAATTAAATGTTTTCACAATATGATTTCTGCTACATCCTAGACTTTGATCTCAGAGCTTTGATCTCAGAGACACAGAAACAAGCAACCCAACAAATGCACTCACCCACGTCTCCCAAACAGTGCCTGCTCTTTCTTCCTCCAAAGGGAATGTGATTTTCACATTAGAAATAAGTCAATATAAAAGCTAATTGCATTGGATACTGGAGACTTTGTTTTATCTTGCTTCTTACAGCAGGAAATAATTGGGAATTCAACCTTGAACAAGTCCATCTTTCACAAATTCTGTCAGTGGAAAGCAACTGCCAAATGCAATCAAATCTATTTTCCTTCCCACTGATATGGTAGGTACACCGTGGATGAGAACATAGGAACACCTGCATATCCACACTGAGGGCTCCAGCCTGGCTCCACCCCCTCCCCCAATGCTACCTCTGACCCAGTTCTAAACAGTCATGACCATTGATTTATCAAATACATGATGTTTCTGAGGGGGGGAAATTAAATAGATCACATTAAAAGATCTCCATCTCCTTTTCCAGCAGCAACAACGCCAGGAAGAATTGACCCACATAGTATAAAGTTGTTTGCATATTTCCCTTTGACACACCTCTTCCCAGCAAAACTCAGGGCAGCTGACAAAAATTTAGCATTTATCCTTGTGTGGTTTATCTTTACCAAGTTAGTATTTAGTGTTTCATAAATTTCAAGACGTCTATCAAAGAAAGATATTTAGATTCACTCTTGTTTTGCCTGAAAATTTACACACACAAAAAAAAATTGGAAGTTGAAACTTTAAGTTGGAAATTTAAATTGAAATCAGTCATTTAAATTGTTTTAATTAATGTGTTCAGTTTGTAGAAAATATACAAAGAGTTAGGAATGTTAGATCCTCATTTCACGGTACAAGGATGCAGTGGTAAGTGTGTTTATCTGAAATGCCCAGGCTCCTGGATTTGGATCCCAGCAACTCAAAAGAAAGGAGAAATACAAACTTTAAATTTAAAAGAAAACAATTATTACACTTTTCTACATAAAATTCAAAGCATTGCACATTGGCCTAAAATTATTTTCCTGATGAATTAGCTGCAATATCCCCCATAGAATAGTTTCTGAAAATTCAGAGAAAAATCCCCACAGGAAACCCCAGCCTTCGTGGTTATGTGATTGATGGGCAATAAACTCACATCTAGGATCTGACTCTTCTCGGTCATCTGGGGCCCTAATGGCCAGCTCTGCAGTAGTCTTCTCTATTTTTGGTTTTTTGGTTTGGTTTGGTTTTTTTTTTTTTTTTTTTTTGGTTCGTTTGTTTTCTTAATGATAATATTTTTATTTACATTTAAAACAAGTTTGTTTTCATGTCGATCCCAGTTCCATCACCCTCCCCTCCTCCCCTGTGCCAAGCTTCAAAGTCCCTCACATCATTTGGGGCGGGGCCTAGGCTCACCCCTCCCCCATGTATCTAGGCTGAGAGAGTATCCCTCTATGTGAAATGGGCTCCCAAAGTCCATTCCTATACTAGGAACCCCATAGACTACCCAGTCCTCCCAGCTAACATCCACATTCAGGGGGTCTGAGTTGGTCCTATGCTGGTTTCCCAGCTATCAGACTGGGGTCCATGAGCTCCCGCTTGTTCAGGTCAGCTGTTTCTGTGGGTTTCTGCAGCCTGGTCTTGACCCCTTTGCTCATCACTCCTCCCTCTCTGCAATTGGATTCCAGACGTTCAGCTCAGTGTTTAGCTGTAGGTGTCTGCTTCTGCTTCCATCAGCTACTAGATGAAGGCTCTAGGATGGCATATAAGGTAGCCATCAGTCTCATTATTGGGGAAGGGCATTTAAGGTAGCCTCTCCACTATTGCTTAGATTGTTAGTTGGGGTCATCCTTGTAGATCTCTGTACATTTTCCTAGTGCTAGATTTCTCTTTAAAACTATAATGGTTCCCTCTATTATGGCATCTCTTTTGTTGCTCTTCTCTATTCTTCCCCTGACTCAGTCTTCCTGTTCCCTCATGCCCACCTCTCCCCTCCTCTTCTCCCCTTCTTCTGTAACTCCCGTTCCCCTCCCCCCCATGCTCCCAATTTGCTTTTCCCTTCTCCAGGGGACCATGTATGTCCCTCTTAGCGTCCTCCTTGTTTCCTAGCTTCTCTGGAGGTATGGATTATAGGCAGTAATCCTTTGCTCTATGTCTAAAATCCATATATGAGTGAGTACATACCATGTTCCTCTTTTTGTGACTGGGTTACCTCACTCAGAATGGTTTCTTCTAGTTTCATCCATTTGCCTGCAAATTTCAAGATTCCATTGGTTTTTTTGTTTGTTTGTTTGTTTGTTTGTGTTTGTTTGTTTCCCCTAAGTAATACTCCATTGTGTAAATGTACCTCATTTTCTCCATCCATTCTTCTGTTGAGACACATCTAGGTTGCTTCCATGTTCTGGCTATTACAAATAATGCTGCTATGAGCATAGTGGAGCACATGTTTTTGTTTCATGGAAGTATATCATTTGGGTATATGCCTAAGTGTGGAATTGCCAGGTCCTGTGGTAGACTGATTCCCATACTGATTTCCAAAGTGGATGTACAAGTTTGCACTCCCACCAGCAGGGTAGAAGTGTTCCCCTTTCTCCACATCCTCTCCAGCATAAACTGTCTTTGGTGTTTTTTTTATTTTAGCCATTCTGACAGGAGTAAGATGGTATCTCAGAGTTGCCTTGATTTTTATTTCCCTGATGGCTAAGGATGTTGAGCACTTTCTTAAGTGTCTTTCAGCCATTTTAAATTCCTCTATTGAGAATTCTCTATTTAGTTCTGTACTCCACTTTGTAATTGGATTATTTGGTGTTTTTGTGACTAGCTTCTTGAGTTCTTTGTATATTTTGGAGATCAGCCCTCAGTCAGATCTGGGATTGGTGAATATCTTTTCCCATTCTGTGGGCTGCTGTTTTGTCTTGTTCACTATGTTCTTTGCCTTACAGAAACTTCTCAGTTTGAGGAGGCCCCATTTACTAATTGTCGATCTCAGTGTCTGTACTACTGGTGTTATGTTCAAGAAGCAGTCTCCTGTACCAATTAGTTCAAGGGTACCTCCCACTTTCTCTTCTAAGAGGTTTAGTGTGGCTGGATTTATGTTCAGGTCTTTGATCCATTTGGACTTAAGTTTTGTGCATGGCGATAGATATGGATATATCTGCAGACTTCTACACACCAGCATCCAGTTATGCCAACACCATTTGTTGAAGATGCTTTCTTTTTTCCATTGTATAATTTTCGCTTTTTTGTCAAAAATCAGGTGTTTATAGGTGTGTGCGTTAATATCAGGATTTTCAGTTTGATTCCATTGGTCTACCTGTCTATTTTTGTGTGTGTGTGTGCCAATACCAAGCTGTTTTCAGGACTATAATTCTATAATAGAGCTTAAAGTCATGGATGGTGATGCCTCCGGAAGTTCCTTTATTGCTTAGAGTTGTTTTGGCTATCCTGTGTTATAAGTAAGGTTTTTCTGCCAGCCCGCCTGGTCCCAGAGCTGTGCCAGCCCCCCCCCAAATAACACACTGAGACAATGCATTAGATATAATTCTGTTGGCCCGTAACTAATTTCTTATCAGCTAGCTCTGTCTTAATTATTAACCCATTTCTATTATTCTAAGTACTGCCACGTGGTCTTATCTTACCGGAGAGAGAGACTGGCATTCTCCTCTCTATCCTCCATCTTGGATCTCCTCCCTACTACCTTCTCTCTCCTCCTAGACTCCTAGTCCAGCCTATCTTGCTTTCCTATTGGCCAACAGTGCTTTATTCATTAACCAATAAGAGAAACATATTTACGGAATGACATCTCCCATCATCTCCTCTTTTCTAAAATAAAAAGGGTTTTAACCTTAACATAGTAAATATATAACAAAACAGTTATCAAATAAGAACCATAATTAACAATCCATCAACATTTAGCAACATTTAAAGAAAATATTTTATCATGTATCCTATTTTTGTGAATCTAAAGTCCTATATGAAACTTATCTTTAACCCTAAGGAAAGCTATAACCATAACTATCTGTCTTCAACTTCATCAAAGATCACAGAAGGATAATATATAAACTTTAGAAATGACAGATACAACTCACTGCCTGGTCAGTCACCTGAAGTTCTTCTGTAATGTTCCATCTTCAGCCCATAGGCCATAGTGTGTCAGGGCCTCTCACTGATCCTGGAGTGCTACAATTCATCGAGGCTGGCTAAGCCCGGAAGCCATGGGTGCCTCCTGCTTCTGCGTCTACAGTACTGGGACTGTGGGGTTGCACTGCCATGCCTGGCTTATGGTGTAAGGTCGGGGGCCCTGAGCTCAGCTTCTCCAGCTTGCCCAGCAAGTGCTCTACCAACAGAGTCATCTCTCGGCCCTATTTTAGGGGGTTTCATTCTTTATTTTCCATTTTTAAGTGCTGGGATTCAGATGACTCACATTGCCACTGCATTCTGATGTTTGTCAAAACCCTCCCCCATAGGGGTCTTTCCCGCTGGCCCTGTCCAAACCCAACCTGCCTGTCCCCTTCATTCATCACCCTACCTGATGTATCCCTTACTTGTTTTACATACACCTTAAATTTAAATTTATAGAATGTGATGCTTTCTGCTATACATTGACTCATTGGTATATCTCCAGGGACTACCAGAGTATCTAGAAGTTAGCGATCAATTAACATTTTTGAATAAACAAATGAGTACAGCAGATGTTTAGACACAGACCTCTATTCATGTATGTGTGTGTGTCAAAATGTCAGTTCTATATATACATTACAAGAAAATAAATTTAATTTCATATTGCATTTTAAATATCAAAAGAAAACCTATAGTCTTTGAAGTGCTGTGAGAACACTCTGATTTTCCTCATGAGCTTCCCTCTGCTGGTGGTACTCTTGAAGCAGGGCAAAGCTTAGGTTTAGGCGCTCAGATTTACAATTAACCAAATGTAGGAAATGAAGAGGCATATAGTAACTTGTTTTCTTTGAAAAATTGATATGCCCCTTCAGATTCCCTTTCCCATTATTATCTTTTCCAAGACACTATTTGAATGTATAGGGTGGGATGGAGTCTGGGAAAGTTGGGATATGGGGGCCTGGGTCCTAGAAGTTTCCCTGTGTCCTCCTGTTCCTCTCGGGTCTTCACTGCACAGCGAATGAACCTCTGTTCTGACTGATGTGCCCTGAAGGGGACTAACTCTCTTCGGCAGTTTATTGGTATTTGCTACTCACAGCCCAGTTGTATCCTAGGAAACGGCTGTGTTCAATATTTGCCCTGGTGACTCACCGGGTCTTCAGCAGTGCAGGGGTTGATGGAACCAATGTGCTAATCCTTGACTATCCCGATGCTTTTACCGTGTCTCCTTCACACCCTGCCTGCTTCCTCCCAGGTAAGGGATGTGATAGCAAGGACCCTTGAATCTGTCTTTATTCGACTTTTCACAATTTCTCATAATGAGTAGAAGAAACTCAACTTTCCTTTTTCTTATTCATTATTTTTGGGTATGACACTCTTCATTGGAAAGGCAGGAGAAAATAAGTTCTAGAGACAAACAAATTGCCTTCTCCAAATGTTTTTTTTTTTTTTTCATTATTTGAAACACCATTGAAAACATTCCTGTGTCGCAGTCGCCTGGATATTGTTAAAATTGCACTGACTCCAGAGATGCCTGCCCTTAGTCAGTTCATAAAAGCAGATCCCTTCCCCCCCAATAGACTCAGTTTGGGACATCAGATTGAAAACTTGGTTGTCAAAATGTCCCCCTCCACGGAACCGTCTTAGGATACATTTCTGTTTGTTCATTTGTTTCAGGCTGTTCAATGAAGAGGTTTAAAGAAACAAGGCACTAGGTGTTATATGAATGTGTCCCTCAGCTAAAATGACTGCAGGAAAGAGTGAGCTTAAATACCATCACAGCAATATTACCCCCTGAAATCTGTATTGCCATGAAAAATTCATGTAGCCCGGAAGCACTCAAATCATTAGCAGAATTTTCAAATCTGCACAAACCTATGCATTTTATTTCATACAAGATATTAATCAAAAGCGCACTTCCCCCTGTTTGCATACACATTCTGTGCCAGAGAAAACAGAATTAATACAAGGAAATGCAAAAGCACAGGTCTCCAGAAGCCAACCTGAAGGCTGAGCAGGTCAGTTTACTTGCTGCTGGGCAGTGGTACTGTGCCGCTCTGATCCCTGTCTTCCTCTGCATTTAGCTCACAGAGAAGTGGCAAAAATGCATCATTAAATAAAACAAGAATAAATCAATCTACAGAATCAGGCTCCTCCAGAAAACTCCTGGAACTAATAATGAATACTTTCAGCAAAGTAGCTCGATGCAAAATTAATATTCAAACTGAACTATCCTTCCTACGTACGAACGGCAGGCTGAAAAAGAAATCAGAGAGACAGCTCCATTCACAACAGCCTGAGAAAGAATAAAAACCTCACAATAAATCAAAACAAAGAAGTAAAAGAGCTCTACCATTAAGACAGTTAAAGCACCGAAGAAGGGAATCGAGCAGGACATCCCATACTCATGGATAGGAAGAATTGATATTATGAAAATGTCCATCTGACCAAAAGCAATTTACAGGCTCAATCCGATCTCAGCCAAAATGACAACTCAGTTCTTCACAAAAATAGACTCATATGGGAACACATAGAGCCCTGGATACCCAAAGCAATCCTGAGCAGCAATAACAACAACAAAATGTTAGATGGATTGATATATCTGATGGCAAATTTTACTACGGGGTCACAGCAATACAAACAGCATGATAGGGCTGCTGGGAAAGTCAGACACCTACACATCTCTTCTTAACAATCTCCTCACATCTGCAACAGTCTCTGCTTCCTGCACAGCAATCCAGACACCAGAAATAGACCATGTCTGTTCTCAAGATCTGCACGAGAGAGATCTTTGACGGTTGTGGGAATCCCACTAGTGTGACTGACCTCTGTACCTCAAAGGGTCTATTCTGAGCTGCCATCCCCAGTGACACATCATCTGGGATCTGTGAGGCCCTGGAACTTTGGGACAATGATAAAATCTGCTACCTAGGAAAGGTTGTCCCGCCGACCGTCAAACATATCAAAAAAAAAAAAAAAAAAATGCGCCTGCTGCTTTGGTCAACAAGAAACTGAATACAGAAGGTTGAGAAACTGTTGACTGGCATCTCTGAGACTGGAAATAAATCTGTTTGATGCAAATGCCGTCTTTAAAGCACCTTTTGCTGTCTGCAAAGCCAGTGTGATGGAGAAGGCTGTGACCCATTCTATCACATCACTGACTTAGATGGAAACCCCCACAGTCATCCTGGCTTTCAATACGACCCGACTGTGGTGGCCGCGTTGGCAAAAAGCTGGCCGTGCAAGAGTTCGTGACACTCCCTGTGGGTGTATTCAGGCATTCGGCTTCTGGAAAGCCATGAACATTGCAATAGAAGTCTAACACAAGAAATTCATCAAGGAGGGATACATAGAAGATGTCACCAACAGTGTTTGGGAGCAGGTTTGCCCTTGAAAATCTGGGGAACAAAGAGGTCTGGGATTTGCTGAAGAATGCAATTGGGAAGACCTGCTATATGGCCAGGTCATCACTGGCCCAGGCATGGCTGCCTCTGAGCTCTTCCAGTTTGGAAAATACCACCTTGGCTTCAAGTCTCCAAAGGTACCAGGAGGTATGTCGCTCCTGACCAGCTGCTGACCTGCATATGACCTTTATCCTAGATTACCCACTGAGTCCATCAGAGACGGCTTTGACCAGGGTGACTGGGAAGGGTGGCAGATATCCACAGCTAGTTCCAGGAACCCAGGTGGCTGGTGACCCCACATTGATCGACTCTAAGAGGGTAGCTGAGGCTGCAGATGAGGGAGTCCTTGGCTGACTACTGTTCAAAATGAAGTACTCTGGCTTTGTAAGTGTGCAAGTTTTCTGGGCCCTCGGCATTCCACGCTGATCTGAGTTACTAGCCAGGTCTAACCAAATCCTCCGAACCCGGGAGGAAACGGACCAAAGGCCTAGTCTGCTGGCAGGTCCCTCAAAACCCTCTGACCAAGTAAACCATGAGTTGGCAATTCTTGGAAGCAGCAGTCCCCAGTGCTTGCTCAGATCCTATCCCTGATGTCATCCAGGAGCCCTAGGCTGGCTCGGTGCTGGTCTCTGTAATTAACATCCTCTCCTGCCATTGGCCCAAAGCTCTGTCTGACCGCCCAGAGCTGGGCATTCATCTTTTTAATCATATGATTAGTTCAAGTTATTGTTTCTGTCACTTTGCTTCCCACCTAGTGTCTGGAGCCTTGGTACGTCCAGTGCTCTCTCCAGGGTGGCCAACAGGCCCAATTCACTGTAGTTCCATTAGCAAAACAGAAACCTCAGCAGCCGCCCTCAAAAAAAGCCTGCATGGTTCTGACACAAATCCAGACAAATACTTCAGTACAATAGGGCAGAGGACACAGAGATCAGTCCATGCAACAACAGCCACCTGTTTTGTTTTCTCAAAGAGGAATAAAAAATGCAGTAGAGGAAAAAATAGCATTTTTAACAAATGGTGTGAAAAAACAGTATACCTGTAGATAGAACAAAGCTTGATCTTTGTCTCTCATCCCACATATAAATCAAATTACAAATGGATCAAGGACCTCAACCTAAGACCCAAAACTTTAAGATTGCTAAAGGGATAATTGGGAAATACAGATGCAGGCACAGATAAAGACATTCTCAGTGGGACTTTGGTTGCTCGGAAACTAAAGCCAATAATTTGTCAAATGGGACCTTATGGGATTCAAAGGTCTCTGTACAGCAAAGAGACCTGTAAAGTTAGTGAAGACATAGAAAGTCTTGTGTTAGCTATACATCTGACATAAGATTAATGGATAGACTACACACACACACACACACACACACACACACAAAATAAATAAATAAATAAATAAATAAAAAATAAAATCCACCCAACCAAAGCAAGAAACCATCTATGCTACTGATTGGAGAATTCTCGAAGAAAAACAAATGACTAATGCATACTTTTAAAGGTGTTCAAAGTCATTATTCATCGTGGGAATGCAAATTAAAACCACTTTGAGAGTCCATCGAACTCCAGCCTGAACAGCCATCGTCAAGAATATAAATGTCAACAAATGCTAGCAAGGGTGTGGCCAAAGGGAATTTAATTTACTGTTGATGGGAGTGCAAACTAGTGGCAGCTACTATAGAGATGAGTCTGGATATGTCTCAAATATGTAAGAATAGCGCTTCCATACGATTCAGACACACCACCCCTGGGAATATACCCAAAGTCCTGCACATCCCGCAGGGGAGATACCTTCCCATCCATATTCATTGCCGCTCTCTCTAATGACTGGATTTAGGAAATGGAATCAGACTAGACATCCGTCAGCTGAAGAATGGATAATGAAAATGTGGTGTGTATATACAATGGGATTTTATTCTGCACTTAAGAAAAATGAAACTATGAAATTTGCAAGAAAATGGATTGGACTGGAAAACATCAAGCTCAGAGAAGTAACCCGGGCCCTGAAAGAAAAGCACCATCTGTTCTGTCTTTTCATGAAGATCCTAGCTTTGAATTTTTATATTTTCATTGTCAAGCTTGTGTGTGTCTACAGCGGCCAGGAAATAGATGATTCCAGGGTGTGCTTCAGCTGGGGACGGGCAGTAACACCCGTGCCATGGAAGAAGGGAGACATTAGGTCTGTAAAGGTTTGTGCGAGAACAGGATGGTGCCTGCTACTAAATAATACAATTGAACAACAACATATTGAGCTCATATGAGCTCATCTCCAGGGAGGTCCCCAAACTATACAAGCTATTGCTGTTGCTCAGTTGCCCACTGTAACGAGTATGGGTTTTCTGCCTGCCGCCGCCCGGTCTTGTCCTGCCGCTGTGCCAGCCCCAAATAACACATAGAGACTGTGTATTTGATACAATGCTGTTGGCCCTGTTACTTGTTTCTTATCGGCTAGCTCTGCCTTAATTATGAACCCATTTCTGCTGATCTATGTATTTCTCTTACTGGGGAGCCGGCGGCATACTGCTTTCTCCAGACTCTCCATCTTGACTCCTCCTTACTACTTCCTATTTCCTCCTTGTCTCCTAGTCCCTCCTATCTTCCTTTCCTGTTGGCCAACAGTGCTTTATTATTAACCAGTATGAGAAACATATACAGAATGACATCTCCCATCAGCCCACCAAAACTAGATTATGATACCTTATTGCCAAGGATACATTTTGGATATGGAATGCAAAGCTGGGATCTATAAGGAAGCTCTTGTCCCACTGACTAGCATTCACAGTGTTATAAGGGAGCTACGCTGGCTGCTGCTTTCTGATCATATCTGAAGTTCATCTCACATGGGTGAAAAAGAGATGTATTACAAACCTGGCCAAAGCCAAAGGCCCTAAGGTGTAACTTACTGTTCTTCTGATAAAAGGACTGGTTATCAAACTCCCTTCTAAATGTGTTTGTATGCATAGCCAAGTGCTTGGCTTGCAGCAGATGGAAGTTAATGCAGACCCAGAACTGCTCAAACTCCTGAGATTAAGTGAGAGTTTAGTGCTTAGCCCTATGTGAGACCTCTATACAACCCCTTTCAAGATCCAGGAAGCTTTGCAGAAGGAGGTCTGGAAAAGTTGTGAAGGCTGGAAGTGGAGGGGGGATGCTATGAAACACTCTATTCTTCATATGGAACCATTATTACAATCACAAATACACAACAGCTAAGGATATCGCCATAAAATCTACACAAGGATTAGTCCTTCGGCTTTTAATCACAGCTGGGGGCGGGTGCTCATGAAGCTCCACCCCTTTCTGTGTAGCCATTGGCCGTTACCTGTGACTGGGGCAGATGGTTACTTTCTGCAGTGGTGTGGCCGCTGTCCATGCTTCAATAGTGACTCTCTAGCCACACTCACACAAGCAATCCTACTTAAACTCAGCATGTCGAGACAAAAAGAAGTCAATGGCATGAAGGTAGGAAGGGACTAGCTGGCGAGAAAAGCCAGGAGGCACAGTAAGGGGATAATAGACCGTAATTGGGGGTGAATAAAAGCGCTGTGTGTGTGTGTGTGTGTGTGTGTGTGTGTGTGTGTGCGATAGTTAAAACATAAAGACTGTTTTAAAAGCTCTGATGTTATAGCCCATCTTCAGCAAGAGAGAGATAAGGAGGCTTTCGTGAGACCCGATCCAGGCTTTCTCACCCAGGAATGCTTGGATGATTTCCAAAAGACCTTTGATAACCGCAGCTGGATAGACAGTATTTGAGAGGGGACAGAGGGTGTTGCCAGCCTCTACTGCCAGGAAGTGAAAAGTGCAGTTTAACAGCTCATATAGATACACAGACTATCCCACGTATTAAATAATTGCCCGTCCATAAAAATCTCCCATGCACTATAGATGTATTAATTATGGTGGCATGTTAGAAGAAGGGAATCTGCCCACTTCTTTATGGCCCCTAAGTGACATGGGCCAAGAGCTTGTGGGCGACATATCAAAACTTCCTTTAAGTTAAAAGTATGAAGAAGAACACTCATGATGATCTAGCCAGAAAAGGGTGACATAGTGTCACAGATAGAGAGAGGAGGACCAGTTACTTCAAGTATGGCATGGAGTATTCCCCTAGAGTTTCTAAATTACTAATGGCAGTTACTTTCGAAGCTTACCTCTACACTGCGGTTCCATACATAGCCACTTAGCCCAGGTTGAGGCAGTGTGTTTTTTGGTAGTTGTTTCTTCTTTAAACTTACCTCTTGAGTTCCTCCAGACCTTCCCAGGTTGACCGACCTGCACTTTTATGATTAGAACAGAAGAAATACTCATTTTATGCTGTCCTTCAGAATAAACTGTTGTTTGTTCTATTTGCTTCCTCACCAACACATGCCTTTTAGTTCTGGACCTCCAGGGAAAATTATTCCAGAGTCTTGCATCTCATTTTCAATCATGTGCAAAGCTATGAGCTAGTTTGTGTGGAAACTGTATTCTCGTATCTTAATGATTACTAGGGGAGAACTACAGAAAATCCATAACCAATGAATTCTGGAAAATCTTGGTTTAATCTTTCAAACTGGCAGCAAACACTGAAGGTAAATTACACTAAGAAATATATTTTAGCAAAATAAAAGAAGGGAGAGTTCCTTGCACTGTAGGGTTGTTCTAGGCATCGTGGTACACATCTAATAATGTCAATTCTAAAGCCATCACTCTCCCTTTCTGTGATGCTGGGAAGCAATGGCTGAAAGATAATTAAAAAGAAGAGGTCTGAATGTTTCTGGGTTTTTCTTTCCCTGGCAGCATGTTCAGCTTGTTCTTCTTTTGATGATCTGTAATCCCTAAACCAGATGTACTGTGACCCTCTGAGGCACCAGCAACGGGGGGGGGGGGGGGCAGTCACCTTCACAAAGGCCAGAGTCTTCCCATGAGGTGTCTCCTCCTCCCGTCTCCAGAACCCTAATTGCCCAAGTGTTTTTGAGTTCAAGGATCTACAGGATGGAGCATTCTCCTTTCTGTATTCCCCTTTCGTTAACTTTAGTTCTAAAACATCTTTTTAAAACAATTCCTTGAAACCAGAGAGATGACTCATTAGTTAAGAGCACTTACTGTTCTTGGTAAAGGACCTGACTTCGGTTCCCAAGGTTCATGTCCTGGCTCATACCTGCTTAAAACTCTAGTTCCAGGGATCCAGCATTGTGTCTGGTCTCCCAGAACACGCATGAACATGGTGCCTGTAAGCTTATTCAGGCACACATGTGTGCATACACAGACACACACACACACACACACACACACACATAAAATTTTTTAAATCAATTCTTTATACCAAATCCTCTCTGTTAAAATTATTGACAACCTTGTTTTTCTGATTAGATTTTGTCTATGGCAACCTTTACCTAACTATGTCAACCTTAAAAATGAATGAATTTAAGTACAAGTGGTTTATTAACTTGTCTGCTATTTTAGGGAACCAAAAATCAAATATAGAATATGGATTCAGACCTATAAGCATAAAGTGGCTAATATTTCAGAAGGGATCAGAGACAAAAATAACAACTATAAGAAATGTGTGCTCTCATATTTTAAAATGTAAGAAGATGTGAGAATTGTAATCATCTCCCTCTCTGCTAATATTTCCCTGTATCATTTTCTACCTATTAATAAATAGCTCCTATTTCTGTTTCTTACAAAGTCACAACTACTATGATAGCAAAAGGGTTATAGAAAAAAACAAAGCTATGAATTGCAAGGATAAATATTGGAAATATTGAGAAAATTACAAAACAGTGAGGGTAGTTGAGTAAGAAGGGTCAAAACTAACTATAACAGAGAAAGATAAACAAAAGTCTCCAAGGGGACCAGGACAGACCTCAGATGCCAGAAAGACTAAGAAATGGAGGGAACCACTTCTTTCTACAAGGATTAGTTGAAGCTCTTATAAACAGCAGTTAAACTATCCAAATTCCTTTCCGACACTTCATAGCTCAATCAGTGGTTACTTGTACCAATAAACCAGTAGATGGCATGAAATAAAAGTTGGTTTCATAAAGTTCATACCAACAGTGGCCTTACTGAGACCATGCTGTGAGTAGCAGGATGGGGCGAAATCGGGATTTGCATGGGTACACGGTGGGAGGCGTCTAAGAATGTAGTGAAAAGCTCACAAGATACAGAATTAACTGGTCTTCTGTAATTGTGTTTCATCGTACATATGACTATAAAGCAAAGATGATGTGGATGTGTGGGAAGGTTGCATTGTGAGAATAAAGCAGAAAACCACCACCAACTTTTTTCTACCGTTGGTTACTGTTGTCCTGACGAACAGCACAAAAAAAAAAAAAATACCCTGAAATCGTATTATACAGACCACAAACGTGTGGCTCACTGTCCAATTGCCGGCTCTGTGAAACAATAACTGGCCTTTAAAAAGTAATTTTATCTGAATCCTTCTTGAAAGTGCGAGATGCACACAAGTGTGGCAAGGTGATGGGAAATTCTCTACATGGAGTGGATATCCCCGAGGCCTCTTTGCTAATTTAGGGTACCATCTGACCTGTGTCAGAATTTGACGTCCCCTGTGAAGGGCTTGCCTCTTGGGTACCACCAAACCACATGTGTGAAATTGAAAAATATATTATCTATATTTTCAAAATGAGAACTATTAGGCACCAGAGGAAGCCCATCCTGTTACGCTTGCCCATAGGCTGAGTGTCAGATGAAGTGAAACACCATTTATATAATAATTCCCGATTGGATGAATGCATTCAAGAGTTGGTACCGAACTTTCTGGGCTCCTCCAAATCCATTCTCGTAAACTCATGAGGCAAACTAAACCACTGTCACTCACGGGTCTCTTTAGCCGTGATTAGCTGTCAATTTTGTCTAGGGAGAGCACCCTGACAGACTTGCTTGTGCACAGTAATTTGTCGAATTCGAGTCATTAGCCTGGGGCTTCCTTCTTCAAAACTTGATGATAAAATACAGATCCAAGAGGCATCTTAACTTCTTTATTGAAATAAAAGCCATTTAAGGGGCACAAGCCTGCATTCGCTCATGCTTTCAAGAGTAATTCGCACCCTCATAGCCCCCTCTCAATAGTTAATCTCCAGTTCAGTCTCTTCTTCTCACAGTGCAGTGACTACCAACACCGGAAGAGGTACCATCAGAACAGGGTACGGGTGCAACCACCTCACTAAGAATGATGAATACTTGACTACTAATAGAAGACTACACTGTGACTACTAATGGGTACCGAGATGAGAGCTCCTTTGAAAATGGCCTCAAGTTAACCCTAAGAATGCTTTCCTACCACGTAGCCCGCTTAGGTAGGGTTGTCGTTGGCATTTCCTGTCCATGGAGCCCGCTTTCCTTTCCTGGGTCATCTTTTTTTTCTAACGAAGGGACTTCATAAGGTTTGGTTTTCTTGTTTAGTTTCTTCTCTCTCTGCTTCATAATTTCTTGAAAGCGGGCTTTCTCCTTTTTCTCCTCATCCTCCTGTCTTTGGGCCTCACATACCGCTTCCTCGCGCTTTCGGGTCTCCGTTTGTTTTTGCCACTGTGACAGAAATAATAATTCATTTACGCCTTGCTTTTCATGAAGCAGTACATGTCAAAACAGCCTTTCAAATGCGCAATTGTTACGTGCTGGTTTGCAGAGGCATTCCTCGGGGATTTGCATCTTCAGCATATCGGAACACTACATAAACTTATACACGCCCCGCAGAAACAGAATTCCCCCCCTGAAAGTGGGACTTGTTTCTACACTCCAGAGTAGTTTGCTGTCTTGTTCAAAACTGATATTCCCATGGCAGCATATGTTAACAAATGAGAGATATAGCGGAAGTAAAACATATGGGAGCAAAGGGACAGACTTCTGTTATTACCCAGTAACGCAACTTCCGCGCTGTGGCAGACAACGGGGACATGTGATCAGTGCTGAGCTAGTGAGAAAGAACAGAGCGCCTTGAGGGACTACCCCCTTCCAGCACAGTGGGGAGGAAAGGGTTAAGAGGGGCAGTAAGCCCTCTTCAGACTGAGTGAACAGTTCAGAGGGGAGGCACCCCTGACAGAATGTTCTAGAAACCCCCAAGAACTGTTTCTTGCACTATTATTTTTTGTCCCTCTCAGTTCAACTCGCAGCGTGCCATTCTGCCTCCCTGACAACAGCATAGTTCCGCAAAATGTTGAAATACTCAGAGGAGTAAATGTTGAATCTAAAGCATAGTAACTTATATACTTACAGGATATGACCCGTTTAAATTTTAATGATACAAGAAACAAGTTACTGTCTTGTTTTTTTTTTTTTTTTTTTTTTTTTGAGATATTGTCTGCACATCGATACTATATATCAAGTTCCCCATGAAATAATTTTTGGATGAAACACACAGAAAACTGTGGTATAAACATCTATAATGTTTGGGCACAGCCTGAAATTCATTTAGGTTATAAATCTGTGATGTTCAATAGCAACAGATGCTTTTCCTCATATATAAAGTCTTACATTTTATATTCGGCCTTTTAAATTTTTTATTGTTTGCCTGTCTCGTAGACTTATAGCATTAATTTCAGCCATTGTTGCTCACACCCCACCCCCATCTAATTCCTTCCCCTGTCCAGCTGGGACCCTTCTTACCAGCAAGTTCTTCCCATCACCACATTTCCATGTCTACTGCTGTGTGTGGCCCACTGAGTTTAATCAGGTTCCTGCCCAAACGTGGGTCAAAGCCCACTTACTAGAGCAAGGGCGGTTCATTAGAGGCTATCCCACTGAAGACAATGACACCCGACCTCAACAACTGTCTGTTGCCAACAGTCCTTCCAGGGTAGGTGAGGACTTTTATATAAAGAGGTGTGAAAAGCCCAATCTTGTCATTTTCTGTTAATCTTGTGCAGGTAACCATATGACACAAATTAAATGGCTACAATGTGACGAGGAAACATCTTTTTGCAATGCATCTCCTAATCCTTAGTTCACATATATACATATGCATATGTATATATGTATGTATATGTGTATATGTATATATCTTATATTATTTTAACTAAGATAGAATTACATCACTTACCCCCTCTATTTCACCCCTCCAGCCCTTCCCAGCCACCCTCCCTTGAATCCCTCCCATGTCCCCAACCCACTCTCAAGCTGGTAGCCTCTTTTTCTTTAACTATTACATACATATGTGTGTGTGATGATTAATTCTTAAGATTTGCTAGTAAAGCAAGATTTTTAAACCCCCCCAATAGCATATATAAATATATTAACATGCATGAAAAGAGTTAATAATTTCATCATATCATTATTGTCCAGAAAATAGATTTTCTTTCTTTTTCCCATTCTTCAAACTTGGCATGGTCACAACCCAGAATATCCGTCCCTTGTTCTCATTTTCGTCCCCACCATAATCCCAATGCCAGTTTGCCTTGGCTACCCATGATAATTTCAATGTGGGTGGCACAGTGTACCATTTTGACTCTTACCTGTCATTATTATTTTCGTTATGCTATCCTGAACTTGATGGGAAATGGAAACACCATTCACTACTGAATGCATCCCATGCACTCAACAATGCAGTCATTGTGCTATGGATTTTACTGCAATGTACAAAGTCACTGAATTTGTTCTGAATAACAAACCTTCTCCCCTTGCGTGTTATAGCCACTCCGCAAAATAGCTTGACTTGAAAGGAGGATGGTGGCTGCAAGGTGACAAGTATATGCTTTGGTCTCCTGTCATCATTACAGGTCCTACACTCTGACAATTCTGCGTCATGACTATGAGAGCACTAGAGTCAGGCAGAGCAGGAGATCTGGAAATTTCATTTTGTGCAAACACACTCAGTGCTTTACTCACTTTAAAACCTAGGGATTGGAATGCCAGCCCCTAATCCATTGCTCCTGCAGGTCAACGTTCATCTGGGCTGCTGTGATGACTGAGTCAACTGTACTTCAGAACGTGAAGTGAAAGGACAAATAGCCATTGTCTTACTTATCTCTAAGAAAAACGGTATCTGCAAGAAAGCTTTCATAATACAACACCCCAAAGCACATTCAAAACCTTTCCCAGACTAAAAACTACTAACCATTAGCATATTTATTAGACAATATATCAAACAATTTGGATTTAATAATTTTTTCCAATTTTTTTTTCAGAGAGGATTGTTTCATAGCTATTCCACTATAACACAAGCAGGCCCACAGCAGTGGTCCTTAAACAACGCTTGTCACTGGGAAAAGCAAAGGGCGATGGCTCACAGAAGCTATTTCACTGAGCCTTTTCTGCCATCACAATATTATCTGCCATCTTGTTAGTGTTAAGGATCAAAATTCACTTGGATACACACATTCACACGCACACACACGCACACACACACACATATGTGTGTGTTATATAACAAAATTGTATATATAAATGTAAATATGTTATCTATGTATAATACTGACAAGTTGTTGTCTAATGTAGTGTATGTCAGATAATTTTGCTGGAGTGGTGAAGGAAATATAGGTGTCGAAATTTGTGATCTTTAGATTTTGAGAAGACTGATATATGTGTGTGTGTGTGTGTGTGTGTGTGTGTGTGTGTGTGTGTATTGGTCAACAAAATCTTTGTTAGACTATAACAGAATAGTAGTATGAAAAGAATATTAATTATTAGAGTCACTTAATTCTATGTGATCATTAACCATTCAATGTGATCAGTTATTGAGATAATGTCTTCTGTTTTTTAAAGAAATCACTAATTTGGTAGAATAACATATAATCTAGCATATGATCAAAATCTGACAGATGATATTGACCTACTGTCAATAACATGATAAAAATAACTTAAACATATAAGCTAAGACTCCATGCGGTAGCTGATGAAAAAGTAGAAAATAACATCTGTCCTCCTTCGGCTCTGTTGCTCTACAAGTGTAGAAATAAAGTGATGCTTGTTAGGCAAGAAAGCATCAGCAAAACGATTAAAGTATTTTTTTTTGTGAATCTTCTTATATTGCCATTGCTTGTTTAACTCTACTATGTGCAAAGCAATTATAGGTCCTTCTTAACTGCCAAGGTCATTGAAAAGAGAATAAAATGATTTTTGTTCTATTTTTAGACCTGTACTGCAGAAGTAACTGGTGTTCACTGCCTAATACCAGATTTTTGTTGTGAGATATGAGTACTAATTCAGGAAACAGGATTAAGTTAGTATTAAGTTAGCCATGCCTCGGCTATGGCATTAAGGTTTGGCAACCCCTATGTAAGCACAGAGGTGTTTCGTGGTCAAGCTTGGGAATGGACAATCATGATTCAGCTCTTAATATCACCGATGAATTTTGCCATATCAGAAATACTTTATATAAGTCATTTTCTTTTTGAAGAATAAAAGTTTTACGCTAGTTTAAGAAAGACATTTCCTAGAAATGTCAGAGAAGCTATGCCCGTCAAGTTTCATCAGCATGGCTGCCTAAACAAGTCCTGAATAAGGATGGCACCACTAGACATGAAGCATAAAGTAGAAACTGTAACTATCGAAAGGCTGCAGGTAATTAACAAGTGCTAAGATTGAGAGAAATAGACTTCCCCAAGGAAGAGACCCAAATCATTTACACAATATCAAGTGTTTAGCCCCGAGATCACGTACATACCCTTAACAACATACAGACAGAGCAAGTGGTACTTATATATATTAGGAATGTGTGTATATACACACACACACACACACACACACACAATAATACATACAGGCTATGGATTTGAAGAAGAGTATGGGAAGGATTGGAGGGAAGTACAGAAGGGTGAAAATAATGGAATTATATTTAAATTTTTAATTAAAAAGAAGAAAGTCAGTCTTACATGATGGTCAATGATTTCTGCCAATTTCTTATCTGCCTTGGTGAAGAAATCTGGATATGGAAACATGGAAACTTCTAGTACAGAAGAATGTTCCCTTTAAAAAGAACACAAAGAAAAACACATCTAGCATTAGGTTTAGGCACCATCCTTCACAATTAAGCTTTAAATTAAGTTTAAATTACGTTTAAGTCATAATTTACTATTAAGCCTCTTGATCCTAGTACGTTAACCTAAAGTGCTTACTCTGGCTAGATGGCTGGTATGTCAGCTTTCCGTTTGTCACAGTCGTTGTGGATTACCAAAACTAACATTTGTGGGGATAAGATAGGGCATCAATGAAAATTAGAAAGTAATGATGATAATAATAAAGGTAATTTTCTTGTGCCAGATGCAAACTCTACAGCTGGCTGATACATAGCAAATGAGATGAAAGGACACAAAGGGTACAGTTAGGATATTGGAATACCACTCTACTTGGTGGAGAGGTGAACGTACCCATCTTTCCCTGACACAACTTTGAAAGCTCTAAGAGATGCCCAAGGCTGCAAATTTGACCTAAGAAATGATGAGCACATGCTGTGGCTTTAATATTTAAGTTAGTCACATCGCTGTGACACTTTAGTAAGAGTCTGTAAGTTTGCTGCTATTATAAAGCTGGGGCCCCAATCAAGAAAGATTTAGAGCCACGTTGTCCACATAATGGGTCTACTCTTATGCATACTATAAAGAATAGAGCAAAATATGTAAAGGAATGAAATGATGGAAAGGGGAGAGTTGGGAGAGAAAACAGGGCTTTAAATTGAAAGGCTTGGAAAGAAGCCAGGGAAAGAAAACTCAGGAAAAATTTTAATATCCAAGAGTGAAGTCTCATCGGTATATTAGCTCAGAGTTTACATTAATCTTCTCATGTGTGTGGCCTGCATCACTCTAACAAGCTCTACAGTCTTGATTTTCATTGTCCTCATGTAGAAACACATGGACTTCAGTGGATCCTTTCAGATCTCCATCCATCCACCTTCAGGGCAGACAATGCTGTCTGCCCTGAAAACCATCGTCATGTCCCCTCTGCACTCGGGTCTCTTCTTTGGAATTTGTTATTCAGTGTGTTGGTTTGAATGAGAGTGGCCCCATAGGTTTATTTGGTTGAATATTTGGTCCCCAGTTGGTAAAACTGTCCCAGAAAGATTAGGAGATGTGCCTTTGTGAGAGTAGCCATGTGACTGGAGATGGGTTTTAAGGGTTCAAAGTCACATGACACTCCCAGTTAGCTCTTTCTTGGCATAGTGGGTGTGCCCCAAGCTGTTAAACAAATGATAACCAAGCTACAGTCCACAGACCCAGAGAGGTTATATACAGAGAAAGGGACTAGGGTGGACACATGGGTTTCCTGAGAAGGGAACACAGAATAAATTTTATGGATGAACCAGGGGTGGGAGTGGGGGGTTGGATCAGGAGGATCATGGGGGAAAGGAGGAGGGAATGCATGGAAAGATAGCTAGAATTGAGCGGCATTCAAGGGGTGATCCGGAAACCTAGTTCTGTGGAAACACTCCAAAATACACAAAGCAAACCAAATAATGAAGGAGACGAGTCCCTACTGCCATCTTCTGTCCCCAAACACAGCTTCCAGGACCAGGACTATGTTTCATCCAGTTGATGAAGGAGTTGGCCAAAAGAGTTCCACAGAAATCCCCCAAACAACCCAGGTTACTTCCAAGACAATAGGTTGCTCTCTGCACAAGCAGGCAGCAAGGCACCGTTGCCAAAGACAGCACCAACTCACTGAACATGGAGAGGCTGAGCCGGTGCCTACAGAGAACCTTCAGCACTATGTTCTAGAGTCTTTGGTGTGGACAGATACTCTGAATGCTACCAAAAGACAATCATAAACACAAACTGAGCCACAACCTTTGATCTATATATATATAAAGCTTGTGGGAGTAACCAACCAGTGTCTGATTTGATGTAAGGCTCACTTCACTAGATGGAACCTATACAGCTTGAATGACCAAGAAACATGGACAAGAAAGTAGTAATAAAATGGCTCTCGCCGCCATCTCTCTATGGCCACAGATCAGCGCCTTGCTCAGACATTATTATGTCTGGATTCAAATTATTCAGACTATTCAGATCATTACTGTCAGAGAAACTTCCTCCTGCAGACAGAAATAGAGACCCACAGTCAAAATCACACAGAGAGAGGGAGGCCCTGCAGCACACAGCCCCGAAAGAGATGTCTCCATCAAACCCCTCCCCTCAGAGCTCAGCGAACCCTAGGAAGAAGAGAAAGGAAGAGCTGGGGGGGGGGGGAACCAAGGACACCAGGAGAACTCATCCCTGTAAATCAACTGAGCAAGCCTCGCTTGAGCTCCCAGAGGCTGAGGCACAGGGGCTGCCCACATCTGCACAAGGTCCTTTGTATATATTATAGCTTTCAGTTGGCATTTTTAAGGGACTCCGGAGTGTATGAACGATGAGCCTCTGGTTCTTGAGACTGCTCTTAGGGCTCTTTTCCTTCTGCTGGTTTGTTTTGTCCAGCTTCAATGTGATGAATTTGTTTTATTATACCTTATTTTGTTATATTCTGTAGTTGTGAAACAGACAGGGGGTGGATCTGGATGGGAGGGGAGACAGGCACAAACTTGGATGACTAGAGAGAGGGGGAACTGTCATCAGGAAACAGTGTATGAGAAAACATCTGTCTTCAGTAAAAGGGGGGGGAGATAATGGTGGCTCTCAGATAATGGTGGTTACGGACTCACCCTCTGACCTATAAGACACACACAAAAACTTCTTTCCTCTGTGAGTTTCCTTGGTCATGGTGTCTCATCACAGCAGTAGGAAAGTAAGGAAGAGAGAGGCTGGTGCCAAGGAGTGGGATATTGCTTTGATGGGTCTGATTGCGTTATTGGTGGGGCCGGGCGTGTGGAATACTTTGGAACTTTGGACTAGGAAAACAGCTAAACACTGGGCTGGAGCCATTTTGTGCTATTTGAGCAAATAACATGGCTCTTTTTGCCCTTGTCCTAGGAACATACCTGAGGCCAAACTGAAAAGTTTTGGACTAATTTTTTTCTGGCATAAAAGATGTCAAGACAGCCCAATATTGACTCTGTTACTTGGCTATCGGCGATTACTCTTACACACATCTATAATGAAAAAAAAAGAAAGCACACAAAAAATGTACGGTTTAAAGAGAAAAGAGCTAGATGAAATTTAATGCTAGAGCCAAGTCTTATGCTCAAAAAGATGAGGAGTTTAAAGAAAGGCCAGATGGGGGATGGAATAAAGGGAGTTATGCTCTCAGACTGAGACCTCACCCAGCCAAGCTTCTAGCTTGTTAAGAAGGAAATGACATATATATATTCCTAAACAGAGGAAGGCTTACTCAACAAAGGCAAGCAACAAATCAACAAATCAAAGCAGGCCAGAGGAGCAGACAGCATCAAGCGTGGTGCTGGCTTTCGAGCCATGAAGGATACAGTCATAAAGGGTTGTGGTACCCTCCTCTGTGGTCAAGGAGGGCTGCTGAGGGAGGGAGTGTGGAGGCTAGGTCCCCAAATGGAGTCCCTGAGAAGGCATCGTGGGAAGCTGTGAAGGTGAAAACTGGATTGTGTTGGAGATGCCAGGGCCGAGCGATACCTGGTAGAAGCCTGAAGATGGGGACGGGAACCAGCCCAAGAAAGAGAAATGTGTGTTGCGTTTAGAAAGGCTGGAAATGAAATGCCACCTGAGCGCTTCGATACCTGACACAGAGCTATAGGAGTTGGAGTTTCCCCTGCTGGGTTTCAGTCATGCGTTGGTCCAGTATTTTATCGCTATTCTCCCCTTCTTCCTTCTGGAACAGCAGAGCATACCCTGTGCCGCTGTCGGAAGTATGGAGTTTGCTGTTTTGATTTTAAAAGGCTACAGTTAAGAAGTTGTCCTAGTGCTGGGACACTGTGTATTTGGGAAAGTAGTTTAATAACACGGTTCCAGTCATCTTGTTGCCCTAGATTTTCCTGTCCCTGGCTCATAGGTGTGCTTGCAACGGCTTCAGCACACTGCCCCTCACCGTTAGCTGCCGTGTGCTGCCCGTTGTTCCCGTCCTCTTCCCCTGCTCTTCTTCCGTGCTGACTGGGTTCATGCTCAAGCCCAGGGCCATAGTGTCCCATCTCAGGGGCCTTTTCTGCATCATACTTGCCTCATGTGTAACTTCACATTTATCATGAGCCTACCCGAAGCTAATGCTTTCCTGGCTAGCTGCCCACCCAAGGAGGTTTTTGTCTGTTTCCTTATCAGTCTCGAGTGCCCAAGACAATGTCAGTAAACACCCCCATGATGTTTGCATTGTGTTGCTCGAATGAGTGATTGATGGACAAGTGAAAATTTTAATATGTGCTTTGTGCTTTATATGCCTTAACCGTGTGTGTGTGTGTGTGTGTGTGTGTGTGTGTGTGTGTGTGTTCTAAGCCAGTACTAGGAGCCTATCCCATCATTGCCCAGAGGAGTGGTACCCAACAATGCAAGAGGATCACAGTCTCAGGAGACAGGCTGCAGAGTGAAGCAGATACTTGGTTCAAAGGAAGCAACATGCCACCAGGGAACCCGGAGAGGTCGCCCCCCCCCCCAGTAATATTGAGAAGCAGCGTGGGCAGAAGAGCATTGCACTCTCCTGTTATCCTGTTATCCACTATTAAAACATTAAAGAGAAATGCCACTGGAGAGCAGGCAGGGGTGACACTTGGGTTAACTATATTCATTCCACAAAAGCCAGGCGTTTCCAAAGTTCAAAGAATTATGCTAAGTCCTGTGAAGAGTAAGGTAGAAGCATTTAAGTAAGTCGTCTCAAATTCCTTCTTAAATGATATGTACAGATCTTAAGCACAAATTACGTAATGCTAGAAGGAAATTTTGAAAGGAAAACTTGAATGAGTCTGCTTATATATCTGCGGTTTCTAGTTATGTCTGCTGATTCATTCCCACCAAGGGTATGCATGGATAACACTAACTGTAAGGCAATATGGGAGTGAAGGACACATTCAGTGAAACGATGAAAATCACGTGAGCACGTGATTTTGCTTCCGTCGTGTAGTTTTACTGTACCCTTGATTCAGACAGATAATACCTCCCACCTGAAGGAGGTAAAGTATGCGTCCAACCCTGTACAGGTTCAGCTGTGACGTCGTTACAGTTGTCATCATGGACGTAATGTGAAGGAGAAAGCCATGGCTGTTAGTTCATCTATCAATTGCAGGGCAAGGGAATGAATAAAAGGCATGGCAATTTTGATGTCTCTTTAATGAGATGACGCATCTGGGTGTGTTATAGTGAGAAGTACAGACACACTCTTCCTGCAATTCACTGTTTCACTGCTCTGGAATGTTGGTTAGTTCCTCCAGCAATTTCAATGGGCATGGTGTGTTGGTGGGGGAGTGTGTGCCTGGCATCCCTCACAGCTTCTGGAGGAATTGGCTATCCTTGCTACACCCAGCTGGGGGGGTACATGGTCCTCATGTGTCCCTTTCCCCAGAGACTACCTTCTTCTGTGCCTCTGTGTGTCATCTTCTTTCACAATGGCAGCTCTTTCAAGAGCATAGAAATATTGTCATCAGATTTAAGGCCCACATGACCAACACAGCTCTGATAGTGTCCAAGTCTACCTAAGCTGTAGGTGAGTGACTTTTAGGCTACAGGCTCCTAGCCTCTCCCTAGTTACAACCCAGGATGTGTTTCTCAAGGGCCTGAAGCCATCCCTTTAAGTATAACCATCACGGAAGTTAACCATCATCCACCATTCTGTGTGGGAAATCTCAGAGCCTTGGATAAGTTACAGTTAACTAACACATCACAGTCAATGAGCGGCCTTCTCCTCTGCCCTTTCCCACCAGCTTATAAACCATCCTTGTTGTAATTTAAGAAACGCACCATGAGACAGGGTTCAAGCAGGGTGTTTTTTGGTTTTTTGTTTTTGTTTCTTTGTTTGTTTGTTTGGGGGAAAAGGGATCATAAAAGGGGGAAAGAGAAACAGAGGACCAGCGTCCAGGGACAGGAGCAGCAAGAGAGAGGCGAAAGGAAGGAGTGGAAAGGGGGAGGAGAGAGAGAGGAACTGACAAAGTGAAGGAGGGAGAGGGAGAGAGAGAGAGGGGGAGAGAGAGAGGAGGGGGGAGAGAGAGAGGGAGAGAGAGAGGAGGGGGAGAGAGAGAGAGGGAGAGGGGGGAGGGCGAGAGGGAGGGGGAGAGGGAGAGGAGAGAGGAAGGGGGAGGGGGAGAGGGGGAGGGGAAGAGAGAAGGATGGGAGGTGGGCAGGGCCCTTTTAAAACGTAGCATAGTGAATGTGCACAGGTGGTGCTCTTAGTGGCTGCAGCTGAGGGCATGTCCTGTCAGAAACCCAAGGGCAGGCCAGCACAGACGCCTGAATACTAACATTCCTCGCTTTTATCTATTATAAAAAAAGTGAGGAGAGAAAAAGGGGTAGCAGGTAAGGTGGGGATGAGGACCCCATGTACTCAAGACTACTTCATGGGAGATGTCGCTCATCTTTGGGGGACCCGGGAAAGCTGGGCTGCTAGCCACATCCTGGAATAGCCAGCTGTTTCATTTAACTGCCCAGGCTCTGCGGGATCATCAGGTGCCTCCTGGACCTGACAAAATGTCATTCTTGGTGGATTCAAATCAACTCCCTGGGGCTTAAAGCACCCGATCCTTTCCTGTCACCACGGCATCACCCGGACACGTTTGGTAGCCTCGTACCTCCAGCGCTATGGCCCACAGCTGGTAGTCCTGTAACAACATATGATGAGGGATGGTCAGTGAGTCTCCAAACGACATCCAGATGGGAGCAAGGAGGTTCAGATGATGACACAGCTCCCATGAATGAGGCAGAGAAATAAGACCCAGGGGCCTGCAGTTCCTACTGTCCCAGCAATTCAGAGAGAGAGGGTTGATTTCAAGACAGGCACAGGCCACCAAGTGAGTCGTCACTCAAAGGGTAGGGGCCAAGGGCTCTGATTCTGAGAGAGACACAGTCGCCTGGAACCAGGATTCCAGAAGAGCCAGAAGGTGAGGAAAGGACTGTGCTTGAGAAAGGAAGCCTCACATCCAGGGGAATGGTCAGAAGCAGATAACCCCACCAGAACCCAATGGTTGGTATTGAATGGAGGGCAAAGCCATCAGCGAATGGAAAAGCAGATTCGTTGCAGGTGGAGGAGAGCAGATCTATTGGAGGTGAAGCAGGTGGATAGGGTCCTAGTGTGAAGTAATTACAAAGTGCTGGAATGTGGATTATTCCCCGTGAGTGAGGCAGAACAAGAGCCAATCGCTTTTATCAAGCGAGGATGGATCAAGAAAGGCACAAGCTGCCTCGGTGTCAATCAAGGGGCAGGCCGAAGGACCAGAGTGTCCGAGACTGGCACAGGCTGCCCTGGGGGTCATCACACAAAGGGTAGGGGTCAAGTGTTCAGAGCCTGAGAGAGCTGTGGTTACCTGATATCAGGACTTAACAAGGCAAAAAGGAGGGAAACCTGAGCAGATGAGTCCTCATGGGTGGGAAGAGCCTAAGGCTGGGGAGGTGGAGGGGCCTCACCAACCATGAGGACTTTGGATGGAAGGACCCAGTGATCCTGACAAGCAGGCACTGGCATGCCTCAAACTGCCTTCAGGTAGGAAGAGACGCCAGGAGAGCCTTCCCGGTCAGGGGACCAACGTTGTGATTTAAGAAAAGCAGTGAGCAAGAGAAAGGCACCATGGGACAAGGTTCAAGCAGAGGGATTTTTATTAGGAGAAAGGGAAGTGGGAAGAGAGGAGGAAGGGAGGGGAGAGGGGAGCACACGAAAAGAGGGAGAGAAAGAGGGGGAGGGGGCAGGGCGCTTTTAAAAGCAAACAGTAACTATCATGCACAGGTGGTGCTCTCAGTGGCTGCAGCTGAGGCCGTATCCTGTCAGAACCCCAAGGACAGGCCAGCGCAGATGCCATGTCATTTGCTTCAGGTAACCTGAGTTCCAGCTCCTCCTCCTCCTGTTGAGTGGACTTGAGCAGGACCCTATGTGCCTGTTTATATATCCAGTACAATAGTCCTTGATGCAGCTGCCTAAAGAACCATGGACTTCTCCAGATCCTCCTGTTAATTACATTTGGGGAGACTTGTTTCCAAGTACGGGCGCATTCAAAGTGCTGAGACACGGGGCTGGGAAGCATCGGAAAACGTCAGTATGACACGCTACAGCTGCTTAGAAAGGATAAGATTTTAAGTACTTTACAAGGAGTGGTATTAAAAGAAGACACACACACAAAAATACTACTACAAGCCAGTCTTGGCTACTTCTAAAAGGTAGCTGGCTACTGTCGCTACCACCACCAGTTCCCACACTTCAAGTCTCTTGCAACGTTGGACAGTGGCCTTGTGCTGGTGTTGGGGTTTAAGGCGTCGGTAGGTAGGTCACAGTCTACCCAACAACATGATGTTCATGCCCTGTTCTCTCTCTCCGCTTTAACTGTGGTAGCCTGGACAAAGTTCTCAGAACTACTCAGTGTGGAAAAGAGTCAGAGGGAGACTCTGGGGTCCCCGGACTTGCGACTTCCCACTAAAGCTGTCTCAGCGCTCTGTCTAAGACATTGGCTTCTACAGTTTCAGTCTTACTGTCTCCTGCCAGCCAGACCATTGATCTAGTGGCTTCTGCTGGAGACTTTCAAGCATCTTCACCAGGCAGAATACAGAGCCTACAAAAGCAGCAAAGCAACACATAATAAATGCTTTTATTTTTTTTTCAATTGATGGCCTGTACGCATGCTCCACGGGAGAAATTCTTTCTATGTTTCTAGACATAAAATGCTCCGCTTTGCAGCCACACACACTCCACTGATAACGCATATGTTGCCCACTCACTGAATGCCCTCCTGCAGTTTGTCGACAACCTCCTAAATCAATTTATAGATCAGAGTCCGGGGGCCTTTTCATTACCTGAAGTGTGGACGCTAAGATATGTGATTTTCACTACAGGGTTGTGATACGTTTGATGAAAAACAAAACAAAACAAAAAAAAAAAAAAAAAAAAAAAAAAAACCTTTTAACGTCAAGATCCAGTCAGAGGAGGGTATGCAAGTGGTTTCACAAAGCAGGTGACACATTGACAATGCAAGGTGCTCCTCTGAGGAGTGTGGCTCCAACAGCACCTCTGAGGCAAATCTGGAGGAGTTAGTGTAGAACTGAGCACTGAGAACTGCGCTGCCCATGAGCCCATGATGCAAATGGCTCTGTGTATAACTAAGTCGCTCTGTATGTGACGTAAGTGGCTCTGCCTAGGACATAGCAGTGCATCCTGAAAAGCAGGATGCAGAAGAACAAGGCATGCTTTCCAGCTTGAATTTCAGTGGCTTTGTTAGGTTGACTGATTTGGGGGGGTTCTTTTCTTTTCTCGTTATTGGAGATGTATTGTTTGTTTGGTTTGTGTTGGGTTTGGGTTTTATTTTGTTGTTGTTTCGGTTTTCTGCTTTGTTTTGTTGGGGGGTTTTCTGTTTGATTTTGCATTCACTGAAACTGGCCGGTCTCTTACCCTGTTAGGATATTGTGGTCATCCTGGGAATACTCTATCAAAGACTTTTTCAACTCTGTTTTCTCTTGAGACCCTCCCTTGCTTCCTGTCTGTGTCCTGACCCAGGTCCTCACTTGAGGGAGCACAGAAGGCAGTTACTTTCAGTATAACTGTGCGCAGTGGTTAGTAGTGTGAACCCGGGCCCTGCGTATCAGAGAGATTCAATAGACTGCGGTGGGTTATATTTAGGTATCATTTGTTATCTCAAGTCTGCCCACAAGATAAGTTTTATATGAAATCTTCCTAGCTAACCAAATATTATCAGCCAAATACATCCCAGGACAGTTACAGTTCTAGGGTTGGCAGAATTAATTTTCACTGCCCTGGAACAATTGTTTCACTAACTTCTCTACTCTGGAGCATGGAATCACCATCACCATATTCAAGAAAACAGTGTTAACTGTGACACCGCCTTGTGTTTTCTTCAGGCACCTCTTGTCAATTACTTGTGTTTATGAGCAAAATGATACAAAGACAATTAGGAGCTCTGGTTGGGTTGCTGGGCATGGTGAAAAATGACTCTCGTTGTGGAGTGATTGGGTAGTGATTGTATTAGTTACATGATGCTACATAACAAATTACCCCCCAGATTAGCAGGCTAAAATAACGGACTTTTATCTTCTCAATTTGTCTGGGTCAGGAATTTGGGCAGTGCCCAACACAGACAGGCAGAGTCACCAGGTACCTCAGACATCTCAAAGCCAGCCAAGTGAACAACCACTTATGACTTCACTCACATGACTCCGGCAAGCCTGGTGACCTCGGAGGCTGTTGGGTAGACACATCAATTTCTTCCTACTTTAGTCTGTCCTCAAAATGTGGCAATTGATTTTCTTCAGGCCAAGTGTCTCCAAGGTGGAAGTCACTCTTTTCTTCCTAACCTTGGAAGTGGCTTCTCTTCCCAAATGACCCACTCCACTCCTCAGAAGTTAAGATTTAAGTTCATACCACATCCAATGAAACCTATTAGACATCAACATGTGCACTCAGGAGTCAAGAACTGTACACCTGCCCTCCCTGGAGTCAAGCCCTTTTCTTAGGAAAATCACCCGATGTCAGCATGGGTGGGCCATTTCTGCTGCACTGAGAAAAAGGCATCAGGTAACCCTGTGCCTGGGTGTGTCACTCGGAGCCAGCCGTAAGGAAGGTGAGGAGAGGACGTGTCAAAGTGAGAGTTACAGATAAAGTAGGGACTCCAAATCCGACCACAGTTTTAGATGACATCATCACCTTCATTTGAGACTACGACCTTGTAGTCTTCCCTCCTAAGCAGGAAAACAGAATGATCAGAATTCTGTTTCAAAATCATTGCTCCAAAGATGGTACAGACTGAACAAGAAACACTTAGTGGTGTGGGACCATTTCTGAACCAATTGAAGTAGAATGGCGGTGGTAATTATGAAAGATCTGAAGAGTGATCTTAACAGAAGAGCAATTGATTGCCATAGCAACCATACAGATTTGGAGGAAGGAATAGAAGGATGGAAAGCGTATGCCCCTCCTCTCCTTTCCTGCCTCTGAGTGACTTCCTTGCTGCTGAATAACATACTCAAGAGCATGTATCTTTCAATTTCAGACTGAACTACTAGGGATGCCTGACTTGAGTGTCCCGTGACTTTTTTATTCTAGAAGCATGTTTCTATAATTATAAAATGCATTGGCATTATTAGTAATAGTAACTGGCACCAAGTCTGGCAATTATCCCTTTTTATTTTCAGGGTTGTGGCTTGGCTTGAGGGTTTCGTGCATGCCAGGCAAGCACTCTTCCACTGAACTACATCGATGGCTCCAAATTATTATTTTAAAGTAGAAAACCCTGGACTTCTCACTCTCATTCATTACAGTATGGCTCTCGGATAGAATTAGATCAGTGGACTCGGCGTGCTGGGAACGGGGCACAACCCAAAGCTATATTTTCTGTGAGGGAATACAATGACCTAGGAGTCACCCGAACTAAATTTCAAAACGAGAACCATTTAAATAGAAGAGGCAGAGAAAGAGCTTCCCAGGTTCCAGAATCTAAGAGCAGACGCAACCATTTGGTTTTAAGACTACACAGGTACACGGAACTAACACTTTCAGCCTCCTCTCCACAACAGGTCACCTATACTAATCGTTAGACTCTACAAGGTATAAAAATAATTTAAAAAGCAAACGGTAACAGAATCGGAGGGTAGAAACTGCAGTATATCCTAGCACAAATAAGAATCTGCTGAGGAGGAAAAGAAGAAGCCTGGGGGACGGGAAAGGCCTGAGTTTCCAGACACAGTGAAAATTGTCATCGCTGGATTAGCTGAGGTCCGGGAAGGACAGACAGGGGGAAATCATGTCCAATTTTCACAAACTATTTCTTCTGAATCCTGAAAGAGATTCGAGGACTGGTGGTGCTCATGAGAGTCCCAAGGTTCAAGAGCACTTATGAGGTTTCTTCTTCCCTGAGACTATGTAAAGATGAAATAATTCACTGGTGGTAGAGGTGCCCAGACAAGCCAGGAGGCGATGCACAAGCCTTTTACAGGGTGGGTGAGTGAGACTCTGTGTGTGCGTATTAGTAACCAAGGGTATTCCCTGGTTACTAATCACCTGTCACCATCCGTGTCCAAGTTCCTAAAAATAACCCCAATAAACTCACTGATTCGCCCAGCTGGACTTGGATGGAATTTCCTGTTTGATCTACAGGTGTCCTTTCTATATGGGACCAGTAGGTGTTTTGTTTCTAAGAAAAATCCACATGAAACCAACACAGCTATAGGACATAAATGCCTTCTAGGGATCGGAGACAGGCTAGGCATACTGAGTATCACCATGTCACATAGATGTAGATATAACGGTCTCCCAACTGTCACATAAACACGAAGGTAGGGACACAGAGGCAATTTATGACTATGTTACTGGCAATGCCTGTCCTCTATAGCGTTCACTTCCATACAGGGCAAGAACGGTGTCAACAGCCTCGGAATCGTTGCAAGGAAAGACTACCGATCCTTCATCTCACAGATGAAGAAGGAAACATAATTCTAAAAGTTACTTTCTGTAAGAGCAGGGGGAAGGGAGCTGGTACTTGGTGCTTTTGACAAAATGTGAAGTGGAACCATCTGCAGAATAGGGAGAGACATTTATAAAGGTGGAACTCTTTATAAGTTTATAAGGAAAACTCTGGGATCAAAAAGGACGTCATAAAGACCAGACAAGTCACAATGAAGAATAACATAGCAACAGCAACCAACTAAACAGCAAAGATGTTGTGAAAATAAATCTGTGATGTGGAGCTTCTAAGTTCAAAGGGAAATATGAACTAAAAACCGAGAAGATAAACTAGACATAATAGTACTCAGGTACTTGGGGACAGAAGACTGTGAAAAGCAGGCCAGTCTTCGTTACACAGTGTTTGAAGTCCTACCCTTTCTAGAATTTCTTTTTAACCTTGGAAATTTTCTTCTTCTTCCAAATGTCTACAGTTTTTACACACCTGAAGGCGTGGATGTAATGTTTTCACTAGATCCCAAATAAATGATAAATGGGTATTTATTCTGGAACACTAACACAGAAAATAATAAAGAACCGCCGCCCCATTTCTCCGCCCTTGCACCTGCAACCCAAGAGAGAGCTCGTGAGAGAGACCATGCCTACAGCTTTTATCTTCCCGCCTCCATCCACACCTGAAGCCACGCCCAAGGGGTGTGGCCGCTACATTCACCTCTTAAACCAGTGCAAGTTCTGTCATGCTAAAGCTGACCCTCGCTCTTTGATGCCTTCCACAAAAGGAGGTAAAGCAAGGAAATTAGTCTCACTGTTTAACAATTAAATGACACGAGCACCAACTAATCAGAATAGGTGACATAAAGGTCCTAGCAAACAGAACTGATACTAGATGCCTGCAACTAACGCAGCCCGACCAGTCCACAGATGTCTTCAGGCCGAAACTGCGATGTGCACACCAGAGCCCTTCACGTGCTTGTCGTATTGATAGAGCCTGACCACATCTACAGCTTTACCAGTCCCAGCGATGAAGTAATAACTCCAGCCTTCGCACCTGCGTTAGTTAAAACACATGCCTCTCTTGGTTACCCTTAGCCACGGAAATGGCATGGTGGACCCAGGGAAGAATGGTGCCATAAATAAAGAATCTGTGTTACTAAATGACAACATATTAGGTCAACAGACAAGGCACACTGCACTTGACTGGAAGGGAATAAAAATAAATGCTCATTGTGCTGAACCATTGTTAGTTTAGCATCTGCGTCTGGAGCTAGCTTTGCTTGGGTATGTTGTTGGCACTCCTGTTTCTTTAGACTCTCTTCTCTTAGGGAAGAGTTCCGCTTGGGATTCAGACTTTGGTTTGAACATTTGTCTTTAAATTGGAAATGCCCAGACAATAATTTTATTTCCAGAAGTGTGTGTGTGTGTGTGTGTGTGTGTGTGTGTGTGTGTGTGGTGTGTGGACGTGTGGGTGTGTAGGTGTGAGTATGTGTGTGGTGTATGTGTGTGTAGTAGGTGTGTATGTGTGTAGGTGTAGGTGTGTGTATATGTTGTGTGTAGGTGTGTATATGTGTGTAGGCATATGTGTGTATGTTGTGTTGTGTAGGTGTGTATGTGAGTGTGTATGTGTGTGTAGATGTGTATGTGTGTGTGTGCGATGTGTGTATGTGTGTGGTGTGTGTGTGTGTGTGTGTGGTGTGTGTGTGTGTGTGTGTGGTGTGTGTGTGTGGTGTGTGTGTATGTGTGTAGGCATCTGTACTTCCTGAAGCACCCTTTAGATAATCACATTTACAGATTAGAACTGCATTTTGTGCTGCATTCAACAGCTCTGGGTCTTTGCTGGCCCTCACTGTCTTCAAGGGAGAGGCAGGAGCCTCCTGTGGCTTGAAGGGCCACTGTTGTTCTTCAGGCACAGTCTGGAGTGTGCTACCTCGCCATCTCCTTCATCTAGTCACCTAATCCTCTTGCCACTATTTTCAATACTCTCTCAAAAGCCTTTGCCTTAATAGTTTCTTTTTAATGCTGTTTCTTTCACCTAGAACATTTCTCCTCCTTCTGTGCCCAGAGATGCTCCCTCCTTCAAGGCTTAGCTGACTTAATTGCCTATCAACTGAACACTTTCTAATCTCTTTCACTGAGCTTCCTTTCAGGAATCCTTCCAGCCCATTATCTTCCTCGTGGTCTCTATTATTTGTAATTAAAATAGCTGTTTATAAAAATATTAAATATATAACAGGCATTTTAAAATCTAAGTGGATGTAGTATACTTCCAGGTATAACATCATTTTTGTAAATACAGCAATATAATTTTATTTTTTTATAGCTCAACAGTTTATTTAAAGACAAGCTTATTTGTAAATTCTGAAATACTCGAAGTTGCTTCAATTCCTGTTTCTGTTCACTGGTTAAATGAACCTTGTTCACTCTTGGTCACTTACTTCTTCATAAGTCCCTTCTAGAAGAAGTTACCCAGCTCAACCATTATGGCTATAGTGAAATAAAAATTTCCCTTGTGCCAAAACTGTGATATAATCAAAGACAATATGAATTAATTATATTCATTTCAGTTACTAAATAAAACATTAATAACGTGTTATGCAGGAAAATGTGTATCTATCACTCATAAGTGGTACTAATATTGCCTGGGTTGGTTAGTATCTTACAGTGTTTTAGTTTTTTTTAATCTGAAACTCCTCTCAATTTTGAACAAAGCAACCGAGCACACTTGAATTTGGAGAACTCATCCAGATCGCTGTAATTTCCTTGGGATTGATTTTGCAAGCTCTAAGGTACAGGAAGTGTTTTGTTCTGTGTGCACGCGGACAAATCCTGAGTGATTTAAAATGAGCCAGGTCAGTGCAGATCAATTTAAGCCATGGTGACCCATGAGGGGATGCAAATTAGGCTTCTGCAACTGAGACCAAAAATAGATTTCGTCAAACACTTTCTGTGCAGACTCTGTAAATCGCATAAAGATGAACAGTCATGAAAACCGCCAATTACACTATAGCAGTGTGACAGAGGCAACAAAGGGACAAACTGGTAAGAGATACCCGAACAGAAGAACGTGCCAGAATGCAGTCTGTTTCCCTACTGTGTTTACCAGTTAAGGGGTAAAGACCCACAGGAGGGAAACTACTAAAGGGAAAGAAAACTACTGAAGACTTCACGTTAATTGTGTAACGCTGACCATTTCTCTTGACTAAGAGGTAGCAGGCAGTCTTCTAACCTTCCATCGCCACATGCAGGCACTGCTCATGCACGCATGCAAATACTCGTTAGCAGGTGAGTTGCCTACCGAGAAGCCTTTGGGTGGACACCATGAAAACCAAAGGATACGAACTATTCGGGGAAGTGACTGCACCTGTAGGAAAGCATGCTTTCTCGGAATCGCATTATTTAGTAGCAATTGCTTCATGATATGAAGGCCACTTCTGTGACAGCTCAATGATGCCTTTATTAATTTACTGTAAATGACCTGATAGCCTCTTTTGTCCTGCTTCTCCACAGCACAGTGAGGCCTTACGGGGATCCGTTGGCAGAGCTGTGGTCTCCTTGTGCTTAGAGTCTCCAGTAAAATCAATGGTTTCAATCTCTACCACACACCCTAACCCTGAGCTTCAGAACTCAGTATCAGGCACTCGGGGAAAACCATCTATAGGCACATCTGGGTTTGGGCAGAGTTCCAGATCACATAGTGCGAGGACTTTAGCTCTGCCTGTCACTAGCTAGCTGGGTATATCAGCCTGCGGAGCTTGAACTCATCATCTGAACCTCTCCTCTGAGTCGTCTTGCCATTTTTTGAGTTTTCCATCTCAGCTGGTCTGCTTGATTCTTCTACTTACTTTTTAATCAGCAAAGGTTCAGTTTCATGTGCAGAGAAATAAAGTCCAGTGGTTAGCACTATAAATCATAATCATCCTAGTCAGCATCATCTGGGTAAGGAATATTTCAAATGATGAAAAAATCGTCAACTAGCATAAAGAATAAAAATGTATCTGCATCTAAAATCAGTGTCTGAGAATATAAAAAGTGAGAATAATGGAATTAAAAACAAACAAATCCATGATTATACTTGAGTACTTCAGCAGTTGTCTCTCAATAATTAATAGAGAATGTAGAAATAAAATCAATAAAGATGGAGGAGGCTGAAATAACCCTGACAAATGACTTTATATAATTAACATTTATAGAACAGAATGACGGCAGAATACAAAGGACTTTTAAGTACACAAGAAACACTCACAAAATTATATAATATTTAGGATCATGAAATCAAATCACAACGAATATGAGGAAATAAAGAGGTCATATGAACAGGGGCCACAGGAAACATGTGTGATGAAGTCAGAGGACCGCCCCCAGATGCCCCGCCCCCAGATGCCCCGCCCCCAGATGCCCCGCCCCCAGATGCCCCGCCCCCAGATGCCCCGCCCCTGCTCTTCACTGGCCCCGCCCTCCCTGGACTCGGCCGTAAAAGAGCTTCGTCAAGACCTTTGTTTTCTCCTTATGGGCTCTTTGTGTGTATATTATGGTTTCCAGTGTTCTGTTTTTACGGGATGTCTTTGTGTGAGAACATGTGTGTCTCTGTGTCTAAAATGTTTCTTGAGCTTTTTCTTCTGTTTGTTGAATGAAATTAGTCATTTCCACCTCAATTACCCTCTCTCATCCCCACTCCTGGCACTGAATCTCATCCTCTCCCCAACCCATCTCTGTCCCACATTTGAGTCTTTAGTGTGTGTGACACACTGAGTGTAGTCAGGGTTGCTTTCGTAAGCACAGATGGGAGTTTAGATACCAGAGAATGAACAACTTATCGATAGATACAGCACTGATAAGGAAAAGACACCCACTTCCCCAGCTACAATTAACTGTCAGATGTCCCTCTGAGAATGATGGAGACGAATTAACTCTTCCGGCCTCATAGATGAAATGCTGATAGAACTAACGTGGTGTAGGCTTGTCCTGCTAACCTCACTGCAATCATTTTATCAGTGTGCAATGGCCAAGTCACATCCACAAGATGTCTCTGTTCAAAGTACCTCACTGTCTGCTAGCACACCTAGTCTTTCTGCTCCTCCTCCTGCAACCGCACAGGTTACTTTTAAGTTGATGTTTTGTCTTCTCTCTCATTTCCTACACTCGCAAGTGCTAGTTTCCTCTCCATCGCTTTCCCGGTGATTTAGTTTTAGAATTTAAATCGCCCACTCACACACAGGGTGGCTCATTTGATGGGAGATGTCAGTCTGTAAATATGTTTCTCATACTGGTTAATGAATAAAGCACTGTTGGCCAATAGGAAAGGAAGGTAGGAGGGACTAGGAGACAAGGAGGAGAGAGGAAGTAGTAAGGAGGACTCAACATGGAGAGACTGGGGAGACCAGACGCAGGCCCCATTCCCCGGTAAGATGAAAGCACGTGGAAATACGTAGATTAACAGAAATGGGTTAATAATTAAGACAGAGCTAGCCAATAAGAAACTAGTACCTGGCCAACAGCATTATATCAAATACAGATATTAATTGGGGCTGGCATTAATTGGGGCTGGCGTGGCAGCAGGACAAGACCAGCAGCAAGGAAAAACCTACTCCTTCCACTCATTGTTTTTGTTTTGTTTTTTTTGTTTGTTTTTTGTTGCGGTTGTTGTTTTTTTTGGGGGGGGGGGAGTTGACGTGTGGGCTCTACAGAGCTCCTGACTTTCAGCAACAGAGGGATAACATAGGTCACTGGGCCACCTGGAAGCTAAGCGCAGTCCCTTATACAGGAGTTAGATCTTTCATTTCCAGGAACATAGCCTGATGTAAAGCCCAAGCCTACACAGCAATAACTGGAAGCATCTTCAGTACTCTTTACTGGAGAGACGGAGCCAATTGAACCACAGCCAACAAGCCGACCACCTTCTACTCACTCACAGGTTCACTAGCATGTGAACTCATGAGTTCACACCCACCATCTTCAGATCCACTCTCTACTGCCCATTTCTGTTCTGGGTTTGCTGTGATTGATTTCTTCTAGTTCTGTGAATGTCTCATTATCCAAAGATGTTTATATCCCTATGCGTCTGGAGCAGACGGGGGAGATAGAATGTTTGAGAATTAAACATGAGTCTGTTATGCTGATTGGCTAGAGGCTTCGGTGTGGAAAATACCCCAAATAAATATTTGCTAAAAGGACTTGTTTAAAATGATATCTTCGATGAGGCGGTATACCTTTATTTTATTAAATTCCTTTTTCTTGTTCTTACTTTCAATTTACAATGGCACATCTAATAGAAATGCATGCTTCGAGTAGGGAAACAAAATTAGTCTCTTAAGATGGGTGATCTTGGGCATCTTTAAGGAGATGGGGGTATTTCCAAGTATATTTACCAGCCCTGTTCACACTCATTTTATTTACAGACTTCCTGCAGCAAATATAAATATTAAAGGCTAGTGCATTAGAAACACCAGCTTTCCGTTATTTCCATCAGTACTGGCAGCAGTCCCTGGCCCCTGGTGATAGGTAGACATGACAGAAACCTCTCTAGGTGATGTGACCGTCTCTTCTTTACACCCGAGGCTTTATTCTTTGATGTCCCAGCAGGTTGTTGCCTCTCGGTGTCAAAAGGCTCACGATGCTTCAAAGACACAGAGCACAAAGATCCATCTCAAAAATACCAAAATCAAAGGTTCATTTTTTTTTATCTTATGAGTAAGCCCTACCTTTTTACTCTACACTAGAGGATTTGAAGCTCTACCAAAGCATTTATACTACCCATTGAAATTCAAAAGTAAAAATAGTTGATTTCAAAGGTCATTAATTAAAAATTGAAAAGCTACTCCAGGAAAAAGCTAACTCATAACTACAGTTAAAATTAAAATTTTGGAAGAAGAACAGTCATAATTTTTCAACTTCATTGCAAAATATTCAGCCAAAAAAACACAACTATTAAAACTTGTGGGTATACAATATGAAACAGGATATTTAATGATAACAAGATGCTTCCCTATAAATTTGTTAACTAGAAAAGTAACGGAAAGTAGCTTTACAATGCCAGAATCCATTGGACAGCCCTTAACTATGTGATTAAAGTGAAAGTTACCAATAAAAGAACAAGCTAATATACCCTGGATACAATGGACTGATGAGGACATGTTTCTCTGCTATCGTGCTGAAGACGGATAACCTGGAACCAACCATGGTGGAAAATAGTCAGGTGAGCCTCATTCCACAGAGCGGTCTCCTGTGGTCCCTAGAAATGTTAGGATCAAGAAGCACAGAGAAAGGTTGGAGAATACTTCAAATAAAAAGAAAAATGGAGAAGCAGAAACAGAACACAATGTGTGATCCTGCCCCAGACCCCAGAGGCTGGGTCTGGAGGAACAATCGCGATTGGAGACTATAAGATGCACCAGGTCATGACTGGTATGGCAGTATTGTATTAATTTCTATTTTGTGGCTTTATATAAGAGAATGTTTATATAAGAGAATGGTCTTCTTTTTCTATGTTTGAAGCTATCAGAGAAAGGGGACAAGGGGTACCAAAAATACTTACTGAATAATACCAAATATTTTCTTAATGCAAAACATTGCAAGACATTTGTCATATTTACTTACTCGTTTGTTGGATCATTTTCAAAAACTATCTTTAAGGAGATTTTGCTACTTCGCACACAGTACTGTGTATATGTTTTGCATATTTACTGGCTATGTTAAAATTTATATGACCCAGACATTAAACCTAGTAATTGTATTCATTCAGTCTTGCCTTTCCCCTAAGCAAGCATTCTTCCTTTTTATTTATTTATAATGCTCTCCCTGTTGCAGAGTCCAAACTTATAGAAGTTATTCCTGTGCTTTTTGCCAACCTTTTCCATGGCTCAAGTTCTAGTCCTGACAAGTTCTGTTAGTTCTATTTTCAAACCACTCTCCTTCCTTCGTCCAAGTCCACTGGTGCATCTTGCCAATATGAAACCAGCATTCCTACCAGGTCGCATATGATGTTCAGTCACACTAGCCTTTCTTCTGTCCCTAAGTAAGCTAAGCTCAGTGAGTCCCACCTTGGGCCCTTAGTGTTGCTCTCCGAAATGCTGAGACTGCAGCTTTTCAGGGCTGTCGTTTGTGTACCACGTAGACCTTAGCTCATTTGTCACCTACTCTGTGAAGCCTTTCCTGTTCACATCTTATAGAGGAGGCACACTCGAATTCTCCCCGCCACTCACTTGAACGTTTTAATGGCAATTTTCATGCACTGATCTGTTGTGAAATGTTATTTTAACTGGGCAAAGATGTGTTACATTTGTTTGTGCTGTGGGATATTTAACTGTTTAAAGGTGTGTTCCTTTGTTTGTGCTGCATTTGTATAATGATGCACGTTTAATTATGTAAAGATGTGCTGCTACCACACGTGATTAGTTCAATAAAGGGCCGAATGACCAATCACTGGGCAGAAAAAGGATAGTGGAGTTGGCAGGCAGAGAGAGTAAGTAGGAGGAGAGATCTAGGCTGGAGACAGAGAGGGACACGCCCAGGGCCAGAAGCCAGGCCACCAGCCAGCCAGACACTGCAGGGAGCAGGAAAGCAAGACACATGGAACGAAAAAAGGTTAAAAAATGCCTGTGGCAAAGGTAGATAAGTTACAAGAGCTAGCCAGAAGGAACCTAAGCCAGGCCACGTATTCATAAGTACTAAGTCTCCATGCGGTGATGTGGGAGCTGGTTGGTGGCCCAAAAGAAAAGCCCTGGTAAGCCTACCCTAATCTTCTCCTTTGAAAGGACCGTAAGAGAAAGAACTTGCCTGCCCTTTTCATCCTCATTGGCTGAGGAAATCAAAGGTGATCAATAAATGGTGATCGGTGAGTGAGAGGTGAACAAATTATTCATCAAGGAACGGGAATAAGTGCTGCGTTAGAACCACAGCCTTGCAAGCGACATCACACTGTGTGTTGTTGTAGTCAGCGGTTTGGGGCCGTGTTGATTCCAGGTAAACAGCGAAGTTGCTCAGAAAAGGAAAGTAAAAACATCTCTCTTCAAGCCTAGACAAATCATCCCTGCAGACAAACTAAGTCTCAAATCTAGACCTCTGAATGCCAAACGTTTGCTCAAAGTGCCTTTAACTGTGGAGTGAAGACTGCCAGAAATGTAAGTGGGGGCCTGAGATCCCGCCTTGCTGCACATGGTGTGACCTTTAAGCCGAAATTTATTCAGACGATTCTCACACTTAAAAGCGCCATCTTTATGTCATAAGGAAAATCTGACATACATTAAGTACGAAATGATTCCATATTTTAAAACATATAGAGAGAACTGACCGTTTTGATCAAAAGGGAACTGGGATAATATTAATATAGCACTTGGGAAGACATATATAGAAGACTAAGAATCTTCTACCTGTTTATGTATCACCTATCTATCTATCCATTCATTCCATATATATCACCTCTCTATCAATTTACACATGATATATATTATACATATGTCTACCTCATCTTCCATGAACCTATTGTAAAATTCTTTGCCTCCAGCCACTAAACTGCATGCATTTCAAATGACCTGAATACAGCAATTCAGAAGGGAAGCATACCAATGTCTCTACTGCCAAACCCACAGGGGAAGCCCACAAGAGTCTACGGCTGGTTTCCTGGAGTTGGCACACCCTTAGGAATTGACAATTTCTTCCTAAGTAATAGAAACCACACTGAGAAAGCACCATCGGAAGCACGCACTGAGGAGGGAGGAGGAAGCTGCCTTCACTTGTCCCTCTGAATTCCCACACTGTCAAACCAATACACTGATAGATAAAGACAGGAAGAATCATGTCAAGAGGCTCAGCCCCCTTGGAAAGCTGTCTTGGTGGCAAGCTATCAGGGAGGCATCAAACAGGAAGTCCATCACAGTGGTCATGTCCAACTCTCTATCTGTCACTGAGACCTTTACCTGACAGGAATGTCACATCCAATTCCTGATGACATTCCATCACTGCCATCCGTCACTAGTGGCTGGCATCCTAAGACCAGGCGGGGTCCATGCAAGAGCGGTCACCGTTCAGTCACTTTACTGGCCTTAAGTATTTTAACATTTTTAACTGGATCAAGACTCAGAATATAGCAAAATACTACTTTATGCACCAGAGAGATGGTGCAGTGGTTAGGAGCGCTGGCTGCTCTTCTAGAGGTCCTGAGTTCAATTCCCTGCAACCACATGGTGGCTCACAACCATCCTATAGTGAGATGCAATGCCCTCTTCTGGCCTAAAGGCATAGAACACTCATATACATACATACATACATACATACATACATACATACATACATTAAAAAAATACTATTTTATTTTTATCTTTAGTGTCCAATTTACTTAATGAAGATTTTAATTTTCTATTTAGAGGATCATCCCATCTCATTTTAATATATAAATAAAGACTTGACAATTCAAGCCATCATACACATATGCAATAATCTGGGAGTTAGAACTAGTAAAATTGTGAAGTGATATCCCTTTAATGACAGAAGTGAATTCTGGGAAATGTGCCATTACATCATGTAATTTTCACGGTAAATTCCTACATCAAGTTAGACAGCCAACTTGCTGCACACCTAGTCTATGTGACATATACGCTGGTAGACAAAGGCATGGCATTTATGATATAAAATAAAACATTCATTATGTTTTAACAAGCATATATCATAAAATATGTGTATATGTTTATAGTAATATGTATGTACATATGTGAGCACATACGTGTGTGTGTGTGTGTGTGTGTGTAGCCTATTTTTTTCTAGAGCCATGAAGAAGAAAACGGTATGAGATGAAATAAAGTACAAGAGAAAGGAGCCCAGCTCAAATGTGGCAAAAATACATGAGGCTGATATAATCGCATGCTGTGCTACTTGTGATAAACTTTCTTCTATATGGAAGTCCACATTAAAAGTTATATATGCTAGTGCAGTAAGTTTATAAGCCAGGAGCACAGCCATGTGTCGTCACTATCAGGTATTAAGTTATAGGCACACAGGACTGGCCGTGTGGCAACGTTGATCCCCATCACCATGAGCCAGCAGTAAACACATTACAAGACTATGGGTGTAAAATCAGTAGGGATGGAAATGTTTTAGCTGCATCCTAGTCCTGTGAGGTCGATCACCGTTGTAGACAGGGACCACTGCCGACCGAAACATCGCTATCATTCACACAAAGCATATGCATAGGAGTGTCTGTAGAGCCTCCCTCTCTGCGCTAGTCTCCCATCACACTGGGGCTTGAACGAGAGGATTTTTGCATGCCAGGCAATCTCTTGCTCTACTACTGACCTCATCCACAACACGTCTTTCCTTTTTATTTTGAAATCAAGTTCTCTCTCGATGCCCCGGCTCCCCATGAACTTTCCCGGTATCCCACACAGACCTGGAACATGATAGTCTTCCACCTCAGCCTCTGGAGTACCGCCAGTCGAGCAGCATCGTGGATGAACATATTAATTTTAAATGTTAACTAAATTGACTGAATTGGTTCCAGGCAACACGGTAATAACAACTCCTAATAATCTAGGAAAAAATAAGTGTGTATTAATTCACCCTGTGGCTATTTACTATCTCCTCTGTGCTGACTCCCGTCTGCTCTAGGAATGAGACGTGGCAGTGATCCTGGAGAAAAGATACTGCATCATGACATTCATTCTAGAAACATGTAGCAAACTGGGACATTGTCTACCTCTTCCAGACAACTGAGAACAGATTTTAAAAAGCATGTGCTAGATAAGTCTCAAATATGTTAGACAAATGAAATATATTCATATGTTCACCATGTGAGCACTACTGTTGGAATAGGAAAAGGAGATGTGTGGAGAGGTTGGATGTCACAAAAAAAAAAAAAAAAAACCCAGCAGCTACATTAACAGATTTCCCACATCATTTCCCACAGTGTGGAAGGAAAGAGAAAGCAGCCTCTGTCAACACGGGGAAATGGAGGGGACACCCCCAAAAAATACTTGAATAAAAATAGAAAGAAAAATTAACACAGAATGCCGGGGTAATAATTCACAAAGAAAGTTTCTTTAGTGAAATAAGTCAGCCCTATAAAAGGCTATTCCTCATGACAAATCAACTATAAACTGTTTTCATACTGAGAAAAAGACTAGAAAATAAAATTTTGTTCTTTACAATGTTTACTTGTTGGTTTTGTTGTCTCCTATAACCAAACATTCTCTCTTTAAATAAGTATGATGCAGTAAATCAAGTAACTTTTTTTAATGGGGACTTTCACTTGGATGGATGGATGACCAATGCATGGATAGATGGATAATAGGTGATGGTGGAGGGATGGATAGATACACAGATTAATTTCTCCTCTTTCTACTAAGCTGAATTAATTTCTAAATTTTAAAGATCATAGGACAATAGAATACTCTTCAACCTATGCTTTAAAAATCATGAGAAAAAAATCAAAACTAAAAGTACAAAAATGAGAATGTGAAATACAATGTAGTAAGGTTGGTCAAAGGAATGATTTTTTATAGTACCTAGGGCTTGATTTATTGGCTAGGCACAGGGGAGGAGAGGGTTGATTCCTAAGGCATACCACTTACAAAATCCATCTCTTGCAAATTCAAGTTTGAATTATGAATGCATACTTATATGTAGGATGAAATAATGGGTTCATATTTATGCTTATCTGAAAAACAGCATTTTAAAAGAAAGTATGCATAACTGTTCTTGACACACTGGTCATCAAATAAAGAAGGGCCAGCCTCTGTTAGGAGAAACAATGAGTTCTGGAAGCCTCGGGGTTACTGTAGGGATGCTGACCGCTGAGCCGGAGAATCTAGACTGGGTACACAAGTTCCCTCATTGAGGTTAGAAAGCTGGACTTGACTTACAAGGAGTAAGGGGCTGGAGAGCTCATCAGAGGTCTACTCAGTACACACATTTGGTGCAGTTTGGAAGTCGGGGGAAGAACCCCTAGAAAATATTCGAGAAGGCAATCTCTTCTGTGCACGAAGGGCTGTAATAACCCACACCCAGCTCACCCAGCTCACCCAGCTCACACTGTTGGGAGTCCCACAAAAACACCAAGCTAACGGCTGTAACATACATGTAGAGGACATGGTGAGGATCCATACAGGTGCCAGGCTTGTCATTTTAGTGTCTGTGAGCCCACGGGAGCCCTGCTGAGTTGATTCAGTGGGCTGTGTTCTCCTGGGGTCCTCCGGCACCTCTGACTCCTACAGTATTTCTTTCCCCTCTTCCTCGAGGCTCCCTGATCTCGGCCGGGGATAGTCTCTCTGTCTCTCTGTCTCTCTTTCTGTGCCTCTCTCTCTGTCTCTCCCCCCGTCTCTCTCCATCTCTCCCCCCCTCTCTCTCTCTGCATGCTGTCTGACTATCTCTGCACCATTCCCATCTTCCCCTGGAGGAAGGCTCTCTGACGATAACTGCACACGGCCCTGATCCTAGGTCTCTGGGCTACCTGGTCTCCAGTGTCTGGCCATCCTGGCAGTGTAGGGCATGGCCCCTTTCATGACATCGGTTTCAGCTAAACCAAACATTGGTTGGCCACGCCCACAAGTTCCCTCCAGGGAAGAAGGTAGACTAGCTGAAGAACTTCACCACTGTCTCCTCCTCCTCAGCTCCGCAGGTGGCCAGCTGCGGCAGCCTCCCATCCCCCATCAAGAGTGGACCACACAGATCTTCCCCTCCAAGTTTCCTTCACCCCACTCAGCTTTATCCCAACCTCCAAACCCCACCAGGTACTCCCTGAGAATCCAAAAGCCTCACCTTTGTCCCAGCCCCCAACTCCCACAGGCATTCATTCCCTGGGAATCAGCAGGCCACATTTGCCAGCAAGGCGGGGTAACTGCAGATCATTAACTCCCCTTCCATTCCTCCAAATCCAATCCCCTAGTTCACCCCAGCTCTGTAGCAGACAGCCTACTAACCACCTCTCTCTTCCTATTCCTACAGGAATAAGCGACTCCTGGTGAGACATGCAGGGTTCCTCCCTCCTCAGCCCCTGGGCCCCTCCCTGTTATGAACTGTCAGCTCCTGGTACCCAGAAACACATTTTACCTGAAAACCTCAGACGCCACACCTGTAAGGATCCCCCCCCCCCAAAAAAAATCCTACTAGACAACGCACAACCACCACACCCTCCTGAGAACCAGTGAGGACAACAGAACAAAAGGAAGCAGCAACCCAAAAAGAGACACGCCCTACAATTACAGTCTTCCCAAATCCAGATGTTGAAACACCACTGTAAACACACAAACCAATAGCAGCCAGGACAATATGTCTCCATTAGAATCCAGCAACCACCATACCACAGTCGGCCCTGAGAAATGCAACTACGCTGACTGCACAAGAAAAATATCTGAAAATAGCCTTTATGACTGTGATAGAGGTCCTTAGGGAGGGTTAATAAATCCTTTCATCTATGAAGACACAAACAAAAAGGCGGAGGGAAAAACCAATGAAACAGTTCAAGACCTGAAAGTAGAAATAGAATCAATAAAGGAAACCCAAACTGAGGGAAATCTGGAAATGAAAATGCAGGAACTCAAACAGGAGCCTCAGAGGCAAACCTCACCAACAGAATGCAAGACATGGAAGACGGCATCTCGGGCACTGAAGACGTGATAGGAAAAATGGATAGCTTGGTTTAAAAAAAGTCAGTTGTTAAAAACTCCAAGCAGAAAACATCCACAAATTTTGGGACACCATGAAAAGACCAAATCTAAGAATAATAGGCATGGAGGAAGGGCATGGAAACCCAGGTCCAACCCTACAGAAGGTACTAGAAGGAAATCTTGGATCTAAAGAGTTAACAACACACAAGGAATAAATAATTCCAAACACACACACACACACACACACACACACGCACGCACGCACGCACGCACGCACGCACGCACGCGCAACAAAATAACAGGAATTAACAAACACTATACATTGATAACTCTCATCATCAATGATCTCAATTTCCCAGTAAAAAGGCATTGAATAACAGAATGGATACAGAAACAGGATCCATCATTCTGCCAAATCCAAGATACACAACTTGACACCAAGGCTAGACATTGCCTCAGTATAAAAGAATTAAAAAAGATATTCTATTAAAATATGCCTATGGAACAAACTGGTGTTATCTGACAAACTCCAAACAACATATCAGAAGAGATAAGGAAGGACATTACATGCCCATCCAAGGAAAAATCCACCAGGAGGACATTGCAATTCTAAACATACGTGCGTCAAACATATAGGTACCAATAGTCATAAAGGAAACACTAATACAGCTTAAATTCCATATAGACGCTCGCACAGTGATAGCAGGAGACTTCAATAGTCTGCTGTTGCCAACAGACAGATATCATCTAGACAAAAACTAAACAGAGAAATTCTGGAAGTAACTGAAGTTATAAACCAAATGGACCTAACAGATAGCATTTCACACAAACACAAAAGAACACACCTTTTTCTCTGAACCACATGGAACTTTCTCCAAAATTGACCACATCTCTGACACAAAGCAAGTCTCAACAGATATAGGAAAACTGAAACAACACCCTGCATCCTCCTGGACAACCACAGGCTAAAGCCTGATAACAACAACAACAGAAACAACAGAGAGCTTGAAAACTCAGTGAAACTAACCAATTCTGTTTTTCTGAATTAAAAAAAAAAATGGCTCAAGAAAGAGATTAAAGCCTTTCTAGAACTGATTGAAATGAATTAACATACCCAAACTTATGGGGCTAAAGGTGTGAGAGGTAAGTTCGTAACGTGAAGTGCCTATTTTAAAAAATGGAGAGACCTCATACTAGTAATTTAACAGCACACCTGAAAATACTACAACAAAAAGAAAACATCACAGCCAAAAGTAATAGACTGAAAGAAATCATTATTCCAGGGCTGAAATCAATATAACAAAAAAAAAAAAAAAAAAAAAAAAAAGCAATACAAAGAATCAATGAAACAAAGAGTTGGTTCTTTGAAAACTTCAATAAAGTTGAAAAACCCTTATCCAGATCAAATAAAAAACAGAGGAGAATATCCAAATTAACAAATCAGAAATAAAATGAAGATGAGCACCGGTAGCCCACACGTTTAATCCCACCACTGGGGAGAGAGAGGCAGGCAGATCTCTGTGAGTTCAAGGGAACCTTGGTCTATACAGTGAGTTCCAGGACAGCTAGGGAGACACAGAGAAACCCTATCTTGCAAAACCAAAAACAGAAAAAGAAAGAGAGAGAGAAGGGAGGGAGGGAGGGAAGGACGGACAGAAGGAAGGAAGGAAGGAAGGATGGAAGGAAGGAAGGAAATTTTGCCAAATGTTAATGGAGTAAATATTGTTAACTACAGTTCTTGCTTGATGACTGTTTTGTTATACATTTTACTCTGTTAAAGTTAAAACCTTCCTCTGTATTTAGACAAAAAAAAGAGGACATGATGAAGGATGTCCTTCTGTACGCTGTGAATATGTTTCTCTTCGATGACTAAAGCTGTCTCAGCCATTGGACAGACGGGATGTAGCCAGGCAGGAAGTACAAGCAGGAAGAGGAACACAGAGAGGGGTCTCGAGAGAGACAGTATGTAGCTACTGGGAAGATAGGATGCCCAGGCATTCTCTGGTAAGCCAAGAGCACGTGGAGATACACAGATTAATAGAATTAATAATTAAGAGAGAGCTAGAAAATAAGAAGCCTGAGCCATCTGCCAAACAGTTTATAATTAATATAAACCTCTGTGTGTTCTTTTGAGACTAAACAGCTGTGGGCCCGGCACCATCTTCAGCAAGCACAGGACCTGCCTGGGTCAACACATTCATTATGGCTTTAGTGTTTTCATGGGATCCCTGAGTGAGTGAATGAGGAGGTCTCTTATTGCACCTTCTCTTGGGGTCTTTTCCTTCTCTTCGGTTTGTCCAATTCTAATGTGTTAGTCTTTGCTTTATCACATTATATTTGATTTTATTATTACCCCCATAGAAGCCTGTTTGTTTTCTAATGAGAGACAGAAAGAGAGTGGATCAGGATGGGAGGGGAGGGAGAGGGAGGGGAAACCGTAATCAGGATAGAGTGAGTGCATCCCCAATAACACTGCAGAGCAGCTTTAAATGGTGATGCACGGCTGTTACAGACTCTGGACTGGGGAAACGGGGTGCGAAACTGAAGAAATAATAACCAAGTTCCTTTTAAGTTTGGTTTTCCTTTTCAAAACAGGACCAGTCATGTTGCCCTTGAGGTCACGATTCCCCCGTCCTACCCATGTAGGTATTACAGGTGTATATCATCAAAATTAGCTTCCTTCAAACCTCCTGAGCCCTACCGGGCTAGGAATCATACACACTTAAATTCTAACCAAACTATCGCATCAAACTACCCACCATCAAGAACAAAGAGTGACCACAGGGAAAGTATATGTTTGCACAAAAACAAAGATAAAGACAACAGCGTAATTTTATGTGTATAGCTAGCACAAGATAGAAAATAACACAAGAAAGAAATAGTCAAACCGTGCCTAAAGAAACAACACTCTCAACGTAGAACTCATTCCCCATAATAGTCTCCCTCAGATATTAAGGTTCAATAAGCAATTTTCAGATGGACTTAAGGAATCCATCACCAGTGGGCTCTTATATTTTGCACCACACACACACACACACACAAATATACACACGTTTCAAAAGTCCTTCAGGCAAAAAGCAAAGGGCTTCTGATAACTCTGAATTCTGCAAAGGAAGGCTGAGTAACAGAGGTGGTGACCGTGTGAATACAAAGTGAGTCCAGGCAGGACTACACAGGGAGACCCTGTCTTGAAAGACAAGAAAGAAAGAAGAAAATGAGATGGACACCCACGGGTGTTCAGTGGTGTGTTATTAAATCACAAGGAGGAGGGAAGTCCTGTGATTTGGACAAAAATGAGTGGAACCAGAGCACATCGATTTGCCTGAAAAATTTCAAACAGGAAGATGAAGTATCATGTGTTTTTTTTATCTCATACATTGAAACAAAATGATACACTTTAAAAATGAACTTTAAGAAGGAGCGCTATGGACTAAAAAAAGGCAGGCGTAGGCAAGCAGTGACGAGAGCCTGACGGAACAGGAGCTAAGCATGGCAAACACATGGATGTATCAGCAAAACCATTGGTCTGTACAATGAACATGGGTTCATGTTTATAAAAAGGCATTTTATGTCTATAGAACATTCCCCCCTTTGTGGGGGAAAGCCATGCATGGAAAGGCTGCCTATTGCAACGTTCACAAGTGATCCTAGCGTCCAGACAAAGACCTGTGTGAGGCAAGGTAGGGCGGATTTGATGCCATCGTTCATTGTCTTCCCTTCCTCATCCTGCTTCTGTGGCTGCAGCTGCAGCAGAACAAAGAAACAAGACACCAAATGCTTGGGGAATGGTCGTGCAGAGCCCGACCTCTAAAGAGTCAGTGAAACAAGGAGCTGGACAGAGCTGGACCCTTGTCTTCATGGTCATATCTGGTCTGGAAGCACTGACTCCAGTTCCTGGGAAACACTCATGAAATGTAAGCGCATCCAGACCTTCCTGGGGTCCACAACACGCACCGCGAGTCTGCGGCACGCTACTGCACTACTAAGAGAAAGCAGAGAGGCTTTCCTTTCCTGGCTTATTATAAGTAGATCATTTTATATTGTTGGTGGTTAGAATGGCCTAGCTAGCAGATCAGAGTGCAAGAAAAGTTTCTCAGTGCAAAGAAAAGTGTTTTTGAATTAGAAACTATGTTTCAGGAAAAATCAACCTCCTGTTATGTGATATATGTATGTATGTATGTAGGTATGTATGTGTTAGGTGTAGGTTTTACCTGCCAGCCTAGACCCACTGCGGCACCAGCCCCAATTAACACACAGAGACTCTGTATTAAATATAATATGTTTCTCATACTGGTTAATGAATAAGGCACTGTTGACCAGTAGGAAAGCAAGATAGGCAGGACTAGATAGAAGACTAGGAGGATTCGACGAAGTCGTAGGGAGGAGTCGGCTTGTAGAGACTGGAGAGAACAGAGGTCCAGGCCCACTCTCCAGTAAGATGAGACCACGTGGAAATACTTAGATTAATAGAAATGTATGAATGAGATACTGCAATTACCAAAATGCAATTGTCTCTTTAAATTATTTCTCCCCACTCTGAAACCGGTGTTGGAGCGTATAAAGTCACATGAACCCTGCTCCCTTTAATCCTTGAACAGAGAGCCCACTAGATAGACACCATTACTCCCATCTCACATAAAAAACAAGCTCTGAAGGCTGACTGAGCTAAAAGAAAGAACCCAAGTCTTCAGACAGCAAACCCAGCCATACCACTTTCCCCTCAGATATGTGTGGCTAATGAATTAACCCTGAACAATCGGCCCAGGTAAAATTATATTTAAAAACATATTCGTTTTTGTTTGGAGAATAAATGAAAAAAGTACTGCTTTGTTTAATATTGATTTTGATGTCAGAGCTGAAGTCTATATTTAACTAGCAAATTGACTATTTTATTTTTCCCGACAAATTAACCTAATTGAGCTGCTTTGGTGTCATCCATTACACTCAATCAAAAACACACTGGGTAAATATTCTTCACTTTTGTTAAAAAAAAAAAAAAAGAAAGAAAAGAAAAACTCAATGACTCACTGTTTCAAACACATTTGCTTTACTTCGATAGGTTCCCCCTACCCTGAAAGTAACATGTTTCTTCAAAATGTACTTTTATCCTTAAAGGAGTCATTTAACTTAGTATTCCATTTCACCCCTTCCCATTAATCAGATCAAATGTAGAAGATCTGATACACAATCAGGGATGAAAAGAGAAACAGGGTGCATCCTACTACTACTGCATAGTCCAAGAGCCATGAGGCCTGAGTTAATGTCAGGAGCAGATTTTCCCACCTGTCGGGTCTGTCAGCCTCACCAGCCCCAAAGACGCTGTATTAGATCTAAAGCTGTTGGCCTGTTACTAGTGTTTCTCATTGGCTAGCTCTATCTTAAATATTAACCCATTTCTATCCATCTAAGTATTTCCATGGTAGTCTGTCTTACCGGAGAGAGGATCCAGACCTCTGCCCTCTCAAGTCCTACATGTTGAATCTCTTCTGGAATCCTTCTTGTCTCCAAGTCCCACCCATCTTGCTTTCCTATTGGCCAACCGGGCTTTATTCATTAACCAATAAGAGAAACATATTTACAGAATGACATCTCTCATCATGTTAAGAGAACGATGGAGGCTAGGATGCCCAGAAGTCTTAACCAACCCTGAAGACAACCACTCTGGCGGTCATTAGTGAGGCGAGGCGGTGGTAAGCATCCCACGCATCCTTCTGGTGCACTGGGGTCCTGTCAGGAGCCTCTCCATGTCTCTGAGAATGAAAGCTACGCTCCCGAGTAAGACCTCAGTGGGTGTGGTGAGGGAAAACATTGGTCCAGTGGTAGAAAAGATGAGATCGAAGGCACAGAACACCAACTGAGGACAACGCTTGGAGCTGCTGTGGTCGTCAAGGAGAAAACCAAGGTGGCTTGGCCTAGAGGAGCACAGTGCAGAAGAGGACAGGGAACCAAATGGGTTTCGTGAGGAGAGTTCAGTTGTAACGATACTAGACAGCGCTCTGGGGCCCTGGACAGGAAAAGGTTGTGTTAAACCCATCTGAGGAACACAAGCTTCTTAACCCAGTCACAAAAAGACAAACACAGTATGTACTCACGCACATATGGATTTTAGACATAGAGCAAAGGATCACCATCCTACAATTCATACCACCAGAAAAGCTAGGAAACAAGGAGGACCCTAAGAGAGACATACATGGTCCCCCGGAGAAGGGGAAAGGGACAAGATCTCCCGAGCAAATTGGGAGCATGGGGGGGGGGGGAGAGGGAGTCAGGAGAAAGAGAGGGGAGAAGAGGAAGATTGAGACAGAGAAAGAATAGAAGAGAACAAGAAAAGACATACCATAATAGAGGGGGCCTTTATAGATCTAAGGAGAAATCTGGCACTAGGGAAATGTCCAGAGATCTACAAGGATGACCCCAACTAACAATCTAAGCAATAGTGGAGAGGCTACCTTTAATGCCCTTCCATGATAATGAGATTGACGACTATTATGCCATCCTAGAGCCTTCATCCAGCAGCTGATGGAAGCAGAAGCAGACACCCACAGCTAAATACTAGCCGAACTCATGGAATTCAGTTACAGGGAGGGAGGAGTGATGAGCAAAGGGGTCAAGACCAGGCTGGAGAGAGCTACAGAATCAGATGACTTGAACAAGGGGGAGCTCATGAACCCAAACCAGCATAGGACTGACCCAGCCCCCCTAAATCTGAGTGTTAGTTAGGAGGACTGGGCAGTCTATGGGACTTCTAGTAATGGATCAATATTTATCCCTAGTATAGGAATGGACTTTGGGAGCCCATTCCACACAGATAGATACTCTAGACACATAGGCCCTTCCCCAAATGATATGACAGACTTTGAAGACTCCCCACAGAAGGCCTCACCCTCCCTAGGGAACAGAAAGGGGATGGGTTGGGGTTTGGTGGGGAGTGATAGGGGATGATGGGAGGGTGAGGGAACTAGGATTGACATGTAAAATAATCTTGTTTCAATTTTAAATTAAAAAGGAAATAAAGACAGAAAAAAGAAACAGGGAACTAGAAAAAAATCCTCACATCCGAGGTTCAAGAATTATTGTCAAAAACAGGACAGAAAGATGAGCCAGAGGAAAGGAAGTTTGCCGTGAGATTGTCTCCTAGAGATGCCAGAGAGGCTACACCCACAAGGTCTCCTGGCTGCCTAAAGACGACCCAAACAAGAACACCAGTGGACATGGTGACATGGACAACACCAGGGGACATTCTAACACTCGAGAAGGGTACCTTGTGGGGTCTCAACCTGAGACAAAGGACTGTAGTAGCTAAAATTCCTGAGTGGGAGAAATGGTCTTCCCCAAGGAAGAGCTCCCAGTCGGTATGCAATACAAAGAGACATGCATACAGGTAACAAGACACAGACAATATTTAATGACATAATGGGGAAATAGGAAAATCTATCTAGATTCCAATAGAGTATAATTTTATTTATTATTTATTATTAGCTAGAAGATTTGGGCTTGTAGCCATGTAACAAAGTCTTTCTTAAATCTGTTTAGTGGTAATATATTCTAAAGTACATTTTTATGTACCCTAAAGAACGGTGTTTTATGTCCTAATTAAGCTCAGATGTAATGTATCTAAATTGTAGCTCTAAACTGACAAGTGACTTGCAAAGTTATTTTATGCACCTATGCATTCATCCATTAATTTTCAAAATATATGTTTAGTACCCAAGGTCTGTGCTATGTGCAATAGGAAAACCATCTCTTAAGAAACTCCTCCTTTACAGGAAAGAGGAACCATAGATAGAATGCCTTCTTTCCCCCAGGCCAGAAGAAACCTGGTACACACAGACATGTTTTAGCAGTGGGAGGTGACACTACAATGCCTTGAATCATGATGAATAGTTGTTTAGAAACAGAAAAGCAATGGAAGGTCCTGTTAATGGAGATGCTGTGTTTGGTTTTGTTGTTGTTGTTTGTTTTGTTTTGTTTTCTAAAATAGGTAATATTTACTTCTGGCTTTGTTATTACTTTGTAGCTAATGTTGGCCAACCTCTTTGTTCTCATCACCTTTCATATGCATATTAAATTTCAACAGAAATCTTGCTTCCATATATCGTGGGATGAGTTTTGTTGCCCACTGGAGTGCTAAGTCGCAGCGCCTTGGAACATGGCTTCTGTTTGGAAATGGAAACTTCAGCTGTCAACAGTAAAATGAGGTCACCTGCACGGGCCCACGTACAACTTGCCTTGTGTTCTTATCCAAAAGGGAGTTTTTGCACAAGGACAAAAACCAAGATTTGTGCATACAGACAAAAATAAATGTAGGCAGAGAGCACAACAAGAAGACAGACATCTTGAGCATCACAGACAAAGGCTTTGAGAAGAGCCAAGCCACACAGTGATTTGATTCCAGACCTTGTGTGATGGTAGATGTCATTCTGTATATGTTTCTCATACTGGTTAATAAAGCACTGTTGGCCAATAGGAGAGGAAGATAGGAGGGACTAGGGGACAAGGAGGAAATAGGAAGTAGGAAGGAGGAGTCAAGATGGAGGGTCTGGAGAGAGCTGGACGCCAGCCGCCTCCCCGGTAAGAGAAGGCCATGTGAAAATACATAGATCAGCAGAAATGGGTTCATAATTAAAGGCAGAGCTAGCCGATAAGAAACAAGTAACCGGGCCAACAGTATTGTACCAAATACAGAGTCTCTGTGTAGTATTTGGGGCTGGCAGCGTGGCGGCAGGACAAGACCAGCGGCGGCGGGCGGAAAAACCGTACTCGTTACACTTGTGTGCTGGAAATGAGTTTCTTCTGTCACCAATACAGACTGTATTATTCTGTCGTGGCATTCCTAGAATGTTGACAAGACCCATGCTCACTAAAAATGAGAACAGATAAAATTTCTATGGAATAGAAGGCATCGTAAAGGTCCTAGGTGTCAAGCGGAGCCACCACCAGCCTGGTGGCCAGCGGTGTCTTGGGAATGTAAGCATTTCCCGTGGTGTTCTTGCTGCACTTTTGACAATTATTTCCCAGCATGCAGTGTGCTTGACAACTGAGTTTTTAAGAGGGGGGGAGTGGGGAGTCTTTTTTCAGTTACCTAGTTCTCTGGTTTTTGGTTTTTTTTTTTTTTTAAGGAGTTTACATTTCAGGTTTGTTGGCTGTATAACACCAATGCACACAGGATAACATGATTTTTTAAAAACAGACCGGCTTTGGAATTATGGAAATCACTTAGGTAAGGTCACCGACAAATATGATAAAGGTATGTGGATTAGTCACTTTTTTATCGCTGTGATAAAACACCAGGATGACCAAGGCAGCTCACGGAAGGGAGCAATTATCTGTCCCTCATGGTGGAGTGGAGGCAGGTGGCTCACATCCTGAACCACAAGCAGGAAACAGAGAGCAAAGTTGGAATGACAGTGGGCTTTGGACCTCAACGCCCACCCAGAAAGACCACACCTCCCAACCTTAACCTAACGGGCTCTGCAAACTGGGGGCCAAGTATTGAACTATCTGAGCCTAAGGCTGACAATAGTGTGTGCAATCAAATCCGCCTTTGAGAACAAGAAATTAACTTTTCTTGTAGTCCCACTTAAAAACACTGGGAGTCTTCTGAAAACAAACCCAACACCCACTGAGGTGTTAACAAGTATTTCTAAATAGAAAGCATTCTATCTAACACATTCACCAAAAGCCCAGCGTTTTTGGCATTAATATCATTTCCCCCAGGAGGAAAAGAGCAGCGAGTCCCATCTCATTACCTCAAAGCTTGCTTTGGATCATACCGCTGAACTTCCTAAGAATCCCTAAGATGTCTTCCACAATTGAACCCTTGTATTAGACTAGTACTAGAAGCGGGAAATAATGTTTCTTGGCTGATGATACCAACCATTATTCAGCAGTTGTTATTCAAAAAGAACAAAGATGGTTTTGTAAATGTCTTAGTAAATCATTCCAAGAAGGAATCCAACTTTGTGTCGTCGTGCGTTTTGCTCAAGTAATTATATTTAATTATTATGTTTTGCCTGTCAGGAAGTTGAAATGCAGAACTATAATATTAGCAAGAACATTATATAAGGCAGTCTGTGCATGTCAATCACACTGGTCCTTGATTGTTATATTAACTACTGCTCTTTTAAGCAAAACCAACCTACAACTAACTATTCAGAAATCACCATCCCCCTGAACCACTGAAGACAGTTTCATGAAATATCCTTATTTCCTTTGATAAGCTGCCTATGTAAAGACAACAGTTTGTAATGACGATCACTTATTGTCAGTTCACTATATCAGCACCCATCAGACGAACTAATTAAATCTACATGCTCATTTTGTGTAATGGAAATACAATCACTGCGACACAGCGCTGTCGTGGATCAGCATGGTCTACTTGAGAAATGAAAGTCTTGCCTTTGGCTTGGCATTCTCTGAAGCAGCAGGAGACCATTATCCTGTGACAACATTTTATTTCATTGACATCTCAAATATATTCTTAATACCCTTTATATTTATGTTCAACTTAGAGTGAGAGGATTAGACTAGGTGTTATTACAGTGGAAAGGTGTTCATTATCCCATTCGGAACAGCATTAGCATGTGCCACGGCTCAGCCACAGGAATCTCGTGGTTCACACTGAATCTTTTATTATTGTGTAGTCCCAGAAGTCTACGAACTTTTCCTGTGTTAATCATCCAGAGTCACCCGATTTCACTACTACCTGTTTTCTGCTTTATTTTATAAACTTTGAAAAGTCATTAAGCTCGCCAAAATGTTAGTAAGTTAATTTTTTTAGTTTTCTAACTTTCAGCAAAAATAATAATCATGAATCTAAATTTTTACCTCAAAATCAGTTGTTTTCCTTTCATTTTGAAATCCCTGTCCTCATCACTGTTCAGCACTACAAATGCTGACATTTGTGAACACGTGTAAGAAGGAGATGTGCAATAATTGTCATAATTCACACTAAAACACAACTTCATCTGAAATATCACAGCAGCTCAGGCCATTTGGGGGTGGTTTGGGATTATCCAAAAAAAAGAGTACCAGTTCTCCACCATATTTCCATGTATAAATATAGAAACAGACACTGTAAAATATTCAAAATAAGATTTAGGGTGCTAAACTTGAAATTGATGAGAGAATAAAAAAGCTATGAAAATTCTTCTGTAGTCATAGATGCTAAATGTCTTTATATGAGGCAAAAGGAATAGGCACAGTTTTCAAGACGTTTCTATCATGATGTGGTGTTTTGTGTTTTTAATGTAGTGAAGTCTTGTCTATGCTAGACCAGTGATGTAATTGCCTTCCAGCTGGCTAATGGAGTGCTGGGCATGGTTTGGTCTATTCATTGTTACAAAAGAAGTGTGTTGAGTAAGAACAAATGGAGATATTGGGGCTTGGGGTAGCGAATGATCTCTCTTGGTGGATTAAGAGTTGGCCCAAAAAACAAATAACGTGGGTGACACTAAATAGAGTCAGCAGGCTGCAGTTATATATTTATACATACATGTGTAGTAATCATTATAAACTAAGAAAGGCCCTGAATTTGAAGAGTAGAAGGAAGAGGGCATGGGAGGAGCTTGAGGGGGGTTAGGATGGGGAGTAATACAAAGTATTCAAACAGGAAAAACGCTTATCTCAAACTACCCTACTGTTTGAAAAAAATAAATAAATAAGGTAGCAAAATCTTTTTCCTGAAATATTCAAATAGAAAAGCAATATCTTTCAGACCCTAGATATTAATTGGCTGCCTTTTGCCTTGCTCCTGTTAAAATATGATGTATTTTGTACACAGGTAAAGAAAAAAAATCTTTTTAACCTTAGCTTTCTGTTTATAGATACAGTTGAGATAATAGCATGAATATATAGATTTTAATGCACAAGTGTACAATTTGAATTATTTGGATTTTGTTGAATAAAACCCAGGTCAAGAAATTAAAAATAAATAACCCAAATAAGCTAATGCCCTTCATGCTCCATTCCTAGTCACTAGCCATTCTCCAAATGTGGCCTCTAGTCAGCCTTCAAGGTCTGTAGGTTGTGATTTTCAACATGATAAAAACGGCATCATAAAGCTCATATCTTATATCTTGGCTTTTGAGGTCATTATTAATTACCTGGAAAAAACAGCCTGTGTGTTCTCCTTTTATAAGAGTTAATTAGCTTACCATAACTCATTTACCCTACTTTCAATGCACATTTTGAATTCTTGAAGTTATCTGCCTGATAATCTTGTTTTTACTGTTTTGTGGCAGTTGTTAACTAAATGTGGCATTTTCCAATAGAACTGTGCTAATGTCTAGTAAGGCACTCTTGGATGCAAATGATATCCTACAACACACAGTTCTGCTCCCAAGACCAGGAAGTCCATGGCGGAGTATTTTCTAAAGAATTCACTTGAGTTCACATTCACATGTACAAGATGTACACTTGCACTGATGGGTGATGTCATTCTGTAAATATGTTTCTCATACTGGTTAATGAATAAAGCACTGTTGGCCAATAGGAAAACAAGATAGGCGGGACTAGGAGACAAGGAGGATTCGAGGAAGTAGTAGGGAGGAGTCAAGGTGGAGAGAGGGAGAGAGCAGAACGCCGGCCTCTCTCTCTCCGATAAGATAAGACCACATGGAAACACTTAGATTAATAGAAATGGGTTAATATTTAAGACAGAGCTAGCCTATAAGAAACAAGTAACTGGCCAACAGCATTATATCAAATACAATGTCTCAGTGTGATAATTGGGGCTGGCGTGGTGGCGGGACCAGACCAGCAGCAGGCGGAAAAACCTACTCCTTACAGCATACATTTACAGCTATCGAAATTCAATATAAATTTTAATGCATTACTTTTTTCTGCTGAGAGAAAAATACATAATATTTTAAGTTATTCCCATCAATCAGACCACTTAATAATATTTATATTAATTGCCTTTCATATGTAACTTCTTTCCTTTGGCTATTCATTTCCGTTTTAACTCCTTCAACATTTAATATTTAAATCTTATTTCACATCTTGAGAAAAAGGCAGAAGTTGGTGTTGAGTGGTCTCAGTCCCTTAGAGTAGAAAATCAATCATTCGTCTTATCTTCGAAACAAATGATTTGCAAAAGTCAAGGCTTGCCACTGAAGATTCTATTCCATTTCTGACTGGTCCAGTCTATGCGAGTGTTGGTTTCGTAGCTGTCATTTCATATGCAAATTTGAATCTGTAAGAAGTCACCATACCCAGGTACAGAATGTAAAGTGTTCTCCCAAGATGCTGGAGAGAACGTTAAAGTGAAGACAATCAGTGAGTTAAATTATTGGCCACATCTAAAAATTTCCTTTCATTGGGTTGTTTTGAAGATAACGTGGAAAAATGGCTTCCAGATTCGTTCCCCACACCATACGGCCCATCACAACTTTCTTGTGAACAAATTTTCTTACTAACTTCTTCGATATTGATGGGCAACAGATGCTGAACTGGCTCACAGGAGTATGGTGTAGAATAGAAAAATGGCCAATATGCACACACTATACAAAATAATGGGCCTCATTACACCTCTGCATACATGCCTCTCATACCTCTTGGTCATACTTTGCAATTGCTTTGTGTAATAAAAAGCAATTCCCTACTTCACAAGAATATGCGCCAATAATTTGCACCAAACTGAAAACTAGCCAGTATTCTCCATATGAATGAAAAGATTGTTTTGGATCAAAATAATCACTGTGTTACTTTATAGTTGTTTAAAACATTAAATTAGAATATTGGTGTACTTAATTTAACCTTATGTACCTAGTCAATATGTATTTGCTATTTATTTATCAATCATCAATATTATTTGCAGAAGACATGTTTAACATGTACGTGATAATTGAATGAATGCCAGTAATCATCTTGGAACTCACAATTCTGTGCAATAATATTATATTCTCCATCTTGTTATTTCGTGTGCTGCCTTTTCTGCCATGCTACTATGTCTTCCTGGTAATTTTATTCATAAAATTTCAATGCTAAATTATGCAGCTACGTAGGTGGGTGGTGAAATTATCCTAAGACTATAATTTCATTTAGAAAGTTAGATATGGGGCTGGATGGATGGTTCAGTGGTTAGGAATATTTGCTGTCTGTGCAGGACCCCTGGTTTCTGTTACTAGCACCAACATGATGGCCCACACCCTCCTGTAACTACTTCAAGTCAAGGGGACCTGACACCTGACACCCTCTTGTGGCCACCACAGGTACACATGGCATCTATATGGAGGCAAAACACACATCAAAAAAAAAAAAAAAAAAAAATCTTTTACAAAAAGTAGGTGTGACCAGAAGATAGAAACAGAACTCAGGAAATCAAACATTTCATATAACTGATGATGAAGAGATTAAAATATATATATATATATATGCAAAAACTTGTTTTGAGTTATATTTTTACACTTGGATTAGAGCCACTACCCGATATACTCCAGATTGAACAAACTTCCTCTTTTCAGCTGCAGAAACCCAATAAGATCTGAGAGAAACACTTATTGAGAAGGCGGGCCTTCGCACATGCTAACTGGTAATATTTCCCCTTCTGGCCCTAAAGTAAGAAGCAAGATAGCTACATAGACCCAGCGACACAGATAGGGTGAACAGAACTTTTAAATGGAAGATCAAGTATTAATAACCAAGAACCACTAACTATTTAGGTAGAAAGTCAATAGTAACATGACAAATCATCATCACAGGGATGATAATCACAGGACAGAACACTGGGAGAGGATACTCCTGCTACAGAAGAGGAGCAGGCATGTATAACCAACTTCCAGGCAGAGATTACCACCACACAAGAAAATGTGTTGAAACATTTAAAATAGCCTTTTAATAAATGATGAGCAAAATTATAGAAAGCAGGGGACAGCAAATGGATTTAGCACAGTTACGAAGACTTTTATAATTAAATCCGTAAATTTAAATGGGTAAAAGTAAATGAAACAAGCCTGTAGCTCTGTCGTTTCAAAGGGACTAAGCAGGCAGAAGCCGGTGGCAGGATGCATTTCAAGTGCTGACGCCAAAAGGTATCCATCAAAAGTTCTATATACAGGACAAAAAAATTAAGACTCTTCCCGTAGCTGGTAGAAATTTTAAGGAATTTCTTACGATGGAAATGTATGCCACTAACTCAAATCCACAGAAGAAGCCCAGCACACTGGTAAATGCAATGTCACAGGTAAACATCAAAGAAAGAATAAAGATATGTTCACTTATGTCTTAAGCCTTTTGTCTCCTATGTTTTAAAATTACTTTTAAAAAGCATTAATTGTAAATCTCATAGCGGTACAATCTGTAAAGATAATTTTGTGCAACAATAAGCAGATGGAAAGAATGATGGTCTTGAAGACCAAAATTTTACAGATTGTTGAAATTAAGTTGAAACCAGTGTGAACCGAGACTTAAATAGTAATTATCTTAGTACCACATTGCAGGGGAATATGAAAGAAGTAACTTTTAAAAACAATAAAATAAAACTAAATTAAAATATTTCACTAGAAAAAAAAAAAGCTTGTACAAGAGCAGACAGAAATGGAGAAAAGTAATAAAAGATGTGACTTACATAAAAGCTGTGTCGAGTAGAAATGGACCAAATACTCCAATGTAAGGTGGAAATTGGATGGATGAATTAAAACATAGTACAGACATATGCTATCAGTAAGAAACACACTTGTCCTTCAAAGACACAGATGGGTGCAAAGTTAAAAGATTTCAGAAATTATAATGCAAACAGTGCTGAAGGTCGAGGGATACAGCCAGTCCCCAATGCTTGCACTAAACAAATGGCCTTAGAGACTAAAATTATAACAAGTCCAGCTATACCACTCGGGCATATGCCCAATGGGACTCTACATCCTACTACAGAGAAGTCTGCTCATGTTCATTACCGGTCTATTCATAATAACAAGATATTAGAAATAACATAGATGTCCAACAGTTGATGACTAGATAAGATCTGTTACATTCACACAGTGGAATATTATTCAGCTGTTAAGAAAAATGAAATTCTGAAGTTTACAGGCAAATGGGTAGAGCTACAAACAGTCATCGATATCACCCAGCTACAAATTCTGCAACCAAAGCAGTGACCTGCCTGCAAGATGTATTTGTTCAATAGTAGCACAAATGTCATGGGAGTAAATAATCTCTGTCTTACTTGATTTAAGGCCCACTCCGTGAGACGGATCTCATCCCAGGCACTGCTGAAGTGGCCAAGAACCTGAGACAAAATAGGTCATGGGTCTTCTAGGAGAAAATCTACATGACAATAAAAATGATTCCTAATGGTGTAGTGTGATACCCATCGTTCTACACTCATCAGAGAAACTTCTTCCTGAGCACACTTCAATCAACTCAGAGACCCACAAGTGGGCAATACGGAGAGAATAAGAGTGTGGAGAACTTAGTCATAAATGGGACGTCTTCACCAAGCCCCTCCCCTCCCGGCTCAGGGTTCAACACAGAAGAGGAGGCAGAAAGGGTCAGAGGTGGAGGATGACTTCAACAAATCAGCATCTGCCAGCACAGTAGGCATGATACATGTCTGAACTCACAGAGCCTGTGACAACGGGCACAAGACCTGCATAGATTCAAACCAGACAGGACCCCAGCACTGAGCAGGAGAATTGAACACTAAGTCCCACCCCTAACCAAGATGCCTGCTGGGAAAGGGGAACAAGATTCTCTGGTGGAGTTGTCACAAGGACACTTTAGAGCAGCTCTCGTGCCCAGAAGAAGATGGACAATACAAAAGGGACTCCACGGTTGTGTGTGTGCGTGTGTGTGTGTGCGCGTGCGTGTGTGTGTGTGTGTGTGTGTGTGTGTGTGTGCTTTTTGGTTTTTATCTTATTGTTTTGTTTTGCCTTAGTTTGTTTTGATCTTCATGGTGGAAAGGAGGTTGTTCCTTTTCTGAGAAAGTGAGGAAGGAGAAAAAGAGAGAGAGATAGAAGAGGACATGAAGTTGGGTGGGTAGGACGCTTCTTGGAGGAGCTGGGGGAGGGAAAAGACCATGATCAAAATAAATTGTACAAAAAAAAACTTAAATAAATCTTTTAAAACTAAAAAAGGATTCCCATAAAAAATCAGATGGAATGGGGGAGTCTGTAATCTCATTGTGCTTCTACCAGAGATGGGAGGCAGAGACAACATTTTTCTGGGAGATCCTGGGCCAGCTAGCCAGGTTTATGTCTTGCAAAGAGACTGAATGTCACACAGTGTAGGAAGGCAAAGGTCTTCCCTCAAAGCTCAGGAAATCCTGCAGAAGAGGAAGCAGAAGGTTGTAAAGTAGGGATGGAGGACACCAGGAGAACAAGGCCCTCAAAGTCAACCAAACAAAGCACTATGATCTCACAGAGACAGCAACCACAGGGTCTACAGGCATCTGCACCAAGCCCTCTGCATGTTTCCGATAGCTGTGAGCTTAGTGTTTTTACGGGATTCCTGACTGTGAGAGCGAGTGGGTTCCGGACTCAGGTGCCTGCTCTTGGGACTCTTCCTCCTACTGGGTTGCTGTGTCCAACTGCGATATGAAAGTTTTTGCTGCATCTTATTATATTTTATTTTGTCGTGCCTGGTTGTTGTCTCTTAGAAGCCTGCTCTCTTCTAATGAGACAAAAAGGAAATCAATCCAGAGAGGACCGGAGGTGAGGAGGGAATATAATCTGGAGGGGAGGGAAACTATAATCGGGATATAGAGTATGAGAAAGGAATCTATTCTCAATAAAAAATAACACTTCATTGAGAGGAGTTACATATAGAAATTAAACCAACAACATATGCAAAGCCACCCCATTTTCATGGATTGTACCATTCAGTATTTTTAAAATGTTAATAATTTGTGTGTGTGTGTGTGTATGTGTGTGTGTGTGTGTATCATAGTATTTAAAATCCTATTAAGTATCTTTTTGCTGAAACTATCAACTCAACTCTAAAATATATGGAAATTTAGAAAAACAAAAACATCAAAACAACCCCATAACACAATTGGAAATCTGGAAGAGTTCACCATTCCCTCATTTTCAACTGGCGCAGTGAAATACACATAATATCAATAGAGCTGACTTGAAAGTTCATGAAATTGATTTGCAATGACTGCCTAGGCGGTTCAAAGCAGCAAACAGTTCTCGGAGTAAATACTGTGGGGAGAATGTGTTATCCACACACTGAAGAGAAGACATCTCCCAACCCGTATAAAGAAATTAGCTAAGTGAGGCTGAAAGCTTTAGCCTAAGAGATAAATAGGTAGAATAAAACAACTAGAAGAAAAATGTACAACTCCCTTACTGTAAACTAGGCGATAGTGTCTCAGCTGTGGCATTGCACTCTAAGGCATCAGAAGCAGATGGGGAAAACTGCACAACATAGAGTATAATTAATTCATATTAAAGTACACAAGAGTAGAAATATACACAATGGGAAAAAAGAATTTTTAAAGTATAGGTCTGACAAAAGGTGCATTTTTAAAGTACATTGCACAATAACAAACTTATAACAAGATTAAGAAGTGGTCAAATGATTTATTCAAAGAATCCTTAAACGCTAAAGATAGAGACTGTCTAATAGTGGCCACAGATTTCTAATTGAATCAATTATTCCAGAATTAGATGTGTTAGTGATTACACACTTACTAATATGAGAAAGCATTGAATTTGACAAGGCTAAAAGGTTCGTTTTCCAGACTATGAATTGCATTTCAATTTCAGGTTAAAAAAAAAAAAAAAAAAAAAACCTCCATTAATCTGAATTAGAAGGGTGCAGTAAATATAAGAAGAAAAATTAGGGACATCTTTAAAAGATAAACATTATTTAGGTAGTAAATAAACCTTAAATATAAAAATGCAAACAATATTAGAAAGGAACAAAGCAACAGATTGAAATTATAGTGAAAGATTATTTTATGACCTAGCAGTATATTTTAAAATATAAATAGAACAAAACTTAACACCTCAAGGAGTAGTCTAAAATATTATTTTAAATAAAATTAACCCAATACAATTTCAAAGACAATATTCAACAAATTTACAGAGCATTATCATGTAATCAGGTGCTAAATCCACGAGAGCATAAGTGACAGACTGTTGGACACTGAAGTCAATAACATCACCATATTCCATTCCCTGTAAATTAAATTAGGTGATACCATCGATGGGCTAGAAATAACCGGGATTTGATGAGGGAGTGGGTGTTAAGAAAAATAAAGCAGTATCCGCATGGCAATGAACATGGGGCTTGTATGAAAGGGGGGTAAGTATATTACTCTCTGCTTTTCTACATGCTTTAGAGTTTTCATATAAAAAAGGAACACTCACAAGAGCAAACAGTAAACAAAAGCCACAATAAAATAAAAATCAGCCAATCTGTATATAAAAACTAAAGCAAATCCAGAACGAAATGATAAGTTACACCATGGTCATAGGATGGAAATAGTTCCAGGAACAAGTTAGCTCCAAATTTATGGATATAAAGATATCATCATTCAAGTTCCCCGTGTTTCAGTTAAATTGATTGTACTGGTACATACCAACACAGAACTTGAGTACATGTGTGCAGTGACATGGCATTCTTTGATACACAACAAGTTGAGTTCAACACTTTACCTCTTTAAATACTGATCATTTCATTTTGGTATAAACTAAACCCTTCATCTCTTTGAAGGCTATAACATGTCTGAGTCCTACGTAACCGTGGCCTACTTAACCGTAGCCTACGTAACCAAACCTGCCACACCCCTCCCACCTTGCTTCCCCCACCACTAAAATTCTATTTCCAAGTGGCACAAAGTCAACTGCTTTAGGTTGCACATCACAGAGATTACACAATCTGTCTATTACTTGCTTATTCCACATAACATGATTATCATCAGTTCTCTTAATATTGGCATACGGTAGGATTCTTTTTATGTCTGCATAGTATTCTACTAAAGTAGACTAGTATAAAATATATAGCAGAAAGTATAATATGTATATATGCATATACATCATACTTTATATACACATCACACTTTATACACATAGCAAACTTTATTCATTATCAGATGAAAATCTAGATAATTTCTATTTGTAGCTGTTGTGACAAATGCTGTAACCCACACATGTAAGTGTACATGCACACGCACACACACACACACACACACACACACACACAGAGGCTAGTATTTCTGTAGCATGCTGACTCCTCTTCCCTCTGATATGTGCCCAGTACTGAGATCAGCAGGGCACAAAGCAGTTGTAACTGTAATTCTGAGCCTGCTCAACACTACTTTCTATTTTGGCTTTGCAGATATTATACAATCCTAACAATGAGCAGATGTAACCGTCTCACGTCTTTGTCAGTACTTGTCATCTTTTGTCCTTTTGTTCTCATTTGTTTGATACAGTGTCACACTTTGTAGCCTAGGATACCCTCAGCTTCAGGCCCCTCCTGCTTCAGCACCTGCTGGGTGTGAGGTGTGTGCATCCCTGCATCCCGGCTGCCCTTCTCCATCTCTGTCATGTTTACGTTTTCCTCTCCTGGGTTAACTGAGTTCTCTTTGAAAAGGGTTGATAAGATTTTTGGAGATTTTATATATTCTTCCAATCCCTTATGAAATTGACAGAACTACTTATTTCCAGTGTTTATAGTGTCTCTTGATATGTTGGTTTATTTGCTGAGGGAAAAAAAAAAACTTTGTTGTAGTCGTATTTGTGTATTTTTATTTTATTTCCTACGCTTTGGGATGTCTTCCAGAAAATTTTGCCAAATCAACATCAAGAATTATTTCTCCTATGTTTTGATTTAGACTACTGTCAGAAACACTAAGTCCATTAAAGGGAAGGACTCTCTGAAGAGAAAGCTTGTAGCACAGCTGTCAAGACCACTATGAGCTGACAAGGAGACAGAGAAATTAATTCCTCTGATCTATGCATACTGTATACATACATTAAAATATCACAGAGGAATCCAAACACATATACAATCATTAAGTAGTTTAATTATTCATGGAAATACAAATGTTAACTCTACTGTTTTAATTATGAAACACTATAATACTTCTATCAAATTGTCATATAGTACCCTATAAATTTGTACAGTTAAAGTAAAAATTTATTGTGAGTACTGTAGGTGCATCCCTGAAAATTCTCTCATACACAGCTCCTTGCTCTCTTTCAAATTCGTGGCCTCTTTTTTTAATTGTTTTTACATACATGTATGTATATGCATAAACATGTATACTCACATATACAACCTGCTCTCTCTGTATAATGTTACTTGTGTATGTTTTCAGGCTGGCCATTTGGTATTGGGTAACCAGTTTGTGTGCTCTGCCCTGGGAAAGATTATTTTTCTCCCTCTCAGCATTCCTTAGGTGCCATGCCTTAAGGAAAAAAAAACTCATGATGAACACCAACCATACATTAGTAAATGATTATTGAAAAATCTATAGAAGAGATAACTAAAGATTCTAGGGACTGAAGCTCAATTATTATTGCATGACGACAATAAAAATAAGCTATGTGGTAGTCTATAAACTGTAAATAGACATTTCATGGATGCCAAAGATAAGGATTCCAGCAGCTCTGTGGGAAATGTGAGATGTGGGTCAAAAATACAAAAATGGGGTCTTAGCAGATTCTTATGAAAAGGCATTCTACATGAGCAAGGAAAAATTAGCAAATGGAAAAAGAAGACCAGAAACAAACAAACATCAGTTTACACATATTTCATGTGACCTTATGGACGCTTTAAGTGTAAGGAAGTTTCAAGAATTCATAATTTCACCTTCTCTTGAAAATAAAGATTTGACATAATGGTCCATGACATAGTCAATGGTGAACATCACCAAGACCAGCTCTGTACATAATGAATGCATGCTTCCCCAAACTGCCCCACCCTCTAGAACATTCTAATGTCTCTCCAAGCTGGAAGGCCGTGCATGTTTACTTTGTTGGTGCCTACCATACTTCACCTAGATATTCTACCCCTTAACGGTCCAGGTGGGAGGAGTGAGTCAGTAAAGAGACATCTTCCACGCTAGGCCTTTTGTTTGCTTGCTTGTTCAATGGGGCCACTATGAATAGAATCTCAGCTATGCATTTTACTGTTAGTATATAGAAGCAGTACTGATTTCACATATTGATATTGTGTCATGAGAATTACCGGATTTTCTAACAACCCTTCCCTGGTGACTTTATGGTTTTCTGCACCTAAGATTGTTATCTGCAAACAACTTAATTTGTTCCCTTTGAACTAGGGTGCCCTCATTTCCTCCTTGCCTTGTGCTCTGACTAGGACTCTAGTTCTATGTTAAACGGAGTAGAAATAGTACCCTTGTCTTTTCCAGACCTCAAAGGAAAAGCTTCCAAGCTTTTCCTACCCTGTGAGACATTAAGTCTATCTTTGCCATAGAGGCCTCATCCTGTGCTCACATACCCATGCTATCCTAATGACCTAAGAGTTTTAATTATGAAGGAATATTGAATTTTGTCAGAGATCTTTGAAATGAGCATGTTCATCTATTGAAATAAGCATGCTGCCTGACTTTAGTCTGTTAATGCAGCATGTCACATTTATTGGCTTGCATATATTGAACAATCTTTTCATCATTGGGATAAACCTCACTTGATCAAGGTGAATGATTACCATTTTTAATATGCTGTATAGGTATGGAAATATAGCTCAGTGGTATAACGTGCGCCTAACATATGCAAGGCCTGGAGTTTTATCACAACTCACACACACACACACACACACACACACACACACAGTCACACATACACACACACACACACAGTCACACACACAGTCTCAAACACACACACAGTCACACACACACACACACAGTCTCAAACATACACACACAGTCACACACACACACACACACTACTCTTGGGTTGTGTGATAGTATTTTGCTAGTGTTTTTGTTTCTTTGTGTGCAGCAAAGATGTTAGTTCTGTCGTTGTTTTAGTGTCTTTGATTTTGATAATGGGGCAATGATGATCTTATAGAATGAGTTGTAAAATATAAGTTCAGTTTAATTGGAAGTCTGAGAATTGACAATGACTTTTTAAAACAGTTGTTGGAATTCAATGATGAAACAGTAAGGACGTGGATTTTTGTTTGATGGAAACATTGTTAATGTTCCCATCTCTTTACATTTATTATTTATTAATTTATTTGTGAGTGTGTGTGTATGTGTGTGTGCATACACATACACACACACACACACACACACACACGGCTCACCCTAAGGAACATCAACCTCTGTAACCACACACACACACTCACACACACTCACACACAGAGACACACACTCACACACACACTCACACACATACAAACACAGACACACACTCACTCACACATACACTCACACTCACTCACACACACTCACACACTCACACACGCACACACGCACACACGGGGCCCATCCCCAGGACTATTGTTATCACTCCCCTATGTTTCCATTCTCTGCTTTCTTAGATCTCAGGCTGCAATGCCAGGTCCTTTATTGGGTTCTTTTTCCTTCTTCTTTGATGTAGTTCATTGCTGTAAAGTGTCTCCTCGCAGCTGCCCTGACCACGTCCAACTGGCTTTGGCAGGCTGCGTTTTCATTGCCCTCAATCTCAAGAACAATTTTAATTTCCTTTTCTTTCTTGACATAATAAATTAAAATAAAACACTGAATTTTGCCATTTTACAAATGACTAAGGGTCAGTGAGGTAACTCAGCTGACAAAAACCCTTGCTGTGCAAGCCTGACAGCCTGGCTGATAGCCCGGGAGCCTGCGGTAGTAGGAGAACACCAACCCCAGAAAGCTGTCCTTGACTTGCACAGTTGCATCAAGGCATGTATACAAACACGCACAGAAATAAAATAGGACACGTCGTTTTTAAATATTAAGGGGACAACAAAAGACAGTAATTTCAACGTCTCGTACTTTAAACACATCCATTTTATGAACCGTAATTTAAACACTCATGAAATATGCATGGGAAATTTATGTAGAGTACATGTAAAATAAGACATTCCCAAATCTGAAAGGCTTTATACGCACTAATATTATGACACAGACTTCAAATTGCAGCAAGAAGGAAACATGTCTGCTTTGTTGGAACTTTCCCATAGCAACATCATTTAATTCAACGTAAGAGGAGACAGGAACCACAGAGATGGCTCAACAGTGTAGAGTGTTCACTGCTCTTGCACAAGGCCAAGCTCAGTTCTCAGTACACACGGCAGCTGACGTCCACCGGTAGCTCCACTCTGGGAGCTACCAAGCCACTTCCTGTCCTGTGGCGACGCCCACACACATCACGTGTGTTGCATGGGCATAAATAAGTCATGAAATAATTAAAAAATAAGGAAGCTGATGTTAAAATGGCTATTAATTAATTAATTAGTTAGTTAATTAAAGTAACCACCTCCAAAAAGTGGCTGTGTGTCTCTCCCAGAACTTGCTACACCCTGCCTGGCACCGGATCTTCCGGATGCCTTCATAAGGGAGTCTTAACGTTAAAAACTTAATACGCCTCTACTCATTCTTCTTAGGGTGACAGGCCAGCTTAGTTTGCACTAACCCTCTGTAGAACTTAAGTTCTAGATAAAACATGAAAGCCAACGGTTTAAAGCGCTAGACAGCAACCAAGGGCAAACAGATGCCAAAGGGAACTAAGGATGCACTGGGCAATGCGATCATAAACGAGACCTGCCCTAAGGGGAACATGCTGGTTTCCTGTAAGCAGAATGGCTCCCAAAATGAGCAAAAAGCTTCATCCGGGTTCATTCCTTCGAGAGTCAGGAAAACTGGTGTCTTTGGGGATGGCTGGAAATAGAGGATTCCGTGCAGCAGGGTGTGAAGGAGGAGGAGTCCAGGGCATCCGCACATAAGCCTCTGTAAAATGTTTAGGTGATGGAGGACCTTAGACAATGAGCCGAGCCGAGAGAAGGGCTAAGCAGAGAAGCAAGCTGTTGATCGCTGACCGAAACAGTGGGGGACGCGCTTACTGACAGATCTAAGAAGCCAAGGAAAAAATTGTCAGCTCACCATTAAAATCCAAAGAACCATGTGTTACAACTAGAGAGAATTTCACCAGACCAATGATTTTCCCCAAAAACAAGAGAATTTATAACAAATAAAAAAGAAATTTCCACAAGTTCAAGTTTATCAACCAAGAGTTAAATTGCTGGGTAATAAAAAACAAAAATGAACTCTTCATGGAAGCTTATCAGAATCCAGAACCCCTGAAATGTGATTTTTATATTATATGAGGTGGTTTGGTAATGATGATGATACTATGATACGTTGTTAAAGGAACTAACTATATGAAATAAAATAGATACAAATATTTTTAGGGCCAAAGATGAGTTGAAGTAGGATAGTAAAATGCTCATTAACGGAAATAAGGACGGAGGGCAGCAGGGAGAAGATAAAACTCATGAGAAACCAACAAAAAAGTGTGTGTGTTGTAAGTATAACTATAAAAGATTGAGAAATGTTTTCAATTACAGAAATAAATATTAAGCTTGACATTTATAAAAGAAACTAATCATGAGGTAGACTATGCGTCCTTTCCTGCCTGTCCTCCAATCCTGACCCACCCTACAGTCTCACCCCAGCCTCCAGCACCTGCAGAGGCCTTTCCTCCCTCTCTGCCTCCATTCCCTGGGGTCTCTGCAGATCCTTCTGGCAGGCACAGCTTTTCTTTCCCCTACGGACCTTCTTAGCATGTGCACCTCTGCGAAGCCATCCCCATCCCAGAAACAAGTTCCACCCAGGAACTTCACTGGCCACACCCTGCAGATATTCAGAAGCACTGCCTACCAGGCAACCCACAGCATTCTCCTGAGATCCAGAAAGGGCAAGGGAAACCAAGGAACGGGAAGCCCACCCAACCAAGACAAGACCAGATATCAACTCCTACAATTACAAGTGTCCCAAATCCAGATGCCTAGGTGCCTGGTTAAAAAACACAACAACCGTCAAGACTATGTGTCTCCACAAGAGCCCAGGCCCTGAGAAGAGTAACACGGCTGATGATGGGGGTGTCCTTCTGTACAAATACAAATACAATGTCTCTCATTGGCTGATGAATACAAACAACACTGATTGGCCAGTAGCCAGGCAGGAAGACAGGCGGGGCTTCCAGAGGAGGAGAATCCTGGGAGATGAAGGCACAGAGAAGCTGAAGGTGGGACAACATATAAAAGCCAAAGGAGCATCATGCCCCATCTGAGGGTCCAGGGTTCAAGTCCCATAATGGGAGCCTAAATGTGAATGGAGTTCCTAACTGGTGTAGATAATAAAAAGCCCAAGTCAGATACGGTGGGAAACGCTGAGAGATCAGAGAGCAGGAGCGAGCCCCAGCCACACTTCTCCCCCTTAGCGTCTCAGCACACAAGAGTTCCTGTTTCTCCCCACTTACATCCTGTTTCTGCCCAGCTAGCTCACTTCCTGTCTGTCTGCACAGACCTCCAGACCTCTATGGTTAGCTAGTGGCAAGCTCCGTTCTCTGACCCTCAGAGAGGCTTTATTTGTACTAGTAAGATGTCACCACAGCTGAGGCACAAAGGAGCTTCAAAGTAGCTTTGTAATTGTAGGAGTTGATATCTGGTCTTGTCTTGGTTGGGTGGGTTTCCCGTTCCTTGGTTTCCCTTGCCCTTTCTGGATCTCAGGAGAATGCTGTGGCTGTGGGTTGCCTGGTAGGCAGTGCTTCTGAATATCTGCAGGGTGTGGCCAGTGAAGTTCCTGGGTGGAACTTGTTTCTGGGATGGGGATGGCTTCGCAGAGGTGCAGGACTTCAAAGTAGCACGCAATATATTTTTAACAAAATCATAAAGAATATTCCCTAAGTTAAAGAAGGAAGTACCTTTGGACATACAAGAATCATACACAACGTCAAACAGAACTGCACCAGAAAAGAAATCCTCCTTTTATTTAACTTAAGTGTCTGTTCATTTGTTTAAAAAAACACCTTTCTTTTTGTTTGATTTGGTTTTGTTTGTGTGTGTGTGTGTGTGTGTGTGTGTGTGTGTGTGTGTGTGTGTGTTTGGTTTTGGTGGCTTTTTGTGGGATTGTTAATTTGGTGGTTTTTGTTTCATTTTGTTTTGGTTTGGTTTTTTGTTTGTTTGTTTGTTTGTTTGTTTTTCAAGACATGGTTTCTCTATAACCTTAGCTGTCTAAGAACTCACTCTGTAGACAGGCTGACCTACAGATTTACCTGCCTCTGCCTCCCGAATGCTGGGGTTAAAGCTATGCATACCACCATTGGAAGAGAAATTCTTTATGACACATAATAACCCAAAAACTAAGTGTACAGGCTAAAGACTGGATATTAAAAGCTGCAGAGGAAGATGATCAACCAACATAAAAAGACAACTGCATTAGAACTATACTTGATTTCTCAATGGGACTCTAAAGCTCAGAAGGGCCTGGATGGATGTTCTACAGACTCTTAAGAGGCCACAGATGACAGCCCAGACTACTGTATGCAAAACATTCAATAACAATGGATGCAGAAAGAAAAACACTCCACAATAAACCAAATTTAGGAAATTTCTATCTACAAATCCAACTCTACGGAAGGTAATAGAAGGAGAACTTCAACTTAAAGAGGTTAATGACACCTAAAACAGACAAAGAATAAATCTTAGACCAGCAAATAAAAATATTTTAGGGAGAAAAAACCATACAATAACAAAATATCAGGAACCACCAAACACTGTTCATTAATAACTCTCAATGCCAATGGTGTCAATTCACCAATAAAAAGGCATGAATAGGATGAACAAGATCCATTGTTCCGCTACATCCAAGAAACTCAACACCAAGGCTACACATCACCTCAGTATAAGAGGACTGAAAAAGATATTCCAAGCAAATGGGCCCAGGAAACAAGCTGGTGTTATCTGACAAAACAGACTTCAAACCAAACATATCTAAAAGAGAATAGGAAGGATATTACATAACCGTCAAAGGAAAAATTCACCAAAAGGACTACCTTAGTCACACTCAGTTCTTCTGAAAATACCAGGTCTCAAAGCGTCTGCTTGGAAGGGAATGTTTAGTTGAAAGAAATATTTGAGAAAATATTGAGTGTTTTAAAACCAAGGATCTAAGGTTCAACTTTAAGATGCTAAAATTAAAGAACTAGACAATGTTTACACAAAGTACAAGGAAATAGGAAAATAAAGACTGGACAATACTTTTAAAACACTACAAATATGGGATAATGAGACTAAATAATTGGTCATAATAGATACTTCTGAGGCCCATGGGTTAGGCTAGCCTGTGTTCTTCCTAAAGTTGAAGACACCAAACTCATTAAATCATCATGGAGCTGGAATTAGAAAGAAAAATAACCAGATAATTATAGTATTTATATTCGGTATAATAATTGAATTATGAAATTGCAAGCTTCCATCTGGCCCTAGAAATAGTCCTTTCCTTATGCAAGGATCTTCCCAACACACTCCTAAAATACTCATGAACGGTAAAAATGTAATCTATAAAATGGTGTGCATGATTTTGCAAAGCATTCTACATTTCTTCAGAAATGTTTGTTTTACTTCGACAATGCATTTATGCATGGTAGCTTCTGAACTGCTTCCACTAAATAAAGTGACGTTCTTCCCATCCTTTTCAGGCTCTCACAAAAACTAGTGATGTGAAAACATGGGCTCCCTCCATGCTCACACTGGAAAGGACATGGTGAATACCTGTTCATCGATGTCCTAATGGACATCCTGAAGGGACTCTGTAGGTGTAGCGCACAACCTAATGCATTGGATCCTTTGAATACAAAGTATTGGTGTCCCATCTATTAATTAGCTTCTCCTGAAGGAACTGTAAGAGGAAAGTAGAGTATAAATAGTAATTAGACTCATCTTAGCTAATCAGTATACTTTGTCCTCGGGGCCACCAACTAGAACCCTTACAAGGGAGTTAAAACGGCATTTTAAATACAATCAGGGATTAAAACTTTTGAGTGCCCATATTCAAAAGTTACAGCACAACTTTTCATGAGACAAATTTATTTCGCAGAGGTATAGCTTAATATTGCCACCTTAAGCAGTGCAGGTCATCTTTTTAACGGTGCTGCTGTGAGCTATGATTTAGGGAAACGAGAAATTATTTCATTCCAAATAGCCATAAATGAAGAATTTCCCCCATTAAAAACCCATTCCATAGGGTCAGTAGATAATGGACTACCAAGAGCCTCTTTAAAATTTAAGTAACTGCAAAGGGAAAATGTCATGTGGACATTGTAAGTGAATGTTTCCAAAACAACCAGCTGAATGTGGTACGGTATAAAAATACTTGGCTTGTGGGAAACTATCATCATTGGAGGAGAAACAGAAGGTCCCATACGATGACTTTGCTTGAGTACAAGGGAGTCTGACAGTCATGGCGGAGGGGCTCTAGTCTAGTTCTATTGATCTTTAATTCAGTTCTACTGAATTATTCTACAAGGAGTAGAGTAGCCCAAGATACTCAAGTACAAAAAGTACATGCTAATAAAAATACATGTGAGTCACCGCCAGAGGAACTAGGATACAAGGAGGATTCTAAGAGAGCCATATAAAGTCCCTCACAGAAGGGGGAAGGGACAAGTTCTTCAGAGCACAGGGGAAGTGGGGGGGGGCAGTGAGTGGAGAAGGAACTAGGAGAAAGAGAAGGGGAGGAGAGGAAAGCACAGGGGACTAGGAAGATTGAGTCAGGGTAGGGATAGAAGACAGAAGAGAGAGAGAGAGAGAGAGAGAGAGAGAGAGAGAGAGAGAGAGCATAAAAGAGGGAGCCATTATAGGTTTGAAGAGAAAACTGACTCTAGAGAAATGTCCAGAGACCTACAAGACTGACTCCAACTAACAATTTGAGCAACAGTGGAAAGGCTACCATAAATGCCCTTCCCTGATAATGAGATCAATGACTAAGTTATTCACCATCATGGAGCCCTCATCTAGTAGCTGATGGAAACAGAAGCAGACACCCACATCTAAACACTGAGCCAAACAGGAATCCAGATGCAGAGAGGGATAACAAGACCAGCTGCAGAAACACAGAGACAGCTGATCTGAACAAGGAGGAGCTAATGGGCCCCCAGACTGATAGCTGGGAATCCATCATTGGACTGACTCAGACCCCCTGAACATGGGCCTTAGCTAGAAGGCCTGGGCAGTCTAAGGGACCTCAGACAGTGAAACCAGGATATATTTCTAGTGCACAAAATGACTTTGCAGGCACATCCCTCATGGAGGATACTCTCTTAACTTAGAGACAGGAGAGAAGTCCTAGTTCCTACTTCAAATGACTTGACAGATTTAGATGACCCCACCTGGATAGCATTGCCCTACATGTGGAGTAGGGGGGGGGGGAATGGGAGGGGAGGGTTGCCAGGGGGCATGGGAGGGGAGAGAGGGAAAGAGGAAAGGAGGGAGGGAGAGAGAGGGAACTAAGATCGATATGTAAATAAATAAATAAATAAAAATTACATGTGAGAGTCAAAATCACTGTCAAAATAAAAATTTTCCCAGTTTAACCACTGGAATTTTTTGATAAGAAAAATACATAACTGCCACAGAAATAGATGAACTTATTATTGCCACTAAGATAGTAATTATAATTACACAGAAATGGATAATTATTAAGATGCAAAATATTTTGAGAATATTGATAGCTTTTAAGGCTTTTGTTTTCACTATAAACTCCATTAACAGGTATGGCATAGTTTTTAAACAAAACAAATTAATGATACAAATACCTTTAGTAAATAAACTATCCAAAATTAAATGCCAACTTCAACCGTCTAACCTTTTAGGGTATTTTTTAAACTAAGAATAGTAATTCTTTTTTAAGTATTCTATGTATTTCCTATTATTGCGATGGCTTGGTCAAATGTTGCCCTCATCAGGCCAGAAGTGGTTTACCAGTGAATTTCAGCTGGCACAGGCTGAACTTGTCACCCTCTGAAAGGAAGGGCTCTGGCAGGGAAAACTCTGTAGATAATTAGTGTAGACCCAGGTCGACTCAAAGACTAGTTTTAATTTTGAAAGGGAAATAGAGTAAGAGAAATGTCATTTCAGCTCACCTATCACCTTCCAGCCATAATCTTTGCTTTTACGGGTAAGTTAGTGTTGTCACCCCTGGTTAAAATCACTTCCCTCTGTCCCCCGAGTAAAACTGAGTGTTAGTTCAGATTTAGGGACCCCGCCGCCTAGCCTCGGACAGTGACAGCATCAAGTGCCTTGCCTCCCCCAAGCTCTCTCACTGGTGGGCAGGTAGACCAACCACCTCCTTCATGATGACACACTGAGCTCTTTCTCATTCTGGGCCTCGAGTGAGCCGGAAACTGGTCAACATTCTCTGCCCACACAATCTCCAAGGCTGCGCTGTTCTTCAGCAAGTCTAACCCAAGTGTCTCCTCCTCAAAGAGATCTTTCCTGGACGTCTAAAGTAGAAATCTGCATTTTCAATTTTATTGTTCTGTTACTTCTACTTGTGGACTTAAAGCAACCTGTACCTCATTTTCTTACTGAGTTACCTCTCGTGCATATTAGATTACTGTCTAAGTGAAGCTGGGCAGTTAGCTCTAAACCCTGTGAAATTGCTTGCCAGACCTCTCTAGGATGGGACACAGCCCTGTGCACGGTGCATTTCAGTCCTGTTCGGCTTTCTCTTACTTTTGCTGATAGCCAAACGCTTAACAGGGGTCACCCTGGCTGCTGAACCAGTTGTCTTGGCTGGAATGTCAGTTTCTTTTCTTCTTGAATCAGGTGGAAACAGATGGAAAATTGGCTATATTTTAGGAATATCGGGAAACAGATCTGTGAGAGCATCCAATAGGCTCAGTTTGGGACGTAAACGAGATAGGGAACAATCATATCCACGCCCAAGGAAACAGAAACATGAGAAATGATGGGGATGAGTAGGTGTGAGGGAGAGGGGGACATTTACAGTTTTGTGTACACTAAATCTGAAGTGTTTATATCTTCACTTAAATGATGATGAATGCCGATGGTTGTATAGCTGAGTATAAAATTGAAGGCAAAATCAGGACAGGAGACCACTGGAGAATGAATGGAAATCGCCAGTATTGTAACCCCTCACCACAGGCGACCCAAGTGACGTGCTCCAGACTCATGCACTGAGTTCAGATGCGAGTGCACTCGAGTGTGTGCAGACATCCTACGCTATTCACTTGCTCGACATTCCTGTTCCTCCTCCATTCTTTCCCTTGGTTTCCGTGTATCCACTACCCCAGCCCCGTGATGGAGAACGGGCCCTAAATTCCACTGCTGAATTCACAGAATTCCTCCTTCTCCTCACTTTTTAACTTGAAAGGCATTAACCTATGTGTTTGCCAAATGGCTGAGCATTAAATGGAGCTGTGCGACCTCCTTAAAGAAAAGTGATGCCTGTGCCTCTCCCGCACCTGAGGAGGTGACCCTTAAGATTACATTCTATCAGAGGATAATTGATGTTCTGCGT